>NC_073245.2:55802500-56427500 GCF_029281585.2 Gorilla gorilla gorilla | reverse complement strand
AGCCAAGGAAAGTAAAATGTGATTTTGTAACTGCACTAAACATTTGTCATGCTGTAGTTGCCAGCCCAGAATATTAGAAGTTACAAGACTGATTTAAACCGTCTCTGATTTAATGCAAGATATATTGTGTCTATAAAGGTTTCTCTTGTTATTGTTAAGCCAGAGATCTAAGGTTTAGATTCAATTTGAATAAACTAGCTGGCCTGCCCTCTGTTGTTTGAGAGAGTTATTAACCATCACTAAATAAGCCCCTGCTGGTGCTATTCATCCTGAGACATGTTACATGCAGTTTCAAGTAAGCAGCTTGGAATGGGCTGCTTCAGTTGGAGGGAGGGGGTGTAATATTTGAAACGAGTATGTGTCTTCACCATCTCCAGCATTTTAAATATATGGTGGTTTTTTTTTTTGTTATTAGTTGTAATACAGGTCTCGTACCTCAGTTTCAGATGTTATAGATGGTTACCTCTTTGAGCTGCCCTGTCACCCCAGCAACCCTAAAAGAGAATTTTGTACATTCTGTATCCGACAGATTTGGTCAACCATTTCAAAATTCCCTCCAGTTTGGTAAAAAAAAATCTGTCTTTGGTTTCAGCTGGATGATGGATCCTTGTTTTTCAGGTGGCTCCAAAAAGAATGTTGCATGTGTTCAGACCATCCTAAGCAGAGCCACCAAATTTAGTGACAGTGTCTAGCCGTGTTAGCAATAATGTTAACAGAAGCTTTTGTTTAAATTACAAAATACATTTATACTATTTACTAAAACTGCACTGGCTGTGGTTGATTCATGATATTGGGATGTGGGCTTCAACCAATAGGTGATTTGTACTTGGGGGAGAGGGGAAGGGTGTTTACTAGAAAAACCCTAAGCTTAAGTAGTAGTGGGAGTCCTCTGCTGGTCATTGGTTTGTGTGGATTTAGTGACATCTGAAGGCTGTGGTTAAAGCAAGGGAGCAAAATACCTTATCACAGCTCTAGAAGCTGTGACAGATATTTCCTAATAATGGTGACAGAAGGTACACTATTCAGTATATCTAAGGCAGAAATTCTCAAACTTTTTATAAGCACTTCCTTTACACTGACAAATTCAGGACCCAAAAGGTTTTGTTATAATCTCCAAAAGGATATAAATATTTACCATATTAGAAATTAAAACTAAGATATTTTTTAAATATTTAAAAACTCATTACAAGCTAACAAAATTTTTGAATGAAAAATAGCTTTTCCAAAACAAAAAATAGTAGAAGAGTGGTATTGTTCTACCTTTTTGCAAATCTTTTTTAATGTTTGGGTTAACTAGAAGACAGATTCTCATATGTTTCTGCATTCAGTCTCTGGGATATCGCATATTGTGTGGTCTCTGGCAAACTTTTGTACACTTGGGAGAATGAATGTGAAAAAGGCAACTACAGGTTGAATATTCCTTATATGAAATGCTTGGGACCAGAAGTGTTTCAGATCTCAGATTTTTTTTAGATTTTGAAAGATTTGCATTACATGCTTATCAGTTCAGCTTCCATAATCCTAAAAGCCAAACTGCTCCAATGAGCATGTCCTTTCCTCCTCATGTCAGTGCTCAAAAAGTTCTGGATTTTGAAGCATTTCAGATTAGGGACCCTCAACCTGTAATGTTTTAGTACCATGTAAATAATTTTGACCTCAGATTTCCTAAAAGGGCCTCAGGGACTCTCAGGGATTCCCAGACCAAAATTTAAGCTTCTGGTTGTAAAGGTACCACCCCGCTTTCACCTCCACAACTAATGTTTTGGCTCACCTTTAAAAAAATTAACTGCGCCGGGCACGGTGGCTCACGCCTTTAATCCCAGCACTTTGGGAGGCCGAGGCGGGCGGAACACAAGGTCAGGAGATCGAGACCATTCTGGCTAACACGGTGAAACCCTGTCTCTACTAAAAATACAACAAATTAGACGGGCGTGGTGGCTGGCGCCTGTAGTCCCAGCTGCTCAGAGGCTGAGGCAGGAGAATGGTGTGAACCCAGGAGGCGGAGCTTGCAGTGAGCCAAGATTGTGCCACTGCACTCCAGCCTGGGCAACAGAGCGAGACTCCGTCTCAAAAATAAAAGCTGTGGAGGAGTGGAGCTATTGTAATTAAGTAGTGAGCTATTCAAGTTCATGTTAAGTGGGCTTAACATGTTCTTTGAATTAAGGCGAGTTCTTAAGCCTTTAAATCCCTTTTAGTTTGTTTTTCAAGCCAGCGCTCTGGTTATTTACTTAGTGCTGTATATTAGTGCAGCAGTCACCAGAGAATGATGATACGTATTCTTTTCATACGAAGGTGTTAGGAGGGTGTAAGTATTGAAAAGCGCAAAGTTCCAATGACCTAGTAACTCAAAATCCAACTTGCATGAAAGTTTAGGCATTCCAGATTTGTGGGAATAAGTTGTAAGTTATCTACATCTCAGCAAAATCTTCCTCAAAACATGAATCTTGAAGTTAAAAATTACTCTGCTCAGACCTAATTGGCCCAACTTTAACATTAGGGTCCCTCATTGGGACATTTGACTTTCTTTTGTGAATGTGATGTACCAAACTAATCTCCTTTCTCTGATACATCTAGGAAAATGGATTTGGTTTGTGGATTGAGGGATTAAGTCTCACTCTGATGTTCCAAAAAAGTAACATCCTGATTTCCACATGCCTTTATTTAACAAGTTTTCATTGAACGTACGTTCATTCATTCATTCAATAAATATCAAGTGCTTACAACACACCAGGGACACTGTACTAGATTCTGGGAATGGAACAGTAAGCAGAACAATATCCTTGTCCTCAGTAGAGAGAGGTGATGAACATGTTAAGTTGTATGGAGAGAAAAAGAATTAGGAGATAGGAAGGGGTGGGCCAGGGATAGGGTTGCTATTTGGGGTGGGCAGAGAAGATGCTGTGATAAGGTGACATTTGAGCAGAGACCTGAAGGAAGTAAGAGAGTGAGCCATGGGAGCATCTGAGGGAGGGGCATTCTTGGCAGAAGGAACCACAGGGATGTCAATGCAACTTGAGCAGGTGGGGTCAGAGAGAGATGAGTAGGGCCAGATCATGGAGGGCCTGGTAGGCTATTTTAAAGGTGTTGGCTCTTTGGCTCTTACTGTGAGAGATAGGGAGTCATTTGGGGAAGCAGAGGAGAGAGACATGACCAGACTTAACTTTTTTTTTTTTTTTTTGAGACAGAGTCTTGCTCTGTCACCCAGGCTGGAGTGCAGTGGCACGATCTCAGCTCAGTGCAACCTCCACCTCCCGGGTTCAAGCAATTCTTGTGTCTCAGCCTCCCAGGTAGCTGGGATCACAGGTGTGTGCCACCATGTCTGGCTAATTTTTTTGTATGTTTAGTAGGGACAGAGTTTTGCCACTTTGGCCAGTCTGGTCTCGAACTCCTGACCTCAGGCAGTCTGCCCACCTTGCCCTCCAAAAGTGCTGGGATTACAGGCATGAGCCACCATGCCCAGCTGAGACTTAACCTTTTGAAAGAGCACTGGCTACTATGTGCAGACTAAGGGAAGGCAAGGAGGACAGTTAGGAGGCTACTTCAGTGAGTCAGGCAATGGGTTTGGTGGCTTGGGCACTTGGCAGTGCAGGAGATAATATGTGTTCTGGAAGGTTTTTTTTGTTTTTGTTTTTGTTTTTGTTTTTTTTTAGACAGAGTCTCGCTCTGTTGCTCAGGCTGGAGTGCAGTGGCGCGATCTCAGCTCATTGCAGTCTCCACCTCCCTGTTCAAGCAATTCTCCTGCCTCAGCCTCCTGAGTAACTGGGACTACAGGTGCATGCCACCATGCCTGGCTAATTTTTGTATTTTTAGTAGAGATGGGGTTTCGCCATGTTGGCCAGGCTGGTCTCGAACTCCCGACCTCATGATCCACCTGCCTCTGCCTCCCAGAGTGTTGGGATTACAGGTGTGAGCCACCGTGCCCAGCCTGTTCTGGAATTATTTTAATCTAAATCCCTTCAGGGATTTGCCGATGGACTGGATTTAAGGTGTGAAAGAAAGACAGGAATTAAGGTTGACTCCAAAGGTTTTAATAAGTTTGGAGTCGGCTGGAGGGACAAATTTGCAAGTGGAAATTGAGAGTTTCATTTGTTCTTGTCAAATCTGAGATGCTCGTGAGATATTTAGAGATGTTGAGTAGGTGGCTCGATGTCTGACTGAAGATCAGGAGAGTGGTGCAGCCTGGGGATGCAGACTTCAAAGTCATCGGTAGAGGGAGGTTATGCAAAGCCATGTGACTAGAGACCTCCTCAGAAACGAATGTAGATAAAGAAGCCAGAGAACGAAGGTTTGGGACATTCCCAAGGTACAGAACTCAGGGGGATGAGGAGGAACCAGTAAGGCAGGAGCAGAACCGAGAGAGATTCTAGAAGTCAATTGAAAAAGGATTTCAGAAGGGGGTCATCAGCTGCTAGATGCTGGGAAGACCAGGAGCAGCCACTATGTGCAGGCACTGGGTAGACACAGGTGAGCTGCAATATCTACTGTACAGCAGGTGCTCAGGTTTTTTAATAATTTAAGTTCTGAGGTACATGTTCAGGGCATGCAGGTTTGTTATATAGGTAAGCATGTGCCGTGGTGGTTTGCTGCACCTATCAACCCATCACCTAGGTATTAAGCCTGTTAAGCCCCATATGCATTATCGATTTATCCTGGTGCTCTCTCTCTCCCTGCTTCCCCACCCTACCCACAGGCCCCATTGTTACCCTGTCTGTGTCCATGTGTTTCCATTGTTCAGCTCCCACTCATAAGTGAGAACGTGTTTGGTTTTCTGTTCCTGTGTTAGTTTGCTGAGAATAATGGCTTCCAGCTCCATCCGTGCCCCTGCAAAGGACATGATCTCATTCCTTTTTATGGCTGCGTAGTATTCCATGGTATATATGTACCACATTTTCTTTACCCAGTCTATCATTGATGGACATTTGGGTTGATTCACTGATCATTAGAGAAATGCAAATCAAAACCAGAATGAGAAACCACCTCATACCAGTCAAAATGGCAATTACTAAAAAGTCAAGAAACAAAAGATGCTGGTAAGGCTGTAGAGAAATAGGGATGCTTTTATACTTTTGGTGGGAATGTAAGTTAGTTCAACCTTTGTGGAAGACATTATGGCGATCCCTCAAAGACCTAGAACCAGAAATACCATTTGACCCAGTAGTCTCATTACTGATTTATATTCCTTTGGGAATGGGTTTGGTGGCTTGGGTACTTGGCAGTGCCCAAGGAATATGTATTTATATTCCTTTGGGAATATAAATCATTCTATTATAAAGATACATGCACACCTATGTTCACTGCAGCACTATCCACTATTTTTTGGAAAGAAGAAAATCCTTGCTTTAAACAACTCATAGTTTGGGGGAGGAGAGAGCATGTGGGAAGGGCACTAGCCCAGCCAGGACACCTGCCTGGAAAGGCTTCCTGGACGGTGAGGCTCGCTCTGCTGAGCCTTCCATGGCTAAGAAGAACTCCAGTGGATTTCTGGGTGCAGTCCTTCTCCTTGTTCCGGATTTCCAGTTCTCTCCCTTTGAGGTTCCCAGAGAAGCAGTCAAGCTTGAGAAGTTGAGCAGGAAATAGAGGGAGAAAGTGACCAGGAACAGAACTAGGGAGTGGGAAGAGATCTGAGATGAAGAGAGGGAATAGGCTAGCTACCGTTAAAACCAGTTTATAATTATTTCAAGTTTATTTTATTTTTTATTTTTATTTATTTATTTTTGAGATGGAGTCTCACTCTCGCCCAGGCTGGAGTGCAATGGCACAATCTCGGCTCACTGCAACCTCTGCCTCCTGGGTTCAAGTGATTCTCCTGCCTCAGCGCCCCCAGTAGCTGGGATTACAGGCAGGTGCCACCACGCCCGTCTAATTTTTGTATTTTTAGTAGAGACGGGGTTTCACCATGTTGGCCAGGCTGGTCTCAAACCCCTGACCTCAGATAATCCGCCTACCTTGACCTCTCAAAGTGCTAGGATTACAGGCGTAAGCCACCGTGCCCGGCCTATTTATTTTTAAATTATTTATTTATTTATTTATTTATTTATTTATTTATTTATTTATTTTGAGAGAGGATCTTGCTCCATCACTCAGGCAGGAGTGCAGTGGTGTGATCATGGCTCCCTGCAGCCTCGACCTCCCAGGCTTAAGCGATCATCCTGCCTCAGCCTTCTGAGTAGCTGGGACCACAGGCATGCACCACCATGCCCGGCTAATATTTCAAGTTTAGTAAATTCCACTGGATTTAAAGAACTTGGTTTTTCTGAGGAAAGTCCGTTGTAATGCACATAACGCCACAAGAGGTCTCCCTTTCCCTGAAATTCACTGGTTTAAAAGGCGGGACAAATGGTAGCTTGTCAGAAAGCTCTGGGCAGGTAAGGCCAGTACCAAATTTGGCAAAGAATCTTACTTAAACTTTTACAAAGTCAAAGTATCCCTTTACCAGTAACTTCGTTTTGCAGTTTAAAACATGAGAATAAGGAGTGCTTCGATGTCAAGATATTTAATATTTAGGAGGGGTTCTCTCTTCCGTCTTTGATGACTATTTTATTAAGCCTGAAAAGTAATTTAGTATGTAAGAGTAACTCTCATAAGAGCTAACACTGATTATATGTGTAATGTGTTCTGAGCCTTTTTACAGTATTAACTCCGTAATCCTCACCCAGTTAGATAAGGTAGATACTGTTATTCTTGATACCAATAATCCTCTGAGGTAGGGACTTTTACAGATGAAGAATTTGCAGTTTAGAGAAATTAACAATTGGTCCAAGGTCACACAGCTTGTGAGGGGCAGGACTGGGATTTGAAGACATATCTAACTCCAAAACTACTGGATTCATGAATAAATGGATTCATGAATTTTTATGTTATTAAACAGTATCTTAATTTGAAATTTTACCTTGGTTTTGTTGTTGTTGTTGTTTTCTATCTATTTATTTATTTTTTGAAACAGGGTTGCCAGGCTGGAGTGCAGTGGCACAAATACGGCTCATTGCAGCCTCCAACTCCTTGACTCAGCGATCCTCCTTGCCTCAACTTCCCATGTAGCTGGGACCACAGATGTGTATCACCACACCTGGCTAATTTAAAAAAAATTTTTTTTTTTTTTTTTTTTTTGAGACGGAGTCTTGCTTTGTTGCCCAGGCTGGAGTGCAGTGGCGCGATCTCGGCTCACTGCAAGCTCCACCTCCCGGGTTCACGCCATTCTCCTGCCTCAGCCTCCCGAGTAGCTGGGACTACAGGCGCCCACTACCACGCCTGGCTAATTTTTTGTATTTTTAGTAGAGACGGGGGTTTCACCGTGTTAGCCAGGATGGTCTCGATCTCCTGACCTCGTGATCCGCCCGCCTCGGCCTCCCAAAGTGCAAAAAAAATTTTTTTAATTGTAGAGGCGGGGTCTCACTGTGTTGTCCAGGCTGGTCTCAAACACCTGGGCTCAAGCAATCCTCCAGCCTTGGCCTCCCAAAGTGCTGGGATTACAGGTGTGAGCCACTATAACAGGCACTTACAGTGTTTTTAACCAGAAATGAAAATCAGATTCATCTGAGGAGCTTTTAAAAGAATTTGACTGCCCAAGTCTTCTCCCAGGACAATCTAATTCTGTAGGTCTCGGGTGGGGCTCTCGGATCTCTTTATGTTTTTAAGTTCTATAGGTGATTCTTATGTGTAGTAACCCTGGGTAGACAGCTACCCTAGGGAGCTGCTATGGATGAACAGTGGTTAAATTCCCATAGGTAGAACAGCCTGCTAAGATGTAGCAATGGCTGCCTGGCATAAACATATGATTACGGTATTGAATCCGCAGCTCAAACTCCCCTAGCTTCCAGTTTGAGATGCTCTTCCCTTGACAGCAGAGCTAGAAAGAAGTTTGTGGTTCTCCAAAGACCTAGTGAGAAGTGGCGAAAGCAGAACTCCCTGGGAGTAGCCCTGAGATGTTCTTAGAAGTGAATTGTGCAAGCAGGCTGTCAGTCAGCCTGGCCAGGGCTCACACCTAACCACCCAGAGGAAACAGTTTTTATCCACTATGTGCTCCCTGTCAGCTTGGCAAACAGACGGTGACAGTGAGCCCAAGAGGCTGGGTGCCTCTACCTGGTGGTGAAACGCAGATATAGAAGGGGCTCTTGAAGGTCAGCGGCTGTGACCAAGGATGGAACCAAGTCCTAAGAACAGGTAACCCACTGGAAGGAAAGCAGGGAACACTTTTTACCCACTCCCCAAACAGGAACAAGACTTCTGCAGTGACTTCATGTGGCCTAAGTTATCATGGGGTTTGGAAATATGTCAGATAAGTTTAAAGTCAGATAATTGTCTAATGTTCTCTAGTACCTTCTGTGCTTAGTTCTCTCTTTCTCTTCTGTCCCCATCTTCACACACACACTCACACACACACAAACACACACTCACACATAGAAACACACACTCTTACCACACACACACACAAACACACACACTCTTACCACACACACAAACACACTCTTACCACACACACTCACACATACAAACACACACACTCTTACCACACACACATACACTCTCACACACACACACACTCTCACAGACACACGTTCACACACACACACGTTCACACACACGCACAGACACACACAGATCTTCCTAGTCTTGTTGGCTCTTACCTTTCCCAGAACTCCTCTATACTCCCATTAACCTTGGGCTTAGCTGGGATTTACAATCATTAGCTCTGGCCACAGCTTCTTGCCATGGAGATTTATTTGTTCTTTTTACTGGAGTTTGGTGGGAACCTGAGTGGCTGGGAATCCACCCAGGCCCTTCTCTCCTGGCCCTGCCCCAAGAGCTTTCTGAAGTCTGGCCTCACAGGCTCCTAGGACACTAGAGCAAAAGACAGCTCAGAAAGGGAAATTTTAAAAAATCATGACCCTTGAGAATTTCTGAGAGGACCTCATTACAACACAACCCTGCGTTGACAGGAAGGGGACTCCTTTGACTCTCAGGGTCTGCGGCAGGGGGCAGGGAGGGCGCCGAGGCATCAAGGGGTGGGGAGAGGAAGCTAGCAGGACGCCCAGTCTGTGTCTCAGGCAGAGAGGAGGGCAGGCTCCTCTCTCTTCTCTTCGCCCTTCAGGAGAAAGAGAAAGGGAATAGATGGTTGCTTCTTGCACCAAGTTCTCCCCGGCTTCCAGGGGTGGAGGGAGCTCAGGGTGGTGAGCGAGCACTGGACTGAGATTCTGTGTATCTTCCAGACTCTGTTTCCACAGCCTCCCCTCTCTTTCTGACTTCCCTCCTCTGCTTTCGGAAGCACATGTGAAACTGTCTCCATTCCTTTCTCTTTAGGTCACCGGATTCCTTGATGGGGCTGGCAGTGGTGCTGTAACCCCAGGTCCCCTTAGGGCATGTGAGTGGTGATGGGGCTGAGATCCGCCAACCTCCTCGCTCTGGGGGATTTTCAGTGTTCCAGGACTGGGTGTTCTGCTGGTCTCCCTCTCCCCTCCCTTCCCCGATTCCCCGGCGCCCTCCCTGCCCGCAGACCCAGGGGACTCTGAGAATGGAAGGGAGCTCTCATTCCCGGGAGGAAAAGACACCAGGTTCCCTGGGCTGCCTGCAGTCAGTTCTCAGCCTCCTTCCTCATCCCTCCAGCCACTGCCCGGGTCTGCAGCACGGGCGCGATTTGAAATACCCCTCCTTCCCGCTTTGAAGAAGGCTGGGCTGGCTGGGGGTTATTTTGGGAGCAGCTTCTGAGATCCAATGGCCTTGTTAGGGCAACACTGACCTTTCCGTCCCAGAAGGAGGGCAGGATTGGAGAAGGGGGCGGGGCAGCGGCGGGGAGACCGACAGCCCCGCACACCCACTGGGGTGGAGAAGGGGGCCAGCGGGCTGCGGGAATTCAGCCTCCGGTGGGGGCTGCCACCGAGGGGAATTTCCCCTCTTTGAAAAGGCTGGGGACCCCTCCACCCCACCCTTTCACTGGGCTTCTTAAAGAGATCACACCGTTTTCCCTTGGACTTCTTGGAAGGCAGACTTGGGACGCTTTGTGGGGACTTTGAACCTTTCCTTCCTGCTTTCTTTCCAGCAGGCAGCCTTGCTCTGGCTGGTGGATTCGGGGCTCCCGGGCATGGCACTGACTAGCCGACCCGGTGCTGACTTGGCGCCGGGGCTCTTTCAGCCTCTGCTGGCATCCTGCTTCCCCCCTCCTGGGGTGCAGTGGTGAGTCTGGGGGCCTGCCCCCGAGGGCACTGGAGGAGTGTTGCAGGCATCACCCACGCCCTCTGCACCCACGTTGGAGGACGGGGAGGTTGTCAGGGGCTATGATGAGATGAGTGGGGGCCGCTTCGACTTTGATGATGGTGGGGCGTACTGCGGGGGCTGGGAGGGGGGAAAGGCCCATGGGCACGGACTGTGCACAGGCCCCAAGGGCCAGGGCGAATACTCTGGCTCCTGGAACTTTGGCTTTGAGGTGGCAGGTGTCTATACCTGGCCCAGCGGAAACACCTTTGAGGGATACTGGAGCCAGGGCAAACGGCATGGGCTGGGCATAGAGACCAAGGGGCGCTGGCTCTACAAGGGCGAGTGGACACATGGCTTCAAGGGACGCTACGGAATCCGGCAGAGCTCAAGCAGCGGTGCCAAGTATGAGGGCACCTGGAACAATGGCCTGCAAGACGGCTATGGCACCGAGACCTATGCTGATGGAGGTGAGGCCAGCTGGGGGCCTGCAGAGGTGGGGTGGGGCCAGGGAGGGTGAGAAACCCTGGCGGAGGGTGGGAAAGGTGACCGGCAATTGGCACAGAATCAGATGGGCTAGGATGTGATTTGCTGTGTGGCTTTGGGCAAGCTGCTTTACCTTTCTGAGCTTCCATTTTCTTGTAGTAAAGATGGAGCTAATAAAGGGGTTATTGAGAGGATTAGTGGCGGTGCTTAGTACAAAGCCTGCCATATAAGTGCACACTCAACACACAATAAAATATAACTACTACCGTTAGCATGTTCGGTATGCCCCAACATAAACAGCCATGGAATATACTCTAGCAGAATTAGGGTCTAGTCTTAACTTTGCCATGAAAATTATTTTCAAGCAATAGATCATGAGGAGTATTCATCCACCCACCCATCCATCCATCCACCCATCCAACTATCCACTCATCATCTATCCACACACCAATCCACCCACCCGTCCATCCATCCATCCATCCATCCATCCACCCACCTGCCTGCCCATCCATCCATCTACCCACCCACCCATTCATGCTTCCACCCAACCATTCATCTACCCATCCAGCCATTCATACATCTACCTGCCCATCCACCCATCCATCTTTCCATCCATCCATCCATCCATCCATCCATCCATCCATCCATCCATGATCCATCCATGGATTTTTTTTTTTTTTCCAAGACAAGTTCTCGTTCTGTTGCCCAGGCTGGAGTGTTGTGGCATGATCTCGGCTCTTTGCAGCCTCGACCTCCCAGGATCAAGTGGTCCACCAACCTCAGCTTCCCTAGTAATTGGGACTACAGGTGTGCACCACCATGCCTGGCTAATTTTTGTATTATTATTATTACTTTTTTTTGTAGAGACAGGGCTTTTCCATATTGCCCAGACTGGTCTCAAACTTCTGAGCTCAAGCAATCTGCCTGTCTCTGCCTCCCAAATTGCTGGGATTATTACAGGTGTGGGACACTGTGCCTGGCCTACATTCCTTTTGTGTTTCCTTTTTTAAATTTTTTAAAGATAGGTCTTGCTTTGTTGCTCAGGCTGAAATGCGGTGGCACAATCACAGCTCACTGCAACCTTGAACTCCCGGGCTCAAGCAATCCTCCCATCTTGGCCTCCTGAGTAGCTGGAACTACAAGGCACATGCCGCCAAGCCCAGCTAATTAATCGTTTTTTCTTTTTTTGTAGAAATGGGGTCTTACTATATGGCCCAGGCTGGTCTCAAACTCCTGGGCTCAAGCAATTCTCAGACTCCGTGGCTCACGCCTGTAATCTCAGCACTTTGGGAAGCTGTGGTGGGAGGATCACTTGAGGCCAGGAGTTCAACACCAGCCTGGGCAATCTAGCAAGATCCCCATCTTTACAAAACGAAAAATCGAAAAACAAAGATAGGCATGGAGACAAACAGTTATACACATTATACACAAGTATGTACAGATACTGTTGCAGAAAGGAGAATTTAGATTTGAGGAGGTCAGGAAATACTTTAAATGGAGCTGACGCCTGAGCTTGGTCTCGACAGGAAAGTTACATTTGTGAGGGTGGGCATGGGGCAGAGAGAGGAGTGAGGACAAAGGCTCAGAAGCATGAGAGTAGCAGTAGGAAACAGAGAGGAGTTTTCTGTGGCAAAACAGCCCTGTGGAGTGGCAGAGCAGATGTCATTACCAATCCACAGGGTGTAACATTGGACATATCACTTAGCTAAGCCAGTTTCCTCATCTGTGAAAAGGGACACTTTAGAATATCAGTACTGCTCAAAATGTGGTCGGTGGACGGGCAGCATCAGCACCATCGATCCACCAGTTAGAAACGCAAATTCAGTGGCCCACCCAGACCTTCTCATCAGAATCTCTGAGTGTGTGTCCAAACACTGCTTTCACAAGTGTATCAGGCAATTTTTAGAACATCAAAGTTTAAAAAGTATTGCTTTAAATTAGGGCCTAGCAAACCATAGATCGTGGGCCGAACTGGCCTGCTGTCAGTTCCGCACAGCTTATAAGCTGAGAATGATGGAAAAGAAGAAGAAGAAGAAGAAGAACACTTTTTGACATGTGAAATTATTTGAAAGCCCCTACGTAACATCCTCAATTTTGCTTCTTGTCCTGCAAAACCCAAAGTATTTACTATCTGACTTCTTTTGTTTGTTTGTTTTTTGAGACAGGGTCTTACTCTGTCGCCCAGGCTGGAGTGCAGTGGCACAATCTCAGCTCACTGCAAGCTCTGCCTCCCAGGTTCAAGTGATTCTCCTACATCAGCCTCCCGAGTAGCTGGGACAACAGGCACCCGCCACCTCACCTGGCTAATTTTTTTTTTTTTAATTTTTTGGTAGAAATGGGATTTTGCCACGTTGGCCAGGCTGGTCTTGAACTCCTGACCTCAAGTGATCCACCTGCCTTGGACTCCCAAAGTGCTGGGATTACAGGTGTGAACCATCACACCCCGCCCTACCTGACTCTTTCCAGTGAAAGTTTGCTGGCTGCAGTTTTGAATCGTCATTCAAACTCTTTCTGATGCAGGATAATTCCATGGAGTCTTCCTAATGAGCTGCATTGGAAAGAGGAACTGACACAGATAACTCAAAACTGGCTAATTTTTACAAATGACATTTGGCATCAGAAGGCATTCATAGGACATTATATTCGTCACTAGTGTCTCCTCTTTTTGACAGTGGCCAGGAAGTGTGGGACTGGGGCTGGGATCAGGGTAGCTGGGGCAGGAAAAGGCATCAGCTAGCCCAGGGAGCAAGGTTTGCTGAAGTCGAGGCCCCTGGGCATGTTGAGAGCAGCCTCAGATGCAGGATAGATTTGCATCTGAGCTGCCAGTTGGTGGGTGTCTGGGTGAGGGCCTGCCCTCGAGACCGTGTTTGGATGTTAACGAGGTCGCTGGAGTTTGAGGAGGTGCCTATGGCTGCTACCCAGCACTGGCTGGGGACTGAACAGCCCTGAGCACAGATTCTGGCTCCACAACTTGCTAGTTGGGTGACCTTGAACTGTTTTCTGAGCCTCTTGAATCTAGTGCAATTCAGTTCAGCAGATGTTTATGCCAGGCACAGTGCTAGGCACTGGAGACACAGCAGAAAGCAAGCCTCAGTTTCTCTGGCTAACAATGGAGATAATCCTTGAGTGCTTATACAGCGTCAGTTACCTATGCACAGTGGTGCACTGTAGGCACGCGTAGAATGTCCGTTCCCATCCCTCTTCTCTTCAAACCAAGGTGTGTATATGTGTGTGTGCATGTGTGTCTGTGTGTGCACGTGTCTGTGTGTGTGTGCATGTGTGTCTGTGTGTGCACGTGTCTGTGTGTGTGTGTATTTATGTGTGCGTGTGTATGTGTGTGTTTTGGGTCTGGATGTGAGTCACAGGACACAAATCTCTGGGTCAAAATGAGCATAGGAAACCATAGGCCCATCTCCCAATGTGTCTAAAAGAGGAAAACCTATTCACTCATTCATTCATTCATTCATTCATGCAACCAGTACTACTGAGCACCTGCTGTGTTCCAGGAACTGCTTTACAGCAAGTTTTAGGGTGGGGGCAGTGAGCAAGACAAGGTCCTCAAGGAGCTCCCTGTCCAGTGGAAAAACATAAACTAGAAAACAAACATACATGTAATCTCCAAAAGTTACAAGTGTTATGGAAAAAACTAACAGAGGCGGAAGAGGAAGGTGTTCTTAGATGGAGTCGTCTCAGAAGCAGGATGGGGGAGCCTGTAGAGGAAGTAGGTCCCTCAGGCAGAGGGAATCCTGTTGCAAAGGCCCCGAGGCAGTGCTGGGCTTGGCAGGTTTGAAGAACAGCAAGAATGCCAGAGTGAGCGAGGGGTGCAGACATCGTGGCCTGGGTTGGATCACACAGGCTTTGCAGGCCCTGGATTTTATCCCAGGTGTGCCCAGGAGCTCTTCAGGCCAGGTGACCAGAAGCCCTGCTGCCTTGGTTTGTCAGAGCCCCAGACTTCTCCCAGATGAGATGACCCCACATCCAGGGGCCCTGGAAACCTCACAGATTTCTCTTTCCCAAGCCACACACGAGGTGTAACTCTCCAAAATTAGACGTGGCCACTGCTTCGGAAAATCTCTTTAATCAACCTGTCATCAGTCCCCCGAGGGTTTGTTAAGGATCTGCACTCACCCTTTGCCCCGACGTGGGTATCACTGGGGGGAATGTGGACAAATAAGATCCTGTGATTAGGAACGGCTGGGAGTCAGGCAGCCCTGGGTCATTCTCCTGGCCCTGCCACATTATTTAAACTCACCAAACCTTAATTTCCTTGTCTATAAAATGGACTTATCCTAATCTCTCAAAAGACTTCTCCTGGGATGAATGAGTACTTAGTAAATGGTGGTTGCTCTTATGACTATTACCTATTATTAATTCATCCAGTAAATATTTATTTAGTGACTCCGATGCAGCTAGCCCTGTGCTACACCTGCGGCGTAGGAATAAGCAGAAGGGAAACGCTCCCTGTCTTCACAGCAAATCTAACAGGAAATTGTCCTGCTGTTCTGTGTTGGGTGCTAGGCAGGGACAGACAGGGGAGTAACAAAGCCAGAGTGGGCAGGTGACCAGACGCAGGCATTCAGGGAGGCTTCCTGAAGTCAGCTGCAAGCCAAGCCCCGACATATGTGCAGGAGTGAGCCAGGTGACGAGGGCGGAGGGAGACTCCAGGACGAGAGGACAGAGCATGCAAAAGCTGGGAGGTCCAAAACTTGCCATCCAGCTAGGAGATAAAGCTGAAACTTGCGTCTTATCCTCAAAGGTTCAGAAGTCTTCTCCACTGCCCTCCTTTTCTTGCAGTCAAATGCTACAAGGGAAACAGCAGTTTTCCAAACTGGAGAGGACAACGCATTAGTGGATGGTGAAGTCAATTCAGTGGGTCAGAACCTGCATTTTTCAAAAGGAAAGAACAGAACAGAATAGAAAAGTATCGGAGTATTTCACAGAGAATAAGATAAAGTATTATTTTCTGAAATATTTATTCAGTTGGCGAGATACACATATATATGCACACACACAATGTGTGAGAGTGTGTGTGTGTTTAAAAGTGTCTGCATGTATGTGTGTTTTGCAATGTAAAGTGTGTTTCTTACTGCAAGTCATGGTCCAAAAAGTTTGACACTCATTGTTCTAAGGTGACTTGACTTGGCGTCTTCTTCAAAGCCCTGTCATTCCCATCTCGCAGACCCCTCCCTGTCCTCTAGGCTTTCTCTTTGGTCTGAGGATAAGCTCTCCAGCTCTCGCATGGGAAGGGGAAGGTGGGGCTGGTGCAGGAGCTCTGGCCTCCCAAACCCTGTTGTAAGCTGCTTGGCACCCCTCCCCCTCCTATAGCCCTCATTCCTCCCCTGGCCATATATAGCAAAGCTAAAAACAGCTGCTGACTTAAAGCATCCGCACACGCCCCAGCCCTGAAAGACTTATGTGCCTGTTGCGTGGCTGGCTGGCTGTTCCCACCGAGACACTCGCGGACTCTGGACCTCCTAGAGTCCTTAGTGCTTGTTATTTTCTGAGGTTCTTGGTCCTGGGGCCCCTGCGTTGGCCTCAGAGACCCATAAATACCCTGAAACTTCAGGCGTGATGTGAACATATGTGCAAGACTATCCTGTGTTTTTCTGGGAGGCATTTTCTCACATAGTCTCAGATTCTCCAAGTCATCTCTGGCTCAAATAAGTTCCAGAACCACTGATGACCTTATTAATCCCACGCCAAAATGTGCACTGGAAGAATCAAGCCCAAAGTTGACTTTTTTCCATAAAGCTAATAAAAATAATAACAGTAAGGCCAAGGTGGGCAGATTGCTGGAGCCCAGGAGTTCAAGACCAGCCTGGGCAACATGGTGAAACCCCATCTCTACAAAAAAGAAAAATACAAAAATTAGCTGGACATGGTGGCACATGCCTATAGTCCCAACTACTTGAGAGGCTAAGGTGGGAGGATCGCTTGAGCCCGGGAGGTCGAGGCTGCAGTGAGCCATGATCACACTACTGCACTCCAGGCTACGCAACAGAATGAGACACTGTGTCAAAAAAAATAAAATAAATATAATAATAATAATGATAGTTAATATTTTTGGAGTGCTTACTAAGTCCCAGGCACCATTCCTAGCACTTGAGGTACTTGAGGTATGTTATGTTACTTATTTATTTATTTTTTGAGACGGAATTCCGCTCTTGTCACCCAGGCTGGGGTACAATGGTGCAATCTTGGCTCACTGTAACCTCTGCCTCCTGGATTCAAGCAATTCTCCTGCCTCAGCCTCCTCAGTAGCTGTGACTACAGGCATGTGCCACCATGCCCAGCTAAATTTTTGTTTTAATAGAGACGGGATTTCACCATTTTGGCCAGGCTAGTCTCAAGCTCCTGACCTCAGGTGATCCCCCTGCCTTGGCCTCCCAAAGTGCTGGGATTACAGGGGTGAGCCACTGCACCCAGCCTGTTGTATTGTTTAAACCTTCACACAACAACCTCATGGAGAAGTAGTTACGGCTCCTGTTTTACATATGAGGAAACTGACATGGAGCTCATGCAAGTACCTCACTCAAGGTCGTCTAGCTAATAAGAAGCAGAGATGCAATTTGATAATAATAAGTGATCATTAAACATTTTGTATTATAAATATTTTAAATAATAAATGGTAAACAATGATACAGACTAGGACATGCTTCATAATTCGTGAGACCCAGTGCAAAATGAAAATGTGGATCCCTTCTTTAAAATCATTAAGAATTTTAAGATGGGGACAACAGAGCATTAACCCAGGCGCAGGGCCCTTCTGAATGCTGGGTCCTACGAGACTGCATGGTTCCAGCACCCATGAAGCTGGCCTTGACAATAGTAATAACTGTGCCTGGCTACTAGTTAATATGCCTTTACTATGTACCAGACTCCAGCTAAGAGTCTTATGGGCATTGTATCACTTGGGTTACCTCATAACCCTCTCATCTACTACCCTAGTGGCTTGTAAACTGTTATAATTGCAATCCCACTATAAGATATGTGTTTTATTCCTTCCCTGGCAGTGAATGCAAAAAAAAATATGTATTTTACATTGTAATTCTATACCTATACACATCTAAAAAGAATGTAAAATTGAAACAAACCGTCACAGAACAAGATTTCCCTTCCTAGGTGCAATGCTTGCTATTTTCTCTTTTATTCTATTTTGTTGAGAAAATTAAATGAGGCCCTGATCCATGTAAAGCTCTTAGAACAGGGTATGGCATGTGTTAGTGCTTTTATTACTACTACTACTATTATTATTATTACATGCTGAAAAGTTGAGACTTTATGTTTAATTATGACGATTGGGTCAAAAACCCCAGCTTCTGCGCTCTGGATCCAGTTTTCTTTCTTCTGCTCCAAGCTTATGACTTAAGCTAATTTTAGTCCAATTTACTCTGAACGCAAGAGTTAAGTGATTTTGCCAGGCTGGAGGACTGAGCAGTAAGTACCTGGTATCACATTCTCTGGGCCTGTGATACATGTTCCTTCCAGAGATAAGCTTGAAGGAACTTAACTTCCATATTTATTTATTTATTTGCATAATAGAATATCTTTTCTGTTGATCAGTTTGTCTATCTTTATGCCAATGTCATGCTGCCTTGGTTACTGTAGCTTTATATTGTCATAAAATCAGAGTAAATTCTTCAACTTTGCTCTTCCCGTTCAAAATTGTATTATTCTGGATCATTTCCATTTTAAAATCAGCTTCTTCAGCCTGGGCAACAGAGTGAGACCCTGTCTCAAAAACAAAAACAAAACAAAACAAAACAAACAAAGAAAAGAAAACCAGCCTCTTGATTTCTGAAAAAGGCCTGCTGGGATTTTGATGAAGACTGTATTAAATCTATAGATCAGTTTGAGAGAATGGACATCTTATTAGCAGTGAGTCTTCCAACCCGTGAACATGGTATATATCCCTATTTGTTTAGGTTTTCTTTAATTTCACGCAGCAATGTTTTAGAGAATTCAATGTCTTACACATCTTTTGTTAATTTTATCCCTAGATATTTTATTTTCTGTGCTATTGTAAATGGCATTTAACATTTTATTTTTTCAATTGTTCACTGCTAGTTTATAGAAATACAACTATTTTTGTATATTGACTTTGAATTCTTTTACCTTGCTCAGTTAATTTCTTAGTTCTGGTGGATCTTTTTGTTTTTGTTTTTCAGGTGAAAAGGAATCTCTTTTAACTTAAAATAGTTTGACTGTTATTGAAAATCAAGTGTAGAGGCCCTGAGAGAATCTGATATTACTAAAGGAAGACGTGATATTTAAGCATCTGAGACTTAGAGTAGCAAGATCTGGGTTCAAATCCCAGCTGTGCCGGTTCTTAACCATATGAACCTGGGTGCACCATGTAACCTCCCTGAGCTTCTGTTTCCTTTTTTCCTTTAGGGATGTGTTAAAATCGCCCTCAGAATATGGTCGAGACAATGAAACAAGATAATACATATGAAGCACTTAGCATCATGCCTGGCACATAGGAAATGCCGAAATATATATTCCCGTATTTCCTTCACATTCCAAAGGGTGAATTAATTCAGGATGGCCTGAACCATAGCTGTCACTGTCTTCTGGAGGATATTTGAGGACAAAAACGAGTTTTTGACTTTGGAACAGTAAATAAGACAAGACTTTGATTCACTTAGTTCTGCCTTGAGTCTTGCCAGTGTAGATGGAATCCATGCCAGACACGATTCCATTTCGAATGTAGAATCAGCATAATTTAACCTCATCTTGGAAATCTCATGTCCCAGTTCACAGCCAGGCATCAGCGTGACAGTCAGCTGAGCTGCTGTCTTGGCAGCTTCTGGGCATTCTATGGAGACCCCAGGAGAGCACAGCAGACCCTTAGCAGGACAGAAAAGCGGACCGTATTAGTCTTTCCTCTCCACGGCCTTCTTTTCAGTGATTCATGTGCCCGATTGGCCAAATCTCTGCAGACGTGCCCCTGTCCAAGGCCAGGCTTCTGGGATTCATCGAGCTTGCTTGTTTCCAGGGCCTGCTAATTCCGTGCCCAGCAGCTGTTCCTCGGAGCAGGCCCTGCCCTCCACACCCTCATGAGGAATGCCGAGTCTCATTTTCTGAGGGCCCTGGTTGAGGGTGGGGTGTGGGGCGAGGGGGACAGGGTTGCTTCCTGCCATAGACTTCCTGCCTTGGAGGGTTATCCTTGTTCTCACCTATCCCTTCCCGAGCTGAAGCCACAGAGTAGGAGAGAAGTTAGGGCTGGCACACCTCCCTCCCATGTAACTTTCACTCCCTGCTTAAAGGGAACTGATGAGAGTTGCCTGGCACAGATCTGTGCCTGGCAGAATCCACAGAGCAGCCCAGGTGTGCTAGGAACTCCAGAGTGACCCCTGCTCCAGGCCAGGAATGAGCACCTTGTGCCTGGAGGTCTTCCTGCCAATGCTGGCTGCCCATTGCTGTGGATGGGGTAGAGCTGGAGTCACACATGGAGGCTGGGCAGCTGCATGCAGCCTGCAGGGGACACTCTGGATGGCATGCACCATGTTTTTATTATTTCTATTTTTAATTAAATTGGAATCCTTTATGGGTACTTTTTTTTTCTTTTTTTTTTTTAACAGGGTCTTGCTCTGTCACCCAGGCTGGAGTGCAGTGGTACAATCACGGCTCACTGCAGCCTCGACCTCCTGGGCTCAAGTGATCCTCCCACCCCAGCCTGCAAGTACCTAGGATTACAGGCACACATCACCATGCCTGGCTAATTTTTTTGTAAAGACGGGGTTTCTCCATGTTGCCCTGGCTGGTCTCAAACTTCTGAGCCCAAGCCATCCGCCTGCCTCAGCTTCCCAAATTGCTGGGATTACAGGCGTGAGCCACTGTGCCCGGCCTATGGCTACCTTTTAACAAAGTGATCAAATTTAACATCATCAATGACAGACAAACCTACAGTATGTACCCTTGATGGGATGTACAGAGAAGGCCAGTGCTTTAAGAGGCCAAGGCAGGAGGATTGCTTGAGCCCAGGAGTTCAAGACCAGCCAGCCTGGGCAACATAGTGAGACCCTGTCTCAAAAAAAAAAAAAAAAAAAAGAAACACAGACAGGATCTGACCCATTTGATGAGATTCTTTTAGCTATTGTGTTGAGAAAAGGCTGTTTTGGGAAAATAGGTATTAGGTGAGGGGGAGGTGGCATGGAGACCTGCTAGTGAGTTTATTACAATTATGACTGGTGAGAAGATGGTGGTTTGCACCACTACCTTGTAGTAGCAGAGGTGGTGAGAAGACACATTTTGAAGCAAAAGCTTATAGACTGGATAGGATTGAGAGAAAGAGGAGTTAAAGATGGTCCCAAGGCTTTGGCCTGAACCATGGAAGGATGGCGTTGCCATGAACTGAGATGGGGCGAGGGTTTGAGGAGGGAAGGTCAGGAGTTCAGTACTGGACACCATGGGTGAGAGATGCCTGTTGGAAGTGTCCATGGGCACTGGGGTTCTGGGCAGGCCTGTGCACAGGTAGGTGGGTCTCCTTTCAGACCCTCTCCCCTTGACCTCTCTTGCCTTCTGCACACACAATCATTTCTGGTCTCCAAGGCCCTTAGGGTTGCTGAGCTGACCCAAGGCCTGGAAATGGGCCTTTTCCCCAGGCCACAGGCTCCAGAGCTGTCAGCACCCAGGAGATGCCTCCTGGTTAATCCCCTGCTTCTGGGGGTGAGCCACGGGGCATCATCTGGGGCAGCAGCCTCTGGATGTAGGGGTGGTGGAGCCTTGCGGGCTCAGGGACTTGTCATCCACCCGCTGTAACCTGACCCTGCTCCTGGGAGGTGGTCCCAAATGCCGCCAGCTCCTCCGCTTCGGGTTGTCTGTTGGTGATCCCAGGAAACCAGAGACTATGGAGATTTGATGGACAGCAGCATTTGGAAGCCATGGGAAGGGACTTTGGTGCCAGCCTTGCAGGCGAGCCAGAGAGCAAGGCCTTGGAATTGTTACGGGAAAATGTAACGCAGTCTAAATGCTCACCGAAGGGACTGTTAAATTAATTTATGAGACCAGGCGATGAAGTACAACAGGCCTTTAAAAAGACAGAGGTGGACCCACCTATATTCATACAGAAAGAAATCTAAGGCATTGTAAGTGAACAAAAGCCATTTGGCAAATATTTATTGAGTGCCTGCTAGGTGCTAGGTAGTGTTCTCAGAGATGGGGTCAGTGGTAGACTGGTGAACAGCTAATCTTTTAGTCTATTTGTGATAAGTATACAGTTGCAAATTGGCAGAAAAAGGCCTGGAAGGATCTAAATCATTAACAGGAGTTACCCTGGGGAGACCCGACAAAGGTGTTTTCTTTTATATACTCTTCTCTTGTTTGGATTTTTTTTGCAATGAGCATATGACTTTTAAAATTTTGTTTTCTTTTTTTTAAATTTGAGACAGGGTCTCACTCTGTTACCCAGACTGGAGTGCAGGAGGGATCTTGGCCCACCGCAACCTCCACCCCTGCACGGGGCTCAAGCAATCCTCCCATGTCAGCCTCCTGAGTAGCTGGGACCACAGACGTGCACCACCACAACCGGCTACTTTTTTGTAGTTTCAGTAGAGACAGGGGTTGACCAGGCTGGTCTTGAACTCCTGAGCTCAAGAGATCCACCCACCTCAGCTTCCCAAAGTGCTGGGATTACAGCCATGAGCCACCACACCTGGCTTACTGCAACCTCCACTTCTTGGGTTCAAGCGATTCTCCTGCCTCAGCCTCCCAAGTAGCTGGGATTACAGGCAAGCGCCACCACACCTGACTAATTTTTGTATTTTTAGTAGAGACGGGGTTTCACCATGTTGGACAGGCTGGTCGCGAACTCCTGACCTCAAGTGATCTGCCTGCCTTGGCCTCCCAAAGTGCTGGGATTACAGGCGTGAGCCACTGCACCTGGCCCAACTTTTGCAATTTTTAAAAAGTGCTTCCTCCATACAAACAGTATTTACATGTAGACATAATAAGGAGCCCTCAGGATGCAAAAAGGGTTGGGGGCGGGGGTGTCTAAGCACAGTTTTCCAGAATGTAGCCTCAGAATCCTGGGTGGCCTCCCTTTGTTTCTCCCCACTCTGGGTACTCAGCTGTTCAATGCAAGGCAGCGTTGAAAGAGCAATTGAGGCAAGGGACCTGTTCTTCAGTCCCAGCTGAGCTACTCCTGGGCTGTGTGGCCTTGGGCAGGTCCCTCTACCTCTCTGAGCCTAAGCTTCCTTCCCCATATAATGAAGGAATAAGACTACACTTACCCATGCAGGTAAGCAGATTTTCTCACGCACAACACTGGCTAATTGGGTGTGGCTACCTGTGGAAGTGGTGAGTGGGGACTGTAGGCTATAGTGGTACTCAGCCTCATGACCCATTAGCAATGTCAGTTGAGGACACAGGATGGGGAATAAGTGGCCTATGTGATGGATTACTTATGGGCTTGGACTAGAAGATCTTATCATCGTCTGATGAATTGTTTGTTTGTTTGTTTGTTTGTTTGTTTGTTTTGAGACGGAGTCTCTCTCAGTCGCCCAGGCTGGAGTGCAGTGGTACGATCTCGGCTAACTGCAACCTCCGTCTCCTGGGTTCAAGCAATTCTCTGCCTCAGCCTCCTGAGTAGCTGCGATTACAGGCATGCGCCACCACGCCAGGCTAATTTTTGTGTTTTTAGTAGAGACAGGATTTTGCCATGTTGGCCAGGATGGTCTTGAACTCCTGACCTCGTGACCCACCCACCTTGGCCTCCCAAAGTGCTAGGATTACAAGTGTAAGCCACAGCACCCGGCCTTTGTTTGTTTGTTGTATGGGTAAAATTTACTTATTAGGACAATGGTATTATAGTAGGGGAAGAGTTTAATAAATGTGGGGCTAGTCAAGTGAGAAGATGGGGGTTTATTATTTAAATTTATGTCTCTGAAAGTTTGGAAGGTAGCATTTTTTAAGGATAGTTTGGCGGGCAGGGGGCTAGGGAGAGGGAAATGTTGATTGGTTGGATTGGGGATGAAATTACAGGAAGTCGAAGCTGGCTTTTTTATATTGAGGCAGTTTCAGGGTGGGGGTTATAGGACTGGTTGAATTAGTTTTTTGCTATGAGTCGCAGGTCTGGGTAGAATCGTCAGAATGTAAAAGTTCAAAAAATATTTTAAAGGCCAATTTTAGGTTTTGACAGTAGCGATGTTATCTATAGGAGTCGCTGGGGAGGTTACAAGTTCTGTAACCTCTGGCTATATTTCTCTGGAGTCATAATTTTATAAAGGCAGTTTTGGTCTCTCAGTAAAGAAGGGGTTAGTTTCAGGAAAGGACTGTTAACTATTTTTGTCTTAAACTATTAACTCAATTTTTGAATAGTTAGTTTGGTCTATGTCCAGGCATGAATGAAGACAGTTAGCTTGTGAGGTTAGAAGTAAGATGGAGTCAGTTATATCGATTTTTTTTGCTGTTAAATATTTTTATGTCAGATTTTTTTCACCGTCATAAGTTTTATAAAAGCGGTTTTAATCTCCAAGCTCCACTCCAGCTGTGACCTTCTCAGGATTGAAATATTCTCACTTGCACCACAGTTGAGGTTGTCTATGGCTGTGTGGCACATTTGCAATAGAAACCTGAGAGCTCATATTAAATATGGGTTATTGAGCTGGGCTTGGTGGCTCCTGCCTGTGATTGCAACACTTTGGGAGGTTGAGACAGGAGGATTGCTTGAGTCCAGGAGTTCAAGAGCAGCCTGGGCAACATAGTGAGACCACATCTCTACAAAAAATAAAATTAGCCAGCATGATGGCATGCACCTGTGGTCCCAGTTACTTGGGAGGCTGAGGTGGGAGGATCACTTTAGCCCAGGAGGTTGAGGCTGCAATGAGCTGTGATTGTGCCACTGCACTCCAGCTTGGATTACAGAGTGAGACTCTGTCTCGAAACAAAACAAAACAAAACAAAACATATTTATATATACACACATACAGGTTACTAGAGCCAGCTCCTACTGGCTCATGAGAGCTCAGAAACTTTGCAGTCATGGTGGGGGTATTTACACAGTGGAAACTGACTAATAATACAAACTGAGGTTGGTTGGTTGGTTTGTCCTAAAAAGCTGGTTTGCTACTATATCCTGACTATTGTACTAATACGAAATGCCCCTTTTTCCTTCTCACCCCAATTTAGGGTGATCAGCCATCTCAATTTGCCTGAAACTGCCCGGTATTAGCACTGAAATTTCCACATCCCAGGAAACCTCTCAGACATAGGCAAACTGGGATGACTGGTCACCCTACAGTCTTTTCCCATGAAGTGAAAGGAGCCAACCTTTGTTGAGAGCCTGAGATCTCTGCTAGATAAACCATGTAATACAGCAACCTTGCAAAGGAAACTTGCTATGCTCACTTTACTGAGAGGAGACAGACTCAAAGAGACCTTATTCAAAGCCTGTGCTTGTTAATGCATTTGACAGTATCTGTTGAATGTCTTCCATGTGTGAGTCCCTGCATGGAGTGCTGGGGATGCTGTGGTGGGCGAGTCAGACCTGTCCCTGCCCCCAAGTGCATGTATCTTAACAGCAGAGACCGGCATCTAACAGTTACTTAAATACAAAATGTGATACATATTTTGAAGGAAAAATAGAAGAATTTATGAACTGATAACAGGGAAACCTGGTCTGGTCTGATAATCAGAGAAGGCGTCCTTGAGGAAGTGATGTTTGAGCTGAGATATGCAGGATGAATAGAGGTAAACTGGGTGACAGGGGAGGCCGCACAGGCAGGCAGAAGGGACAGCAAATGCAAAGGCTTGGAGGTGGGACCTGAGTATGCTGTGTTCCAGAAAAGGCTGGAGCACAGACTCAGAGAGAGAGTGGGGTGGATGAGGCTGGAGAGATTGGCAAAGCCCAGATCATGAGAGTTTTGTGGGTCACAGTGAGGAGCTTGAACTTCCTCCTCCTAGTAGATTCTAGGCTACCCCTTCAGACACTCCTTAGGACCAGGGACACATTCCCCGAGCTGCCAGGAGTGTTAGCAGCTGACAGACCCTGGCTGGGTATTTCTCTCCAACAAAGGGAGCTGCCTCATTCACATCCAATGACTGTAATGACCTGGCCCCCCTTGCTTTGATTTTGGGCAACGCTGAAGGGCTATACCAGCTTAAATCCCCCTGGGATCAGTTGAATATTCTGTTGCAGATGTTCAGCTTCTTCCACCGCCAAATCCTGCTTCCTTCCTTACACGTGCTCTTCCTGAGAGCACTCCCCGCTAAATCTCCCACACATCATCTCAGCTTCAGAATCTGTTCCCTAGGGATCCTGACCTGAGACACTCCTCAAGGCACTGCGAAGTTACTGCAGGGTTTTAGGATGGGGAGTAACCTGCTGAGAGTTGCATCTTATGAAGAAGATGAGTGGCAGCAGCAAAGGGTCAACTGAAGTAGGGGGGCAGGGAGGATACTACTGTCATTATCAAGGGAGAAAAGGATGTGGCTTGGACTAGACAGATAGGGTGGAGACCAAGAGAATTAAGGAGTATCGCAGTGCGTCATCATGAGAGTCATTTAAATTCTTAGTTTCAGTTTTTCCAATTGTAACATCGAAATGATGATGCCTGTATCTGTTAGGATACTTTCTTATCTATTCATTTTAACAATATATTGAGCAAAATTAAAGAGATATTCAGAGTCAGGTCTATCTGAAGACCATGTGATTTCCATTATTCTTTGCTATCTCCAAAGATGTCTTAGCCCTGGCTTACTTTCTCTGGGATGCTGGGTCCATAGTCTTTATCAAGGTGGGTTAGAGCCAAGCTATGAGTCCCTTATAATCAGGAGCATCTGTGTGGTGTCTGTGGCATGGGCATGTGTGCTGACCACAGTGAGCATTTCTGGTTCACCTGGTCTGATCTTGGTATGCTTGAACAAGAGCCATTAACCCCTGGACTCTCTGATGCTCACTCTGTATCTGCCATGCTCCATCTTAAACACTGTCTGAAATTTGTTGATGACACTTCTATGGGCCACCCAAAGATCTTATGCCAACATCTGGTACTATGTGAGAGGACTTGGAGAAGGATCAGCAATGGCTGGTAGACAAAACAGGCAAGATAAAGACAAGAGAGCTGCCATGGGAAGTAAGAAGTGATAAATGTCTTGGGCAATGAGAATTTGGAGGAAGGAAGGTGGTTCCCTGAAGGAGGTGGTTTGAAACTGGGCTATGAAGGATTTGGGAAGACAAGGCTGAGAAAGTGACTTGGAACCAGGTCATGAAGGAACTGGACTATCAGGTAAGGACTTCTATAGGCAATGGGGACTCCTAGAAAGGAGCTAGTCCTCGTTCCTTCTCTCCATCTCTGTTCAGTTCTCCAGTGTGTTAGTTTGCTTTCTGTTACTTATAACAGAATACCTGAAACTGTGTAGTTTATAAGAAACAAAATGTATTTCCTAGAGTTCTGGAGGCTAGGCAGTCCAAGGTCAAGGGGTCATATCAGGAGTGGCATTCTTACTGGTGGAGACTCTCTGCAGAGTCCCAAGGTGGCACAGGGTGTCATGTGATGAGAGGGCCGAGTGTGCTAGCTCAGATCTCTCTTCCTCTTCTTATAAAGCCACCAGCCCCACTCCCATAACCAATTAAACCATGAATCCATGAGTGGATTAATCACCTCTTAAAGGCCCCACCTCTCAATACTGCCACATTGGGGATTAAGTTTCAATTTGAGTTTTTTTAGGGGGACAAACATTAAACCATAGCACCCAGGCACACTGATCTTCCAACCTCAGATAGTTCCCTAGAAATAGGAAGGTGTCACTGGCCAGATGGGGTGGTGTTCTCAGTGTCCATTCTGTATTTGGAGGCAGAATCCTGGTCTGGCCCATATGTCTCTTTGATGTCTCAAACTGGATTCTGGATCTCCCAGCTCTTCCTTGGTGTCTTAGTCAATTCTGTGTTGCTATAAATGAATACCTGAGGGCCAGGTGTGGTGGCTCATGCCTGTAATCCCAGCACTTTGGGAGGCCAAGGCGGGCGGATCATGAGGTCAGGAGTTTGAGACTAGCCTGGCCAATACAGTGAAAAACCCCATCTCTACTAAAACTACAAAAAAATTAGTTGGGCATGGTGGCAGGAACCTGTAGTCCCAGCTACTTGGGAGGCTGAGGCAGGAGAATTGCTTAAACCCAGGAGGCGGTGGTTGCAGTGAGCCAAGATCACACTACTGCACTCCAGCCTGGGCAACAGAGCAAGACTCTATCTCAAAAAAAAAAAAAAAAATACCCAAGGCCAGGTAATTTACAAAGAAAAAAGGTTTATTTGATTAACGATTCTGGTGGCTGGAAAGTTCAAGGTGGAGCATCTACCTCTGATAAGGGCCTCAGGCTGCTTCCACTCATGGCAGAAGGTGAAGGGGAGCTGGTGTGTGCAGAGATCACATGGCAAGAGTGGAAGCAAGAGTGAGAGTGAAAAGGTGCCAGGCTCTTTGTAACAACCAGCTCTTGTGGGAATTAACAGAGCAGAAACTCACTCACCCCCCAAGAGAGGGCATTAATCTATTCATGAGGGATCTGCCCCCATGACCCAAACACCTCCCATTAGTCCCCACCTCCAACACTGAGGATAACATTTCAACATGAAGTTTGGAGGGGACAAACATCTGAACCATAGCACTTGCATTTCCGAAATGGTCACGCTTTCTTCAGAGCTGAGATTTGGGTGAGAATTTTGGAATTTTTAACTTGTAAGGGAAGTTCTCATATTCTTAGAGGTGAAAGCACTAGTCAGGACGCTTGGCTGTGATTGCCAACAACTGCCACATTGTGTTAATATGAGCAAGTCATTAAAATTCTTAGTTTCAGCTTTTCCAACTGTAAAATCAAAATGATGTTACCTGTATCCATTAAGATACTCTTTTGTCTGCAGGTCAAGGAAAACCCTAACTCCAAATGACTTAAACCAGAACTTTCTAATGGAAGTATAATATGAACTATGTATGTAATTTAAAAAATTTTAGTAGCCATATTTAAAAAGGTGAAATTAATTTTAATAATACATTTTATTTAACTCATTATCCACAATATTATCTTTTTTGTGTGTAAACAATATACAATCATTAATGAGATATTTTCCATTCTTTTTGTGTGAATTTTTAAAAATTCTGGAATATTCAAAATCTGAGTATTCCAGAGCACAAACATGCTTTCTTACAAACAACTGGACCCGGGCAGAAAATTGGAGCTGGTCTCATTTTCTTCCTGAGCTCTCTCTGTCTTCTGTGGCTCCTTTCCATCTTTCCAGTTAATCCTTTCTGGGCAAAGACTCTGACCTGTCAAAAATCTAGGGTTTACTGAACACTTACTATATCGTAGGCACTGAGCTAGCTGCCTCACACACAGTTTATTTAATCTTCAACCCACCCTCCCCACTCCCTGCCACTCAAGACCTGGGGCGTCACCTCTCATCTGGACTGCTGCCATGGCTGCATTTATTTCTGTGATTGGTTAATTATATTTAGTCTATCCCTGGCACAAGACTCTGAGCCCCTTGCTGGCAGCGATCATGTCCACTTAGTTCACAGCTGTATCCCAGCACCTAGCTAGAAGAATGCATGGTCTTCATCTAGCTTGTCAAATGCAAAGGGTTGTATGAACAACCAGATGCAGAAGGTATCATGATTTCCATTTTACAGAAGGACAAACTGAGGCTCCGCAGGCTTAAATAGTTTATGCATGTCTTAGAACTATTCAGCGTCAGAGTTTAGATTTAAATCCCTGTTATTCTATACTCACCAGAAGAGCAACTGCAAGAAGGCTATACTTAGGTTTGATTAATTTCGGGAGTCCTATCGGGGGGACAGGACTGTATTTTTGCCATGGTTATGGCCTTCACCAGCATTTTACATGTACACCAATAACTCCCAGGGCTTGAACTGCTGAATCTGGACCTGAACACCCTTGGCAGCCAGTGCTGTCCACTACTGAGCACCTACTGCATGCCGAGTCATGAGGGAAAAAAGATGGGTTTCCTGCCTCTCAAAGGACACAAGAATGTCATTCAGGAAAAGACTTGAAAATTCATCGGATGCTTACCGAGGATTTCCTTGGGCCTGGGAACTGTGCTAGATGCCAGGATCTTAGCAAGAATAAGGTAGACAAAGCTTCCTCCCTCTTGGAAGGCAAAGACAAGCAGGGAAGGCTTCCGGTGAACAAATGGTCATGATAATTATTCAACGGCACCTGTGGAAAGTGCTAAGAAAAATGGATGACATGATAACATGTGGCTGTTTCCAGCAGCACTCAGGGAATGGGGCTCAAGAAATCTTCCTGGATGAAATCACGTTTAAGCCAAAGCTTGAACTGTCAATAGAAGTTGGCCAGGGGAAGAGGGAAGAGAAGAGCATGTGAAGAAATGGGGAAAGCTTGTGCAAAGGCCCCAAGGTGGGAAGGCAAGTGTGAGTGGTGAGCAGTCCAAGATGAGGCAGGGGAGGTGGCAGGGGCGGCCCCTGCCAGGTTTTGTAGGCTGTTGGGGATCTCACCCCTTTCCTTTGGGACAGTGGGAAGCCCTGCAGGGTTTACAAAGCTCAGTGAGGAGGCAGTCCAAAGGGTATCGGAGGAGGCCCTTCCTTCTGCAGACTGCCCCTCTCAGCCAGATGGCCATGGGCAGAGGCCTCCCTCTCTCCCTTTGTGGATGCATTCTTCCTGTCTCCAGGGAGAACTGTCCTGTCTTGGAGGGAGTTGGAGTGGGGGTGGCCTCAGGAGTTGGTTTTTCCCCTTCCCAGGGCCCTGTCACTCCCAGCCTCCCCTGGGTGTCTGTGCCTCTTGCCACTTGCTTGTAAGTTTCCTAATATAGCCTGACTGTTTCCTTCCCAACTGGTGGCCAAGAGCTGCTCTCCTGTTGCAATCTCAGTTTTTCTTGGGCTTAAAGGGACTACGTCAGCCCATCTCTGGCCAAACTGAAGCTAAAGGTAGGTTGGTTGATTTACTTTCATAAAGTTGTCCAACCCAGAGATTAGATGTCTTGTCTCTTTCTCCCAGTTTACCATCTTCTCTGCTCTCTGCCTGTTCACTTTTCCCTTTCATTTTTTAAAATTTCTTCTGAGAAGTAGAGGAGCATAGCCAGACATGGATGTGAGTTTGGCTCTGGCATATTTATTAGCTGTGTCATCTTGGATGAGTCCTTTGTCCTTGATGGGCCTTAGTTTTTTCTCATCTGTGAAACAGGAACCATAAAATACCTCCCCAGAGCTGTCATTTCCACAGAGCTGTTTGCAGATGGACAAAACAGAAAGAAGAGAATAAACAGTTATGGAATGCCTGATGTTCATTCATCCATTCATTCATCCAACACATATTTACTGAGTACCTATTTGGCACAGTTCGAGGCACTGAGGATACCACAGTGAACAAAAAAAGAAAAGAATCCTTGCCTTTAAGGAGCTCGCATGCCAGTGAGGCGGATGGTCAATAACACAAGAAAAAGCAAAATGTATGTTGCATTAGATATGCTCTAGGAAAAATAAAGCAAGGAAGGGAGATAGAAGACCTTGGGCAGGGGTTGAATCTTAAATAGGGTGGTCACGGGTGGCTTCACTGAGAAGATGACATTTGAGTAAAGGCTTGAAGACGGCAAGAGGGTGAGCCATGTAGGTATCTGGAGGAAGGGCATTACAGGTAGAGGGAACAGCAATACCGAGGCCCTGAGGTGGTTCCATGGCCCCTGTGCAGCAGCAAAGCAGTCTTCGTGGCTAGAGTGGAGTGAGGGAAAGGGGAGGATGGGGGGAGAGGAGCACAGAGGAGTGAATGGGGATGAAGTCAGGTAGGGCCTGCGGGTCACTAAGGACTTCAGCTTTTCTTCTGAGTGAGAAGGGTCAGTGCAGTGTCGTGATCTGACTTAATACATGTGAACAAAATCCCTCCGATTGCTGTGTCAGGGATGGATAGAGGGGCAAGAGTGGAATCAGGAGACCAGTATGGCAGTGACTATGAAAATCCACGTGAGAGAGAACGGTGGCACAGACAACTATCTAGTCGAAGTGGAGGTGGTGAGAAGCGGCTGGATTCTGGATTCATTTGGAAAGTAGAGCTGATGACTTTCCTGATAGATATTTGCAGAATGCTATGCTGGGTTTTTTTTTTTTTTTTTCTGAAAAGCTTCTTTACAATTTATTTATTTACATTACAAAAACCAACTTTATCAAGGTGTAATTTCCATGTGATAAAATGCATTTGAAATGTACAGGTGTGACAGATGTACACGCTTGTGTAAACCATCAGCACAATTAAAATGCAGAACATTTGGCTGGGCGCAGTAGCTCACGCCTGCAATCCCAACACTTTGGGAGGCGAGGTGGGTGGATCACCTGAGGTCAGGAGTTTGAGACCAGCCTGGCCAACATGATGAAACCCCATCTCTACTAAAAATGCAAAAATTAGCTGGGGGTGGTGACACACACCTGTAATCCCAGCTACTCAGAAGGCTGAGGCAGGAGAATCGCTTGAACCCAGGAGGCGGAGGTTGCAGCAAGCCAAGATTGCAACATTGCACTCCACCCTGGGTGACAAGAGCAAAACTCCATCCCCCGACCTCCAAAAAAAATAAAAAATAAAAAGATGCAGAACATTTCCATCAACTCAGAAAGTTTCCCTGTGCCCTTTTGCATTCTATTTCTTCCACACCCAGCCCCTGGCAACCACAGATCCACTTTCTGGCACTATAGGTTTGTTTGTTTGTTTGTTTGAGGCTTTCATGTAACTGGAGTCACACAGCTTTCATCTCTAGCTTTGTTCACTTAGCATGTTTTGGAGACCCACTCATGTGTTGTGTGTAACAGCAGCCTGCTCTCTTTTCTTGCACTTTTCTAGCACTTCTCTTTTCTAGCACGCTCTCTTTTCTAGCACTTCACTGTGTTAGTTTATCCATGTACCAGCTGACTGACATTTGAATTGTTTCCATTTTTTGTTGTCTCATTTTTAATCCTCAAAAGACCCCTGGAAAGTGGGTATTACTTTTCCATTTTCCAGACAAAAAAACTAAGATCAAAAGAAGGAACTTGTCCAAGGTTCCCCAGCTTGGATGATATTTGAAGCCAGGATGACTCCACATTCCATTCTGTCCTCAGCCTCCATCCAATGGGATCACATGTGAATGAGCTTGCGAAATGTGACCTGTTGGTTTCCCATCTATCCAACTTCCCATTTTTCATCAGCTATACCACATTCTCATTTCTCTGTTCATTGCACCTGTCATACAATCCCATTTTCCACTTCCTTAGCTTAAGTTGGATCTTAGTTCAAATCCCAGTTCTGCTCCTTTCTCACTGTGTGACATTGGGCAAGTCACATAACTTCTCTGAACATCAATCTACCTATGAAATAGAGGTCATATTTGCATCTTCCTCTATGAGATCATGCCCAATGCTTTCTTCTCCATTTCTGTCTCTCTCCATTTCTCTTTAGCCCTTTTATTGCTGATATTCCATGATCCTTGGTTTTTTGAGGCTGGTCATTGAAGGGAACAGAGCCCAGGTATCTCTCCCTCCTGGCTGTTCTTTCTTGCTGTCCAGAGGGGCTGGAAGCACTAGGGACCTTTTCCAACAGGATAAACAGGAATTGATGGTGGTGAAGCCCAAGGATCAGTTGTTTTCTTTTAAAGTTTCACTGGTGCTTCTAATGCACACCAGGATTAAGAGCCATGGGCTCGCAGCATACACTCTGGCATCAGACAGACTTAGGCTTGGATCCCATTTCCTTGGTCAAATTGCTTAACCTCTCAGATCACCAGCATCCTCCTGGAAATTCGCATTATCATGGGACTCACCTCACACGACTGTTGAGAGGTTTAGTGAGCCCCTGGCATTGTACATGATCCTTAATGGGGGTTCTTGATCCTTAATGGGGGCTCTTCATGCAGAAGAGGCAGGGTGGGGTAGAAGGGGGATCCTGAGCTCAATGTGCTGGGAGGGACCAGGCAGTGTGGAAGCATCTAGATGTGCCCTCCTTCGCCTCCAAAGTTACAGTGCACCAATTCCTAGAAGCTCAGCATCTCAGAGTTAGGTCAAGCCTTGGAGAGCTCTTCACCCAACACATCATTGACAGGCAGACAATGGAGGTGTTAAGAAAAGGAATTGCCAAGGTCACCCAATGAGATGGAATTTTTGAACAGGTTTAGTCAGTCAGCCATTTTGCAGATACTAACGGAGCACCTCTGTGTACCGGGCACTGTTCCAGGTTCTGGAATCCATCCAAGAACAAAATAGAAAAGATCCCTGCCCTCATGCAGCTTCCATTTTAGCAGAGGGAGAAAAGCAATTAATGTAATAAATAAGTCATATGGCATGTTAGAAGGTGATATGTGCTATGGGAAAAATAAGGAAAAGTAGATAAGTGAGCAGGGTGGTGGGGGTGCAGGCAGATTGCAATTTTGGAAAAAATTTTGTGGGTTCATAATAGATGTATATATTAAATATTTATGGGGTATATGAGATGTTTTGATAAAGGCACGCAATGTGAAATAAGCGGATTGCAGTTTTAAACAGGGTGGTGTATTCATCAGGGTTCTCTAGAGGGACAGATCTAATAGGATGTGTGTGTGTATGTGTGTGTGTGTTTATATATATATATATATATATATATATATATATATATATATATGGAAGTTTATTAAGGAGCATTAACTCACGCGATCACAAGGTCCCTCAATGGGCTGTCCACAAGCTGAGCAGCAAGGAAGCCAGTCCGAGTCCCAAAGCTGAAGAACTTGGAGTCCGATGTTCGAGGGCAGGAAGCATCCAGCAGCATGGGAGGAAGATGTAGGCTGGGAGGCTAAGCCAGTTTAGGCTTTTCACATTTTTCTGCCTGCTTTATATTTGCTGGCAGCTGCTTAGAAGGTGCCCATCCAGATTAAGGGTGAGTCCACCTTCCCCAGCCCACTGACTCAAATGTTAATCTCCTTTGGCAACACCGTCACAGATACACCCAGGATCGATACTTTGCATCCTTCAATCCAATCAAGTTAATACTCAGTATTAACCATCACAGGGGGTCAGAGTAGGTCTCATTGAGCAAAGACTTGAAGGATATCTGGAGGAAAAGGGTTCCAGGAAGAGGGAAGAGCAGTGCAACAGCAGGTCTGCTGGGGTGAGTTTAGGAGTCCCTTCCTTGGTTGTCTACTCAGCCATCTTGCTCCTGGACACTTATTAGCAGGAAGACCTTTTGGTTTTTGTTAACCAGGGAGAATGTATCAGCTTGTGTTTAAAACAAAGAAGCCTCAGAATTTCTGCCTTCGGTGCAGTGAACGTTATGTATCAGGTACCGTTCTACATGGTGGAGGTACAAAGATGAAGGCAGAGAACTGCCTTTCAGCAGCACTGCTGTGGGAGAGAAAGACCAGGACTGTGGCCCAGGTGTGTGTGTGGGGTGAGTGAGGGCAGACGTGAGCTGGAGGTGGCTGTGTATCATCTAAGGGAACACAAATTTCCAAGGTGACATCTGGAGCTACCGAGGGGAGAGGAAGGGGTTGGGGATATATTTGGGGGGGTCAGCAGGACATAAATGGCAGTTTGAAAACACTAGATGTGCAATCATCTAGAGAGAATAGGAGAAGGTTTTTGGATGAGCCCTGGGGAGAACTACATGTCAGGATGGGGGTGAAGGATGAAGTTATTTTGGCAGCTGTGTATCAGCTTGTCATACAACTCAGGTGACCTCACACGTGAGCACAACTTTGTAGAATCACAGTATCACACACATATCTTTGCTTTCAGAGTTTTTCGGAGACATTAACTCATTTAAACCTCAAAAAAACCCTAGAAGGTAAGAAGCAGTTATTACCTCTGGCAGATAAGGAAGCTAAGGTACAGGGAGGTTAAGTCAGTTGCCCAAGGTCACACAGCTAGTAAGGGCAGAGGCAGGATCTGGACCCAGGGAGCTTGGCTCTGGAGTTTGTGCTCTGAACCACTACTCTCTGCTGCCTCTCCACACACATAAGACTTGGATGGCTGCTAACATAAGGCATCTCAATCCCAGGAGCTCACGGACTTGTGTACATGCAGGGCCTAAGTTGCCGACACCTTGTACACACCACTAGCCTTCCTCCGTATGGTTTCATACGGTCTCAGTGTCTCGGTTTCACTGATGCCCATCACCTCACACACTCAGCCTGGAGTGCTACATATTACTTTGTTCTTTGGCACTCTGATAGCCTTGCACACTCAGAACCTCATACACATCCATAATGTCAACTCCGTGAGATCTCAGGCACTCACCCCACTGTGCACACACTGCCCTGCACACTCATGATTTGTGTGTGTGTGTGTGTATGTGTGACAGGGTCTCAGTCTGTAGCCCAGGCTGGAGTGCAGTGGCACAATCATGGCTCACTGCAGCCTCGACCTCCCGGGCTCAGGTGATCCTCCCACCTCAGCCTCTCTAGTAGCTGGGACCACAGGTGCATGCCACCACGCCTGACTAGTTTTTTTGTAGAGAGAGGTTTCACCATGTTGCCCAGGTTGGTCTTGAACTCCTGAGCTCAAGCGATCCATCCGCCTCCGCCTTCCAGAGTGCTGGGATTACAGGCGTGAGCCACCTGCCCCCACCTCATGATCTCATATAGTCAAAAGACACCGATATGCATGCCCACAAGTGTCTTGTACACACGATCTTGCACAATACACACACAAGCCCATGCTCTCCAACATTTGCACTACCATGCGAACTCACTGGCTTATCCGTTCACGACTTGTGACCTTGCCATGTTCCCACCAACGTATTCCTACCATCGTGCAAGCTCCTCCTGGCTCACCCACTCGTGTTATTGCACACTCGAGTAGACTCAAACACTCATAGCACTGTGCACCCTGACCCTCAGACGGCCGTGCGCCTCTCGGTCCCACCCCGCCTTGCCCACTCCCGCCCTTGCCCTCCCAGGCCACCGTGCACACGCGGGGACCCGTCGTGCCGCCTACTGACGCGCCCTCTCCTCGCCCGCAGGGACGTACCAAGGCCAGTTCACCAACGGCATGCGCCACGGCTACGGAGTGCGCCAGAGCGTGCCCTACGGGATGGCCGTGGTGGTGCGCTCGCCGCTGCGCACGTCGCTGTCGTCCCTGCGCAGCGAGCACAGCAACGGCACGGTGGCCCCGGACTCGCCCGCCTCGCCGGCCTCCGACGGCCCCGCGCTGCCCTCGCCCGCCATCCCGCGTGGCGGCTTCGCGCTCAGCCTCCTGGCCAATGCCGAGGCGGCCGCGCGGGCGCCCAAGGGCGGCGGCCTCTTCCAGCGGGGCGCGCTGCTGGGCAAGCTGCGGCGCGCAGAGTCGCGCACGTCCGTGGGTAGCCAGCGCAGCCGTGTCAGCTTCCTTAAGAGCGACCTCAGCTCGGGCGCCAGCGACGCCGCGTCCACCGCCAGCCTGGGAGAGGCCGCCGAGGGCGCCGACGAGGCCGCACCCTTCGAGGCCGATATCGACGCCACCACCACCGAGACCTACATGGGCGAGTGGAAGAACGACAAACGCTCGGGCTTCGGCGTGAGCGAACGCTCCAGTGGCCTCCGCTACGAGGGCGAGTGGCTGGACAACCTGCGCCACGGCTATGGCTGCACCACGCTGCCCGACGGCCACCGCGAGGAGGGCAAGTACCGCCACAACGTGCTGGTCAAGGACACCAAGCGCCGCATGCTGCAGCTCAAGAGCAACAAGGTCCGCCAGAAAGTGGAGCACAGTGTGGAGGGTGCCCAGCGCGCCGCTGCTATCGCGCGCCAGAAGGCCGAGATTGCCGCCTCCAGGTAGGACAGCGGTGGGGGTGGGAAGGGGTCGCCTCCCCTCGGAGAAGGGGGTCCTGGGGCAGGGCAACCTAGGAGGCCCTGTCTCCAAGCCTGATTCTGCTTCTTTTACCCCCATCACCTTCAGGGGTTAATTGGAGGCTCTTCGGGAGCTGGTGGCTCCTGTTCACTCACCCATCCATCCATCACTCAATTACACCCAGCCCCTCCACTGACTTAACCCTACCACTCACCCAACCTTTCTAATATCCACCTGAACAGCCATCTCTCCAGTCATCCACTCCATTCCCCTACCCATCCCACTTCCTGTTTACCCATCCAGTCATCCAGTCATCCATCTGTCCACACAACCTCGCAGTCAACCACCGAGACATCCATCCAAATCCACCCAATTCCTTCATTGACTAACTTCGCTAACACTCACTGAACAACCCCTCCGCCCACACACCCACCTCCAGTCCCACATCACACCTGAACATCCACCCGAACAACAGCCTAACATCTACCTGAACAACCACCCATTCACTCAAAGATTTACTTATCTATTCCATGCAACCTACCCAATTTTTCATCCTTTTACCTACTCAACCAGCTAACCACCCATCCATTCATCGACTCAACCACCCGTCCAACTACCCAGATGCCCATTCAAACATACAGATACCCTTTCAACCACTCACCCGTCCCCTCACCCACCAATCACCTGCATTCACTCAGCCGCTTCCAGCTGCCCAGCCACCCATCTTAACATCCAGCCACGCATCCATTCACTCAAGTACTTCCATTTATCCACCCAGCCACACTTCTGTTCATTAAAACAACATCCACTCCCGCCCACCCGCCTGGTCATCCAGCTACCCAGCCAGCCACCTCTATCACTCAACCAAACTTCTATTCATTCAACCTCCCCCACCTATCCATCTACCCATGCATCCATCCACCCTCCCATCTACTAAACACCCACCCTATCGTCTACATTCAAACCCCTTTAAGTCTTCTCATTGTGCTTCAGATAAAGTTCTAATGTTGTCTCCAAACATTTATGGCACCTACTAGGTACAAGGCAATTTTAAGTGGTTCACAAATATTGACTCACTCAGTCCCTTTAACAACCTTATGATAGGTACTGTGTTTATTTCTGTTTTGCAGATGAGCTAAGTGAGGCTCAGAGAGATAAGGTGACTTGTCCAAAATCACCCAGTTAGTGAGTGGCCTTTTATAATCAGGTTCCCACCCTCCTACCCAGCCTTATTTTTTGTCATTCTTTCCCTGAGCCTGGAGTTTTCTTCCCTCTGTGCTAGTTCTTCCTTCTTTAGTTCCTCCTGCCACAGAGCTTTTGTTCATACTGGTTCCTTTGCCACTCGCTTAACCTCAACTCCTCCTTCAGGGCTCAGGTCAAGCCTGCTTCCCTTAGAGAGCCGATGAGGTCCACCGCCAGCTGCCGTTCTGTCCTTAGAGCGCACCACAGATGCAGCTTTACATGACTTACATGATTTGTTTTTAACCCACCACTTAAATAGGATTCTCTATGTGCCAGTCACTGCTCTGAGGTCTTTACCTATATTAACTCATTTACTCTTACAAGATCCTGAAAAGGTAGATACTGTTCTTATTCTCATTTTGCAAATTTGGAGTGGGGTACAGCAGCAGTGGGGTACCCCTTTCAACCTTTTCAACCCAGCAGAAGTGGGGTACAGGAGCAGGGACAGCAGCAGTGTGGTCTGGCAGGAGGGTGGTAAAAGGCAATCGCCTGTCCTGGGGCTGTAGCAGTCCTCCTGAGGATGTAAATGGCCTGGCAGGAGACTGGGCACATGGTCTTCAGAGTTAAGCAGGCCTAGGGCCAAATCCTGGCCTTGCCATTTTTTTAGCTCGTTGACGTGGGCAGATCAGTTGGCCTGTCTGAGTGTCAGTTTCTCCATCTGTGGCACCGCCATTTCTTAGTTGTATGTCCTTGGCCGGATCCATTTTCTTCTCTAATCTCAATGATCTCATCTATAAAGACAAGTTGGTCTAAGGGTTAGGAACGGCAGTGCAGGTCAGGTGGCTCACAATGCTATTGTGAGGTGAGTTCCCAGGAAGCAGCCTTTGAGATGAAGATTAACATGCAGGAAATGTACAGGGAGCACTCTCTGGATCAACACTTGTGGGGAAGGGAAGAAGGCCGGACTGGGCGGTGGGAGACACTGGGTTGCAATACAGTCTCAACAAAGCCTCAGCCAACCATAAGGGATGCTCTGCAGTGGAGATGGCCTTCAAGGTCATCGCAAGTTGGGATGAGGGAGCTGGATCTTTTATACTCTCCTCATTTGTATGCAGGCTACCCTCCAGAAGGAGGCTTGACTAGGGCTGGACAGCTCTCTTCAGCCAAGGGCAATCCCTGGAGAGGGCTGACAGCTGGCAACTCTCTGAGTAGCTGGGAGGGGGAGAAATAAGTCCTTCAGTCCTGAAGGGGAATCTGGGTAGCCCATCACAGTCACCACTACAGTGTCGGACACCAGACATGGCTTGATAAATATGACTAGTCATCGTCATCATACAATGAATTCATTTTACAGACATGGAAACTGAGGCCCAGGGAATGAATGTAACATGCCCAAGACTACCTGGCAAGCAAGTGGGAGAACCCAAGCAGCAGCCTCTAGCTTTCTGATTCAAAAACTTTAACGAGCACATCTTGCTAATGCTAAACTTTGTAAACTTTACACTGCTATGAGTGTGTGAGCCGTTGGCATCACTAAAGGGGACAGAAGGTATGGGTGATTTTCTTAAAACGTCTTGGTTAGAGGCGAGTATAGTTTGAATGTTTATCCCCTCCAAAACTCATGTTGAAATTTAATTGTTATTGTAACATTAAGACGTGGGAACTTTGGGAGGTGATTAGTTCTGAGACTAATCTTTGAGAGGTGATTAATCCTCATGGGTGGGATTAAATCCCTTATAAAATGGTGAGTTTGACCCCTTTTTGTCTCTTGGCACTCCCGCCTTCTGCTGTGTGAGGATCCAACCTTCCTCCCCTCTGGAGAATGTAGTGTGCAAGGTGCCATCTTGGAGGAAGACAATGGCCTCACCAGACACTGAACCCACTGGTGCCTTGGCCTTGGACTTCCCCTACAAATGACCCGGTCCCAGGTATTCTGTTAAAGTGGCACAGATAGTCTAAGACAGGCAGGACCAGGCTTATGACCAGGTGCTCATATAATTTATTGTCTAAACCTGAACACTTCTGTGAGTAAAAGGGAGCACTTTTTAAAAATAAAACTTTTAGGTGGGAATAATTTTAGATTTACAGAAAAGTTCCAAAAAGAATACAAAGAGTTCCCTTACACTCTACCCATTTTCCCCTATTGTTAACTTCTTACGTTATCATAATACATTTGTCAAGACCAACATGGCACATGACTCTTCACTGAACTCCAGACTTTATTTGCATTTCACTAGTTTTTCCATCAATGTCTTCTTTCTGCTTCAGGATTTCCTGAAGGATCATACACTGCATTTAGTTGTCAGGTCTCCTTGGTTCCCTTTGGTCTGTGATAGTTTCTGATTCTTTGCTTTTTTTGTGTGGCCTTGACAGTATTTTTTTTTTTTTGAGGCAGGGTCTCACTGTGTTGCCCAGGCTGAGTGCAGTGGTGCCATCTTGGCTCACTGCAACCTCCGCCTCCTGGATTCAAGTGATTCTTGTGCCTCAGTCACCAAAGTAGCTGGGACCACAGGTGTGCGCCACCACACCTGGCTAATTTTTGTATTTTTAATAGAGACGGGGTTTTGCCATATTGGCCAGGCTATTCTCGAACTCCTGGACTCAAGTGATCCTCCTGCTTTGGCCTCCCAAAGTGCTCGTATTACAGGTGTGAGCCACCACGCCCAGCCCAACAGTTTTGAGGAGTACTGGTGAGATAGTTTATAGAGTGTCCCTCAGTTTGGGTTTGTCTGATATGTTTCTTATAAACTGAGGATGTTAACTTTGATCACTTGGCTAAGGTGGGTCGGCCAGGTTTCTCTGATGTACAGTTACTATTTCCTCTTTTCCCACTCCATCCTTTGGAATTCAGACACTCAGTGCAGCCCACACTCAAGAGGGAGAAGGGTCTGGAATTCAGGCGCACCTTTTGGAGGGGGGAATATCTACCTATATTATTTAAAATTCCTCTGTATGGAAGATTTGCTCCTTCTTCCAAAGGGAACATTTTAAATAATTACACTAAATATATCTGGTTATGACAAGTGTAAGCTCGGACTGTCCTGGACCACCCTGGGCCACTTAGGCACAGCACAGCAGGAAGGAGCTCAGGTTCTTGATTCAGAAGACCATGAATTGGAACCCCAGCTCTTCTCCTGAAGAGCTGTGTGACCTTGCCCAAGTTGTTTCACCACTCTGACCCTGGGATCCTCTTTCCTTATAGGGTGGTTAGAAGGAGTATGCGAGCTAATGCCTGTAAAATGCCTGGCACAGGGCAGCCAGCATAAGGACAATCATTGCTATGATCTAACAACATTTGATTTTAAAGGTGAGGAAGTGGAAGTCTGGGGAGAAGGAGGGATGCCCCCTTATTTTCCTTGCCCTCCTGGTCCTTCCTGCCAATGCCTGTGCCCCTGCATGTGGAGGTTTCGGGCTCCCACCGAGAAGGCTGCCAGGCCCACAGCCGGGAAGTGAGCCTGGGGACTGAGAAGCTGGGATCCAGCCTCTTGCATGCGGTGCTGCTGTGGGATTGGATTCCTTGTGTGTCTGGGGCAGGAGTCCTGCGTGCCCATGGAGATGTTGCCATGGGTGGAGGTGGCTGCCTGGATGGGTTTCAAGCTCAGACTGAATTTCCAATTAAGGGAATTTTGGGGTCAGGAGGAAAAGCAGGATTGTGGCCATCTTCCTCAGGGACTCTCCCCATCCCTGGGGGTTCGTGAGTAATCTGGCTGTGGAGAGACAGAAAGCATCCCCAGCAGCCACAGCCTCTTCACACCCAGGCAGGCCCGGCTTTCTCTCCATTGTGGCTTCCAGCTCCTCTCTCCGGGCTCATGTGGAACTTGTCAGCCCGGAGGCTACGATCAGGACATCTTTCCTAAGAGAAGGGAGAAAGATGAGACAGCTCTTCCCTGTAAAATGAGCTATGGATTGAAAAAGATTCTAGACCTGGGCTGTCCAGTATGGTAGCCGCTTGCCATACATGGCTACTGGGCACTTGGAATGTGGCTGGTCCAAATGGAGATGCGCTGTAAATGTGAAACATCCTGGATTTCAGATACTTAGTATGAAAAGAATGTAAAGTAACCTATTAATCATTTTTAAAATATTGATTACATATTGAAATGGTTACATTTTAGATACATCAGCTTTGACAAAATACATTGTTAAAATTAATTGCACTGTTTCTTTTTACTTTTTTGAATGTGGCTACTAGAACATTTAAAATTACAATGTGATACATGTTATATTTATTGGACAGTGTTGCTGTAGACCCATTCAGGCCCTCAGAGTAGTCCCAACCCTGTCACTGAGCAGCTGGGGAGACTGAGGTGCAGAAAAGGATCTAGATATACTCACAGCCACAAAGCGATCGAGAGGGAACTAGATTTATGTCTTCTGATTTTGTAGCTAAGAACTCTTTTGTGATGCCTTTTAAGGTCATAGATACTGGATTGTGGAGGGAAGCTGGTATGTTTGGGGAGGCGCCTAAAGTTTTCAGGTTGTCATGCCAACACCCTGACAAATGCTTGTTTTCTGGAAGGAGCACAGTGAGTGTTAAGAGTCAGGCTTAGACTCAGCCCCTTGCTTGCTATATCCTTTCTTCCCTCCAGACCTCAAATTTCTAACTTCTAGAAGACGCACCTCAAAGAGTTTTCACAAGGTTGAAGCAGAGCCTCCATACGAAGGGTATATACACACGCCACAGGGCTGACAAGCAGGAAGTAGTCTGTAAGCATCAGCTGCCATTGCTGTTGTCTAGTCTTCCTGCTGTTGTGCCCCCGTGGCAGAGGCAGGGCATGGCCCTGAGTTCTCAGTTGTCCTAGGGTGTGAGGTTTGGAGCATCTCAGGTTTTGTACCAGGGTGGCATCTGTCTGTCTTCTATCCCCTCAGCCCCCCACCTCCATCTCCTCCCCATGCTGGCTCTGGAAACTCCGAAGCTGATCATAGCTTAGAGTTGGTTTTTTGAGTTGCTGGGAGCTGAATTTCTCTGGTGAGCAGGAACCTATGTGGTCCATGGGCAGTGGCATTGGATGGACCTAGGTTTGAATCTGGCTTCAGCCTCTTATAAACTATGTGACCTTAGGCAAGTTACCTCACCCCTCTGGGCTCACTTTCCTGTTTAATCAAATGGGAATTATATTACCTCCTCCCTGAAAGTAATGCTGCAGAGAGTAAAAGAAATAGCTCATGTAAAGGGCCGGTGCTTGGAAAGCATGCAAGGAGGTGTAAGCTGTTATTATCAATCCTGTATCATTCTGTACTAACCCAAGAATGAAATTGCCCCAAGGGAAGGCCCTGTCTTCTCTCTCAGTCCCTACAACTGTGCTTCCCAAATGTTCATCTTCTGCAGGCCCCAGTCCCAGTTTTTGTTACCTTCACACAGCATCTCTACTTACTGTCTTAATCTTCATCTTTGAATCAACTTACTTAAAAATACGTAAGTACATTTATTGAAAAGGAAGACTTTCTAATCACTATTGAAAATGCGAAATCAATATCACAGCAAGTTCTGAAAACAGAACAATGCTATTCAAGTTCCACATCAAACTATTGATGCCCAAAGGCACTGAGCCCAAAGTTTGTTTTCTTTTTGTTTAAAAGAGAAATTGGCAAGAGATTTACTGGTATGAAAGAGCCGTAGGCACCTACGGAGGCCTTTTCCTTAACTAATGAGCAAAATGGATTTGGTGTCACTTCAGGCTGTGACTCTGCACCGCCAACACTCATTTCCACACCATGGGGGACACAGGTCACCGGAGGGAAGAGGGCCTGATACTGGACTAGGTCTCAGGGAGGGTCTTGGTAATTGCCCATCTTTGAGCCTGCTTATTTAATTTTTATTTAATATGCATTCATCTAGTCCTTATTTCTGGGAACCGGGCATGATTTTAAGTACCTTACATGTATTAACTTTTTTTCCCCCTTTTTTGTGGAGAACAGGGTCTTGCTATATTGCCCAGGTAGGTCTCGAACTCCTTGGCTCAAGCTATCTTCCTGCCTTAGTCTCCCTAAGAGCTGGGATTACAGGTGTGAGCTACCGTGCCCAGTGGGGATATATTAATTTACTTAATCCTCAAAACGACCCTGTGAGGAAGGTACTGTTATTCTCATTTTACAGATGAAAAAACTGAGGCACAGACAGGTTAAGTTTCTCAAACAGGTTGCACAGCTGAGTCATGGCAGAGCTGGGAGTTGAAGCCAGGTGACCTGATTCTAGAATGCTCTTAACCACGATCTGACCTTCGGTTGGTTTTCCTTCACAAACTTTAATAAGCACTTACCCTGTGCCAGGCTTGTGCCAGGGCGCTGGACACCCAGTGGTGAATCAGTGTGGGCAGCGTCCTCTGGAGACCCCCACGTTGAGGGCGAAGCCAGGCGGGGATTGGACAGTTGGTGGTGGAGAGGGAGGAAGGACATGAAATTGATGGGGTCCAACAGAAAGAGCAACTAGCTGTCCCAGAGGAGGTCTGGGAAAGCTCCCTGCAGGGGCCACCTCTGGTTGGGAGTCTGCCAGGTGGAAAAGAGAGAGAAAGGTCGTTCCAGGTAGAGGAACTAGCATGTGCAAAGACATGAAGGTAGGAATGTGCATGATGTATTTTGGGAGCAATGAGTCATCCAGAATGCTGGAATGGGTGGGGAAAGATTAGAGATGAGGCCGAGAAGGCAGCCCAGGGCCAGGTTAGTACGGGCTTTGAATGCCTGGTGGAGTGAGAGTCTGACGTTACAAGCTAAAAGGTTCCAGGGGCCAGGCAGGCCGCAGGCTTGTGTCCTACTCACTAGAGGGTGGTGGGACCATGGGAACCAGGTCTCCTCGGTCTCTGCAAGCCCCCTTGGGGGAAGCTGCCCCTTCCTAGCTAATGGCTGCCCTGGAGAAACATGGATTTAATGTTAGCACAACTCTTGATTTTTCTTTCTGTTTTTTTTTTTTTGAGACAGAGTCTTGCTCTGTAGCCCAGGCTGGAGTGCAATGGCATGGTCTCGGCTCGCTGCAACCTCCACCTCCCAGGTTCAAGCGATTCTCCTGCCTCAGCTTCCTGAGTAGCTGGGATTACAGGCATGTGCCACCATGCCCAGCCAATTTTTGTATTTTTAGTAGAGGAGGGGTTTCTCCATGTTGGCCAGGCTGGTCTCAAACCCCTGACGTCAGGTGATCCATGCGCTTCAGCCTCCCACAGTGCTGGGATTACAGGCGTGAGCCACTGTGCCCAGCCAACTCTTGATTTTCCAAGATGAACTAGAGATTTGCATTTTGCTATAAAAATTTCCATTTTTTGACTTTTTATTATGGGAAAATATGAAGCATATATATAAATAGAGAGAGTGATATAATGAATATGCATGTACCCATTAACTGGATTTAATAATTATTAGCAATTTTTCCATATTTACTTTATCTTTTTGTTTTGTTTTGTTTTTGAGATAGGGTCTTGCTTTGTTGCCCAGGCTGGAGTGCAATGTTGTCATGTCAGCTCACTGCAGCCTCCACCACCCAGGCTCAAGTGATCCTCCCACCTCAGCCTCCCAAGTAGCTGGGGCTACAGGTGCATGCCACTACAACTGGCTAATTAAAAAAATATATATTTGTAGAGACGAGGTCTTGCTATGTTGCCCAGGCTAGTCTTGAACTCCTGGCCTCAAGTGATCCACCCACCTAGGCCTCCCAAAGTGCTGGGATTACAGGCATGAGCCACCACCCCTGGCCTGTATTTGTCTTTTTGTTGTTATTTATTGACTAGACTCTCGATTCTGTTCCAATGATCTATATACATCCATCCTTATGCCAGAGGCTGGTCTTGATTACTGTAGCTTTGTACTAAGTTTTGAAGTTGGGAAATGTGAGTCCTCTAATTTTGTTCTTCTTTTTCAAGATTATCTTGGATATTTTGAGTTCCTTGCATTTCCATATGGATTTTAGCCTCAGCTTGTCAATTTCTGCAGGGGAAAAAAAGGCCGCTGGGATTTTGTTAAACCTGTAGGTCAACTGGGGGAATATTGTCCTTTTAACAATTTTAAGTCTTCCAATCCATGAACGTGGAGCACCTTTCAATTTATTTAAGTCTTTAACTTTTTTCAATGATGCTTTATAGCTTTCAGTGTACAATTTTATACTTATTTTGCTAAATTTATTTCTACATGTTTTATTCTTTTTGCTGCTACTTTAAGTAGAATTGTTTTTAAATTTTATTTTCAGGTTGGGAGCTGTGTCCTAAATCTCTTAGTCTAGAACCATCCTCCTCATTTTTTTTATGACATGACATCTTCTGGATTTGTCAGGCTGATTCCTTATGGTGCTGTTTAACTTGTTTCTCTCTTTCCTATACTTCCTGTAAATTCTGTCTCAAATGGATTCAGATTAGATTTTTCTCGCATGAAAACTTAATAAATAGTTCTGTGCACTTCATATTGTATCACATCAGGGGGCATGTAATGTCCAGTTAATATGAACTCTTCCAATTATTTTATTTTATTTTATTTTATTTGCTCTGTCGCCCAGGCTGGAGTGCAGTGGATGATCTCGGCTCACTGCAACCTCCGCCTCCCGGGTTCAAGCAATTCTCATGCCTCAGCCTCCCCAGTAGTTGGAATTACAGGCATGCGCCACCACTCCTAGCTAATTTTTGTATTTTTAGTAGAGATGGGGTTTCGCCATGTTGGCCAGACTGGTCTCAAACTCCTGACCTTGAGTGACCCACTGCTTCGGCCTCCCAAAGTGTTGGGATTACAGGCATGAGCCACTGTGCCCTGCACAAAATCTTCCAGTTCTTAAGTACTCTGTATAACAAATTGGAGGACTTGATTTAGGAGCAGGGGTTGGGGGGAAGAGGGCAGAAGGAGGTGGGGAAGAAGAGGGCAGGGTCACAGGCAGTGGGATGGAGCAGCAGGGAAACGGGGAGGGAGGCCTAGCACACCTGTTGCTAAACCCCAAAGCTCTCACATCCAGGCAGGAAAACTCACCAACGTGTGGCTACACACATGCACATGCACACATACACACACACACGACAAATATTATGCAGGCGGAGAAATCATATATGTGTGCTGTATGCTACCCTGCCCCGCTTTGTGAGTGGGTAGCCACGAGAGCTGGGAGCGGCCTGCCCAAATGTGTATGACCACACCTGGACCATGGCTCTTGTAGCGAGAGTATGGCAAGGGCTAGGCTGTAGGCTGGGCGTCAGTGAGGAGGCTGCTGCAGGGATCTGGGGAGATGGTGGAGACCTGAAACATGGCAGAGCCACTGGGGGGAAGGGAGGGCCTGGTGGCACCATCAGGAGGCTGGGCTTGGGCTTCCAGAAGCCTGGGGCACGGTTAGTCAAATTGTCCTTCTTGTGTTCTTTTTTTTTTTAATTGGAGGAGGGAGAATGTTTTTTTTTTTGAGATGGAGTCTTGCTCTGTTGCCAGGCTGGAGTGCAGTGGCGCCATCTCAGCTCACTGCAAGCTCCGCCTACCAGGTTCACGCCATTCTCCTGCCTCAGCCTCCCGAGTAGCTGGGACTATGGGCGCTCACCACCACACCCAGCTAATTTTTTTTGTATTCTTTTAGTAGAGATGGGGTTTCACCATGTTAGCCAGGATGGTCTCGATCTCCTGACCTCATGATCCACCCGCCTCGGCCTCCCAAAATGCTGGGATTACAGGCGTGAGCCACCACGCCCAGCCGATTGTTGATTTTTTTAATTGGAGGAAGGAGAGTGTTGAGGTGGCAGTCTGCCCGGTGTTGAATCAGGGGGCTTGCAGGTGTCCAGAGATGCCCACCTTAGATTGTGGGGGAGAAGGGAGGGGAAATACCCAGAACCCACACACAGAGAAGGGCAGTAACGAACCTAAGGCCACGCGGCAGCTCGGGTCGACTTCGCCCAACACATTCCCCCTTTCTGCATCCAGGACGTTGTCAGCAGGTGGGAAAGAAACGAAGAACCCTTTGTTTCCTTTCCTTGTTTCCTCACCACACTCCCTTTCCTCATCTGTTAGGGGAAGGCCATTGTGTCAGAAACAGAGGCAGGCACGTAGAGCAGAAGGAGCACTGGAACGGGAGTCAGGAGACATGGGGGCTGACCCAGCCTCAGCATCCATTTCCAGTCCCACCTCTCAGCCTCAGCTGTCTCGAGGAATCCCAGGAGATCTGGGATAATAATGGCCAACGCTATTGGATGACATTCATTGAGGACTTAATATGTGGCGGCCACTAAGTGCTCAGCTAAATTAACTCATCTAATTCTAACTTAGGCATATAGAGAGGTTTTTTTGTTTGTTTGTTTTTGTTGTTGTTGTTACTGTTATTTGAGAGAAGGTCTCACTCTGTCACCAAGGCTGGAGTGCAGTGGTGTGATCTTGGCTCACCGCAACCTCTGCCTCCCGGGCCCAAGCAATTCTCCTACCTCAGCCTCCCGAGTAGCTGGGATTACAGGTGCGCGCCACTACCGCTGGCTAATTTTTGTATTTTTAGTAGAAACAAGGTTTCACCATGTTAGCCAGGCTGGTCTTGAATTCCTGACCTCAAATGATCCACCCGCCTCGGCCTCCCAAAGTGCTGGAATTACAGGCATGAGCCACCATGCCCGGCCCTTGTGTTGTTTTTAACATGCCCTAAGTCATACAGCCAGTAAGTGACAGAGCTGAGATTCTGGACCCAAGTCTATGTTCTGAGCCATCACCCTGTGCTGCTACTTCAGATACGGTGAGTTTCTTTCTCTTTCCTTTCTTCTTTTCTTACATTGTTCTAAACAACATATCTGTCGTTAAAATCCAAGGAAGATCTTATACACGCAAAATCCAAGGAAGGTCTTACACGTACAAAATAAAAAAGTAATAAATCCCCTGTTCTACTTCCACCCTGATTGCACCTCTGAAGTGACCGTCGTTTACAATTTGCTTATAGAATTCTTCTACTTACCTATTCTGGTTTTGTTCGTTTTTGTTTTTCATAACTAGGACTACCTACATAATGTTCTGGAACTTGCGTTTTTGATGTAATATGTTTTGAGATCTTTTTATGCTATGCACATAGATTTGTCTTCCTCCCTTTAGCAGCTGTATGCTAGTCCGTAGTGTGGAGGTACCATGATTCATTGAACCAGATCTCTTTTGATGGAGATTGAAAACATTTCATATTTTCTTGATCACCAGTGAGGCCGCAGTGAACAGCCTTGGATCAATATCCTTGCTCACAGGGCTGATTAAAGGAATGGCCCACCCAGGCAATGTATCCCATCAGGGACATTCAAGCAGCACTGGAATACATTGGGAATATAATGGCAATTCACGTGGGCCTTTGCAAGGGACTGACTCCTGACATTTACTGTCAAAATGTCAATTTGGTCAATTTGGTTCCTCTTGACAGGGTCCACAGTACCCCTGAGTGAATTCAGCAGAAATCCAGCCAACCCCATCTAGTGTCTCACCCCACCCCTCCAGTATATGTTCAACAAATATTTAAAGAATAATAATTGCAAAGGAGATGCAGATGACACTTTATGGGCTAAATTCCTAAAATTAGAATTTTGGGGTCAAAAAGAATGTGCATTTTAGTTATTATCAGAACCCAAGTTAACATCCAGAAGGGTTGCAGTTTATAACCCCCACAACAGTGTACATGAGCACAGTCTTCCTCACACCCTTGCTGCTGGCGCTATGTGCTATCAGGCTTTTGCAGCTTTGCCAAACTCAAAAAATTTTGAAGAAAATCTGGTGTTCCGTGAACCCAGTGGCCACCTTCAACACTCCTCCAAACAACTGCCCATATCCACAGAGGCTATGTCTGTCCTTTTTCTCAGTGTCTCTGGCTTACCTCCTGAGATGCCTGGATAGGTAGTAGGTTCCACTAAGAGAGACTGAATTCCCTGAGGATGGGCTTGAAGCGTTGGAAAGGCCCCCGACCCCGGACTCCTGCCCTTCACCACATCCCTCCTTTGTGAATTACCAGATGGACAAAGTCCCTTTGTGCCCAGAAACTGAGGTGCAGGAGTGAATGGAATTTCCTGAGTTGTCAGAGCCGGATTCTCGAGACATACATGAGGCAGCTGTGACTGGAAGGCTGAGTGGTCTGGGCAGACAGGGGAGCTTGCTTGGGTCCCAGGCAGCAAGGAGATGTTAGAACAATGGTGACCATGTGGGCCAGGCGCGGTGGCTCACGCCTGGAATCCCAGTACTCTGGGAGGCTGAGGAGGGCGGATCACAAGGTCAGGAGATCGAGACCATCCTGGCTAACACGGTGAAACCCTGTCTCTACTAAAAATACAAAAAATCAGCTGGGTGTGGCAGTGGGCGCCTGTAGTCCCAGCTGCTGGGGAGGCTGAGGCAGGAGAATGGCGTGAACCTGGAAGGCGGAGCTTGCAGTGAGCAGAGATGGCACCACTGCACTGTAGCCTGGGCAACAGAGTGAGACTCCATCTCAAAAAAAAAAAAAAAAGAATAATGGTGACCATGCATTTTGGGGAGCCAGGCCTTCCAAGCTTGGAGGGTAGAGTCCTAGAGAAAAGACCCAGCGTGCTCCCTTCAGTCTTCAGAAAAAGCTGGTCAGAGCTGGAAGGTGCCTTAGGAAAGAGGAGGCCCAATGTGCTTATTTTACGGATGAAAAAACTGAGGCCTACCAAAGGGCAGAGACCCAGCGAGGGTTGTGCAGGGAGTCGGGGTCAGAGCAGAGAGGAGTGTGGCTGGAAGGCAGGGTGAGGGAGGCTCTCGTGAAGCCTCAGTTGGCTTCTGGGTCACAATTAATAAATCAAATGAAAGAGGACAGAACTCCGCAAAGTGGAAAGGAATGTTTTCATCTCTTCCACCTCTATAAACGGTGCTTAGGGCCTAGCTCCAGAGTGTTTCCAGCTTTACTTTTTTTTTTTTTTTGAGATCGAGTTTCACTCTGTCGCTCAGGCTAGAGTGCAGTGGTGGAATCTCGACTTATTGCAGCCTCCTCCTCCCGCGTTCAAGCGATTCTCCTGCTGCAGCCTCCCGAGTAGCTGGGATTACAGGCACGCCACCACACCCAGCTAACTTTTGTATTTTTCGTAGAGACAGGGGTTTCACTATGTTGGCCAGGCTGGTCTCGGACTCTTGACCTCAGGTGATCCGCCCACCTCGGCCTCCCAAAGTGTTGGGATTACAGCCATGGGCCACGGCGCCTGGTCCAGCTTTATTTTTCAGCCCAAGTAGCAGAGTCAGAGAAAATACAGGCCAGCAGCCTGCACCTTCGGGAGAAAAATCTCCCTCTCCCACAGATGCAAGTGTTTCCCCACAGTGAGACCAGTGCCTGGCCCTGCTCCTGGCTCTGAGCTGAGCCCCAGGGATTCGGATCAGTGCTGGAAGGGCCCAGACCAAGAGTGTTGATATAACAGTAAAAATGAGAATGCTAGTGGCTGCCCCAGGGTCAGTGAGTTCAGGCCAGGGTCAGGGCCTGGGCTCTAGTCCTGCACTCTCACTGGCCTTGTGGCTTTGGGCAAGTGGCTTTTCCCTAAGCTTCCTGTACCTCCATTTCTTCATCTCTAAGGTGGGGATCATGAGAGAACCTGCCCCGTGGGGCCTAGGAGAGGGTCATGTTGGTGTTGATAAATGTGCAGTGCTGGGAGCAGTGCCTGGCATGGACAGGGCATCTCTCAGTGCCCCCTTCTCACCACTGCCTGCCAGCCTCTACACTGAGTTCCCTTCTATGTCTCATTTCATGTAAACCTCATGAAGGAGGTGCTACTTATTATATTAGCCCTTTTCACAGATGAGAAAACCAGTCCAAACTCACACGAGAACTGACACAGCTGGGCTTCCGATTCTCTGAGCCAGACTCCACCATCTTCACCACGGTGGGGAGAGAAAGTCTCTCAGCTGCTCCCAGGCTGACACTCCGTGCCTAGACCTCGGTGCCTGGCCATGCTTTCGAATGGTAGAGCGACTGAGAGTGCAGGCTGGGGAAGCTGAGGAATCGAGGCTCAGATCCTGCTCTGTCACTTGCCCACCAAGCGTCCTTGGTCTTCCCTAAACCTCCCTTTCCTCGTCTGTAGAATGGGGACAGTAACAGCCCTGTCCCCCCAAGGTTATGGTGAGGACAATACGAGGCGATGTTTGTAGAGGGCTTCATGTGGCCGTGGCATTTGGTGGGTGCTTGGTAAGGAGGGACCGTGGGCAGTTTCATCATCGTTCTTACCCAGAGCCCGAGATGAGTAGAACGTGGTGAGGCCAGCTGTCTCCTTTGAGCTTCATCCTTCCCCAAATGCCGCTTCTCTCCTCTGGGTTTCCAAAGCCCAGTCCAACTTCCACTTGACTTCCTAAGTCCATACCAGTGAGTCCCTGCCATTGGGAGTGGAGTTAAAAATAAAGCCCGTCTTTAAATCCTTCAAGTAAACACCCAACTCTCTAAAAATAACCCCTTTGCAACAGGTCTTCACAGCCAGGCAGGGCTTGAGGGATGGAACTTGGCGAGGCTGGTTCCCGAAGCCAGGCATGACCCAAGCCTTGCCTCCATGTCACCCCTCCTTGCCTCTCGAGCCTCTGGTTCTTTGGGGAGTCAAGCACCCCCTCTTTGTCTCCATCCCCTATTTGTCTCTCTCTCTTCACTACCACCAGCCCAGTGCCAGCCACCAGCTCCTCTCACTGCCCCTCTGCAAGGGTCCCTCACTGCTTTTCATGCCTCCTCCTGCCACACACTCTTCTCCACACAATAGCCAGCATGAGCTTTAAAAAATGTCAGCCTGCACGTGCCACGCTGCCATACAAAACTCTCATGGGGCCCTCGGTTAAGGTTCCTGCAAAAGCAGAGCCTGAGACAAGGATTCAGGTGCAGATAGTTTACTGGTAGGTGATGCCAGGAGGGAGGAGCTGAGAGGGCATGAGCGGGGAGCACGAGAAGGAAGAAGGACAGGCATTGCAGGTGTGTGTTATTGAGGCATCACTGCAGACCACGGGGACTGGATCCAGCTCAGACCTCAGTACCTGCAGCATTGTCCGTCTGAAGGATGGATGCGGGCTCCAGTGCCGCATTCACTGGGAGTTTCCCAAGCGGCAGAGGGTGAAGGGGCCTCCTGCAGCCTCAGAGCAGGCTCTGGGCAGGAATTGGACAGCTGTGCTTGTGTGGGACCCTGACAGTGCTGGGTAAGTCTGACCTTACATGGAGCTTGCCTCCACAGCTACGGGGGAAACTAGGGGTAGACACGGGAGCTGGGATGCAGGCACCAGGGGTGTTGCTTTCAGGAGAAATTCCAGATTCCTTCCTTTGGCCCCCAAGTCCCTTCCTGTCTGGTTCCATTTACCCCACCGGCCTCGTCTCGTACCACTCTCCCCATCATCTGCCTTCAGCCATGTTTCCTTCAAAGGGCCATTCTCTTTCCTGCCTGCAGTCCTTTGCACATGCTGTTCCATTTGTCCAAAATGCTTTTCCTTTACTCTCTCACGAACACCTACTCTTTTCATCTGGCTTCACTCAGCTTGACTGTTTCTTCCTCAGAGGAGCTCTGAGCTCCCTTCTAGTCTGGGTTTCCTGTTTTATGTGCCCCCGGCTCCCCAGTCCCAGGTGCCAGCACCTGGCCTAGCACCCAGCAGGTATGTGTGACCCAGGAAGCCTGGTTGACTGACTAATATCAGGCCTTAAACACCCTGTAATGGGAAGAACCCACAGCATGGGGCACCCTCCATGTTACTCATTTCAGCCTTGAAATACATACAACAAGGACTTATTGAGAGCCTGCTCTGTGCCAGGTAAAGTTTTAGGCTCTTGGGGAAGAAAACCTGAAGATCCAGCCTTCATGATGTTTGCCCTCCCGCTGGGGAGACAGACAGCACAACAGATGTACATAAAGACAGAGCCTGTGGTCGGGCAAGTTGCCTTTCAAAATATGTGGTCAGGGCTGGCCTCACTGAGGAAGGCCTCATTGAAATTGAAGCAGAGACACGGAGCTGAAAGAGCTGGCCAGGGGGCTGCATCAGGGGGAGCCGCCCGGGAGAGGGAGGGGCCAGGGAAGCCTCTGAGGTGGGCATGTGCTTGGCGTGCTCTGGGGACAGTGAGGAGCCCAGTGGGGCTGAAGTGGAGTGAGGGGGAGGACAGCAGTGCGAGAAAAGGCCAGAGAGAGCGTGGGGAGGCGGCGGGGATGGATGGCAATGTTGTACAATCTGGGAGCCACTAGCAACCTGTGGCTATTTAAGTTAACTGAAGTTAAAGAAAGGAAAAGTTTCCTTTCTCAGTCTCAGCAGCCACATATCAAGTGTTCGATAGCTGGGACAGCACAGATATAGAACATTTTCCTCATCCCTGAAAGTTCTATTGGGTGGTGCCTTCGGCGGCCTTGCAGGTCAGGGTAGGGCATACGCGCTTGCCCATACATAACTGGACACGCATCCTGGGGGCCTTTCCTCACCTCCCAAAGTGGGTATGATTAAAGCATGCAAGGCCATTTGGTCCAACCCCAGCCAATGTCAGAATGCCTTTCCCATCGTCGTGCCAAGTGGTCATTCAGTCACTGCGTCTGTCTCTCCAGGCATGGGGAGCTCGCCATCTCTTGAGATGGTCCAGCCCAGCTTTTGATAGATTTGCCTTTTGGATTTGCTAAAACCAGAAGGACTTTCTGCTTCTCTGTAGTTTCTACCCATGGGTCCTGGTGCTATCCTTGAGGATTGTGTAGTTAGAACTGTGCTCAGCTGCAGGTAATAGAAGCTGCCTGTGGCTGGGCATGGTGGCTCCTGCCTGTAATCCCAGCTCTTTGGGAGGCAGAGGCAGGAGGATTGCTTGAGGCCAAGAGTTCGAGACCAGCCTGGGCAACACAGTGAGACCCTGTCTCTACAAAAATAAAAATAAAAAAATAAAAATATTAGCTAGGCGTGGTAGCATGCACCTGTAGTCCCACCTACACAGGAGGATCCCTTGAGCCCAGGAGTTCAAGGCTTCAGTGAGCTATGATCACACCACTGCACTCTAGCCTGGGCAACAGAGCAAGACCTTTCTCTTAAAAAAAAAACTGCTTCTACTGCCTCACCCATTGGGCTTATTTTCTCACATGATGTGATCAGAGAGGCTGTGCTAGGCTGAATGGCAGCTCCATGATGCCCTCAGGGACCCGCCTCCATCTGCCTTTCCCTCCCTCTGTCCTTAGAGGGTGGCTTTTGTCCTCACACTCAGAAATAGCCACTGCACACCTAGCCTCACCTCTGCCTTCCAGGCAGCGGGGGTCCAAATGCAACAGCTTCTCTCCATGCAGAAGTGAAGACCTTCCCCAGATGTAGAGAATGGGAAGGTGAATATTTTTAGCCGGATGTGTTGCTTCCCTGAACAAATTAGGCTTCTGTTAGTGGGAAAGAGGGAGAGAATGGATATTTGGTGAGCAGCTAGCAATGTCTGTCTCAACATCCTTGCAGAGGTTTGAAGACTGTGACCTTAATATCCCGAGTCTTCCCTGGTCACCACATCTCTAGCCCCTTCACTGCACCTCTGTTTTCATGTCTCCTCCTCCTCCATTTTTCAGATGGAGAGAGAGAGGCACAAACATCATTCACGGTCAAGAGCACAGGCTTTGGGGTCAGATAACACTCGTTCCTTGGGCATGTCACTTTCCTGAGCCTCAGTTTCTCCAACGGTGGGAGGTGGTAGAAATTGATATAGTACTTACCACCGAGGGTAAAATGAGATATAACCTGTGTCAAATACTGTACACCACAGTCATTCAATAGTGGCAGCTTAAAAAAATTATTCTACGATTACCCTTGCTTCAGTGATTCTTCTTGGTGTTATTGAAGGGTGAGATCTCGGTGGGGATCTCCCAAGTGTTTCCATAATCCTAGTGATCACCCCAGGGAGAACCTCTCTCCTTAGGCTGCTAGAGGACCTGTGCCATAGGACCAGATAGGAGGGAGGGGCAGCGGTGGGAATCCATTTTCAGAGCTACCTTTGGCCAAGCCGTATCCTTGTGGGGACCTATTGCATTGCTTCTGAAGTGCTGTTCCCATCAGCCCTGGCTTCATGTGGCCCTGTCTGGCAAGGGGGTGCTCCTACAAAGTCATGGCAGCCTGGTGCCAAAACCATCATCCCACAGGACCTGCTGTAGCTTTGCCAGAAGCCTGGCCCAAGGGGTGGAGGCCCCTGGAGCTCTGACCCACCACGTGGAGGGTGGGAAATGCCACAGAGCAGGTTCTCTAGAAGGGATTTGTCAGAAGCTAAACTGGGGTGCCCCCTGGGCTCAGGCCTGCACAGTTTCTCCCTGACCACCCAGCTGGGATGGATATAGAGACAGGTGTCATGTTGCAGAAAGCCTGCCCTAAGAGGCCCTACTGGTGTTTTCCTTTATTAAAAAAAATAAAATCTCGGCCGGGCGCAGTGGCTCATGCCTGTAATCCTAGCACTTTGGGAGGCCGAGGCGGGCAGATCACGAGGCCAGGAGATTGAGACCAGCCTGCCTAACACTGTGAAACCCCATCTCTACTAAAAATACAGAAAATTAGCTGGGCAAGGTGGCACGCGCCTGTAGTCCCAGCTACTCGGGAGGCTGAGGCAGGAGAATCACTTGAACCCAGGAGGCAGAGGTTGCAGTGAGCCAAGATTGCACCACTGCACTCCAGCCTGGGTGACAGAGTGAGACTCTGTATTAAAAAATCATACATTCATTTGGTTCAAAACCCAACAGTTAGAAAAGTATTACTATAAAGAGTCCATCTCCTTTTCCTGTCCCCATCTTGTTGCCACCTCCATAGGCAACTCTTGTTTGTAGTTTCTTTCCTTTCCTTCCAGTTACTTTCTATTAAGATGGAAAATATGAAATTGCTAATATTTGACCAGGTTTGGCCTATAAAATGGCAATTTCATACTGTTCAACCTAATATAAACAAATGCATAGATTCCTGTTCTTCTCTTTCTTACACAAAAAGTAGCATATTATACTGTAGCATATACATACTGTTTGGAATCTTGCTTTTTTCTCTTTGCTGTGTATAATATATTGGAGATCTATTCATGTTTTTCCAAATACAGAACTTGATCGGTTTCTAAATGCTTGTGTAGAATTCCATTATATAGCTGTGCCATAATTTACTGAATCAGGTCCCCGTTGTTGAACATGGATGTTTGGGTAGTTTCCAGGTATTTGCTGTGTTAGATCAATATTTCCACCCATGGGTTGGTATATCTCTAGAATAAATTCCCCCAACTCGCAGTTGCTGGATCAAAGGCTCTGTGTGGTGGTTGTCCCATTTTATCTTCCCGTCCACATTGTTTTAGGGTGGGAAGGCCTCTGCCACTGACTTGCTGAATGACCCCGGGCAAGTCCCTGCCCCTCTGTGGTTCTCCATTTCCTGGAGCACTGAGCTCTCCTTGCCTTGTCCTTGGGGGGAAAAAAGCCGGCCCAGATTCACTTCCTTGCTTGGCCTTTCCCACATCCCAGTCATGGGCAGCTGACTGGGATCCTTTGGGAGATGACTTTAGCTCAGAGGGAGTCCAGGGCAGCCCAGTGAGGTCAGCATGGAAGAGCAAACAGGAGGACGAGGCGAGGCAAAGGCACAGCGGTGTGGCAGCTGGGGCAAGGCAGCGATTGCCAAATGCCAGTCACTGCCATACCTTCCTGAGCCGCGCCGTGTCCACATGCTGTCTGGATCCCCTTACTATTTAAAAAACATTTTAACTTTCTTAAATCTAAATTTATTCTTATAAAGAAACTTTAGATCATTACCATAAATACAAATCTAGTATTAGATTAGAAAAAGTTAGCCAAAAAAAAGAAAAAGAAGAAGAACAAGAATACAGTGAAGCAAAATATCATTAAACTCCATCCCTCAGTTGCTTATTAAAATCTTGGCCAGGTGCAGTGGCTCATGCCTGTAATCCCAGCACTTTGAGGGGGCCAAGGCAGGAGAATTGCTTGAGGCCAGGAGTTTGAGACCAGCCTGGGCAATATGGTGAGAACCCATCTCTACAAAAAAATAAAAAAATTAGCTGGGTGTGGCAGTGCTCACCTGTAGTCCCAGGTGCTGTTCGGGAGACTGAGGCAGGAAGATAACTTGAGCCCGGGAAGTTGCGGCTTCAGGGAGCCATGATCACACTACTGCACTCCAGCCTGGGCGAAAGAGCCAGACTCTGTCTAATAAAGCAAACAAACTCAGATTCAAGGCTGCTTGCTGCTGGGCTGTCAGTTAAAAAACAGCGTGTAAGAGACGCATTAAAGCTCACGCCTGTAATCCCAGCACTTTGGGATTAGACTTTGGGAGGCACTTTGGGAAGCCAAGGTGGGCAGATCACGAGGTCAGGAGTTTGAGACCAGCCTGGCCAACATGGTGAAACCCCGTCTCTACTAAAAATACAAAAATTGGCCGGGCGTGGTGGCGGGCACCTGTAATCCCCGCTACTCAGGAGGCTGAGGCAGAAGAATTGCTTGAGCCCGGGAGGCAGAGGTTGTAATGAGCCGAGATCGCACCACTGCACTCCAGCCTGGGTGATAGAGCAAGACTCCGTCTCAAAAAAAAAAAAAAAAAAGTCTTTTTAAATTTTTTCTCTTTTTACAGATGCACTTTCTACAATGTTACTTAATGAATGGTCTGGTACCACCTATCATTCTTGGTCCTGCCAGTAGAAAGCATCCCATCCTTTAGAGACAATGGCCTGAAAGACAGATTTCTCCTCTCCCTCTTCCCAGTGTCAGAGAGAAAGAAAGCCAGTCTTTAGAAGGGCTTGTTCAAAATCCAATCTTTGAAAGGGCAGGATTCAAAGACTTAGCCCAGTTGTGACTGCTATGATGGGATAAGGCAACGGGGTTGGAACCTCCTCTGGACCTCCAGTACCTGGCACGGTGCCTGGGGTCAAATCTGATCTCTGGAAGTGTGTTTTGAACAAAGGGATGCAGTTGTCCAGAGGAAGGCTGGGTTCGGCCCCTCCTGGTGGCTTCTTCCTCCCCTGTCCTTGTGACAGTAGGGTCGCCAGCCCCCAGGAGCAAATGGAGCTGCCTGGAATTCCTTCCCAGAGCTCCTTATCAGTTTTTAGAGCAGCCTGGGGTGGGGTGCGAGTGGGTGTCAGTGACACTGGGGTCTGCTCTGGGAAAAGCTGGAATGCCCCAGCCGAGCCCCACCTGGGGAGGGGCGGGAGGCGGGGGAGGCCGCTGGGCTGGGAGGACTCAGCTGTCACATTCCTCCGGCTCACAGAAAGCTCTCCTGGGCGCCTTGTCCTTATTTAGGCAGGAGATGTCTGCTGACTGGGGCCTTGTAAGATGCCATTGCAGGCCGGCTCCCGGGTGGGGTGGGGCGGGGCGGGGGCAGAGCACACCAAGAGCTAAGTCAGCAGGCTCCTGGGCAGGCGAGCCCCAGGGTGGGAGCCCAACCCTTGGGGAGAAAATCCGCTAAGTAGTAATAACAAAAAATAGCAGCTAACATTCATGGGGTGCCTACTATGTGCTGGGCACAATGCTGAGCTGGTCTGTAAGTTCCAGAAGGCGAGTCTCTCCTGTTCACAATGGTACCCCAAGATTAGCCCAGGTTCTGGTATGCATACTGTACATATATACTATATACTATATGCACATTCAGAATATCCAAAAGGGTTGCGTCAGTCTGGGTTCTGGCAGGAAAGGGTCTATTAGGTGCTTAGTAAGCCCTTGTCACAACTGAATGAATATACCCTTCACATGCCACAATTTACATAATCCTTACAAGAAGTAGCTACTAGTATAGCTAAGTGCTATTAGTAACCCATTTTACAGATGGGGAAACTGAGACTGGGAGAGGTTCCATGACTTGGCAAAGATCATGCAAGTTGGAAGTGAGGGAGCTGGGGTTTGAAACCAGGTTGTCTGACTCCAGTAGTAACTGATGCTTCCATCTTCTTATTTTGGTGTTAAGCCACAATAGAATTCCTGGCTTTCCTCTTCCCTGGCTGTGTGGATTGGACGGGTTATATAATCTTCTCACCTGCAAAGTGGGGATAGTGATATCTACTTTAGAGAATATTGTGAGAATTAATTAAGAAAACGCATGCAAGTGCCGGGCACCTAGTAGGTGCACAGCAAGTATTGCCTATTCATAATGGTGATGTTGATGATGATGATGATGATGGCGATGAGTCCCAGGGGATTCAGCATCCTCTTGCTGGGTTGCACCCAGGGAGCAGAGTAGGCAAAGGGTGAGGCCATTTTCCAGCAGACTTCGTCCCCCTGCAGGAGCACGGTGACAGTCACGGCCCTCTGAAGAGGGTGGCAGGACCTTCATCCTGTCTGTGTTTCCTAAAGAGAAATGTTCACTACTCCTAGGCCATCTGAGGCCTCCAGGTTCCCCAAGCAAGAGACTGGAAGGGGTCTGGGGTAGGTTTTACCCTCTGTTCATCCATGGTACACGATCACGTTTTTGTGTCAGCTCCATTGCCCAAGGCTTCCATGAGCACCTCCTGTGGACCCGGACTAACTTGCCATCCCTTGCTGTCTGTGTACAAGTCGTCTTGGGCAAGTTATTGAAATGCTCAGAGTACTGGTTTTCTCATGTGTACACTGAGGGTGATAATGATAGTATTTCTCTCGTAAGGCTGCTGTTCAGTAAAGTGACATGATATGTACAAGCACTTACAATGGGCCTGTCATGTAGTACCTAACCCTTCCAATATGTCTATAACACAGGAACAATCACAATGACTAACTCTCAATGATTGAAAATTGAAAATGATCACACGGACTTCTCTGGGCCACAGTTTCCCCTTCTTGTTGCTGTGTTGATCTTAAAGGAGATGAGATGATTTCTAAGGGTCCGTCCAGCTCTGTGAGTCTCACAGTCAAGTATATGTGATTCATATAACAAAACGTTTGTCCAGCACATTCCTGGTGAGCCTAAATATTTTCAGATAAATAGTCCTGCTCTGTGCCAGCCTCTGTCTGGTGACAGGCACACAGCAGCGAAGCTTCTGCCCCTTGTGGGACTCACAGACTAATCAGAGGAAGACAAAGTGACCTGGGAAGTGAAATGCAGGAGACGGTAGAGAGCTGGCAGTCAGGGTGAGCTACCCTGGGGAAGGGTCCTGAAGGATGAGTAGGAGTTCACCAGATAAAGAACCGAAAGATGGGGATGGAGACAAGAGTTCCCAGGAGAAGAAACTACCTATGTTTTCACCCCAGGCATAGAAACAATCGACAGGGCACATTTGAGGAACTGGAAGTTTCTGTCTGACTAGAAGGCTGAGTTTGGAGTCAGACCAGAGAGGTTGGCAGGAGCTAAGTCATGAAGTTACATAAAAGCATTTCCATGTCATCCTTCAGGCACTAGGAAAGGCACTGTGGGGTTTTAAGCAGAGGTTTAAGACCAAATTTTCTGGGGGTGGCCTCTGGGGAAGGTTTCTGGACTAGATGGGGCATAAGAAGGAACGTTTACATCCGGGGTTAGCATCTAGCTGGGCACCCCAGTAGGTATGGTCATGCCAATTGTTAAATATTGAAATAGTCTGTACTGGTTTGTCACTAGCAGCCTCCCTGAGCCCCCCAGGCATCCCCCCTACCCCTCTTGGTATTCTGTCCACTTGGTCATTCCCAGCACTCAGCAGCTAAATGGTTAGCCACCTGGCACAGGTGGTTTTATATATATATGAATATATATATTATTTATATATATTTATTATAAACATATATTTATATATATTATAAATATATATTTATATATTTATAATAAATATATATTTATTTTTATATATTTATTTTTATATATTTATAATAAATATATATTTATTTATATATATAAATAAATATATATTTATTTATATATATTTATAAATAAATATATATTTATTTATATATATTTATAAATAAATATATATTTATTTATATATATTTATAAATAAATATATATTTATTTATATCGCCCCCTGCCTACATCTCAGTCATGCCTTCCAGCTCTAAGAAGGCATTAGAGAGCATCAGATGGAACAGGACCAGCCTGGGAAACTTGGGTTTTTAACCCAGGCCTTTCCCTCTTCTTCTTGCTTGATAGGCAGGAGATTAGACTGGAATCTCCCCTAGGGCCATCCTGCCCTGACATAGAAGGGGAATAGACACCCAGCCCTCTCTGGCCTCTTGCTGGGGCCCCCAGTCGGCTGGGCACACTGGAAGCCAGTGAGCAAGGGTGCTGGTGATGTGGCTTAGCACAACCTTTGGAATCAGGTAGACTGCCGTTCCATCCCAACCCAGAGCTTCCCTGCTGTGTGGCTGCCCCCAAAGGAGGCCTAGTTTCCCTATTCAGTGGACATAATAATACTTGCCCGCTAGGATTGTTGTAAGGAATAAATGAAACCATACTTCTAAAAGTTCTAGTACCAATAGATGTGAGATTTTAAACATATTTATTTATTTTGGAGTGATTATAATTTATGCACATTCAGAATATCCAGAAGGATCGTATTAGTGTGGGTCCTGGCAGTAAAGGGTCTATTGCAAGGGTTTAATTGGGGAGAGTTTAATGAAGGTGCTGTTTGCAGAGATGTGGGCGGAAAAATTAACAAGGTATGTTCAGGCATCCAGGACCAGCAGCCATGGGAGCTGTTATACCCCAGGCCTGAAGGGGCAAGAGGTGGGGGACAGGGAAATGATGTGATGATTGGAGCAGGGATGGGGATGGTGGGGGTGGGTGAGAGTTGCAGCTGTGGAGGGGGGTGGTGGGAGTGGGTGAAAGCTGCAGCTGTGGAGGGGGATGGTGGGGGTGGGTGAGAGCTATAGCTGTGGAGGGGCCCGGTGGGGGTGGGTGAGACCTGCAGGCGTGGAGGGGGGCGGTGGGAGTGGGTGAGAGCTGCAGGTGTGGAGGGGGGTGGTGGGGGTGGGTGAGAGCTGCAGGTGTGGAGGGGGGCGGTGGGAGTGGGTGAGAGCTGCAGGTGTGGAGGGGGGCGGTGGGGGTGGGGAGAGCTGCAGGTGTGGAGGGGGGCGGTGGGGGTGGGGAGAGCTACAGGTGTGGAGGGGGGCGGTGGGGGTGGGTGAGAGCTGCAGCTGTGGAGGAGGGAGCCAGGCAGGAAGAGGGAGAAGTGGAATAGATACCCAGCCCTCTCCGGCCTCTTGCTTGGGCCCCCAATTGACTGGGCGCACTGGAAGCCAGTGAGCAAGGGTGCTGGTGATGCAGGCTGTAGAGATGATCTCCCTGGGTAGAGCTGGGTAGGGAATGGATGGGGTGGGGCAAGGGGGGGAGATGGGGCCAAAGGAAAATAACCAGCCCAAATGTCTGTGTGTGTGTGTGTGTGTGTGTGTGTGTGTGTGTGTGTGTGTGTGTGTGTCTGTCTGTCTGTCTGTCTTCCTCCCTTCCACCTCATTCACAGTGGGCAACCTGTATTATAAGTTTCTTACCTATCTTTCCATAAATATTCTCTATATAGAAGAGCAAACAGGTTGTCTGTTTACACAAATGTTACATACAATAGAAATTCTTTTACACCTTGCTACCTGATTTAACATATCTTGGAATTCACTCTTTGTCATACACAAAGATCAGTCTTATTCCTAGGATTGGCTACATAATACTCCTTCAAATGGCTATGCCATAATTTAGTTAACCAGCTCTGTACTGCTGGACTTGGCTTTGTTTCCAATCTTTTGCTATTACAGTGTTACGGTAAATACCGTGGAGCTCACAGGCTAATCAGAGAAAGGCAAAGTCACCTGGCAGCTAAGTGCAAGAGATGGTAAGAGCAGACAGCTGGCAGTTAGGGTAAGCTTTCCTGGGGTAGGGTCCTGAAGGATGAGTAGGAGTTCACCAGATAAAGAAGTGAATGATGGGTATGGGGACAAAAGTTTCCAGAAGTCATTTGGGACTTGTACATGTGTCATTTTGTACAATTTGAGTATATCTGTTGATCACACTCCCAGAAGGGGAATCACTAGCACAAAAATATGTAGATGATGGATTTTTAAAGAAAAAAATGGTTGAACAATTAAATGATAAATGTCAGTATATGGAAACTGGAAAATTACTTAAGTGAATAAATTATAAAAGTATGGCAGGAACAGCTAACCCTTCTATAGTGCTTACTCTGTGCAAGGCACTGTTCTTAGACCTTTGTGGCCATTAACTCATTTAATTTTCATTACTCTATGATGTAGGCACTATTATTATCCCCATTGTGTTAGTTACCCATCACGGCATAACAAATTATCCCCACACAGAGCAGCTTAAAACAACACACATTTGTTGTCTTAACAGTTCTGCAGGTTGGGTATCAGGGTATGATGGTAGCTGAGTCCTCTGGCTCAGGGTCTCTCTCAGGCTGCAGTCCAGGTATTGGCCAGGGCTGTGGTCTCATCTGAAAGCTCCACCAGGGAAATATCCATTTCTCAAACACATGGTATTGGTAGGATCCAGTTTCTTGCAGCCTATTAGACTGAGGGGCTCAATGCCTCTCCAACATGGCAGCTTGCTTCAGCAAAGCCAGCAAGAGACTCTGGTGGCAAGAGAGAAGTCACAGTCTAAACGAATCATGGAAGGGACATCCCATGACTTTTGCATATTCTGTTCTTTAGATGCCTGTCTCTAGGTCCAGCCCACACTCAGGGGGAAGGGATTACACTAGGATGGGAATACAGGAGCCATATGAGAAATCTGCCTGACATCTCTTACTTTCAAGAAGAGAAAACCAATGCACAGAGGGACTAATTGACTTGTCTAGGTGAAAGCTAGTAAGTCAGGGATTCACACCCACATAGCGTGACTTCAGATTCCATGCTATTAACCACCATGCCTCAAAAATGGAATCTTTATTGTGTTCACAGCCCTGATAAAAAATAGGTGTGTACACTGTGTTATAAATGGAGGCCCCCCCCCAAAAAAATGAAAAAATAATAGGTATGCACCTGGACAGACAAGGAAGGCTCAAAAGCTAAAATAGCTATTGCATTAGCAAAGTGACGTCAGCGCACTGTTGCTTTAATGTAATGGTTTTTATAGTTTGTAAAATTTTAAAATCAGGCATAGATTTTTTGAAAAGGAAGTTTCCCCGTGTGGTTTTGGAGTGCTCTGTCAACTCATGTAGTGAAAGCCTCTTTGCCAGCAGCTAGATCCAGGTTGAACTGCAGGGTCCACTACTCTGTTGGTTGGTGGAGGAGGAGCAAGGCCCGAGGTTCCCTCCCTGTCATTTCATTGGTTGCCAAAGTGCAGCCAGATCTCCGTCCTGCACAGTCAGCCAGGTGATGCCAGGCCCCAGAGAACCAGACTTTCTTGCAGATGTGAAGGATGTGGGGAACATGCTGGTAACCCAGGCCCAGGCCCTCTCAGATAGGCAGCAGGAATATCAGGAATATAAAACTCGGGGGCCTCTTGATATCCCTGGGGGATGAGGCTGGGCTGAGGCAACCACAGCTGCTGGGCCCTGTAGAAAGTGGGCAGGTGCTGAAGCGGTGCAGCAGATGCAGGGGTTTGTGCCAGGGAGTCCTGGGTTTGGGCTCAAGCCAGCTCTGGACTTACTAGCTATGAGCCATGGGCAAATGATTTTCTGAGCCTGCGTTTCTTCCGCTGTAAAGCGCATCATCTTGAGGATGACATGAGATCACACAGGTTGTTTTGTTTTGTTTTGTTGCTGCAGTAACAAAGTACTACAAACTTGGTGGCTTAAAACAATACAGATGTATTCTTTTACAGTTCTGGAGGTCGGAAGTCTAAAGTCAGATTTCCTTCTGGAGGCTCGAAGGGGAGGATCTTTGTGCTTGTCTTTTCAACCCCTAGTGGCCCCCTGCATTCCTGAGCTTATGGCACCTTCCTCTGTCTTCAAAACACATCACTCCCATCTCTGCTCCCATCATCACATTGGCTTCTCCTCTTCTGTTATCAAATCTCCCTCTTATAAGGACACCTGTGGTTACATTTAGGGCCTTCCTGTCTAATCCAGGATGATCTATCTCAAGATCCTTTATTTAATCACACCTGCAAAGCCCTCTTTGCCATACAAGGTAACATCCACGGGTTCCAGACACTAGGACCAAATATCTTTGGGGCCATTATTCACCGATGCCTTTGGCTGAGTGTCTGTCGCATAGTTAGCTCTCAGGAAGCAGCAACGCTTTTTTTTTTTTTTTTTTTTTTGAGACAGCCTGGCTCTGTTGCCCAGGCTAGAGTGCAGTGGCGCAATCTCGGCTCACTGCAACCTCTGCCTCCTGGATTCAAGCAATTCTCCTGTCTCAGCCTCTCTAGTAGCTAGGATTACAGATGCGCACCACTGCGCCCAGCTAATTTTTGTATTTTTAGTAGAGACGAAGTTTCACCATGTTGGCCAGGCTGGTCTTGAACTCCTGACCTCAAGTGATCCACCTGCCTCTGCCTCCCAAAGTGCTGGGATTATAGGTGTGAGCCGCCGCGCCCAGCCAGTAAGCAGCAACACTTATTACTTTGCCCGGTCTTCTAGGCTGAGAGCTCACACACCCACTCCCTCACTAGAGGAGGCTTCACTCCAGCTGGAGGCTGGGGGATTTCAGTGGAGCTTCCAAGATGGAGAGGTTCTACATAGGGCCTGAGGGCTATCACAGCCCCCAACCTCAGAATCCCCAACACCACCCTTACTCCTCAGCTCAACTAGAACAAATCTGCATCGACCTTGCTGTGTGCCAGGCCCTGTTCCCAGTGCTTTCTGCTGGTCAGTTCTCTCTCTAATCCCCACAAGCTTATGAGATAGGGGCTCTTCATAACCTCGTTTTATAGATGGAAAAATCAAAGCACAGAGAATTTCAGTAAGTCACCAACAGTCATGCAGCTGTGTTCCTAACCAACTTGGAATATACCACCATGTTAACCAGGTACTGTGACATGCCCCTGTAATCTGAGTTATTTGGGAGGCTGAAGTGGGAGGATCACTTGAGCCCAGGAGTTCAAGGTTGCAGTCAGCTATGATTGCACCACTGCACCCAAGCCTGGGCAACAGAGCGAGACTCTGTATCTTTAAAAAAAAAATGTTAAAAAGAAAAAGACGAAAATGTTAATAGCAATTTTTTATTTTTAAAAATGCTCGTTTTCCAAAATTTTCTTTGAGGAAGCCATTTTATTTTTATAGTGCATACAATATGTCTTATATTAATATTTATAATATAAAAATAATAAAATACAAATTATGAACATGTCACCCACCCCATGGGCTTTCTCCTGCCCCATAGGCTTGTTCTGCACTCAAGACTTTTTACTTGGTCTTGTCTCTCTTAGCAGACTCTACAACCTTCAAGAGCAGGGGCCATGTCTGCCTTCGTTATTACTTTGATTATAACAAGAATGAGCAAATGATCTAACCTCCCTGTGCCTCAGTTTCCTCATCTGTAAAGTGGTGGTAGTACCTACCTCAGAGGGTGGGATGAGCCCTTAGGTTATTTCCCATTTTTTCTTATTAGAAACAGTGTTTGTAGAACTAAGTAGAAGAACTAAAACCATAAAATTCTTAGATGAAAATATGAGTAAATTTTTTTGACCTTGGATTAGGCAAAACCTTCTTAGCTATGACAAAGCACGAGTGACAAAAGATAGCTAAATTGGACTTCATTAAAATAAAATAACTTTTGTACTTCAAAGGAAGAAAGTGAAAAGACAGCCCAGAGAATGGGAAAACTATTTGTAAATCATATATATGATAAGTGACTTGCATAAGAATATATAAAGAAATTTTACAGCTCAATATAAGAAGGAAAAAAATCCAATTAAAATCTGGCAACGGATCTGGATAGACATTTATCCTAAGAAGATATACAAGCAGCCATGAAGCATATAGATGCTCAACATCCATTAGCCATCAGGGAAATGCAAATCAAAACCACAATGACATGGCACTTCCCAAACCTCTAGTATGGCAACAATCAAAACGAAGGATGGGCCGGGCGCGGTGGCTCACGCCTGTAATTCCAGCACTTTGGGAGGCTGAGGCAGGTGGATCACGAGGTCAGGAGATGAGACCATCCTGGCTAACATGATGAAACCCCGTCTCTACTAGAAATACAAAAAAAATCAGCCAGGCGTGGTGTCGGGTGCCTGTAATCCCAGATACTCGGGAGGCTGAGGCAGGAGAATCACTTGTACCCGGGAGGCAGAGGTTGCAGTGAGCCGAGATTGCGCCACTGCACTCCAGCCTGGGCGACAGAGTGAGACTCTGTTTCCAAAAAAAAAAAAAAGAAGGATGATATCAAGTATTGGGGAGGATGTGGAGAAACTGGAACTCTCGTGTATTACCAATGGAACATAATATGATAATATGGTACAGCCATCTCAAGACCAGTTTGGCAGATCCTCAGAAAGTTAAACATAGAGTTACCACAGGAGCCAGCAATTCTGCTCCTAGGTATATACTCAAGAGGAATAAAAACATGTCCACCCAGAAACCTGTACACAGATGTCCATAGCAGCATTACTCATAGTAACCAAAAAGTGGAAAGCACCCTAATGTCCATCAGCTATTGAAGAGGTAAACAAAATATGGTTTATCCACACAATGGAATATTAGTTAGCAATAAAAAGGAATGAAGTACTGATGCATGCTACAATGTGGGTGAACCCTGAAATGATGTTTAGATGACACATCCATATGTTGGCAAATGGCAGAATTTTGGAAGTGAATGCTGGTCAGCATTGTTATAATAGTAACAGAAACAATAATGATAGCTAATATTTGTTACGTGCTCAGTTCATGCTAAGCACATTTGTGCTATCTCATTTCAGACTCCCAGTAATTTTGTGAGATTATCCCCCATTTCAGAGTTGAAGAAACTGAGGCCAGAGAGCAAAGGTCAGATATCTAGATGATGGTGCTACAAATTGGGCTTGAGTTTGTGCCCTTAACCTGTCTTGTGAGGGGCTTCCCAGTAGGGCACTGCCTGCCTCATTGACCACTGTCCATGTCTCTAGCACCCAGTTCTGGGCTCCACATAGCAGGGGCTCAGCACACATTTGCCGAATGAGAATGAATGGAGTCCTGGGTGGGGAGAGGAAGGTCCCATGGGTCAGGGCTCCCTGACTGCACCTGCATCCTTGGGGGTGGTGGGGGCTTTCTCCTAGGGAGTTTTCTGGGCCAGTGACTGGACACCCAGCTGTGGTCCTTCCTCTAGATTAGCCTGACCATGGTTGTTCTGGGGTAGATGGTCATGACCAGCCAGAGCTGGGGATGAGGGGCTATTTTGGGAGTGGGTAGGGCAGTGACGTCGGAAGCATCCCCACCTCAGGAAGATGTTGGGCAGCACTCTCCCTGTAATCACCTGAGCATCCTCCAGAGAGGCTGGCAGTGGCCTGAGCCAGGGACCCTGATTATCTGCCCCCATCATCCAAACCTACCATGGGATTCCTGGGCTGAAGGATTTTTAAAATTATTATTATAATAACGTGAACAATTCAGTGGCATTTAGGACATTCAGGATTTCTGTTTCAGTCCCCTTCAAAACACTGTGCCCCCTCCCCCCCTTCTTCCTTCCTTCCTTCCTTCCTTCCTTCCTTCCTTCCTTCCTTCCTCCCTCCCTCCCTCCCTCCCTTCCTTCCTCCTTCCCTCCCTCCCTCTCTCTCTCTCTCTTTCTTTTTCTTCTGATATAGGGTCTTGCTTTGTCACTCAGGCTGAAGGGCAGTGGCATAATCATAGCTCACTGCAGCCTTGACCTCCTGGGCTCAAAACGATCCTCCCGCCTCAGCCTTCCAAGTAGCAGGGACCATTAGCCACCATGCCTGGCTAATGTTTTTATTTTTATTTTTTGTAGAGACGGGGTCTCACTGTGTTGCCCAGGCTAAAACTGCACTTCTCATTTTATGTAACAAGCCCTTAGGTAGCACTTCCTGTGTTCTGAGCCACGTGACTGTAACTAATTTACTCCTCACACCATTCCTTGGAGACGCGTGCCCTTATTATTCCCATTTTACAGATGAGGAGACTGGGCTTAAGGTGATGAGGAGCAGAGCCAGGGTCTGCACCCAGGCAATCTGCCCAGAGTTACCGCCTCTTTGCCACTCCACCATGTGGTTTATAGACTTTGCTCTGAGCCCCTGCTCATCCATGGACTTCCAGAAATGTTGCCTAATTGACCTGGCAGGGCTGCATTGGGCTGTGAGCTCCTCAGGCGGCTGCTGGGTCCTATTCATTTCCATCCTTGGCCCCAGCACATGACGGACCTGGCTCAGAAGTGGTACCAGGAAGGCGGCAGCTTGGTGTCATGGGTAAGAGCTTGGGCAGGTTCACTTTCTAGTGTGTGACCTTGAGAACGTGCCTCCAGCTCTCTGAGGCCATATGTGTTTACACAGAAGGCCATGGCGTAAGGGTGGTCACACAGTGCTCAACAAATAACCAAGATTAATATTATTCATAATAATAGTAGAGGAGACATTCATTGAGTGAATACATTAGTACAGGGGTTGGCAGACTTTTGTAAAGGACTAGATGGTAAATATTGTGGTGTTTGTAGGTCATATGGTCTCTATGGCAACTACTCTAGACAATATGAATGAGCATAGTTGTGTTTCAACAAAATTTTGTTTACAGGGACACAGATATCTGGATTTCATATAATTTTCATGTGTCACAAAATGTTACTTTTTTTTTTTTTTTTTTGGAGCCAGAGTCTCACTCTGTCACCCAGGCTGGAGTTGGAGTACAGTGGTGCAATCTTGGCTCACTGCAACCTCTGCCTCCCAGATTCAAGTGATTCTCTGCCTCAGCCTTCTAAGTAGCCGGGACTACAGGTGCGCACCACCGTGCCCAGCTGATTTTTGTATTTTTTGGTAGAGACAGGGGTTCGGCATGTTGGCCAGGCTGGTCTTGATCTCCTAGTCTCAAGTGATCCACCCGCCTCAGCATCTCATAGTGCTGGGATTACATGCGTGAGCCACCATGCCTGGCCTTACTTTTGTTTTTTTTCTAACCATTCAAATATATAAAAACCATTCATGGGTGGTACAAAAGCTGGCAGCAGGCTGGGTTTAGCCTACCACTGTCATCTGCTGACCCGTGCCCTGGAATGTAACCTCTGCAAGGGATTTTTGTTTCCTTTCTTTCTTTTTTACTTTTTTTTTTTGTTTAAGATAGAGTTGGGATCTTGCTGTGTTGCCCAGGCTGGTCTCAAACTCCTGGCCTCAAGTGATCCTCCTGCCTCAGCCTTCCAAAGTGCTGAGATTACAGGTGTGAGCCACTGTGCCTGACCATACAGGGATTTTTGGATGTTCAGTTTGCCTCTATGTCTTCAGTGCCCAGAAAAGTGCCTAGCACATAGTAGGCACTCCATAAAGTTGTATTAAATGAATGAACCAATACATACAGGTGGGTCTTAAACTGACTCTTTAACGCCAGGATCGTGGCAGGAGGGGAGAGAGCCTTCCAGGTGGGGGAACAGCCTAAGCAAAGGCCTAGAGTCAGGGCAAGTCCGGTGAGGGTCCCCCTTTGGCCCCATAAAGCCACCAATGCCTAGTGGAGACAACTGGGAAACAACCAAGCAGTTATGGGCCTGGGAGGAGAGATGGGGAAAGGAGGCCAGGGTGGGGGCAGGTGCTTTTAAAAGTTGCTCTATTGGGTGAGAGCCCTGCTCCTATCCCAGAAACACCAGCCTTATTTTTAACCCTGCTGACGAAAGTTAATCCGAATGAAATCAAGAAGAGTCTCCGTGTTCCTCCCCCGGCCCCAGTGACTGCTCCCTTCCCCCAAGCAGGGTCAGAGCCATCCTCCAGACCCTCACCCAGAGGCATGGATCCAGAGATGGTGAGTGGTCAGCAGAGCAGGAATGCTTCCTGCATTTCCCCAGCAGGGCCTTGATTCAGGGAGGGACCCTGGTGCTAAAAGGAAAACATCCAAGGCTCCTAGGGGGTTGAGCAGGCTGGGAACAACTTCAAGATGGAGCTGGCTTTTCTCTCTGCGGAACACGTGCTTCTCAAACTTAAGTCAGAATCTGGAATATAAAACACAGATTCCTAGGCTCGTTCCCTTCAAATTCCGATGAGTCGGTCTGGGCAGAGCCCGAGAATTTGTATATCTGAGCTTCCAGGTGATGAAGATACTGGGTGGGGGTCACGGACTGCATTAGGAGAGGCACTGGCCTAGAAGCAATAGCCTCCCAGCCACAGTCATTCTGCCTGCCCTTCACCCCGTGAGCTGCTGGTATACCCCATCCAGACTGCCTCGGGCAAGGGTCTGGAGAGCCTCGAAGGCCATACTAAGTAGCTAGGGTTTTATTTTGAGCACAGTAGGAAGCCTTGCAAAGATTTTAAGCAAGGGGTGAGGCCACGGGTGTGTGGTTAAGCAAGCTCGCTGAGCCGCTGTGTGTAGGAGCAGCTGTAGGAGTGAGCCTGCAGGCAGGGGAGACACATGGGAGGGGGTGCAGGAGGAGTGGCAGAGGGTTCAAGAGTTATAAAGGGAGCCGGAGAGACCAGTGTTGGTGATTGATGGGCTGTGGATGTGGAAGGAGGTGGGGAGGGAGGGTGCTGAAGAACACCGGGATTCCTGGCCTGAAGGCTGGGATCAGAGATTGGGAGCATGGGACAGGGGAGAAGGGCTGATAGGATGCAGTGGGCCGGGTGGTTGGAGATGGACAGGGAGTATGCTTGCTTCCAGCACAGCAGCCCTCATTGCCCTGGGCTGTGTGGCCGCCCCTGTTCTGGCTGTGCACAGTGGGTCCCCCAGAATCTTCCAGGGCTGTGGGGAGAGGCTGCCTTTCCTGCCTGAGGAGTTCTCAACCCACCTTCCAAAGGCACCAGAAAGTGGGCATCTTTCTGCTCACATGACCAAAAAAAGGGCATTTTCTCAGTTTGAAGGCTTGCCCTGCCCTTTCCCTCCTCCTCCCTCCTGGGGTTTCACGTTCCCAGAGAAGTGGCTCTAAAAAGTTTAGAACTTTGTCTCACACATACTCACGTGTAGGCAAAAATAAGCCTGGGGATATGCATGTAGCACACTCAGTTTTGATGTACAGATGTCATTCTCCTCCTCCTCTTTCACCACTGCCACCAACACCCCATCATCATCATCATCATCATCATCAAGGCCAAACACTTTCACGCGTTGCCTCTCACTTAGTTTTCACAGCAACTTCAGGAGGGGAGAATTACTATCTCCACTTTACAGATGAAGAAACTGAGGCACAGAGAGGTAAAGCCATGCATGCACCCAAGGTCCTAGACTCCCAGTGGGGTGAGGTGAGTGAGTAAGTGAGGGATCCAAGTGCAGGGTCCAATCCAGGCCTTATTTAAAATTTTCTTCATAGGTTGTTCATCAAGGATTTATTTTTGCATTAATTTAGACTTTTAAAATATTGCATTAAAATGTGATTCCTCTTGATCACTGAGTTTTTTGGCAACCCCGTAAATTTTGCCCCTGAGGCGAGTGCCTCGGTCATCTCACTCTGTCCCCGGCCTTGGCAGAGCCCAAATTGGAATCCAGGGCTGTTAATTCTAAAACTGTGTGCTCTTAACTCTTCCCTAGGCTGTCTCCTTGCCCCTACGTATGTGCACACCTGCATGCATGCCTTCAGCCATGTATTCATTCATTCAGTAAGCATTACTATGGCAATATGGCATAGTGGAGAGGCAGGGGCTTGGAAATCAGACAGCTCCAGGTTTGGAATCTTACTCTGCTGCTTGTTACTGAATGGAAATTCAGCCTGTGGTTAGGATACAGACTCTAGATCCCAGAATGCTTTGGTTTGAATCCTTACTCTGGTACTTACTAGCTATGTAAGCTTGGGTGAATTCTTTTTTTCTTTCTGAGATGCAGTCTTGCTCAGTTGCCCAGGCTGGAGTGCAATGGTGTGATAATAGCTCACTGCAGCCTCGATCTCCTGGGCTCAAGCAATCCCCCCCACCTCAGCCTCCTGAGTAGCTGGGACTACAGGTGTGCGCCACCACACCTCGCTAATTTTTTTTTTAATTGTTAGTAGAGACAAGGTCTTGCTATGTTGCTTAGGCTGGTCTTCAACTCCTGAGCTCAAGTGATCTTCCTGCCTCAGCCTCCCAAAGTGCTGGGATTACAAGCATGAGCCACCATGCTGGCCTGGGTTCTTTAGGACACTCCTGTGCCTTGGATGTCTCCTCTGTAGAGAGGGATGATAGGAATAACATCTACCCTGTAGAGTTATTGGGGGGTTAAATAAGTTAATTTCTGTAAAGCCCTTGGCATATACTAAGTGCTTTGTAAATGTTAACTCCTATTTTGTTTCCTTGAGCAAGACACCTTTCTGAACCTCAGTTTCCCCACCTGTGAAGTAGGGACCGGTAAACAATACCTCACTACCTCACCGTTTTGAGATTTGTAAGGGATAAAAGCCCTGGTGCATAGTAGAAGCTTAAGGGAATTTATCCCCCTTACCGTGCGCCCAGTTCTCTGCTGGAGACTGAGATAAAGACACACACACATCAACTCCCCAAGGAATTAACTCATCTGTAGAGAGTGGACACTCTGACTTGGCTTTGCAGCTCCTCGAAGGCACCAAGCTCTTCCTCAGTCTCAGAGTCTTTGCAGTTGCCCTTGTGTCTACCTGGCTCATTGACGCACCCACCTCTTAGGGGCCTAATGTATGTGTTTCTTCAAGTCTCAACTCAAATGTCAACTTCCTCAAGGAATCCTTTCCTGACCAGCCCACATCCACCACCCATCAACATTAAGTCTTTCTGTCCTGCATTTTCATTGTATTCTCTACTCCTCCTTCATGGCATATTTCACAATTATAATTAGGTACTTTTTATTTAATTGCATTTTATTAAATAGTTTTTGTGTCTGTTTACTAGCCAGCTCCCTCATCTGACAGTAGCCTTTCTGGTCCACAGAGTCTCTCTGTCCTCAGTTCCTGGCCATGCTCAGCTCCTGGCACAGGCTCTGGCACATGCTCAGCTACTGGTATAGAGCAAGCTTGTCTAACCCTTGCCCATGGGCCTCATGCAGCCCGGGACGGCTTTGAATGCGGCCCAACACGAATTCGTAAACTCTCTTAAAATGTTATGGGATTTTTTTTGTGTGATTTTTTTTTTAAGCTTATCACCTATCGTTAGTGTTAGTGTATTTTCTGTGTGGTCCATGAGAATTCTTCTTCTTCCAATGTGGCCCATGGAAGCCAAAAGATTGGACACCACTGCCCTAGAGTTATGTTGCCTGGGTTCAAAATCCCAGTTCCTGCACTTCAGGACTCTGTGACCTTGGGCAAATTGCTTAACCTGTTTGCACTTCAATTTTCTTTTCTGTAAAATAGGGATAATAATAACAGCACCAGCTTCCTAAGGCATTAGAATGAGCATATGAGATAATCTTCATAACTCCTTTAGAACCATGCCTGGCCCATTAGGAAACTGGACTGTTATTACTTTAGTAGGTACTTCTGTGAGTTAAGCTAGGCTGACAGCTGAAACAGACATCTCCCAAATCTCAGGTACTTAACACAATGAATGTTTAAGATTTGCTCCTGTCACGTGCAACTGTGGGGCTGTGGGAAGGGGCTTTGCTCCATGCAATCATTTATGGGCTCAGATTTCCTAACTTGGAGTCCACAGGAGGGTCTGTGGATAGATTTCAGGGGTCCATGAACTTGGATGGTGTAGGTTAGATTCCTAGAAGTACAGCCTGAAGTGGGGATTCTTGTGTAAGTGATTTACTGAGGGAGGCTTTCAGGAGAGAGAAGAATGAGACGCAGTATGGCGTAGGGAAGGAGATGAGCTAAGATGTGGTCTCAGCTGGAGACCTGCTTCAGCCAGTCCACCGGGGGCTCTGGAGCATGGATTGTACCTGCTGCAGCTGGAGTTCCTTCCTCTTGAGGCAAGAGGAGGCTGACCAGTACCAGTCATTGGTATGGGCTGCCTAGGTTTAGGGGTAGGCAGGGCAGGATTTTTTTTTTTTTTTGAGATGGAGTCTCACCCTGTTGCCCAGGCTGGAATGCACTGGCGCAATCTCGGCTCACTGCAAGCTCCGCCTCCTGGGTTCATGCCATTCTCCTGCCTTAGCCTCCCGAGTACCTGGGACTACAGGCGCCCGCCACCACGCCCGGCTAATTTTTTGTATTTTTTAGTAGAGACGGGGTTTCACCATGTTAGCCAGGATGGTCTCCATCTCCTGACCTCGTGATCCGCCTGCCTTGGCCTCCCAAAGTGTTGGGATTACAGGCGTGAGCCACCGTGCCTGGCTGGCAGGGCAGTATTTTAACTTCTGGAACAAGGTGGCTTCTATGGGCTACAATTCTCTGGGGTAGTAAGGAGCCATTAGCAGCCAACACTCACATCAGCCAGGGGTAGGCACATTTGCCCAGTGAAGGGATCTGCATAGGGCACCAGAAGTACCCACTACAATGAGAAAAGCTACATCTATATTTTTATTAACTCCAACCGAAATGTAGCCTTCTCTTCAATTATGGAAATAGGCAATAAACCATAATAGTAGTAGTAGCAGCTGTGACTTTGTCACCAATAGAAATCTCATATATTTTCATGTCATATTATATGTTGTAATTAGATATCCTTGAAATATCCTTTATGCTTATCTATACTTTAAAATTACAGTAGTTAACAGACCTGATATTTTGTTTAATGTGATTATAAAGGTATAGATTATTATTTTATAAATGTGTTCTTTTAAATATTTTGGAAACAGTATGTCAAGTAACTGCATCCTTTTGTAATCCTATGTATATTATGCATTCAAAAACATTATTCTGAGAAGGGATCCATAGGCTTCACCACACTGCCAAAGGGATCTGTGACACAGAAGTTAAGTCCCTATTCTGGGGACTCAGCCTGCTCTGCATTCAACCAGCAATGCTGGGGAAAAAAGAGAGGGCACAGAAGTTTTTATGGGCCAAGCCTGGAAATAGCATACATGATGTCTTCCCATAATGCACTGGCCAGAACTCAGTCACCTGACCACACCTAACTGCAAGGGAGGTTGGGAAAGGTAGTCTACCTATGTGCTCAGAAAGAAGAAAAAATGATCTGGAGAATGCATAGCAGTTTGGGCCATGAGGCTCAATAAATATTCATTGACTGCCTGAGTGAAAGAATGCTGTGTTTAGCATGTCTCTTTTGTGGGTTGGGGAGAAGGGGCAGAAGGCTGGTTCTCTGGAAGGGTCCTGAGTCTTCTGCCACGTTGTCTCCATAGGACAAGCCACGCCAAGGCCAAAGCTGAGGCAGCGGAACAGGCCGCCCTGGCTGCCAACCAGGAGTCCAACATTGCTCGCACTTTGGCCAGGGAGCTGGCTCCGGACTTCTACCAGCCAGGTAGGGCCAGTCAGGGAAGGATGGGCAGGGTAGGGCTATCCCTAGGGTGGGCGCTTTTCTTTGCTTACTGGAATCTGGATGCCCAAGTGGTTTCCTGGATGCCCGTGAGTCTCAGAAACTGGGGCATGGTGCAAATGTGGGATGGGATGATGCAGGGGTAGGTGAGGAGACACATCTCTGCCTTCATGCTGAGCTCGAGGGGAGGGCAGCAGAGTCACTCCAAGTGGTCTTTTCTCTCTGCTCTAAGCAGGGAAGACAGTTGGAGCTGGTGAAGCTTAGAGGAGAGAAGTCACTGGTGGATGAGAGGGAAAAATGGCTTCTTGCACTTGCCCAACAGTTTCAGTCAAGCATTGAGCACCGTCCATGTGTCAGGCACTGTGCCAGGCTCTGGGGTTACATAAGTGGGTTCCAAAATCTAGGGGAGCAGAGAGTCACAAAAACAACAGAGCTAGGGGTACCATAAACAGACTGTGCATTCATTCAAACCCTGATTCCGCTGCTTCCCAGCTGTGAGACTTTGAGTGAGGTGTTTAACCTCTGTAAACCTCAGTTTCCTGATCTGTAAAATGGTAGTAAGAATGGTGCCTGCTTTTTTGTGCATGGATTAAATGCACGTAAGGTACATTCCCAGTCCTCAGTAAGCTCTCAGTGACTGTGGCTGTTGTTTCATGATTATGGTTCCATTTCACACAGCAGGATGAGCACTGTGCGGTTAGAATGGGAGCGGAGGGAGCTCACAGGAAGCAGTTAGGCAAGAGGAAGTGTTAGAGAAGGCTGCCCTCAGGAGAGGCCATTTGAGCTGAATCTTGCAGGCTGAATAAGAGTCTATCAAGTCAGTGGGTCTCAAATTTGACACAGATTGCTGGGTCCACCCCCAGAGTTTCTGATTCAGTAGCAGGTGGAGCCCATGAATGAATGTGCATTTCTAAGGATCAGGCGACGTGGATGCTGCTAGTCTGAGACCACACTTTGAGAGCTGCTGTACCAGATAGTGCTGGGTGGGATGAGTGGAGGAGGTGCAAAGGCACAAAAACTCGGACAGAGCAGCATGCCAGGAAGCCACATCACAAAGTAGGCTGTGGGTCCTGAGAATCGAGGCTGCAGAGTAAGGAGGACCTCCCGGCCTTGGTAGAGATCTGGCACATGGATAGAGTGGTGGGAACCCCTGAGGGACAGAGATGGGGATTCTCTGCGATGAAGGTTTTGTTGTTTTGTTTTGTTGAGACGGAGTCTCGCTCTGTCACCAGGCTGGAGTGCAGTGGCGCGATCTCAGCTCACTGCAACTTCCGACTCCCTGGTTCAAGCAATTCTCCTGCCTCGGCCTCCTGAGTAGCTGGGATTACAGGCACGCGCCACCATGCCCAGCTAATTTTTGTATTTTTAGTAGAGACAGAGTTTCACCATGTTGGCCAGGATCGTCTCGATCTCCTGACCTTGTGATCCGCGCGCCTCGGCCTCCCAAAGTGCTGGGATTACAGGCGTGAGCCACCGCGCCCAGCCATGAAGGGTTTTTAAGTTAACGACATGATCAGATGTGTGTTTTCTAAACGTGATCCTGGCTGCAGAAAGGAGGCCAAAGGAGGCCTGATGAAAAACCTAGGAGTGAAAACCTATGCCTGGGAGGATCCCTCACTTCTGGTCACAGCGCTCCCCCTGCTGGTCTATGCCGGTTCGGGGCCCTGAGCTCCGCCTTTGACATGCATTTTCTCAATCCTTCCATTCGTATTTATAAAATAGGTATGATCAGGACCATGTTTCAGATAAGGGAATGGAAAGAGACTCGTGCCATAGTAAAGGGCATCGCCTCTGGAGCCAGACTGCTGGGTGCTAGTCCTGGCTCTGCCCTTCGACAGCTGTGTGACTTTGGGCAAGTGATTTAACCTCTCAGAGCCTCCCTTCGAGGTTCACAGTAGCATCAACTTCATAGGGATACTACAGGGATTAGATGAGTTAATATTTGGAAAGTGCTTGGAACAGTGCCTGGCACTTGGTCAGTGCTATGTGAGTGCCGACTGAGCCCATGAATGAGGCTCGAGAGGTGAAGTGGCTGGCCCAGGATCACCCAACAGTGGTGCGGGGTTCGAGCCCAGCCTCCCTGTGTTGCCCCTGGCAGGTCCGGAATATCAGAAGCGCCGGCTGCTGCAGGAGATCCTGGAGAACTCGGAGAGCCTGCTGGAGCCCCCCGACCGGGGCGCCGGCGCAGCGGGCCTCCCACAGCCGCCCCGCGAGAGCCCGCAGCTGCACGAGCGTGAGACCCCTCGGCCCGAGGGTGGCTCCCCGTCACCGGCCGGGACGCCCCCGCAGCCCAAGCGGCCCAGGCCCGGGGCGTCCAAGGACGGCCTGCTGAGCCCAGGCGTCTGGAACGGCGAGCCCAGCGGTGAGGGCAGCCGGTCAGTCACTCCGTCCGAGGGCGCGGGCCGCCGCAGCCCCGCGCGTCCAGCCACCGAGCGCATGGCCATCGAGGCTCTGCAGGCACCGCCTGCGCCGTCGCGGGAGCCGGAGGTGGCGCTTTACCAGGGCTACCACAGCTATGCTGTGCGCACCACGCCGCCCGAGCCCCCACCCTTTGAGGACCAGCCCGAGCCCGAGGTCTCCGGGTCCGAGTCCGCGCCCTCATCCCCGGCCACCGCCCCGCTGCAGGCCCCCACGCTCCGAGGCCCCGAGCCTGCACGCGAGACCCCCGCCAAGCTGGAGCCCAAGCCCATCATCCCCAAAGCCGAGCCCAGGGCCAAGGCCCGCAAGACTGAGGCCCGAGGGCTGACCAAGCCGGGGGCCAAGAAGAAGGCGCGGAAGGAGGCCGCACTGGCGGCAGAGGCGGAGGTGGAGGTGGAAGAGGTGAGGCTGTCGGGCAAGGAGTGCCTAAGGTCGGGTTCCCTAGAGGTAGCAGGGCTTGAGGGAGGATTCAGGGGCAGGGGATTTGGGGGTTGCTGGGGTGCGAGAGACCGAAGCAGGATAGAGCAGGAGGAAATGCAGCAGGGCTGGGGATTAGGGGAGCATAGCCTTGGCTTGGTCCACAGAGGACGTTGGAGTGTAAATGGCCGCATGGAGTCCTCCTACCTTTGCACCTGGTATCCCATTGGCAGAGACAGTTCTCATGAGCAGGGGCAGCTGGGAGCCTGAGCAGCTGGAGGGTGGGTCCATTTGCCCAGTCAGGGGGGTTGGGCTGGGCACCAGCAGCATCTGCTACAAGGTGTAGCAGTGAGGGCTTCATGGAGGTGGAAGAAGGGCCCAGCAGGATTTGGATTATAGACCTCCTGACTTATAGGAGGCAGGGAGCTAGGAACGGCGGCAACAAAGACTGAAGCTGGGCTTTGAGGGACTGAAGAATGCGTCCCAAGGGGAATTAGCAGGATGCCTGGGTTCCAGGCCTGATTCACACACTATATGACTTGGGGCATCATCTTGTCCCTCCCTGGGTCCTGAGGGATTTGGTTATTTCTAAGAGTCCTTCGAGCTGTGATGGTCTGCCATCCAGGTGACAGGATACAGCAGTGAACAAAGCCGGCAATGCTCTTAGGAAGGTCCATCCAGAAGTTCCTGCTCTGTCCAGCCTTGCTGTGACCTGGGTGGGGGGTGTCTCAGAGGCCATGGGGACTCAGGCAGCCTCTCTCCACTGCTCCCAGGTCCCCAACACCATCCTCATCTGCATGGTGATCCTGCTGAACATCGGCCTGGCCATCCTCTTCGTTCACCTCCTGACCTGACCCTCGCCTACCAGGTACAGCCAGCTGGCTGGAGGAGGGGTTGGGGGGCAGGAGCCCCTGGGGAGTTTTGAGCACCAGGGTGGTGGGAGGAGGGACCTACTCGGTACTTGGATGACAGTCCTGTGACTAATTGAGGCCCACCCACCTGCAGAAGCCAAGACCTAGAGTGTGATTTGATACCAACACACACACACACACACACACACACACACTTACTTCATTAGCTTAGTGTTTGCAGAGCACCTGCTCTCTGTCAGGTGAGCACTGAGGGCTTCATTCACTCATTCATTTGGCCAACATGTACTGCTCTGCTGGGAGATGGGGATACAGCAGGGACTCACTCCTGCTCCAAGAATGGGGTGAACACAATGAAAGTAACCCTGAACTTAGAGCTCATTACAGAAAAGTCTTACCGTTCAAACATTGAGCACAACAGGTCTAGACTGAGCTCACCTGGGACAGTGGGACACTCATCTCTGTGCCCCCTTTCTCTCTTCCCCACTTCAGTCTTTAATCTCTTGGCACCCCCAGCCTGCTCCTGTTCCTCTGCCCATTGGTTCCCTCTCAGTTTTCTCCCCATGATGGAGCTGGGGGCTGGGGTAAGTTCCCGTGAAGTGGAGTGGGCTGGGCTGGGCTGAAGGAGAGTGGCCCTCACTGCTCTCAAGGTGAAGCATCTACAAGACAAAATCTTCCCCTTGCTGGAACTAGCCTTCACGGCCTCAATCCCATGCTTGGCAATAATAACAGGGTTTCTGCCTTTTCCTCAGGCCCCCTTTTTTGATCCTAGCTTAGTTTGGGCTGGAGGTTCTTAATCAGCCCCAGGAAAGTCTATGCTGTCACCATGTAAACAGTCAATGACAATACCAGCCTGGTAAGTGCTGCCGTAGGGGTGAACACTTGAGCTCTGCAGGTTCCACGTTTCAACAGGGGCTCTGGGAATGCTTCCTGCAGGCACCGATTCCTTTAATGACCTGAAGGGTGAAAAGGAGTGAACCAGATGACAGTGGGGGAGGAAGAGGGAGGAGATGAGTGCACCAGCAAAGGGAACAGCATGTGTAAATAAACAGGCAGGCAGCCAGGGCCAGGAGAGGCCTCGGAGACCTGTTTGTGACCTGCCGAGTATCAGAATCAAGGGACAAGGCTGTCTGGGGGGATGCAGAGGTGGGATCTTGCCCCAGAGAAGATGAGCCCCAAGGCTTGAGCCCTGCACCTGGCTTGGCGGCCCAGCCTCTGCCCTCCCTCTCTCGCCTGACCCTTTTGCTGTCTCTTTGCAGAGCCAGAAGTTCCTGCTGAGGACATGAGGACCCGTCTTTTTGCAGTGCCAGGCAGGGTGGCCAAAGAGGACTGGACTCTGGACCTGGAGCCCCGCGGTCCAGTTCACATTCACCCCACAAGAGTTTCAGGAGGCCTCCCACGGTGCCTGTGCTGGGTGGCGGTGGTGGTGCCAAGAGGAATGGAATGTCCTGGGCTCCTTCAGGAGCTCTCTACCCAGGGGCAAGGAGAGCCCAGAGAGAAGCGCCCTGGTCTCTTGAGCTTCCTGATCTGCTCCTGTCCCCCGCTCTCCTCCACTCCCTTGCCTTTCCTTAGGTTGTCCCCTCCCTGGGCTTTTGTGTGTTTTGGGAGATGTCACCTAACCAGGACATTGATATTCAATCCCATCCCCCTTCCTCCCACCCTGCCCCACTTTGATTTAATCCTTTGGCTGTGGGCTGAGGCCTCCCAGGGAAGCTGGGTGGGGTGGGTGCTGAGACCCCCTCAGACCAGCACAGAGACCTGTCCTTGTGCAGTCTGCACTCTGCACTCCCTCCCTTGCCTGTAGATGTTCTGAATGACAGTAGAGGAAATGGACAAGGTCAGTTTGAATATCCCGGAACACAGTGCTCTGTCTCCTCCCACCAGTCCAGTTAGCTTCCCTTCTGGACCAATAGACGAGGGGAGACCCCATGGATCCTCTGGCTGGGAAGCCGCTGACCAGGTGGCCAGGGGGCAGGGTGGGAAGAGGGGTTAAGGTGCAGTGATGATGGCCTGTTTTGGAGTGTGTCTGAGACTGGGATTGCATTTGGGGTTTCCCGTGTGCTTGGGATGCTAGAGGGTCACCTGCAGGAGGCCTGGGGCCGGCGAGAGAAATCTCCTGTGATGCCCTGTGAAATGGCTTGTCTCCTCCCCCATCAGGGCCCACCGAAAGCTCAGGGGAGCACAGAAGCCCATGGAAGCCCAGGGAGATGTCCCTGGGGCAGACACTAAGGCAGACACTAAATGCTTGTCAAGAAGCATTTCCCGGCAAGAGAGGGGCAAGTCTGGGGCTCCAACTGGGTACAGCCTGGGTGCAGTTATAAGCCCCTTTGGCTTACTTGGTAGAAGATGGCTACTTGGATGTACCTCACTTAAAGATGTTTTGTACCACACTAGGTCTCTGGGCCCTTGTGCTTCCTGTGGGTGGGGTGAGGGCCAAAGGCTATGGTTTCCTGCCTCCAGGAGAATGGAGAGAAAGGGCTTCCAGGCCCCTCCAATCCTGGGGAAGGACGTGGCATCCAAGCTGAGCCAGAGGGAACTGCTGCTGTCCTCCCTTCATTTCTGTGGACCTTGGAGGCTTTGGCTTTGTGGCAGGGCCTCCCCAGGCAGCTCTGGGACCTAGGAGTTTGCTTCTGATAGGGTCAGCTTTCCCATTTCCCTTCAATGCTTGGGAACCTTCTCCCTTAGCTTCACACTTGCCGTTTCAAGCCCTGCTGGGACCTTGTGGCTTGGCTGGAATCCAGGACTGTATTTTCATGGAGAAGAACCTGCAGATTCTTCCATCCTCAGCTGGCCATGGCCCACAGCTCTGCATCTGCATCTGAGCTTCTCAAGACTCCTGGAGCATGAGGGGAATGGGGCGGGGCCACTGCTCAGTGCTGACAGGCTCCGTCTCAGAGATTCTTGTCCTGTTTTTTTTGTTGTTGTTTTTTTTTTTGGCTGGTGCTGGGGACAAGCCTGTGCCTGCCGAAGCTCCCAGGCCAAGTTTGGGGGCTGGTGTTTGGGGTTGGGGTTGGGGTTCAGGATGCTGCAGTCTGTGCAATAATAAACCCGCATCTGCTCACGGGCTCTGGCTGGGCTGCAATGTGCTTGTGGGGCCAGGATGAGGGGCTGGCTCAAGGAGGGTGGGTGGGAAGAGGCTGGGGGACGTGGGTCCTTCCCATCTGTGTCCTCGTTCTCACTATCCTTGAGGGGCAGCTGAAGGGCTTCAGTTTGAGTGGGGGCTGAAAGACCATAGAGCTTCTACGGTGGAATTTCTAAAGCAAACTTCCAGAAACTTCTATGAGTAGCTGACAATAGAATGAAGAGCCTGCCCTTTGAGATGGAGTCCCCCCAGCCTCCAATGCTAGCCCAGCCACTTTCTTCACTTCTCTGAGCCTCAGTTTTCTCATCTGTAAAATGGGGATAATAACAGTGCCTACCTCCTGGTAGTGAGGATTACATTAGATGTTGAGGCTGTAGAAAGCAGTGGAGAAATGGAGACGGGTGTTGTTGTTATCACGCTATGGTGCTGTTAGCTCTGCTACAAGCCCTCTTGCGTTTTGGTAGAGGATCCCAGGGACCCCAAAGGGATGGAGGTGATTCAGATACCAGTTGTTTAGTCAGAATATCTCAATCAGTGGGGGAGCCTGAGGGGATCGCCACATTCCACAGAGGCTTAGAGCAGAGGGACTTGCCCAAGGTCACGCACACAGCAAGTTGGTGGCAGGAAAGCAGTTCTCTTGACTTTTTAGGAATAAGTACTGCCCATGAAGTTACTCTCAAACCCGGTGGTTCCCAGCAAGGGGGTTGGAGAAGAAGGTCCCTCAACCAACAGTAGGCTCGAGTTCAGGCACACCCTGTCCTCAGGAGCCTGGCTCCCCTACCCAACCCAGCCCTATCACTGATGGGCCATGTGCTCCCTCACTCCCTCTTTCTGTGCCTCAGTTTCCTCTTCTGCTGAGGAGACTCTAATCCCTGCCCCATGGTCTTCCTCATAGGCAATGCAGTTGTGAGGCTCAAATGAGATAGATTATGGTGATAAAGAGGTTTTAAGCTGGGCATGGTGGCTCACACCTGTAATTCCAGCACGTTAGAGGAGGCTGAGGCAGGTGGATCACTTGAGGTCAGGAGTTTGAGACCAGCCTGGCCAACATGGCAAAACCCCATCTCTACTAAAAAAGAAAATACAAAAATTAGCCAAGTGTGGTGGCACGCACCTGTAAACCCAGCTAGTTGGGAGACTGAGGCAGGAGAAGCACTTGAACCCTGGAGGCGGAGGTTGCAGTGAGCCGAGATCAAGCCACTGTACTCCAGCCTGGGTGACAGAGCAAGACTCCATCTGGAAAAAAAAAACCACAAAAGTTTTCAAAACTCTGGAATGATGCTGGGATTCCAGGAAGGATGGGCTTGGAGGAAGCACAGGAGGGGAGGTGGGAGTGGAAATGAGGAGGGAATTGTTATCTGTAGCCTTTGATAAAAACCCACAGAGGGAAAGCAGGTGGGCAGCCAGCCCAGTTGGCCGGTCTGCAGATGGGGTGTGTGTGTGTGTGTGTGTGTGTGTGTGTGTGTGTGTGTGTGTGTGTTGGATGAGTTGGAGGCAGGGGTGGCTGTATTGAACTCACTTTGGATGGTGTGCAAAGGAGGCGGCTTCCTGAGCCCCAGGTTTGGAGACTCAGAGCCAGGTAGTCGGAGACAGCACCCCCTGTTGGCTCAAGGGTAGGACACAGCCAGGCTGATGCCTCCTCTTCTAATCTTGACCACAGGCAGCTCTACGAAGTCTGATGGGTCTCCTGCCATGCCCGGAATGCATTTAAGGTGGTTTGTACCATGCATGAACTTACAAGCAATGCTGGCCCACTGCCTTGAGGTCTCTGCAGGACTCTTCCAGGGCAGTGAAAGGGAGGGGACCTAGGAACCGTGGGAGTCAGATTTGGGATTCGGGCAAGAAGGGAAGTTTCATAATCTGATGGACCCACAGAAGACCTGGCTGTTCTGGGAGAGATGCAGGCCCAGATGATGACCTTTGGAGGTGCCATGCCTGAAAAACTGATATGAAGATGCTCTCCCCCAAATAAGTGACTCAGAATACAAATAATACCTAAACTGTAAAACATAAAACTTGCATGTATGCTGAAATTAAAATAGCTCTTAGGTTCTTGCTTTGTGCAAAACTCTGACTGTGCCTATGGAGGCCAGTTCCCGCTCCCTCTCACTCTCTCAGCCTGTCTTGCTGGTACACTCAATGGAGTCAGGTGGCCGTAGGTCAGGCCCTGTGCTAAGCCCTTCACCTCCTGTATGTGGTGGCAGAACAGCTGTGTGGTTCAGAACATGGTTGCTGGTTCAAATCTTGGCTCTGTCCCTTAACATCTAGAACTTTCTTACTTTTCTGGGGGTGATGAATACCATGTTACCTGCCTCTTCAGATAGAAAATATGAACACAGCACTTAGAACAATTCCCAGCATGGTGTGAGCAGATGGTAAATGCACTGTTATTTTCCATTCTTCGCAGTATCTCCATGGTGTAGGTATTCGTCCACCCATTTTGCAGATGAGGAAAATTGAGCCTTGGGGAGATGGAGTGATTGGTTCAAGGTATCACAGAGAGGGAAGGACAGAGCTGGGACTGAAACCCAGAGCTGTGCTCTTTTACAGAACCACACTGCTCCCACCATGAAAGAGTGAGCTTCCCATCACTGCAGATGAGCCAGCTGAGGGGAGATGCTAGTCAACAGGGATGTGGCAGGGGACATTTGTCTCTTGGATATTAGTGGATGTAATGATTCAGAATTCCTGAAGGAGTTCAGGGAAGGAAGTTTCCTTCTCTGAAGAAGCTTGAGGAAATAACTCCTTAGGTTGTTAGAGATGGAGGCACTCTAAGATATCAGCTCATCTGGCCCCCTGTTTTTCATATGGGGAAACAGGCCTGGAGAGAGTGTCATGATTTGTAAGGATCACACAGCAAGTCAGTGACAGAGCTTGGACTGAGTGGGGAGTCATATTTTGTCCACAGACCAACTGCAGGTGAGACCCTCATGTAGGGCAACAGATGCCAGGGCACCTCGTGTCAGAACATTCACCATTCACTCCAGGCTGTCTTGACCAGGTGCCTACATTACAGTCACTTCTTCTTCCTCTTTTCTTTTTTTTTTTTTGAGACAGAGTCTCATTCTGTCACCCAGGCTGGAGTGCAATGGTATACAGTCACTTCTTAGTGACCTTTTAAAGCTATTTACATCTCGAGGCTGTAAAGTCAGCAATCTTGAGGCTGTAAAGTCAGCAAAGTCTGAGGGAACAATCTCCCCCTCTCCCTTCAGACCCCAGATACAAGTTTGGGGATCTCCAGGGCCACCATCAGTTCATACTGACTGGCTACAAACAAGGGGGTTCCTATGACTATCCTCATACTCAATAATTCACTAGAAAGACTCACAGAACTCACTGAAAGCTATTCTACTCAAGTCACATTGATTACAAGCAAAGAATGCGAATCAGAACCAGCCAAGGGAAAGGGACATAGGGTGGAATCTGGGAGGGTTCCAAATGCTAAACACCCGTGTCCTCGGTATCTGTTAGCTTGCCAGCATTGATAAGTAACAGTATGACAAAGTATGGCCAACCAGGGAAGCTAACCAGTGCTTCAGTGTCCAGAGTTTTTATTGGGACTTCATTATGTAGAGGTGATTGATTGAATCATTGCCCACATGGTTGAACTTAACCTCCATACCCCTCCCCACACCCAAAGGTCAGGCTGACATCACATAGCCCAAAGCCCCAATCTTTTAACCCTGTGGTTGATTTTTCTGGCATGGCCAGCACTCACCATAAGCCATCTGGTTAGCATAAGCTATGAGTTGTGGTCCCAGGAGCCCACCATGAATAACAAAGACACTCCTGTTAATCAGGATATCCTAAGGGTTTAGAAATTACTTCCTAGGAGCCAGGACAAAAATCAGACCTCTCCCTCAAGGCCCAGTTGCTAACTACACAACCCTGTATCTCTTCCTATCCACAGCTTCTCCACTAGACTGAGTTCCTTAAGAGAGGGGCTATCTGTGATTCATCTCTATATCCATGCATTAGTTAGTGTAAGCTTGGCTGAGGTGATTGACTCCACAGTTTATAATTGCTATACACCACATAAGTTTGTCATAGAATAGCTGTCCCTCATCACAATGATTCAGGGACCCAGGTTTTTTCCATCTGTGATTCTACATATCCTAGGGCTTTTTTGGTCTCTGCATCTGCCAAAGGAAAAGGAAAGAGAGTATGGAGGATGGAATTTGCTTCCTAAAAACTTTCACCAGGAAAACAGCACACATCACTTCTGCTCATATTCCACTAGCCAGAGCTCAGTTGTTTGGCCTCAACTAGCTTCAAGGGAGGCTGGGAAATACGGACTACATGTGTCCTCAGGGAGAAGAGAAGGATGTGGGTTTTGGTAAACAGACAAGACAGTACAGCCTCTAGTACCATCCCCATTGTCCCACTTAGGTCTCGGGGCAGAGTAGACATTCAGTGAGTGCTTATTGAGGAAATGGATATGGTGGCCATAAGAGGCAGTATGGTTGGGGAGTGGGGATGGGTTGGGGCTTTGGAATTGGACAGACCTAGTTTCTAATCCTGGCTATATCACTTCTTTGCTGTATGTGGAAGATGCCATCACTGATTGGATTCTGCAGGAGCAGACACTGAGAGTCACCTCAGCTGCAAGATGTTTATTAGGGATCAAAACCTGTGAAAGGAAGGAGGAAAATGCAGAACAGGGCAGAGGAAGAAGTCTAACTTGATGCAGGCCTGACAAAGGCCAACCCAGTGGGAGCTCCAGAGCAAGGATTGCTTGTAGAGCATCTCCCATTGGGCTTTTATACCCCTCCCTTGCTCTGTTACTGGGTGATATGGTTTGGCTGTGTTCTCACCCAAATCTCATCTTAAATTCCCACCCACACGTTGTGGGAGGGACCCAGTGGGAGGTAATTGAATCATGGGGGCAAGCCTTTCCCATGCCATTCTCGTGGTAGTGAATAAGTCTCATGAGATCTGATGATTTTAAAAAGAGGAGTTACTCTGCACAAGTTCCTCTCTTTGCCTACTGCCATCTAGTAAGATGTGACTTGCTCCTCCTTGTCTTCCACCATGATTGTGAGGCTTCCCTAGCCACTTGGAACTGTGAGTCCCATTAAACCTTTCTTTTATAAATTGCCCAGTCTCAGGTATGTCTTTATCAGCAGCATGAAAACGAACTAATAAACTGGGTATGGGCTGCTCTGGGAAGGGCATGACCTTGGGTGAGACAGCTCTCTGAAGCTGGGGCAGACCCTGAAGGAACTGACAACTGGAAGTTGTCTGCTGACCACACTTCCCACTGCAGATAAGCAAGTCCTTCTTGAAGGGATAAATGCATGATGCTTCTCTCTCTCTACCACATACCCAACAGCCATTCCTAACCCTGCTCCTATCTCTGCCTCCACTACAGAGGCGTGAGCAAAACTCATGATCAAAACTCATTTCCTAGCTTCCTTTGCATCTAGGAGTAGCCTTGTGATCCAGGAGACGTAACTGTCCACGAAACATAAAGGAAAGCTCACTTGGGGTTTCCTGAGAAAGACTTTCTTCTATGATAAAAGAAGAGATGAAAGCAAACAAAGTCTCTCTTGCTACCTTGGCTTTCCCCCTTATTCTTGCTTTTGGATGCAGGATGGGGGTCGTGGGTGCTGATGCTTGGAGCTGTGGCAGCCATTTCACAACCATGAAAGGAAGGTCAAGAGAATTGCCAAGATGCCAACCCAGTTGATTCTGAAGCTACTGAATCAACTCTTGAACCATCTACAACCAGACTTCTTGTTAAGTAAACAATAACTGTTCTCAAGATTTAAGCCCCTCTTCATCAGGTTTTTTGTTACTCGGGGCCAAACACATTCTAACTGTTAAAATGTATGATCCAGGGCAGGTTACACAATGTCTCTTAAACTTCATGCTTTTGTTGAGACCTTTCTGACACACCAAAGCTCTTCCCATACCCCAGATGCTTCTCTACACAGGAGGTTTCCTGGCAGAGCATGAGTATGTGTGTGGGAATGGGGGAGTGGTGGATGAGGGGGTGCAATTAATGTGGCCTTTGTACAGAGCCCATTACAAATGGGTGGGATTGGTTATGTGCACAAGGTGGTTTTTAGGTATGTGGATGAGGGGAAAAGGAGATCCCTGAGCCTCATCAGAAGTATAAAAAGAAATTATAACATCATTTGAGATACATGAAAGTTAAGCAGAAAAGGGAGAGTGGAATGAAATTCTCAAAAAAGAAAGCAAGTGTAGTAGTGCAATATTGCTGTGATAATACTGCATGACAAGCAACCCTCACGACAACAACCATTTTTTTTCTTGCTCATAGATCTGTGGGTTGACTGTGTTGGCTCTGCTTCAGGCTAAGGGAAAGGTTCAGGTTTCCTCCAGTTGTTTCTCATGTTGGGACCAGTGCCAACGGAGCATGTTTATCTTACGGTGGATGGCAGAAGTGCAGGAATGAAAGCCTCTGCTCCTATCATGTCTGCTTAGATCCTATTGGCCAAATCAAGTCCCATGCCTGAGCCCAACAACAGTGGTGTGGGGGAAGTAAACTCTTCCAAATCTAGAGGGAGGTACTTACCACAAAAGAGTGGATATATGATTTCTTTTCTTTGAGACAGGGTCTTACTCTGTTGCCCAAGCTGGAGTGCAGTGTTACCATCATAGCTCTTTGCAGCCTCAAATTCCTGGGCTCAAACTGTTCTCCCACCTCAGTCTCCCAAAGTGCTGCGATTACAGGCATGAGTCACCACACCTGGCCATATTATTCTTTTATAAGGAGTGAAGAATTGGGAATAAAATCCCAATCTACCACCGCAGGAGAAGTCACAGAGAAAAATGCAGTCAGAGGAGGGGGTTCCTATGAGTGTCCAGTCTCCATCCATGATGACATTATCCCTTCAGACTACCTGATCCTTTTGGGCTGCACTGATACTCACCAAGGACCCTCCCTCCAACTCCACTCATTATTTCATTTCACAAATTCAGTTTTTTCCCCATGTTCTCTTCTTTCCTCATCTTTCCTTCCCCCCAATCCTATCTAATATCAGCCAGTAGAATTATCTTTCTTAGTATCTACTTGGATTGGGTCCCTATATCCAGGTAGAGACAGTGGGTAAAGCTAGTGATTACTCTTTTCTTAGACATGAACACCTGGACATTCCCCAGTTGGTGGTGTAACTTCTCCCTCTTTGTTCATCCATTTATCTTTTAAAATATTTGAGGAAGTCAATGACTTCCAGAACCTTTCATGGGCACTTGGATTAAAGAGATACAAGAGGCATAGTCCTTATACTCTAGGAAAGAAGACCCGGAATGTCTTACATGATGGCCTGGCATTAAACATGCCAGGACAGAGGGATGTGCAGGAGGCTGTGAAAATACACAAAAGCATTGTGAGTTTGGAAGGGAGGGAATGGAGAGGACTCCATTCTGAGTTTTACCCTTACCTATCCTTCCAGGATGATTCCTGGCACACAGCTCTCTGTCTCAGACCCGTTAAATACAATTATTAGTGTGGTTATTGTTTATCTGCGTTTGCCAGTAGGCTGTAAACTCCGTGTACTTAGGGATGTGCCTATTTTGTTCATTTTTGTTGTCTTAGTCCTTTTGGGCTTCTGTAACACAATACCACAGCCTGGGTACCTTATAAACAACAATTTATTTCTCATGGTTTGGGAGTCTGAGAAGTCCAAGATCAAGGCACCAACAGATGTGATATCTGGGGAGGGACTGCTTTCTGGCTCTCAGATGGCACCTTCGCTCTGTGTCCTCACATGGTGGAAGGGGCAAGGCAGCTCTCTGGAGCCCCTTTCATAAGGGCACTAATCCCATTAATGAGGGTGAAACCCTCATGACCTAAGCACTCCCAAAAGCCCCGCCTCCTAATATTGTCACATTGGTGATTAGGCTTCAACATATGAGTTTGAGGGGGACAGCAGCATTCAAACCATAGCACCTGGATTCCCAGGTTGTTACACAGCTCATTAATGGCTCATAATTAGCACCACTGTGTTATAAAAACTATTTTTTCCTGATTTCAATAAGAGTGAAAAGATCTCAAGGTGGTAGAAGGTAAGTGGCAGTACTTAACTTTCACAGACAAGGTGAGTGCAAGTTCTGTAGCGGGCAACGTGAACCAATAGCAATCAGAAGGTTTGACATGCAGCGATTTTTACCAGGAGCTAATCAATCCTGGTATCCTTGGGGAGATGAAATAGCTGGACCATCTGCTAAAGTATTACTGGACGAACTGTAGGTTTGATTGGCAAAAGCCTAACTTGAGTCACTGCAAAAGAAAGCCACGGCTTCATACCTAGTTCCCAGACCTAAATAAATTCACAGACCCAGAGAGCCTTGACTACAGAGGAAGGACCCCACAGTGACACCTTTGTTAGAGGACAAAGATGTTCTTTCAGTTTTTTGAGGAATCTTCAACCTGTTTTCCAAAATGGCTGTACTTATTTACATTCCCACCAAGAGTACACAAGGGTTCCCATCTCTTCACATTTTCACCAACACGTGTCATTCAGCTGTTTGGTAATAGCCATTCCAACAGGTGTGAGGCGAAATCTCATTGTGGTTTTAATGTGCATTTTCCTAATGATTAGAGATGTTGACTATTTTGTCATGTATCTGTTGGGCGATTGTATCTAATCTTTAGTGAAATGCCTGTTCAGAACCTTTGCTCATTTTTAATTGGGTTATTTGTTTTCCTGCAGTTGAGTTTTTTGAATTCCTTATATACTTTGGATATCAGCCCCTTTTCAGATTTATAGTTTGCAAATATTTTCTCTCAATTCATGGATTGTTTCTTCAGTCTGATAATTATTTCCTTTGTTATGTAGCCTGGAAGTGATGTAACCTAGAAGAAATGGATGACTTCTTAGAAGCATGTGACCTGCAAAGATTGAATCTTTATGGAAAGTTTAAACATTAGTAATTCAACCTCTTTACTTTTTATAGGTCTACTTAGGTTATCTATTTCTTCTTGAGTCAGTTTTGGTAGTTTGTGTCTTTCTAGGAATTTGTCCTCCTCCAATCTTCTAGTGGACTTCTAGAATACAGATGGGATCATGCAGCTCTGTTGCTTACCTATGCCTTTTTTGGCTCTATATTTTCTGCAGCATTAATCTCCAAAATCAGGGGCAAGCACTGCAAGGAATGCACAATATTGAATGTGAAAAGAGATATTATTAATTTCTACATATGTATTATTGAAAAACAAATATGTTTAATATATTGCTAATATATTGAGAGTCATAATTGTGAATAAGCTTTAAAGGTATACAATTTCTTTTTTTACACTTTTATTTTAGGTTCAGAGGTACATGTGTAGATTTGTTATATAGGTAAATTGCATGTCATGGGGGTTTGGTGTAGAGGTCATTTCATCCCCCAGGTAATAAGCATAGGACCTGATATGTAATTTTTTTATCCTTACCCTCCTCCCAACTTCCACCCTCAGGTAGGCCCCAGCAACTCTTGCCCCCTCCTTTGTGTTCATGTGTATTCAATATTTGGCTCTTACTGATAAGTAAGAACACATGGTATTTGGTTTTCTGTTCCTATGTTAAGTCTACTTAGATTAATGGCCTCCAGCTCCATCCATGTTGCTGCAAAGAACATAATCTTGTTCTTTTTTTGGCTGTGTAGTATTCCATGGCATATAGGTATCACATTTTCTTTATCCAGTCTACCACTGATGGGCATTTAAGTTGATTCCATGTCTTTGCTATTGTGGATAGTGCTGCAATGGACATATATGTGCATGTGTCTTTATGGTAGAATGATTTATATGCCTTTGGGTATGTATCCAATAATAGGATTGCTGGGTTGAATAGTACTTCTGTTTTAAGTTCTTTGACAAGTCGCCAAACTGCTTTCCACAATGGCTGAACTAATTTACATTCCCACCAGCAGTGTATAAGTATTCTCTTTTCTCTGCAACCTCTCCAGCATCTGTTATTTTTTGACTTTTTAATAATAACCATTCTGATTGGTGTGAAATGGTATCTCATTGTGGTTTTGATTTACATTTCTCTAGTGATTAGTAACGGTGAGAATTTTTTCATATGCTTGCTGGCCATGTGTATGTCTTCTTTTGAAAAATGTTCATATCTTTTGCCCACTTTTTAATGGGGTTGTTTTTTGCTTGTTAATTTGTTTAAGTTCCTTATAGTTTCTGGATATTAGACTTCTGTTGGAGGTATAGTTTGCAAATATTTTCTCCCATTCTGTAGGTTTTCTGTTTACTCTGTTGATAATATCTTTTTGCTGTACAGAGCTCTTTAGTTTGATTAGGTCCCATTTGTCAATTTCTGTTTTTGTTGCAATTGTTTTTGGAGTCTTCAACATGAAATCTTTGTGAGAACCTATGTACAGAATGGTATTTCCCAGGTTATCTTCCTGGGTTTTTATAGTTTTAGGTTTTACATTTAAGTCTTTAATCCATCTTGAGTTGATTTTTGTAAACAGTGTAAGAAAGGGGTCCAGTTTCAATCTTTTGCATGCGATTAGTCAGTTATTCCAGTACCATTTATTCAATAGGGAGTCCTTTCTCCATTACTTATTCTTTTAGTTTTGTGAGTAAACTCTTCTTTTCTTTCCCTCTGAAGTCTTGTCAGATTTTCTCCTAAGATTCAGTCTTCAGAATTTAAACAGAGCATGTGTCTAAGGTGAGTTCTTTAGGAATTAATCCAGTCCTGGAAACAATGTGCTCTTTCGGTGTCAAAATTTGAGACTTCCGGCCAGGTGCAGTGGCTCATGCCTCTAATCCCAGCACTTTGGGAGGTGGGCAGATCACTTGAGGTCAGGAGTTCGAGACCAGCCTGACCAACATTGTGAAACCCTATCTCTACTAAAAATATGAAAATTATCCAGGTGTGGTGGCGTATTACAGGTGGTGCACCTGTAATCCCAGCTACTTGGAAATCTGAGGCAGAAGTGCTTGAACCTGGAGGCAGAGGTTGCAGTGAGCCGAGATTGCACCACTGCACTCCAGCCTGGGTAACAGAGCAAGACCCTGTCTCGAAAAAAAAAAAAAAAAAAAATCAGTCTTCAGCTCATTGAACTTATCCTCTCAAATAGGATTAATTGTCCAACCCTTCTAATTCTGTATTTCCCTGCAGCCTGGATTCTCATGGGGTGTTTTGCACCTGCCTCCTAAATGTCCTCCCTTCCCCTGGTCTACCTGTTCTTTCATCCCTATGAGGAGATGTCCTATCACTTACTATACCATGATTCCCATTTATTCCAGTCCAACTATTGGATATTTCTTTTAATTTTTCAAACATTTTACTTCCAGAAAGTCATCAAACCCAAATTGCATTTTCTTGAAAGTTCTTATTTATTTGTTATTAAAGTTTTCTCATCTCTTCCACTAACTCTTTCACCTTCTTTAGGAGTTAATTGTACAAATTGCCTTTCTTTTTCCTTTTGCTTTTTTATGCCAGGGTAGTTAATAGTAGAGGTAGTGAAAACCAACCACTTAAAAACTAACAAGCAGACACTAAGTCTTTTAAATGCATGATAACATGTAATCCTATCAACGATATAATTAGACAGACACTATCATCATCCCTGTTATGCAGATGAGGAAACTGGTGGCCAGAAAATTTACATGATTTACCCCGAGTAATTTACCGTGACTCCAGGGCCCACCCTTTTAACCTCCACCCTCCATCTTCTATCTCTTGGTGGTAGAGAGGGTAATTACCTCCTCTCATAACTGTTTTCCTTTGCTATTCCTGGCCACTAGCTTCTCTGAGCTTTCTTATAGGTCACGACATAAAAGTGTTGATCAGGGCAAACTAGCAGCGAGCAGAACGCCCTGTGAGTGCTTATCTAACAAGCTGGCAACTTGCAAATATATCTAATATTCAGGAAAACTTCGTAGCTGCATTTAAAAACTCTCCCAGCTGCAGAGATTTGAGTCCTGCCTGCTTCAGATCCATGGTATTGAGCCAAATAACACCACACTCAGCAGACAGAAGACAGCCCTTTGTGAATATCAGAGGCTGGCAAAACATGGCTGGTGGGCAAAATCTGGCCCGATGTCTGGTTTGTTTGTTTTTTTTTGGTCTTTGAGCTAAGAACAATTTTTACATATGTATGTATGTATTTGTTTTTGAAACAGAGTATCACTCTGTCACCCAGGCTGGAGTGCAGTGGTGGGATCTTGGCTCACTGCAACCTCCAGCTCCCGGGTTCAAGCACTTCTCCTGCCTCAGCCTCCTGAGTAGCTGGGATCACAGGCATGAGTCATCATGCCCAGATAATTTTTGTATTTTTAGTAAAGACAGGGTTTCACCATGTTGGCCAGGCTGGTCTCGAACTCCTGGCCTCAAGTGATCCGCCCACCTTGGCCTCCCAAAGTACTGGGGTTAAAGGCATGAGCCACCATGCCCAGCTGGTTTTTACTGTTTTAAATGGTTAGGGTGGGAAACAAAGGAAGACTAGTTCATGATGTGAAAAATCATGTAAAATTCACATTTCAGTGTTATGAATAAAGTTCTATTGGCCCACAGCTATGCTCATTTAATGATGTATTTTCAACCTTCATATTGACAGAATGAACTGAGGCAGGAGAATAGGGTTTGGACCAGGCAACTTAAGGCCAATGTGTGCTGACTTCCTAAGGCTGGATCAAAAGGGAAACACTTGGGTCTGGGGGCAGGGACTCTAAGACCAATTAACACCCACTTCCAAAAGCTAAACCAAAAGGAAAAACTCCATCTTGCCATGCCGGGATAACAAAGAATCAAAGGTTACTCTCCATACAACCTTCCACCATGTCTCAGATGGAAAGGAAAGTGCCTTGGATTGGCTGTGGGCCAAGTGCTAGCCATCCCCTCATCTGCGTAGGGTGCCAATCCACTCCGTCTCCAGATGACTGCGGACCAATTCACTTCAGCTTTAATTAGCCACGGGCCAAATCCTTCATCCAGATAAAGAATGGACATCTTCAGCGGTGCCATTATTCTTCCTACCACACTCTCTTCCGCAATCTTGATGGAGTAACTCCAACTCTAGAGCTAGCAGGAAAGTGGAGCTTAGAAGGTGTATTTGATTTTGTTTTTAATCAGCCCTATCCAGTGTAAGGTACATGTGTGAGGAACAAATTCATGCGTTCGAACTCAAGAATGGACTTGGAGACCCAGAGAATAGTGAAAGTGAGACTTTTAATGACGGTCTTGCAAGACTGGGTGTCTAATGAGCAGGCACACCCAGCACAGTCACAACAAGCAATTCATCCTCTAGTGCACAGGTCTCTCCACCGGTTCCTCAAAGGCTGAGTACTGTGGGGTCACACTCTTCCCGGACTTCGCCTAGTGATGGTGGGTAGGGGCTTTAGGTGTTCTTTTTTAGGGTTGTCTTGCTGCATTTTGTTGCAGCCCACAATGTATTGCAATGCTAGTTAGCTCAGGGGCTTTTTAAGCATTTGTCTTATGACCTAATGACCTAAGTAGCTGGGCAGGCTGATAAGAAGTGACAAAGTGAGCTATTTTGCAGGCTAGTAAACTTTCATTTTAGACTAAATGTCTTTGGTTTGAGTGAGGGCAACTAAGCAAGGGAGGAAGGGGAGAAGGGAGAGGCCGACAAGCAGGCATCGGCTATCCAAGCAGGGGCCTAGTATATCTTGTTTCTTCTGTAGTTTGCTGACCTAAGCCAATTCGAGGCACTTTATCTTGGAAATGGACCACTGTATACATTATTTCCTTCACATGGATGTGCTTTGGTCAAGGAATAGGCCGAGGCAGACATCCAGGCCTGCATGACTCAGCAGGGTTGGGGTGCAGGCTCACACCTCCACTTGTTATATAACCTGTTTGTGTAAGTTCATACTTGGCTCTACGCCACTATTGTCTGTAAAAGGTATGACTGCCCTGCTGACACTGCACGGGGCTCTGGGGACATGGCTGGGCTTGGCTCTTGGGCATGGCTTGACGTGGTTGGGTGCACTGGTGCCCAGAGGAAGAGAGAGCCAAAGCTGTCCGTCTTGCAGGTGGGCAGTGGGGAGCCAGGAACCAGCTTGTGCCTAGAGAAAGAGTTAAGCTGCTGACCCTGAAGGCAAGGGAGAGCCAGCAGCACAGCGGTGTGTGGGAGCAGCCCGCTCAAGCAGCTAAAACAGGGTGGACAGTGTGAGAAAACTACTGATGAGAGAAGAGTGTGTAAGAGCTGTTGATGAGAGAGCTGCTGAATAAAACTACATTTCACCTGCCTATGGCACCCGCCCAGTGTTTTTCAGCTATCTGCCCATCCGCCCACTCCCCTTGGACCTCAGTATGGGCCCGAACCTGACCCCAAGCAGGACATTTGGCGTAGTTGTGGACCTGACATCCGGCTCCTGTCCTGTTCCTCAAATCTCCAGGATCCAAAGCCTAGATGATCCTTTATTTTCTATAAAGCAAGACATGAGTTTGGTACTCATTTTTGTAGCCGATAGGGCCCTCAAAAGGAGTCGTTAAAACCCAGGAAACTTCGTAACCAGGCCCGTGAGCTGCTTGCTTGGGCCCACTCCCACCTGTGGAGCGCTTTCCACTTTAATAAATCTCACTTTCGGAGAATGGCATGAGCCTGGGAGGCAGAGGTTGCAGTGAGCCAAGATCGCACCACTGCACTCCAGCCTGGGCGACAGAGTGAGACTCCGTCTCAAAAATAAATGAATAAAATAAAATATCATTCCCTGCTTTCACTGCTTTGTTGCTTTGTTTCATTCGTTTGTCACTTTGTGTGTTTTGTCCAATTCTTTGTTCAAAACGCCAAGGACCCGGACAGCTCACACTCAAGGCCCTCCATCTGGTAACAGAATAGTTGTGATAGATACCATGCGGCCCGCAAAGCCTAAAATATTTCCTTTCTGTCCCTTACAGAAAAGGTTTGCCAGTCCCTGGTATAGATAATTCAAAAGCATCCACTGAGCAGACTCCCTCAGGGAGCCCAGGAAGTCCTTGGTCTTAAGGCCTGGTGGAGACATGAGCTTTTGCCATTGCATGTTTTGTTTTATAGGAAATAAAGGATCATCTAGGCTTTGAGCCCTGGAGATTTGGGGAACAGGACAGGAGCTGGATAGGGATGATTAAAAACAAAATCAAATGCCCTTTCTAAGCTTCACTATCCTGCTAGCTCTAGAATTGGAGTTACTCCATCAAGATTGTGGAAAAGAGGGTGCTGTCCTGGTGATAGTGAGTGAGTTATCAGAAGATCTGATTGTTTAAAGGTGTGTGGCACCCCCTCCCTCCCACTCCACCTCCCTCTCTTTCTCCTGCTGTCACCATGTAACAGACTGCTTCCCTTCATCTTCCGCCATGAGTAAAAGCCCCCTCAAATCCTCCCCAGAAGCTGGATAGATGCTGATGCCATCTTTGAAACTGTAAACCTATAGAACCATGAGCCAGTTAAACCTCTTTTCTTGTAAATTACCCAGTCTCAGGTGTTCCTTTATAGCAAGGCAAGAATGGCCTAATACAATGTCCACGTCCTAGTCCCCAGCACCTGTGAGCATGTTACCTTGCACGGCAAAAGGGAATTGATTAAAGTTGCTATCATCTGTCCTTGAGTTGGGGCGAGTAGCCTGGATTATCCAGGTGGATCCAATCTAATCACTCGGCTCCTTAAGAGCAGACAACCAGTGGCAGCTGCGGTCAGAGAAAGGGACGTGGTGATGGAAGTAGGGTCACCTACACACTATGTTGCCGGCTTTGAAGATGGAGGAAGGGGGTCTCTGGAGGCTGGAAGAGGCCAGGAAGCAGATACCCTCCTACAGCTTCCTGAAAGGCACACGGCCCTGCTGACACCTCAATCTCAGCCCAGTGAGACCCTTGCTGGACTCTGGCCCACAAAACTATGAGATAATAAGGTAAGGTAAGACATTTGTGTTGTTTTAATCCACTAAGTTTTGGTAATTTTTAATACCAGGAAATTTAATAGTAAAATAGTAGAAAATGAATACAGAGCGTGAGCTGGGTCCACCTCTTGAAATCACCAGCTTGCCAGATTTTCTCATGTCTCTGATATAATTTTTGGTTGTCTAAATATATTTAGGATCATGTTATGTTTTAGAGCTAGAAAAAAACCTCAGCATGTCTTGTGAATGTCCTATTTTATGCTTGAAAATAAAATATTTGAATCTAATTAACTTCATCTTGTTTATCACTGATGGACAGAGACTCAAATTTAACTGTTATTCCCAGTCTGGAGTGATTTGCATCATACGATCAGTCTCTCTCCAAAAGCATTGTATAAAGAGGATGTATGTTTATTTTATTTTTGTTTTATTTTATTTATTTTTTTTGAGATGGAGTTTCACTCTGTTGCCCAGGCTAGAGTGCAGTGGCACCACTGAGGCTCACTGCAACATCCGCCCCTGAGTTCAGGTGATTCTCTTGCCTCACCCTCCCGAGTAGCTGGGATTACAGGCGCCTGCCACCATGCCCAGCTAATTTTTGTGTTTTTAGTGGAGATGGGGTTTCACCATGTTGGCCAGGCTGGTCTTGAACTCTTGACCTCAAGTGATCTGCCCGCCTTGGCCTCCCAAAGTGCTGGGATTATAGGCATGAGCCACCATGCCTAACCAAGAGGATGTATGTTTATTGTGCATAATCCCTGCATGAGCAAATTTGATAAATGTAGATTTCATTTTAGCAATTTTTTGAAAGTCAAAATAATACAGATTGTGTAAAGGTTATGTCAATTATTAAATTTTTAGTTTATTTCCACTTATGTAGGCATCTATTTTTGTGATGTGACTTTGGAGTACTTCCTCTCTTTAATCTGTTGCATATTATTGGGTAAGCTATTCAACCTCTTCACCAAATCATGAAATCTGCTTGGAACATTTGTAATAACAGATTTTAAGGAGCAGTTTTGCATTTTCTATTTATTTCAGTCATAACAAAAACATTGTAACAGATTTTTCTTCTACGTGCAGAAACGTGGACAAATTATACAAACATAATGCTGGGTGAAACTAGACAGATCTAAGAGACTCCGTCATGATATCACTTACATAATGTTCAAACACAGTCGTAATCTATTGTGTTAGAAGTCAGGATAATAGTTGCTTGGGGGATGGAGGGATATTGGGAAGTGGCGCAGTGGGAATTTTTAGGATGCTGGCAATGTCCTATTTTTGATCCAGGTGTTGGTTTCATGAGTATATTCACTTTGTAATAGGTTTGTCAGCTGTCTCAAGACTTGTGCATTTTCTGGATGTATGTTTTATTGAAATTAAAAGCTTTATTATGAATAAAAACATACCAGAATCACTGGGACACAGCCAATACAGTGCTTAGCTAAGAACTCATACCACTGAATAGGTATAGCAATAAATATATTAAAAAGAAAAAAGTTTAATTTCCAACTCACAGTTAAGAAATGGACAACAATAAAAATAACAATGAAAAGGGCCAGGTGCAGTGACTCACACCTGTAATCCCAGCACTTTGGGAGGCCGAGGTGGGTGGATCACTTGAGGTCAGGAGTTTGAGACCAGCCTGGCCAACAAGGTGAAACCCCGTCTCTACCAAAAATATAAAAATTACCTGGGCATGGTGGTGGACGCCTGTAATCCCAGCTACTTGGCAGACTGAGGCAGGAGAATCGCTTGAGCCCAGGAGGTGGAGGTTGCAGTAAGCCGAGATTGCGCCACTGCATACCAGCCTGGGTGACAGAGTGAAACTCTGTCTCAAAAACAAAACAAAACAAATATCAATGAAAAGATGTGGAAGGGAGAATTAATAAACACAAGTACATAGAATAATCAGAAAAGAGAAAGGAAATAGTAGAACTGGGAATTGTTTCTATGAAAAAAAAATACTAGCTAGTGTAATAAAAAAGCACGAACATACAAAATACTGCAAATGACCATAAAACAAAAATGAAAAAAATATTGAGACTATTTTATGCACATAAATGTGAAAATCTAAGACCAGCTAAGAGGTAACCTCCCTTCTGGATCAACAAAAGAAGGGACTAAACAATGGTTTGTGAGACACTGTACATCAATCAACAAAGGACAGTGATCCCTGAGAAGTGGGAGACAAATAGAGTGAGCCCTGTTATGGACAGAATTGTGCTCCTCCCACCTTAATTCATATGTTGAAGTCCTAACCTTCAATATAAATATATTTGGAGATAGGGTCTTCAGGGAAGTAATTAAGGTTAAATGAGGTCATAAGTGTGGGACCCTAGTCAGATAGGATTGGTGTCCTTATAAGAAAAGGAAAAGGTGAGGCATAGTGGCTCACGCCTATAATCCTTGCACTTTGGGAGGCTGAGATGGGAGAATTGCTTGAGCCCAGGAGTTTGAGACCAGCCTAGGCAACTGAGAGAGACCCTGCCTCTTTAACTAAAACACACACGCACACACTAAAAATCTCTCCTTTCCCCAGTGCAAGCACAGAGTAAAGACTTTACAGAGTAAAGTCATGGAAGGACATTTACCAGCAGGGGGCAGGTTCTCAACAGAAACTGAATTTGCTGTCATCTTGATCATGGACTTCCAGCCTCCAGAAGTGGAAGAACATAATGTCTGTTGTTGAAGCCACCCTATCTGTGATCTTTTGTCATGGCGGCCCAGGCTAATACATTCTACAATTGACCCAGTGAGTTTTCAGGTTGCAGTGCCGAGACAGGGAACTTGGCAGAATCCGTGAGTTGACGACACTGGCTGAGAGCCTGGGAAAACCAAGGTAGGCAGATTTCTCAGGACAGAGTCCCAGAGAGAAGAGAATTACACAGAGCACCCCAGGTGTTTGCAGAGTGTCTCCCTTACTTGGCAGATTGCTGATCAGTGCATGTGTGAGATGGAACTATGTGAGACCGGGGGAAGACAGGCTCCCTCAGGACCAGGAACAGTGTCTGCTCCCACAGTCAGATTGGACAACCTTAAGATTCACAGGGCTTCAGCTCAAGTGCCGTCTGCTGGGCGAGACCTTCTGTGACCTCCCCAGTTAGGTGTTTTGTTTGTTTTTTTTGAGGCAGTCTCATTCTGTCACTCAGGCTGGAGTGCAGTGGCACCATCTCTGCCTCCCTGCAACCTCTGCCTCCCGGGTTCAAGTGATTCTCCTGCCTCAGCCTCCTGAGTAGCTGGGATTACAGGCACGTGCCACCATGGCCAGCTACCTTTTTGTATTTTTAAAGTAGAGATGGAGTTTCACCATGTTGGCCAGGCTGGTCTCGAACTCCTGACCTCAGGTGATCCATCTGCCTCGGCCTCCCAGAATGCTGGGATTATAGGAGTGAGCCACCACACCTGGCCCCCAGTTAGTTTTGAGCTTCCTGTTTCTATGTATAGTCTCTTGCACGTGACTGTTTGTTTATATCCAGTGTGTTTTCATTCTCAGAAATTATCTTCTGCACATCCTTATATTTTTATTCTCTGCTTCCCTTAAAGGGTCATTTCCATGACAGAAGGAATGTTATTGTCTTCTCGAAGGTTGTATCCCCAGTACAGAGAATAGTGCCTGGCAATTAAGGAGTTAATTACAGGTAAAAGTTATGATGCAGCTAACAGACGTAGAAAGGTATAAAATGAAAGAAGGGTGGGGAGGTAGAAGGGAGTTATGTTCATCAATAGTAGTAGGGAGACAAAAGTTATAATAGAAAAGCTCAGTTAATTGAGGGTTAAGTGCATTGTTCAATGGTGTGATGTTTCTAAGGGGGGCGGAATCAAAGTAATCTTTCAAAACCTCTAGAGGAATTTGGGAAGAAGTAATGTCAGAGCTGATAAATCAAGAAAGAATGGTATAAATATATTACTTAGAGTTATACTAGGTAGTCATCAGGAATTACACTGTGAGAGTTGCGTTGGTGTGGAGAGAGGGGGTGGCATATTACTGCTTTCTATAATAGGTCCGTAAATATTTAATTTCTAGCCATAGGGATGTATTGCTTTGATTAATTTTTTTCTAATAGAGGAATTCAAACACAGGAAGAAACCTTAGATAAATCTGTAAAGGACTAGGATGAGAGATTTCATCCACTAATTTTTGGGAAGCATGCGCATAGAGAAAGCGTCTCTTATTCTTTCTTAGATAGACATGCGTACATACGGAGTCGGTTCCCTTTCCTCTTGTGAATCATTTTGAACCAAGAATAATTAGAGCACCTTTGTATAGTACTTGGTATTTTGGATTTGCATTTTTTTTCCAGGGTGGGGGGTGGTTCTATTCCAATGTTTTAGGCCCTTAAAAAAGGACTTGTTTATAACATGAGTCCAGAAGCTGTCACATCAGAGGGTGTGTTCCCAGGCAGGTGGAGTGGGAAGGGACTTCCTGAGGCAGACACCAATGTCGTCCCTAAGTGGATGGCCCTTGTGGTTGTGGCATTTGAAGCCACAATGTCAGGAAGCGCATGGTCCCTCCTCTGTGTCTGGGGGCAGGAGAGAGGGCCTGACCATCGCTTATGCAGGCAAATAACTCCACCTATGGTGAGAATTGGCCTTGCAGAGTCTGAGGGCAGTTATCCAGGGTCACTATCTTGATCGTCACCAGCTGTGTCCAGTTGGAAAATCACCCTTCCAGCTTGTTCACTTCCAAATGTGGGACCGTGGGGCATTTCCTGGCAAGGCTGTGGACAAAGATCTGTCAGCCCAGGGCCTCAAAACAGCTGAGCTTCCAGCTCTGCAGCCTCTGCCTCCTTTTCCTCTAGGCATGGCCCAACATGCCTTTGCTGTGTACAGAAGGACATTTACCCTTTTTGGGAACTGTGGTTTCTGGTATGACCAGGTGTGGTGTTTGCACCCATGAAGTTAATATGTAGGTATAAGGTGAGGTTTCAGACATGGATTTGGGATTAGGACCAGTTAGAAACACCTATACATCACCTGTGATTCCCTTGGGAAGAGTCTGCTATTTGGGGGGGATAGCACCAACCCCCAGAAAGTGCCCCTTGGTGATTATCATGGGTCAAGGCATGTTTTATACACTCATGGTATGGATGAGAGCTTTTCAGACCTGCCAAATGTTGAACATCGTTTGATGTTTCTGAAAGGGAGCCTGTCTCTTGTGGATTGTGGTTCAGGCACGTGGAATATTGTTTTCTGGTCATGTAACCAAGAGTTAAGTCTGCAAATACAGGTCAGTAATTGGTGGAGATGTCAGATAACCAGGTGTATCAGCTAGCTTATGCAGCGTAACAAACCACCCCAGACTCTGTGACTTAATACAACAACTATTTATTGAGCTCACAGCTCTGTGGGATGGCAGTTTGGGGTAGGTTCATGTGGGCAGTTCTGCGATTTCGCCAAGTTTGGTTGATCTCAGCTGGAACTCACTCGTACATCTGAAGTTGGCTGCTGGATGGGCACAGGGCTTTCTGATGTCAGCTGGGGCACCTTCCTTTTCTCTGCAGGGTCTCTCATCATCCAACAGGCTAGCATGGGCTTGTTCTCATGGTGATGGGTCTGACCAAGAGCAGTGAGAGGGCAAGGCCAATGAGCAAGCACTTTTCAAGTTTCTGCTTGCATAATGTTTGCTGCTGTCTCATTGGCTAGAGCAAGTCACATGGCCAAGTCTGGAGTTCTTGTCAGAGTCATTAAACAAAATCAGAGCCGTTCCTGCAAGCTGTGCACAGCACCAGGGAACAGCTGACAACGAGCCCAATGTTCCCATCCAAACATACCTCAGAGCAGGGAAAACGGCTCCTGTTATCCTAAAAGAAATCGTGGCTCCATTTTGCTGCTCCTCAACAATGTCATGTGTGAACCTCTGATCCCTTTGGTAGGAATGGTGATAATAAAAATAATGATCAGTGACATTGATAATGACAGCTAACCTTGTTTATCACATTTCAGACACTTCTAATTGCATACAAGGATTATTTCATTTAATTCTTAGAGCCATGAGAATGAGAAGCTACATATACCAACATTACCTATATCTCAAAAACCTGTAAGTGGAAAATGATATTTATAGTATGAGAAATTTACATAAAATTCTAAAACACATAAAGCAATATTATATATCGTGGATATTTACATTTGTGTTTAAATAATGGAAATGATTTAAAAAAGCAAACTCGAAACAGCTACTTTCAGAGGAGGATGGAAACTGGCAGAATGAAACACATGGGAACTTTGACTATAATTGTGTGTGGGGAGTTGAGTTCTGACTGAAGTTTAAGATTGGTGGAGGTTGCCTAGGTGCTAGTTATATTCTCTCTGTACTGTTTATACATCTAAAATATTTCAGAAAGAAACTAGAGGTTGCTTCACCCACAAAAATACTTAAGTATATTAAAAATCTACAGTAAAATCAATGGATCAATGGAATAAGATTTTTAAAATCCAGAAATGGACCCAATTTTCTAATTAAAGGAATGTCACTCGAAAAGGTGAAATGGAACCTTTAATACATAGCAAAGAGACAACTGGGCAACCATTTGGGGAAAAAGTAAACTTAGATCCATGGCTCATACTTTGCACTAAAGTCACTCGCAAATGGATTGAAGATTTAAATATTTAAAATGAAAGTACAAAAAAGGTGGTGGTGAGCTCTCAGCCTCTGGGAATCATAGCTTTATAGAATGTGAGGTTTGGAAGTGACTTTATGGGTCACCTGTACTATAGGCATGCACTACCACACCTGGCTAATTTTTGTATTTTTAGTAGGGATGAGGTTTTGCCATGTTGGCCAGGCTGGTCTTGAACTCCTGGCCTCAAGTGATCCATCCACCTCGGCCTCCCAAGGTGCTGGGATTACAGGCATACCATCTCTTTTATAGATGGGGAAACTGAAGGACAGGGGTAGAAGTGTATTTTTACCCAGGCATTGAGCCCTCTCAAATTGGCACTAGTGCCGGAGTTTCAACTAGATCCCAGGTTGTGGAGCAGAGTTTCTGTGCGCTGGTGAGCAGCTTGCCTGAATCTGGTGAGATAGAACACCCACGTACACAAGTTACATGAAATGAAATGGGTTTATTACTTACAGACAGGAAGCAAGGGGCAACAGAAGCCTGGGATTCATTGTAAGCCAGTCCCCCAGGCTCAGGAAATCTGCCCGGGGTGAATGGAGTCTCTGTGTGTGTGCCCCAATTGTACCACATCTGAGATACCCCAAAAGACAGCCCAGCCCAGGTTGTATACTTCAGGGGCAACACGATAGGCTGGGCTAAAACACCTAAGGATACCCCATTTGTAGGGGAAAGAGGAATAGAGCCTGGGCTGTTGTAGCCAGTTCCTGCGTATCTCAGGGTATTGCATTCCCAGCACACGCCAAGTTAGTCCTGAGAACCTTAAGCAAAAAAGTGGGTAGCTGGGCATCGTGGCTCATGCCTGTAATCCCAGCACTTTAGGAGGCCAAGGCGGGTGGATCACTTGAAGTCAGGAGTTCATGGCCAGCCTGGCCAACATGGTGTAACCCCAACTCTACTAAAAATACAAAAATTAGCCAGGTGTGGTGGCACACATCTGTAATCCCAGCTACTTGGGAAGCTGAGGCAGGAGAATCGCTTGAACCCAGGAGGTGGAGGTTGCACAGTGAGCTGAGATCACACAACCGCACTCCAGCCTGGGTGACAGAGTGAGATTCTGTCTCAAAAAAAAAAGTGGAGGAGGGGGGAGGTGGGCAGGGGTTGGGGGGCAGGCAAGGAGAACTGGGTTGATGGGTTGGCCCCAGGCCACCTGGGGAACTGTCCTGCACAGATCAACCAAAAGGTAATATTCAGTGATGACTTGTGCACCAGGCACTGTGCCAGGACTTTACCTAGATGATCTTATGTTTTCCCACCAAATGAGCTAGTTGCTGTCGCTATGCCCATTTTACAAATGAGGAAGTTGAGGCTGCGTGAGGTGGCTGAACGGCCAGCGGTGTGGCCTATGTGCTCTGCCGCACTGCATTCCCTGGAAGGGTGGTGGCTGGTGTGCCCATGGCTCTGGCGGGAGTGGGCAGGGCTGCAGTGGAACAGTGCCTCAAGGATAAGTTGGGGCAGGATATGGGGAAGATAGGAGGACAGGACAAGGAATTTGGAATCCAGCAGCAGCAGCTATGTGCAGGCGGAGAGTTTCCTCTCCTTTCACACAAAGCTGGCCATGCACTTTCTATCCTAGATGAGCCGGCTGTACCCGTTCCAGCTGCAGCAATGGCATTGGGGCCAAACCAGTTTTTAAAGGGCTCTGGCTGTGGGAAGTGGAGAATCTGCTGCCAGCCAGACACGGCCAGGGTGTAAACTGGAAAAAGGCTTCTCTTCCTCTAGTCATTGTTTTTTACAGTAATTCTCCATCTTTGATATACAATATTTATGGGGTACATGTGATATTTTGGTACATGCATACCATGTATCATAATCGAAGCAGGGTAGTTAGGATATCCGTCACCTCTCCCCCAGGGATTGTTGGAGTCAGGATGGCATTGCACAGCCTGAACAATCACAGGTGGCCCTGGGGGCTGACTGAGGCGGAATGGGACGCTCACTCTAGGTGAGTTGGGTGACAGTGGTCATGGCTAAAGTGTAAAGACGGAGTTCGGGGAAGGAGAGAAGGAGGGGGTAGGGGCTCTGGCACTGGGCCTTAAACAGTAGCATCCAGTTAGGAACTGCAGTTTCATAAACCAAGCTTCTTTTTATCACATTGCTCACCAACAAAAAGTACAAGGGATTTGGGACGCTGAGGCGGGTGGATTGCTTGAGCCTAGGAGTTAGAGATCAGCCTGGGCAACATGGTGAAACCCCATCTCTACTAAAAAATACAAAAAAAAAACTTGCCAGGCATGATGGTGTAAGCCTGTAATCCCAGCTACTCATGAGACTGAGGCAGGAGAATGGCTTGCACTGGGAAGGTGGAGGTTGCAGCGAGCCAGGATCACACCACTGCACTCCAGCCTGGGCAACAGAGCAAGACTTGGTTGCAAAAAAAAGTCAAGGGATGGCTATATACAGCTGCAGGAATGAATCTCGTAAAATGGTGCTGAAGAAAAGCCAGACAGAAAAGATAACCATATATGAGTCCATTTATATAAAACGATAGAACAGGAGGCAAACTCAGTTTATGGCAATAACAGTTAGGGTGGTGGTTACCTGGGGAGGTGGTGTGGAGGGAGGTAGGTGAAATCACTGAGGAACAAGGGCACGTGGGAACTATTGGGGTGATGGAAACGTTCCATTTTGTTTTGGGTCATGGCTACAGAGATGGAAATGTGAAAATGTATCCTTTAAAAACAAATCAAACAAAAAAGCAGCCCTTCTAAATCAGTGTCCAGCGTGTATGCAACATACAAGAAATCAGGCAAATGCTATGCGGCTTCCTCCCAGGCGAACTCCGCTGCACACACAGGTGCCACGCTCTGTGCTTCACACACAGCTACCCCAGATGCCGCGTGTGCTCCCGCCAGCAGCCTGCCACACCGAGGCCACAATGTAGGTTTGGGGTTGGGCAGCGGAGTGTGCAGCACAGGGTGAACGTGTTCTCCCAAGCCTGTGGCATGGCTGGGGCTGCCAGCACTGGTTTAGGTGGGCAGGGGCTCTCCTGTGCTGCTCCAGGACTCAGGCGGGAGCCCATGAATCTTTACCTCTGCCACTCATGCAAGTTAGTATGTTTGCCCTGTTGCCCTTAGATGTGGCGTCTTTTTCTGCAGTGCCCAACCTAGACACATGTGCATTCATGTCTTGCCCGTTAGACTGCCCAGGGCAAACCACGTGGCTTCAAACCATTTTCCCACACTTCTCACCTGGTACGGGGAGCAGCTCTGTGGTGGTTTGAATTCAGCATCTCAAGTTGGCAACAAGTGTGCAGAAGCACCCAAAGTCACAGGTAACCCTCCATGGGGTCCTGGACCTGGATGCCAGCTTCTGACCCCCACCTGGGACTCACTTCATAAGGTGGAACCCAAGGGATTCAAGGTTTCTGGGGGGCCAGGCACGTGGCTCATACCTGTCGTCCCAGCACTCTGAGTGGCAGGAGAATCACTTGATCCCTGGAGTTTGAGACAAGTCTGGGCAACATTGCAAGACCCCCATCTCTACAAAAATAAAAATAAAAATTAGCCGGGCATGCATTGGCATGTGCCTGTAGTCCCAGCTACTCAGGAGGCTGAGGCCTCCCTTGAGCCTGGGAGTTCAAGGCTGCAGTGAGCCATGATTGCACCACTGCACTCCAGCCTGAGCGACAGAGTGAACCCCTGTCTCTAAGAAAAAAAAAAGATTTGGGGATTGTGGGTTGTGTCCTGCAAATCTCAAGGCAAGTTCCAAGTGATCCTGAAGCGGGAGACTGTCCCATTGGTGGCCCTCAGGGAGCCTGCTGCCGTTCCCACGCTTATACAGCCCCTGCCCTGGGAGCTGTGCTGATCCTGTTACTTACTTTAACCCAGTGGTTCTCAATCCAGGGTGGCTTTGTCCTCCAGGGGACATTGGGCAATCTCTGGGGACACTTTTAGTTGTTGGGCCTGGTGGGGGTGTTACTGACAATGAGTGGAAGCTAGAGATTCCACTAAACATCCTGGAACACAGAGAGCAACCTCCTCCAATTCCTCTGCCCTCCGCAAACAGAATGAGACCATTCCAGTGTCAATGGGGCCTACGCTGAGAGGCCCTGCTTTGCCGGATGAAGCATGGTGGGGTGATGCTCCGTCAGTTCTGGGATCAGCCTTTAAGACGCCGTTAGCTTCTGCTGCATCTTCAGACCCCAGCCACCATGCAAGTTAGTTTCCCAGCACTGCCATAACAAGGTACCACAAACTGGGCAGCTTAAGGCAACAGAAATGTATTCTGTCTCAGTTCTGGAGGCTAGAAGGCCAAAATCAAGGTGTTGGCAGGGCTGGGTCCTTCTGGAGGCTCTGAGGGGAGAATCTGTTCCATGCCTGTCTCTTGACTCCTGGCAGTCCTTGGCATTTCATGGCTGGTGTCGGCATAATTCTAGTCTCCTCCTCTATCTTCACATGGCCTTCGTCCCTGTGTGTATCTGTTTGTCTCCCAACCTCCTTAGAAGGACATCTGAGGATTTAGGGCTTAACCTAATCCAGTATGACCTCATCTTAACTAGTTAACATCTGTGAAGACTTTGTTCTCATCTTTGCAGATATAACTAGTTAAGATGAGGTCATATACAACCATATATTAGGTCGTATTTTGAGGTTCTGGGCAGATATGAATTTTGGGGGTAGACTATTCAGCCTGCCACGCCATGTTAAGAAGTCCAGTTCAGCTGGTCATGGTGTAATCCCAGCACTTTGTGAGGCTGAGGTGGGTGAATCACTTGAACCCAGGAGTTCAAGACCAGCCTGGACAACATAGTGAGACCCATCCTTTACAAAAAAAAAAAATAGAAAAATTAGCCAGACATGGTGGCATGTGCCTGTACTCCCAGCAACTCAGGAGGTTGAGGTGGGAGGATCACCTGAACCCAGGGAGGTCGAGGCTGCAGTGAGCCGTGATCATGCCACTGCATGCTAGCCTGGGTGACAGGGTGAGACCCTATCTCAAAAAAAAAAAAAAAAAAAAGCCTGATGCCCCTAAGACCACCATGTGATGAGGGAGCCCAAGCTAGCTCCATGGACAGGCCACATGGATGGAGAAAGAAGAGAGATGCCCAGTCAACCCCAGATGTTTCAGTCATCTCAGTTGAGCTCTGGATATGGAGAGAAGCCGTCTTTGATGCTCCAGCTCCAGTGTCCTGTTGCCCTAGCTAACCACGTGGAGCAGGAGAGCCATCTAGTCAACCCACAGGTTTGTGAGATAGAATGAATAATCATTTTAACCCATAAGCTTGGGGATCCTTCATTACACAGCAATTGATAACTGACATGAGGCCAGGGCTGAGCTGCTATTGACAGTATTGTCCACACTCTCACAGGTGAGATAATTCCCTCTCCCAGATCTGAGGTGTACCATAGGGCTATACAGCCTCATGCCTGAGCATGGAACTCTAGTCTGGTCTAGAGAGGTCCTGCCTTCTCCCTCCTACCTCCCCTGGCCACCCGCAGCCTCAGGATAGCCCCGGTCACGTTCTCTTCACCTGGCACTGATGTGAGGGACCGAATGAGCATCTTGCTGAGGGTTTCTTTAGAGGGAGTTGGGATGCCTGGCCTGGCAGAAGTTCTTTTGCCTCAGAAGCCTGCAAGAGGAGCTGGGGCAAAAGGGAGACCGTGGGTCTGCAGTGCGCAGCACAGGCCCCAGAAGGCGGGCAGCCAGCCAGGTAACTTCTCAAATGTCATCCTTTGCTTCTGGTCAACACCCAGCCTGTCCCCAGGAACAATTCTAGTCCCTGGAAGCCCAGCTCATGAGTCACATGGTATTTGTCTGGAAAGGAGGTCAGTTGGTAGGTAGTTCTGGCTCACCAGTTGAGTAGTTAAAATTAATTGACCAGATCATACACCCACTTGGGGAAACAGTTTGACAGGTTTTATTTTGAAGTTAAACATATACCTACCCTGTGATCAAGCATTTAAACTCCCACGTATTTACCCAAAATAAATGAAAACATATGTGCAAAAAGACTTGTACAAGAATGTTCATAGCAGCTTTAGGCATAATTGTCAAAACCTAGAAACAACACACATGACTCTCAACAGGATAACAGAAAAACAAACTGTGCCTGATCACTTAAAATGGAATCCTGTTCAGGGACAAAAAGGAAGAAATTAAAGACATGCAGGGAACAACATGGATGAACTTAAAAGCCAGTAAGTGAAGGAAGCAGACACATAAATATGTACATACCCAGTACTTCCATTTGTATGAAATTCTAGAAAAGGCAAAACCTAGCTGTAGTGACAGAAATCAGAGCAGTGGCTGCCTAGAGCAGTGGGGGCAGGGGTTGGCTGGAAAGGGCTGTGAGAGATTTCTAGGGTGACAGGAATGTCCTGTAGCTTGACTGGGACATACACGTGTATCAAACTCATCAATCTGGCCAGGCGTGGTGGCGCACACCTGTAATCCCAGCACTTGAGAGGCTGAGGTGGGCCAATCGCCTGAGGTCAGGAGTTGAAGACCAGCCTAACCAACATGGTGAAACCCCATGTCTACTAAAAATACAAAAATTAGCCAGGTGTGGTGGTGCATGCCTGTAATCCCTGCTACTCGGGAAGCTGAGGCAGGAGAATCCCTTGACCCCAGGAGGTGGAGGTTGCAGTGAGCCAAGATCACGCCACTACATTCCAGCCTGGGCAACAGAGCAAGACGCAACCCTCCATCTCAAAAACAAGAAAACAAAACCGCATCAATTGTACATCAATCTAAAATGTGGGCATTTTAGAGGCTGTAAATTATACCTCAATTTTTTTAAAGTTTAAAATGAAAAAAAAATTAAGATATTTTAAAAGCAAAGATTAGCCAGGTCCTAGCTTTCCCAAGCCAAATGTCTGTCCATCTGTCAGTTATGACCAGTCACACATTTGGCCAGTGACGTTTGTCAGGGTGGGCCAGAGTGTCAGTTTGATAATTCATGCTCATGTGATCAATTTGACAGTAGGGTAATGGGCTGGATCTTGGTCAGTCAGCAGCAGCCTCTTGGAGGTGGAAGGGATGGCTCCCCATTGGGTAAACATTGCACCACGGTGAAGGGTCAGGCATTGGTCTGCCTGGTTCCCACCCAGGCTCCCCCGCTGCCAAGCTCTGTGACCTTCGGCAACTCACTCACCCTTCTGAGCCTCAGTTTTCTCATCTGTGAAATGTGAACAATCATTGCATCTATCACATGGGGTTGGCGAGATGATGAAATGAGCCAATGGGTCTGCAGTGCCCAGCACAGGCCCCAGCACACGTGCTCTGGCAGTGGGATCTGTTATTCCTGTTTTTATTTCTTCATCTGGTGGCAGGAAAGGATACAAGTGGAGGCCCCTTTCCTGTGTTTCCAGACAGATGCTGCTGCTGTTTGCTGGAGGAAGAGCTCAGGACCTGGGGAGGAGGGGCAGGGCTGAGGAGGCCTGGGTGCGGGGAGCTTCCCCAGAGGGCCGTGGGAGAGGGGACCCTGCAGTCTGAGGTCAGGCCTGGCCTTTGGTTCTCTACCTCCTAGGGACAACTCAGCCAGCTTGAAGGCAGGGTCTCCCATCACAGGCAGGCAGGAAGCCAGCTCTGTAGGCCAGCAATGGCAAGTGGGCAGAAGGCTGTGACTGGGGCAGGGGTCCCAAACGGAGGTAATGACAGCACAAAGTGTCCCCCAGACCCCTCCTCCTGTCAGGGAGGGGAGCAGCTGATAAACTCATACTCATGTGGGTATTTGGGACTAATACAGTCACCCTTCTGGGGGAACTTCAGGTTTAAAAGAGAAGTCTGGATGGAGCAATGCATAACTCAAAGGAATATTTTGCTCCAGTGAATTTCAGGTGATACAGCAGATCTATTTTTCTGGTCAGGGGCTCCGGTCCGGAGTAACCCCTTCTCATTGCCACCCAATAAAAGAAAAAATAAATAACAACCGGGGACCCACCTGTTTCACCTTCTCACAAGAGAGAAGGATGTTGGCAGTGTGGTGCTGCGGTGTTCTGAGTTCTGACATCATGCCAGGATCATCCTAGAATCGTAGCACTTAGTATGCAGTAAAGCCCTTAAAAGTGATATCATATTGTCTTGTTAAGTTGTCAGAGCCACTCCGTGGGGTTGTAGGTGTAGGGCAGTTGAATATGGAGGCTAAGCATGGAGATGAATGACCTGTGTCACCTACTCGCAGATGGCAGAACTGGAGTCAAACCCATTGTCTGACCCTAAATTAGCCCACTTGGCTCCTAGTCATTCTGTTAGGCCTGCTACACTGCTCTGCAGTTCCTAATTATGACCACCAGGAGGCACCACCACTCCACACGTGAGTACTCTCCGCACTGTTCCTGAGAAGGGAAGGCTTAGAATCACGTCACTACTTTCTTATTTACCACAGTAATATTAATAGCTACTATTAACTTAGCACTTGCTATGTGTCAGGACTGCACTAAGCACTACATGCTTTATTTCATATATTTCTCACACATCTCTAACATTAGGACCAGACTGTTTCACAGAAACAGTGAAATTCAAAACCAGCTCTGTGTCTTCAAAGCCTGTCCTCTTAACCATATATCCTCAGTGGAGATCACCAGCTAGACGCTTGGAGGCTGCATTTGGTCAGCAAACTTGGTTTTGTTGGTTGGTTTGTGTTTGGTTGTTTTTTTTTTTTTTTTGGCTGGGATGGTGTTCCAACACGCATTGAATTTAAATGCTTTTTGGCAGGGCAGTCCCTCTCCACTTAGCCCCAGTCCTCATCACTCCCTCTCATATGTCCCTCTGTCTCCTTCCTTTGCTTATGTTATCTGCCTGACCCTGACGTCACTGGAATTTGCAGCTTGTGGTTGTGAGTTCGTCGACTCCCTATATACTAGTAATATATTGTAGATGGGAGTCAAGGGATTCCAGGGCAGCTTGGAGGTTTAGGAAGGCACCCAGGAAAGGTGACAAGTGGTGTGGCCAAGAGTCACTGTGGAGATGCGGGAGGCAGCCCTGTCCTTCAGTGTCCGCCCAGGACCTATCAGTAAATGTCCCTCGTGCTGTGTCAGCATAGCGTGCATGGCACCTGCAAAGACCCGTGGATTTCCTGGGCTGGACGGTGGTGAGCTGGAGGTGGAACATGCCGCGTTTCGACTTTGCAATACCCTCCCAGAAGAGTGACCTGGCTACTGTGCACTCACACAGAATCCTTCCTGATTTGCGTCTGTTTCCTTTAACCTGGCCCATGAACCAGTGGTTGGACTTAACCAGCACCGCGGGGTTTCTAATCATTATTGAGCACCCCATCTATCAGGGACTGAACTGTGTTCCCCCAAACTCACATGTTGAAGTTCGAACCCCTGGTGCCTCAGAATATGACTGTATTTGGAGACGGGGCCTTTAAAGAGGTGATTACGTTAAAAATGAGGCCGTTAGGATGGGCCCTAATTCAACCTACCAGGTGTTCTCAAAGAAGAAGAGACTCAGACATGCAGAGAGACCCCAGAGGTGGACAGGCACGGAGGGATGGCCATGTGAGGACACAGAAGGTGGTCATCTAGAGAGGCCTCGGAAGAAACAAAGCCTGCTAGCACCTTGACCTTGGACTCCCAGTCTCCAGAACTGTGAGAAAATTAATTTCTGTTGTTTAAACCATTTCTGTTGTCATGGCAGCCCAGGCTGACTAATATGCTGTCCATCAAAGGTGGGCTGAGCTGAGGATGTAATTGTGGTCAACAGCCAGCCTCGCAGGGCACTGTAGCTCATGCCTGTGATCCCAGCACTTTGGGAGGCCGAGACGGGAGGATCGCTTGAGCTCAGGAGTTCAAGACCAGCCTGGCCAACATAGTGAGACCCTGTCTCTACAAAAATTAGCCAGGTGTGGTGATACGTGTCTGTAGTCTCAGCTACTCGGGAGGCTTAGGTGTGGAGATCGCTGGAGCCCAGGAGGTTGCAGCTGCAGTGAGCTGAGATGGCATCACTGCACTCCAGCCTGGGTAACAGAGTAAGACCCTGTCTCAAAAAAAAAATAAAAATAAAAAGCCAGCCTGACAGGGGAGGAGGAAGGAGCTTGGAGACCACCCTCCTACTCCCCACTCCCCTGTGGAAGACACGTGTGTGGAGGAATTAATGAATGTGCTTTGTTTGTTACACTCTTGCTATCAGTGATGAGAACCACTTCTTCATAGATGAGAGCATAAAGAAGCCAAATTCTTGGTTTCTAAATTCAAAAAGATGGTCTAGGAGTAAGAGGAAGCTGGAAGGGGAGATGCAGTCTGGCTCTCTTCAGATTGGAAGGGTCCACCTACCACCCGCAAAGCCAGGAAAGACCCACCTAAATCCCTGTGAGATTTCAAGACATGGTGGATGAAGAGAAAATCTAAAAGTTACCAGAGAAGGGGGCAAAAAGTAAGCAGTATACAAAGAAATGGGAGGCAGAATAATATTCAACGCTCAACAGCAGCAAGGCTGGAAACGAGAAGTCAATGAAGCCGTGCCTTCAAAATTCAGAGAGAAAGTTATTTTCAGCCTAGATGTCTTTACCCAGTCAAACCACCAATCAAGTGTGAGGGTAAGACGAAAACATTTGCAGAACTGCACCTTTATTTCTCATCCATCCTTTCTTAGAAAGGGCCTGGAAGATGTGTTCCACCACAACGAAGAAGCAAGATAGGAAGGAGGAATGGATGGAATCCTGCAAAGAGAGGACCCATGATAGAGAAAAGCAAGGGGATTTGCTAAGTAATAAAAGGAAGCGTCTGATGATGGCTGGAATCTGCCTGAGAAAGAGATCAAATTGGAGCACAAAGTGTCTGGCCATAATCAGAAGGGGTTTACAGCTCTGAGCTTTGGGAGAAAATGAGTGACAGGGAGGAAAATTAAGCACATGAAAAACAAAAATGAAAAATTATTCAAGGAAAAAAATATGTAGCTTGACCCATCAGCAAACATGAGTTACAGAATAGGAATAATGTAAGCCTGGAATATTGATTAACCACAATGATTGTGTAGTTCACTGGGAGGACACAGGGGGAAGCAAGATGGAGGAGGAGCACTAAATCCTCTTTTTCCATGAAAAGAAGTGAATAAAAGGCATTTAAAAATCGGCTAGGCTCGCGCCTGTAGTCCTAGCACTTTGGGAGGCCGAGGTGGGCGGATCACAAGGTCAGGAGATTGAGATCATCCTGACTAAAGCGGTGAAACCCCGTCTCTACTAAAAATACTAAAAATTAGCCAGCCGTGGTGGTGGGTGCCTGTAGTCCCAGCTACTTGGGAGGCTGAGGCAGGAGAATTGCTTGAACCCAGGAGGCGGAGGTTGCAGTGAGCCAAGATTGCACCATTGCACTCCAGCCTGGGTGACAGAGTGAGACTCCATCTCAGAAAAAAGAAAAAAAAATCTATAAATCAAGAAATAGCAGTGTGTGCATATTCAGTTGTTAAATAACAAAAAGAGTTGAGAATATTTATCCCTAGGTGGTGAGAATCAGAGATTGAAGGAGGGAAGAGCAGAGGACACCCTGACATCATTATAAGCTTCATGGTCTGGTTTGAGTTTTGTTTTTTGTTTTTGTTTGAGACAGAGTCTTGCTCTGTCCCCCAGGCTGGAATGCAGTGATGCAATCTCGGCTCACTGCAAGCTCCACCTCCCGGGTTCACGCTATTCTTCTGCCTCAGCCTCCCGAGTAGCTGAGACTACAGGCACCTGCCACCACACCAGGTTAATTTTTTGTATTTTTTTTTTTTAGTAGAGACGGGATTTCACCGCATTAGCCAGGATGGTCTCGATCTCCTGACCTCGTGATCTGCCCACCTTGGCCTCCCAAAGTGTTGGGATTACAGGCATGAGCCACCATGCCCGGCCTGGTTTGACTTTTTAAGGTCGGGATATGTGGTCAGTCTTCCATATCCGTGGGTTCTGCATGATGGATTCAACCTACCACAGATCAAACATATATTTTTTAAAAGTACAACAGTAAAAATTAATATAAATAAAGCCAAAACAGTATAACAACTATTTACACAGCAGTTATATTGGATTAGATGTTATCAGTAATCTAGAGATGATTTCAAGTACACAGGAAGATATGCATAGGTTATTTGCAAATTCTACGCCATTTTGTATAGCAGACTTGAGCATCTGTGGATTTTGGTATCTGTAGAAGGTCCTGGAACCAATCCCCTGTAGATACCAAGGATTGATTATATTATTAAAGTGTTTTTTTTTTCTTTCTTTTTTTTTTTTTTTTGAAATGGAGTTACACTCTTGTTGCCCAGGCTGGAGTGCAACGGTGAGATCTTGGCTCACCGCAACCTCCGCCTCCTGGGTTCAAGCGACTCTCCTGCCTCAACCTCCTGAGTAGCTGGGATTAGAGGCATGCACCACCATTCCGGCTAATTTTGTATTTTTAGTAGAGACAGGGTTTCTCCATGTTGGTCAGGCTGGTCTTGAACTCCCGACCTCAGGTGATCGGCCCACCTCGGCCTCCCAAAGTGCTGGGATTACAGGCGTGAGCCACTGCACCTGGCTGCAATTATATTATTAAAGTTTTAAAGTTGAAGTCAAGGACCTTGAAAATTAGCACCCTTACACCCATGTAGATGTTCCTTGCTATTTTAAAACTGTGTGAAAGGCCTGTGCAGGGCACCACCAGCGCGATTTTTACACTGCCAGGTCCAAGTCCCCTTTTCTTGTCCCCCTAGGGCCCTTTCTAATGCTCAGGGCATCTTAGCTCAGGCTGCCATAACAAAACATTACAGACTGGGTGGCTCAAGCAACAGAAATTTGTTTTCTCGCAGTTCTGGAGGCTGGAAAGTCCATGATCAAGGCGCCCGCATGGCTGGTTTCTGGTGAGGGCCCTTCCTGCCTTGGCGATGGCTGCCTTCTCTCTGTGTCCTCACCTGGTAGGTGGGAGGGGGGGTCTGGTGTCTCCTCTTGGGACACTGATCCCATCATAAGGACTCTACCCTCGTGACCTCTTCTCAACCTGTCACCTACCAAAGGCCCCGTCTCCAGACACCATCGCCTTGAAGGTCAGTGCTTCAACATACAAATTTTGGGGAGACACAATACAGTTCACGGCATAAGGCAACAGTGAAATCACAGCTGGCCTCTGCATCCCTCCTCTGTTGATTGGAACTTCTTCAAAGTGGTTTCTTTAAACTGCTTTGCACTTGCACTTCAGAAAGCTCATTTCTGTCCTCTGATTCCCTTCCCATGCATCAAAGTCAGCCTTGGTCTTGGGTACAGGGGGCACAACAGTCACGTGGCAAACGCATAGTGGTGTAGGCCCCAGGGCTGAGGTTCTGACTTTTGAGGACTGCAGCTCCTCATCCAGTGCTCTCGCTCATGGCGCCCGCGAGTACGTATCCAGTTTCCAGTGGCATTCTGCATCGTGGCAATTTGGATTCCTGTCCTTCACTGTCACCACCCTTGTCTAACGTCGCCACCTCCTCTCCCCTGGATGACTGCGCAGCCTCCTGACAAATCTTCCCACGTCCACTCCTCCACCCCTGCCATCCCCTTCCCTCTCAACCGCCAGAGGGGTCCTGTAAAACTGCCATTTGGGTCATGCCTCTCCTAAACTTAGATGACTTCCCGTTGTTCTTACAACACAGTCTAAACTCCTCTTGCGGCCTGGCCAGGCTCCTGCCGGCTTCTCAAACTCATGCCATGTTCCCCTTTGGCCATGTCCGCAGCCAACACTGGTTTCCTTGTTATTTCAGAGCAAGCCAGCATCTTCCCTCCCCAGACGTCTGTGTGCCCGTTCTTCTGCCAGGAACTCCGTTCTGATACTGTCCTTACCTGTTCTTTGCTTCCTTCAGGTCTCCGCTCAACAGCCAGCTCCATTCCCTCTCTGAGGTGCCGCATGCTACCTGTCCCTGTTCCCTCTCTGAGATGCCACGCACTACCTGTCTGCTATCCCCCGTCATGTCACCCTATCCTATCTTGTCACTATCTCAGACTTCCTGTTTATTCATTAGCTTATTTGTGTAAGAAAATGTTGACTGGAATCTTTCCTGTTGCCCAGGAGAGTGACCAGGGATCCCCGTGGAGGAGAAAGAGGGTGTAAGCGTGGCAGGGGTTGATTCGCAGTGGGGCCACACATCACCTCCCTGCCCCTGGCCCCTCACACTCATCCCTGGAGCTCATGAGAAGGATGGACAGCAGCTCCTCCCTGGTCAGCACCCCGTGTGCGTCCACACCTCTGACCCCTGCAAGAAAATGACTGCAGGCTGGGTCGGGCCTCCAGGGTACTTCCTCAAAAGGCCTTTCTTCCCCACCTTCTCCCCATCTAAAACAGGCCTCCTTTTATTCTTGCTCATAGCAGCGATTTTCGGCCCTTCTCAGCAGCCTCACAATCGGAAGTCTTCTCTGCGTCTGCGCGTGTCCTTGTTTAGGGCTTATTTCTCCTGCTATCCTGAAGTCCAGAAGGCTGGAGACCTGCCTGGTCTGTGTCACTTGTCACTTTGCCACAGCAGCTGGCACTTAATAGGAGTTCATTAAATGCTTGCCGAATGAATGCCAACTGTCCTGTTTTTGTATTTAATAGAAACCTCTGGAAGGCAGCTTTCCTCCACTTGGAAGCAGAGCTCTAAGGCAGAAGGTCAAACACAGGCAAGGCCAGGCTGGCAGACAGATGGGCAGGTGGGTGGCGGGTGGCTGCACCTTCTGTTAGCAGTAGCAAGATTGGGGAGGAGAGAAGCAAAGCTTGCACCCTGCAGGCAGAGTGAAACGGGGACCAGAGAGATTAAGGGTGACACTGCTCTCTTCACTTTCAGGCCCAGGTTCCTAAAAAACACACATAATAAAACATGAGAATGTGAGTTGTTATGAGTCAGACCCCTACAAATATGCCATCATTTTCAATCCCAACAGGTGTCCTCTGGGAATGGTAATAGTATTCCCATTTTTCAGGTAAGGAAAGCAAGACCTAGAGAAAGATAAGCAAACAACATTTATTATATCAAATTGTCCCAGGCAATTCACACATACTGTCTCATTTAATCAGTAGGCTGAGCCATAGCTATTACCATAAGGTTTTGCATATGAGGAAACCAGATCTCCAAGTGGAAAGTCTTCCAATGTCACCATCTTTTTCCTTCATTCGAAGGACAATGACAGGTCATCTGGTCCACTTTGCCAGGATACGGCCATTTTGCAGAAATAAATGTGTCTAGTAACTCATGCATGTCCCCCTATACATGTTGAAACCTAAGAAAAAATTACAAGCATGTTAGATGATGCCTGCAGGGACAGCCGGTGTGCATAGGACTGTTTGATCCTGCACCAAATGTCCCCAGACCCCTAAGTTTGAGTTCTTATATCTCCTTCCCTTGCCCAGCATTGCTTCTCATGGCTTTTGGTGTGCCTGCCTCTAGCAGACAGTTTTTTGCTGACTTCCTTCATATGCTAAAGGCTGGAAGATAAAGTTGCTGGGGTTGTGTGTAAAGTGATGATCTGGGCGCTTTTTGCAAGTCAAACCCCCAGGGCTTTAGTGCCTGAGCTCTCTTCCCTCCTGGAGTTTTGCTTCCTACGTGCAATTGGAGGAAATTTGGAAAAGGAGAGATGTGGGGTCTGATGTCATTTTAATTCTCAGCTTCATGCAAATTATGTGACCTCCAGCAAGTACCTTGGCCTCTCTGGGCAACACGTTCGTCCCCTGAAAATGTGTTGTGATATTCGGCAAAAGCATCACTGTGAGTTCCATGAACTTGCATTTTTCCCCCAGGGCACGTTTCCTCTAGGACAGTGGTCCCCAACTTTTTTGGCACCAGCGACCAGTTTCATGGAAGACAACTTTCCCGTGGCTGGCAGGTGGCGGGGAGATGGTTTTGGGATGAAACTGTTGCACCTCAGGTCATCAGGCATTAGTTAGAGTCTTATAAGGAGCGTGTAACCTACTTACAAGGAGCATGTAACTCGCATGCGCAGTTCACAATAGGGTTCATGCTCCTGTGAGAATCCAATACTGCTGTTGATCTGACAGGAGGTGGGGCTCAGGGGGTAATGCTTGCTCGCCCACCGCTCACCTCCTGCTGTGTGGCCCGGTTCCTGACAGGCCACAGACCGGCCCAGGGGTTGGGGACCCCTTCTCTGGGATGATTCCATTTCCCATCCCTGCTGACTAGCTGTGGCCATCAGGAAACGGGAAGCAGTGACAGGCACCACTTTGTTTCCCGCTTCTGCAGGATCCCCGGCTCACTCACCACTGGCTGGCTATAGAGGACTCAGGGAGGGCTCCGAGGGTGAAGGGGGTGGCAGAGCCACCACAGAGAAGAACCTTGGATCCCCAAATGTTCTTGGTGGCTTGGAGGAGGCTTGGAGGAATCAACTCTGTTGGGTTAAGCTGCTGAGATGGGAGTTGTTTCTGCAGCGTAGCCTAGCACATCCTGAATAGCACACGATGCAAGAAACTTGACCTGGTGCAGAGATTAAGTATTATTATATAATAACGAGAAATAATACTATTTTAAGGACTTACCTATATTAACTCATTGTTACTAGAACAGCCCTTTGAAGAGGAGACTATTATCTCCAAGTTAGACATGAGGAAACAGAAGTTAAGAAACTTGCCTGCGCTCATACAACTTGTAGGCAGCCAAGCGAATATTCTCCCAGGCAGGCTGTGACCCAGCCCTCCCTCCTAACCACCACCCCGACACTGCCTCTCACTCTGACTGACTACCCTTCAGCGTTTGGTGGGCTTGAGGTTATTCGTTTTGGGTAATTTGGGAAGCAGAGCTGGTTAATAACTGATGGGTCGAACAATTTTTTTAAACTCCTGAATCTATAACAGCACATCAGATCTTTTTTGCATGGGAGTTACTTCAAACTTTCAAGAACAGATAATTCCGTGCTAACTGATGTATGTATACGTATGTGCTGTGTGGCAGAGAAGAGCTGCTCTGTTGTTTGTATTCTTGCTGAATGAACGCATCGAATTTTAGCATCGCAGACTCTGAAAATTAATCAAAAAATTAATCTGTGCCATGTTGCCCACATTCCAATCCAGTGTAAAAATTTCTGTGTATCCCTCCAGGGAGGAATGACTACTGGGCAATTTTGGGACCAGCCATGCCTGCCTTCTGGGGTTGGGGGAGGGGGCGTGGTCTCAGCCTCGGCCCAGGTCCTGCCTCCTGTTTGGACCGAGATGCGTTTGTTGGGGGAGATGTGAGATGGAGAAACCTGAGGAAGGCGCTTGGCCCTGGGAAGGGTGAGTGGGGTTGTTCCCTGGGCCAGCTCTGTGGGCAGTGGGGGCAGGCTGCAGGCTGCAGGTAGGAGTTAAAGGTGTTCACACTGTTGGGGCCACTGCTGTAGGGTCCGGCAATAACTTGAAGCCTCAAGGTGTGAGGGGCCCCGACCGTAGACTGGCCCCGGCAGGTGGAGGATGCTGCAGGGAGAACCTGGCCCACGACAAGGCTGGGGCACCCAGGGCTGGCAGCTTTGGGAGCACAGGGATGGGGAGTGGAAGAGCCCATGGCAGAGACCCCAGTGCTTTCACAGCCGGTGTGACCCTGGGTTCTTGGAGGCACGGTGGGTCGTGGCCACCATCATTGCAGGATGGAGTAGAGAACATGCAGCAGACACTGCCTCCCAAGAAGGAGGAAGCCCCTGGAGTGGGGCTTGGGTGGTTGTTTCGGGGCTGAAAGTCTTGTAGTTGCAGGTAAGGCCAGAGCCAGAGACATTTGGAGCAATACCGATGTGGCCCCACTTGGGCCATGGGAATAGTCAGTATGGTAGGCTGTTGCCTTAGAAACATACGGGCCTGAGATGGGGATTCTGGTTCAAGCGATTTACTGAGTGGGTGCTCTCAGAAGGGAGTCACATCCTCAGAGCAGGGCGGGGTGGGGGGAGGGAGCTTAGCAAGGATGGTGTTGCCGCTGGAGGCAGCTTCACGCTGCTCCCGTGGACTCGGGTTGTGAATGGGACCACAGAGTTGGCGTCTCCATTATTTGGTCATTAGCTGTGGCAGCTCTGGGGGGCAATGACTGGGATGGCACTCAGGACCTGGAGATGGGCTCTGGCAACAGAAGATGACAGGCGAGAGGGGGACACCAGTGCCAACTACTGCAGTCGGCACTACAGACTGAATGGTTGTGTCCTCCCGGAATTTGATTATTGGAATCCTAACCCTCAATGGGCCAGTATTTGCAGGTGGGGCCTTTGGAAGGTGACTGAGTGGAGCCCTCAGGATTGGGGTGAGTGCTGTTAAATTCTGGAGAGCACCCTCCCCTCCTGCCCTGTCGGACACAGCGAGAGGATGGACGTTTACGAACCAGCAAGTGAACCCTCACCTGACACTGAAGCTGCCAGCGCCTTGATCTCAGACCTCCCAGCCTCCACAGCTGAGCAGTAAGTTCGTGTTGCTGTGAGCCACCTGGCCCATGGCACTCTGTTATGGCAGCTGGGATGGACTAAGACAGTCGCTATCCACTCCATCGCCCTGAAATTGGCCTTTAGGCTCTATTCTCACTCTCTGGGCCCCAGAACACACCCGTGCGACAGTCCCTGATATCTGCAGGCAGGGCGCTTAGGTTCTGCTTGGGGCCTCTGAGTGTCCCGTGCAGCCTAGAGGGGGTGGCCTTGGCGTGTGGATGCTTGGAAAGGACTCCTGAGGTCCTGGTGCAGCTGTAAGGGGTGGCAGCAGGCCTCCGCCTCAGCACCACTGTACAAGGAGGGCCGTGTACTCTTGTCATTGTGGGCTGTCTGCGTGGATCCCAGTGATGCTGTTTTCACAAACATGGAAGCAAGAGTTGAATATTAAACTGTCTAAGCCGTCATGTTACTGACAAGCCCCACATAGAAAAGGAAATTGTAACCACATGAAATATTTATGCTGCACATTGCGGTGCTGCTGCTGACGGGACGGCAGGTGGCTGGTTTGTTTGGGGTTTTTTTATTTTTCTAAAGTGGATTACAAAATGCCCTCCAGTGGGGAAACTGCACCCCACTCCTGGGCTGTCATCTGGAAGGAGGGGGTTTACCGTGATTGGAGAGTGAGAGGCTGGGAGAGCTGTCCTGAGTGTGGGGGCTCCTCTGTCTGGGTCCCGAGCCTGGCTGGGAGCGGGGGCACCCGTCCCCACCTCAAAATGGCTGCATCACAGGGTGCAAGAGTTGCAGCCTTCCACCAGGCAATTGGTATTTTTCCAGATGTAGTTAAAACAGTCAACTATTATTTGCCTTTTGTTGTTGTTTGCTGTCGTTGTTAGTATCACCATCTAACATCTGCTGGGAAATCTGGTTTAAAGAATTCCCTGTCTTGGATGCTTCCTACACTCAGGTTTGAAAAACCCCTTGGCCTCCTCCCTGGATTCCCACTGCTCACCTCCACAAGCCTGGGTGGCCCCATCCTCCAGAGGAAGGGCTCGCCACTGTCACCAGCTGATGCAAGTTCCTGTGTGGTGGCGTTCTTGCCCACACCCCTTCTCATCATCGCAAGAGCCCTACGGGTCCGACCACTGTTACCCCCTTAGAGGGCAAGACTGAGGTCAGAGTGGTCCCATCACCCACACACAAACCCACACGGGCTGGTAAAGGTCAGGCAAGACTTTGACCCGCGTCCGTCTGGCCCGAGGGGCTCTATGCCACTTTAGGGGGTTCAACCCTGGCTCACCAAGGGCAAGGAGACACAGACTTGTTTTCAGCTTTTCAGAAGTTTTATTATAAAGAGATTTGAGAGAAGCACTGGGCACCAAGACAGACACTCGCCAGGGCCAGGAAACAGCTGCAAACGACGTCAAGAACCCAAACCCAAACGAAACCCCAAAACCACACACACGGTAGGATAAGCTGTAACTTTGTTCTCAAGGTTTCTTCATAAATAGACAAAAGTCGTTGCCGGCAATTTAAAATAGATGAATACATGATTAAAAGGAGAGCAGTGCTCCGGGGTGGCTCGCAAGCGTCCGGTCCTTGCTGTGAGGATGACGAAATGGTTTGGCAGCCGCTTTTGTGCACGTCTCCCTTAAGATAAAACTTAAAAATGTGCTAAGGATCATATAAAATGCTTTTTACCTTAAAGGAAACTACTTTTTTTCCCCACAAAATAGTCTTACAGATGTCTTCAGCACAGTTCTAAAACACGTAGTCAACTACTTACACGGAACCAACAGTTTCTAGGTTTCGTAATCTTTTGTTCACACTGGAAAACCGATGTGCACGTCTATGCTGGGGGCCGGCCCTCTGGCCCATGCATCTGGGGTGGGTGTCCGTTGGTAAGCGACCCCGCCAGGGGCAGCCCACGTGGGCTGGGGCTGGAGCTGGGGCCGGGTGTCCAGACATAGGGTACAGTGCGCAGGGCGAGGACAGGGTCCACAGTTACCCTGGAGCAAGCAGGTCAGCGGGCAGAAGGTTCCTGCAGGTTCTTTGGGCTGGTGGCGGGCAGTAGGCTGCCTCTGCAGAGTCTGGTGGGAGGTTGAGGAAGAGACTCAGCCCCCGGGCAATGGGTGTGTCACTGCTCTCTCCGATGGGCCACCCTGCCTCTGGCCAGGGCCTCTTTTCTGCTGTCAGCCCTTCAGGCTCTGAGCAGTGCCTTCCAGCGAGCCTCAGGGATGGTGGGGAGGTGGGATTAGGTGAGGTAGAGCGATTTGTCCCTGGGGAGCAGGCTGTGGGAGAGAGGAGGGGCTGTCAAAGCTGTTGGGTACCTCTCCAGGCCAGGGGAGCACCAGGACGCCTGCACTGTACGCCCCACCCCACCCCTGGATTCAGCTGCCCCTCTGTGGCTGAATGAGGGACTTGCAGCTGCAAGTCCCACCCCCACCCACCTCTGCACCAAGCAGAACCAAACCCCTCCCGGAAACCCAGCAGGGGACCACCCGGTCCTCAGCTCTGGGTGAAAGGGCAGTAGTGTGTCTGTCTTTCATCGAGGCGCACGCCGATGTCACCATTGCTCTCACATGGGTTTTTAATCACAGGAATTTGTAAATCTCAAACTGAATTAAGGGAGGACAGGTGCTTTTTATGTTTTTAAAATACGGCCCTGCTGGGGTCTGACCTCCATGCTGGATGTGACGGGCAAGCCTCAGGAGGCTTGGACATTGTGTGACACTCCCCTACATACCCTAAGTATTCTGACTTTTGAGAAGGAAACTTAGGGACAGGAAAGGGCTGGGGTAGGAGGGTCTGCACCTGCTTGGGGTGCAGGGAAGGGATTCTTGCTGAGCTGAGTCTGCCCACCCACGTAGAATCTCACTTCAGGCATGTCAGAAATGGGGCATGCGCGGTGGTCACTTGTTCAGTGTCCAAGGGCGCTGGCGGGTTCAGCGGAGGAACCAGCCTTGTGCTGGGAGGCCGAGGCTAGGGCTGGGGGCAGCGGTTCTCAGCAGCAAGGTGGCCACCTGACAAGTGCGCTGTGCCTTCCAGGGTGTGGCGCTATCGCTGGGACAGCTGCTTGGCACTACGTCCCCCAGGTGTGGCTGCGGGACTCATTTTTGCCAAGGGAATGGGAACCCGGCTGGCGGGTTAAGGAGCAAGTGTCCCTCCTCACTGCATTCTCCCTCTCCTGCTGGCTGCAGTTGTTGAAAGGTCACTCTTCCCCGGAGTTGGGGTGGCGTGGATCCAGTAAGACTTTCTAGAGGGAGGTGTTAGCATGGGTTTGAAAGGTGGAGTGCAGGATAGGAACAGAGGCCTGAGACAGGAGGCCCACAGGAGGACTAGGGAGGACACTGAGGTGCAGGGAGAAGGGGTCTCTAAGGTGTCTGTAATTCCTTGGGATAGACAGTGGGTCCCTTCTCCCACCATGTCCCACCGAGGTCCCCTGTCCTGCATTCTTAGCTGTTCTAGTCTTGGCAGCTGCCCTGCCCAGTGGGCTACACTCACCCCGGGGCAGCCCACAGCCAAGGGCTGACTGACGAAGGGTTCAAAAAGCCAGTTCCCTGACCTCCAGGTGGGAGCCACTCTAGCACCGTTCATGCTCCAGGGCTCCCATGGGATGAGGCAGAAGCAAGTCTTCAGCTGAGGCCAAATCCCCCCTCAGCTCCTTCCCCCGCCCTGTCCTGCCTCCCTCGCCCCCTTCTCCTGCAAGCTTTCCCCAGTGCATCCCCAAAGGCACCCAATCCCTGCTGCCTCAGGCTCTGCTTCTAGGGAACTGGCCTAAGATGCAGGACTCATCTGTGAATGTCACGTGGAAGCACTTGTGAAGAAAACAGGAGCAAGGAAGAAGCAGCAAGACTGAAGACTAGTCAGTTTCCCAAGCAGGCCTCAGCATCAGGCCAGCAGAGTCCTTCCGGGGCCTGGCTCTGCAGTGTCATCTGAGATATCGATCCCCTCGGCAGGGCTGACAGTGACTGCAGGGTTCTCCCCTGTCCACGTTGCCCTTGGCCATTCTCCCATCCCTGGCCATCCTGTTCCCACTCTCCCTGGCTGGCAGGACAAAGGCAGGGACGGGCGAGGACTAACCTGCAGGTGCTGATGCCACACTCCCCACTGGGGTAGCTGCTGTCCCAGTCCCCACTGCTGGTGGGGTTGGATGGGCCAGGTGAGCAGGATCCCGAGCTGCTGGGGAACTCAGAGATGTGCGGGAAGTCCTACAGAGGGGGAAGGAGGAGGCCATGAGCCAAGGAGAGATGAGGGGGCAGACTGTCCCAGGCCTCCCGGGGTGAGAGCCCATGTGTCCAAGGGTGTCCACACCGAAGAGACGCTGCCTCCAGGGCTGCTGCCTTGCTCCCAGTAGAGCACCTTTCAAAATGTTCAACCCTTGTCTTGGCTGAATCAGGGGCTGAAGGACTTGGCTTTCAGGGCCTTTCCCTTTCTGGGCCTCAGTTTCTCGATCTGTAAAATGGAATTACTGAACCCAATGACCTCTAAGGGCCATGTGAACCTCGTAGCAATCTCTGTGGAACAATTAGCGGGGGTAAGGTCTCGAAGGCTTTGGGAAGGGCCAGGGCTAGGGCTGAGGATGCAGGAAGGGGGGACTGGAATATCCTAAGAGTCAGTCTGGCAACTTGTGAACTGTTCACTGCAGCCAGCACATCTCAGGTAAGGTGTGCGAGACCCACTTCCTAGATGTGGTAACTGAGGCTCAGAGAGGTCAGGTGCCAAGGCTGAGGTTATATCACTGGTGAGTGGCAGGGCCAGGGTTTGAAAGGGCAAAGCCGCTTCCCCTCCCCACACGGTCACAGAAGGGCTGTTCTGCTCTTCCCTGCTTACCTGTGGCCCTGGAGGTGAGGGGCTCATCGCCAGCTGCACCTGGAGTGCCATGGGGGTGGGCAGGACAGGGGGCTGGGGGGCTGGGGACATGCTAACAGGTGGACTGAGGAGGGTGCCCTGGGCGTGAGGGGGCAGTGACAGCTGCTGGTGCAGTGTGGGGCTGAGTGGGAAGGAGGGTGGCGGCGGCGGGGACGCACTGAGGCCTGGCAGCAGAGACTTGGAGCCCAGCATCCGGGCGAGGCTGGCCGGGGAGGCCCCACTGCGGAAGGCCTGCAGGTCCGACGGCGTCAGGAAGGAGGCCAGGCCTGGCATGGCATACATGGGCTGCTTGGGTGGGAGCATTTTGGCTGGCGGGTTTGCCTGAGTGCTCTTGGTCTCACCTTGATCTGGGGAGCTCTGGAAGGAGACAGATATCAGTCACTGGAGAACAGAAGAGGGATGAGCCAGAACATGGGCTGTGAGGCCAGGAGGCTCTGCAACCCACGGACACGGCTGCTGGCTGGCTCTCGGGAGAGAGCTTGGACTAACCAGAGATAGCACAGGGTCCTTAGTCCCCTTGGCTCTGACCATCCAGTCACCTACTGCTTTTATCTTTGGGGGGCTCCCCTGCCCTTGGGGGAATCCATGCTCCTCAGCCTGGCCAGTGAGACAAGCACCATCCCACTGAGCCAGCTCTAATCATGCTCCTTCCAACCTCTGTGCCTTTGTAGATGTTGTTCCCTTGACTTTGAACCACCTTTTACTTGGCCTTTTATAGACCAGTTTGGATGCCATCTCTTCTGTACCAGGAACAACACCCACCTCCACTTGGGCCATGCATCCGCAGCCACACTTAGCTTCCTACGTTGCTGGTGTTGACAGAGGAGGCCGATGGTGTGGTGAGGAGGTGCCATATTTTGGGGTAGCGTGTCCCAAGCCCCATCAGCGGTCAGAAGTGAAGGCCACATAAAACTGGCAAAACTGGGTTTGAATCCTAGTGCGGCCACTTTAACAAACTGGATCTTTTCAGGCAAGTTGCTCAACCCCTCTGGTGCTGGGTTCTTGTTGGAAGAAGCCAATGAAATGCATGTAAAGTGCCCAGAATGAGCCTGGCACGCTGTAGGTGCCCTGCAGACATGACCATGTAGGTCTGACCCATTCTTTCTAAGACCTGGGGTGCCGGCCCTTCCCATGGGCCCCAGTTCTTGCTCCATTCCTCAAGTGGCCCCACTCTGATCAGGGCTGTGCCTGGAGATTCCGGGTGTTACCTTGGAGACGAGGCTAGCCCGGTAGGCTGCCAGGGCCTTCAGATATTCCTTCTTTGCTGCTTCTGTCTTCCTCTTGTAGGCCTGGAAGAGTCAACACATGAGCAACACTGGGGAGAAAGTTACAGAGGAGATGCCGTGCAGGGTCCTGGGGTGGGAAGGCATGGATTCAAGGATCATGAATGGATGAGGGTGGTGGGGTCAGAAGCTGAGTCAGCCAGCCACTGGCCCCTTTCTGGGAGCGCTGCAGAGAAATTGTGGAGACCAGGCCATATCCCAGTTCCTCAGCCAAGTCACTGTGTGGCCTTGGCCAACAATGCTTCACCTCTCTGGGCCTCCAGGGTATATCAGCACAACTGATCACAGAAAGACAATGCCCTTTGAAGCCCCCATTCTGAGCCAGCACAGTGCAGATTTCTTAATGCTGAACCACCTTTGCAACCTAGAATGAACCTACTTGTTCATAGTATGTTAGTTTGGATTCGGTTTGCTAATATTTTTTATTAAAAATTTTAGACCTAGGTTCATATGTTATTGTAGGATTGGTCCCAGTTTGTTCGCACCTCCTTGTTTCCATGGCTTTTGGTAGAAACGAGGAGGTGCAAATGACTTGGAGCTTAGCCTTGTGTGACTTGTGTTGGCCAATAAGACAAGCACAAATGTGATGCATGCAGAGACTGACAAAGTGATCACATATTGGTGAGCCCTCTTGCTACTCTTGGAACTCTTATTTAAAATTTTTTTTTGTATATGAATAAGTTCTTTAATGGTGATTTCTGAGATGTTGGTGAACCCACCACCTGAGCAGTGTACACTGTACCTGATGATAGTCTTTTATCCTTCACTACCATCCTTTTCCCCAAGTCCCCAAAGTCCATTGTATCATTCTTATGCCTTTGTGTCCTCATAGCTTAGTTCCCACTTATGAGAACATACAATGTTTGGTTTTCCATTCCTGAGTTACTTCACTTAGAATAATTGTCTCCAATTCCATCCAGGTTGCTGCAAATGCCATTATTTCCTTCCTTTTTATGGCTGAGTAGTATTTCATGGTGTTTGTGTGTGTGTGTGTGTACATATATATATGTATATGTGTGTGTGTGTGTACATATATATGTGTGTATATATATGTGGCACATTTTCTTTATCTACTTATTGATTGATGGACATTTGGGCTGGTTCCATATTTTTGCAATTGCAAATTGGGCTGCTACAAACGTGTGCAAGTATCTTTTTTGTAAAATTTCTTCTCCTCTGGGGGGATACCAAGCAGTGGGATTGCTGGGTCAAACAGTAGATCTACTTTTAGTTCTTTGGGGAATCTCCACACTGTTTTTCACAGTGGATGTACTAGTTTATATTCCCACCAACAGTGTAAAAGTGTTCCCTTTTCGCCACATCCATGCCAACATCTATTTTTTGATTATGGACATTCTTGCAGGAGTAAGGTGGTTTTGATTTGCATTTCCCTGATCATAATGATGTTAAGTATTTTTTAATATGTTTGTTGGCCATTTGTATATTTTGTTTTGAGAATTCTCTATTCATCTCCTTAGCCCAATTTTTGATGGGATTGTTTTTTTCTTACTGATTTGAGTTCCTTTGTAGATTCTGGATATTAGTCCTTTGTCGAAAGTATAGATTGTGAAGATTTTCTCCCACTCTGTGGGTTGTCTGTTTACCCTGCTGGTTCTTTTGCTGTGCAGCTTTTTAGTTTAATTAAGTCCCATCTATTTACCTTTGTTTTTGTTGCATTTGCTTTTGGGTTCTTGGTCATGAAGTCTTTGCCTAAGCCAATGTCTGTGGAAGGGTTTTTCCAGTGTTATCTTCTAGAATTTTTAGGGTTTCAGGTCTTAGATTTAAGTCTTCGATCCATTTTGAGTTGATTTTTGTATAAGGTGAGAGATGAGGATCCAGTTTCACTCTTCTACGTGTGGCTTGCCAATTATCCAAGCACCATTTGTTGAATAAGGTGTCCTTTCCCCACTTCATGTTATTGTTTGCTTTGTCAAAGATCAGTTGGTTGTAAGGATTTGGCTTTATATCTGGGTTCTCTAATCTTTTCCATGGTCTATATGCCTATTTTTATACCAGTACCATGCTGTTTTGGTGACTATGGCCATATAGTTTGAAGTCGGGCAATGTGATGCCTCCAGATTTGTTCTTTTTGCTTAGTCATGCTTTGGCTATGAGGGCTCTTTTTTGATTCCACATGAATTTTCGGATTGTTTTTTCTAGTTCTGTGAAGAATGATGGTGGTGTTTTGATGGGAATTGCATTTAACTTATAGATTGCTTTTGGCAATATGGTCATTTTCACACTATTGATTCTACCCATCCATGAGCATGGGATGTGTTTCCATTTGTTTCATCTACGATTTCTTTCAGCAGTGTTTTGTAGTTTTCCTTGTAGAAGTCTTCCACCTCCTTGGTTAGGTATATTCCTAAGTATTTTATTTATTTATTTATTTATTTATTTTGCAGTTAAAAGGGGTTGAGTTCTTGATGTGATTCTCAGCTTGGTCACTGTTGGTGTATAGCAGATCTATTGATTTGTGTACATTAATTTTGTATCTTGAAACTGCTGAATTCATTTACCAGTTCTAGGAGCTTTTTGGATGAGTCTTTAGGGTTTTCTAGGTATATGATAATCCCATCAGCAAACAGTGACAGTTTGACTTCCTCTTTACTGATTTGGTGCCCTTTATTTCTTTCTCTTGTCTGATTGCTCTGGCCAGGACTTCCAGTACTGCATCGAATAAAAGTGGTGATAGTGGGCATCCTTGTCTTGTTCTAGTTCTCAGGGGGAATGCTTTCAACTTTTCCCCATTCAGTGTAATGTTGGCTCTGGATTTATCATAGATGGCTTTTATTGCCTTAAGGTATGTCCCTTCTACGCTGATTTTGCTGAGGGTTTTAATCAAAGGGATGCTCAATTTCGTCAAATGCTTTTTCTGTGTCTACTGAGATGATCATGTGCTTTTAAATTCTGTTTATGTGGTATATCACATTTATTGACTCATGTATGTTAAACCATTCCTGCATCCATGGTATGAAACCCACTTGATAATGGTGGATTATCTTTCTGATACAACATTGGATTCAGTTAGCTAGTATTGTACTGAGGATTTTTGCATTCATGTTCATCTAGGTATACAATCATGTCATCAGCAAACAGCAACACTTTGACTTCCTCTTTACAGATTTGGATGCTCTTTCTTTCTCTTGTCTGATTGCTCTGGCTAGGAATTCCAGTACTCTGTTGAATAGAAGTGGTAAGAGTGGGCATCCTTGTCTTGTTCCACTTCTCAAGGGGAATGCTTTCAATTTTTCCCCATTCACTATAATGTTGGCTCTGGTTTATCATAGATGGCTTTTATTACCTTAAAGTATGTCCCTTCTATGCTGATTTTGGGCATAGAAGGAATACTGGCCTGTAGTTTTTGTTTTTTTGTTGTTGTTATGTCCTTTCCTGGTTTGGGTATTAGGGTGATTGACTGGCTTCATAGAATAATTTAGGAAGGATTCCCTCTTTATTTTGTGGAATAGTGTCCTTTAAAAGTCTGATAGAATTCAGCTCTGAATCTATCTGGTCCTGGCCTTTTTTTGTTGGTAACTTTTTAATTACCATTTCAATCTCACTGCTTGTTATTGGTCTGGTTTAATCTAGGAGGGTTGTATATTTCCAGGAATTTATCCATCTCCTCTAGGTTTTCTAGTTTATGTACATAAAGGTGTTCATAGTAGTCTTAAATGATCTTTTATATTTCTGTGGTATCGGTTGTAATATCTCATGTTTTGTTTCTAATTGAGCTTATTTGGATCTTCTCTCTTCTTGGATAATCTCACTAATGGTCTATCAGTTTTATTTATCTTTTCAAAGAACCAGCTTTTTGTTTATCTTTTGTATTTTTTGGTTTCAATTTCATTTAGTTCTGCTCTGATCTTGGTCATTTTTTTCTTCTGCTGCGTTTGAGTTTGGTGTGTTCTCTCTCTTTAGTTCCTTGAGGCGTGACCTTACATTGTCTATTTGTGCTCTTTCAGACTTTTTGATGTAGGCATTTAATGCTATGACCTTTCCTCTTAGCACCACTTTTGCTGTATCCCAGAGGTTTTGATAGGTTGTTACTATTATTGTTCAGTTCAAATAATTTTATAATATCCATCTTGATTTCATTGTTGACCCAACAATCATTCAGGAGCAGGTTATTTAACCATTTCCATGTATTTGCATTGTTTTGAGGGTTCCTTTTGGAGTTGATTTCCAGTTTTATTCCACTGTGTTCTGAGAGAGTACTTGATATAATTTATATTTTCTTAAATTTGTTGAGACTTGTTTTATGGCCTATTGTATGGTCTATCTTGGAGAACGTTCCATGTGCTGATGAACAGAATGTATATTCTGCAGTTGTTGGGTAGAATGTTCTGTAAATATCTGTTAAGTCCATTTGTTGCAGGGTAAGTTTAAGTTCATTGTTTCTTTGTTGACTTTGTCTTGATGACCTGTCTAGTGCTGTCAGTGGAGTATTGAAGTTTCCTGCTATTGTTGTTTTACTGTCTATCTTTCTCATTTCTTAGGTCTGGTAGTAATTATTTTTTTTAATTTGGGAGCACCAATGTTAGATGCATATAAATTTAGGACGGTGATATTTTCCTGTTGGACTAGTTTTATTATATAATGTCCCTCTTTGTCTTTTTAAACTGCCGTTGCTTTAAAGTTTGTTTGGTCTGATATAAGAATAGCTATTCCTGCTCACTTTTGGTATCCATTTGCATGGAGTATCTTTTTCCACCCCTTTACCTAAAGGTTATGTGTGTCCTTATGTGTCAGGTGAGTCTCTTGAAGACAGCAGATACTCAGTTGGTCAATTATTCATTCTGCCATTCTGTATTTTTAAGTGGAGCATTTAGGCCATTTACATTCAGTGCTAGTATTGAGATGTGAGGTACTATTCTATTTGTTGTGCTATTTGTTGCCCAAATACCTTGTGGTTTTTAAAAAATTGTGTTATTATTTTAGAGGTCCTGTGAGATTTATGCTTTAAGGAGATTCCATTTTTGCGTATTTCGAAAATTTGTTTCAAGATTGAGCTCCTTTTAGTAGTTCTTGCAGTGCTGGCTTGGCAGTGGCAAATTCTCGCAGCATTGCTTTGAAAAAAAGAACTGTAATGAAGCTTAGTTTTGCTGGATACAAAATTCTTGGCTAATCTTTTAAGGAGGCTAAAAATAGGACCCCAATCCCTTCTAGCTTGTAGGGTTTCTGCTAAGAAATCTGCTGTTAATCTGAAAGGTTTTCCTTTCCTTCTTTTTGTGACAAATTTCCCAGGTGTTCTTTGAACTTCTTGTATTTGGATGTCTAGATCTCTAGCAAGGCCAGGGAAGTTTTCCTCAATTATTCCCTCAAATATATTTTCCAAACTTTTAGATTTCTCTTATTCCGCAGGAACACCAATGATTCTTAGATTTGGTCATTTAACATAATCCCAAACTTCTTGGAGGCTTTGTTCATTTGTTAAAATTTTTTGTCTTTGTTGAATTGGGTTAATTTGAAAGCCTTGTCTTTGAGCTCTGAAGTTCTTTCTTCTACTTGTTCAATTCAGTTGCTGAGACTTCCCAGTGTATTTTGCATTTCTCTAAGTGTGTCCTTCATTTCCAGAAGTTGTGATTGTTTTTATTTATACTATTTCACTGGAGATTTTTCCATTCATATCCTGTATAATTCTTTGTATTTTAAGTTGGACTTCACCTTTCTCTGGTGCCTCCTTGATTAGCTTAACAATCAACCTTCTGAATTCTTTTTCTGGCAATTCAGAGATTTTGTCTTGGTTTGGAGCCATTGCTGTTGAGCTAGTGTTATCTTTTGGGGGTGTTAAATAACCTCGTTTTGTCGTATTACCAGAATTATTTTTCTGGTTCCTTCTCATTTGGGTAAACTATGTCAGAGGGAAGATCTGGGACTCTAGATTCTCCTGTCCCTTGGGGTTCTCCCCCTTCCCCTAGGGATGTGGTTTCCTGAGAGCCCTGCTGCAGTGATTGTTATTTCTCTTCTGGATCTAGCCACCCAGCGGAGCTACCGGGCTCTGGGCTAGTACTGCAGAGTGTCTGCAAGGAGTCCTGTGATGTGATCTGTCTTCAGGTCTCTCCTCCATGGATATCGACACCTGGTCCAGTGGAAGTAGCAGGGGAGTGAAGTGGACTCCATGAGGGTCCTTGGTTATATTTCTAAGTGCACTGGTTTTGTGTTGGTTGGCCGCTAGCCAGGAGGTAGCACTTTCTAGAGCACATCAGCTGCAGTAGTATAGGGAGGATACAAGCTTGCCCTAGTGTCAGGTGGTGGGCGGGGCCATGGAGTTCCCAAGAGAGATTATGTCCTTTGTCTTAGGCTAACAGGGCAGGTAGAGAAAGACCATCAGGTAGGGGCAGGGTTAGGTGGGGCTTGCTGCAGATGCTGTGGGGGTTGTGGTTCCCAGAGGGATTATGGCTGACTCTGCTGCATCACACAGGTCGTCAGGGAAGTGAGGGAAAGCTGGCAGCCACAGGCTGGTCTCACTCCCACCATGCACCCCCAACAGCACCGAGTTTATTTCCAGGCAGCTAGTGAACAGGGCTGAGAACTTGCCCCAGGCTACAGGCCTCCCAGCTGAGAAAGCAAGCCAACTCACAATTCCTTGGCTGTCCCAGAGAGCCTGCAGCAGCAATCCACATCCTTCAAAGGGTCTGTGGATTCTTTTGGCTTTCCTAGTATGTTCCTGTGGTAGTTCTTGGAGCAAGAGTTCACATTGTGAGTCTCCGTGCACTGCTCTGTCTGTCCGAGTGGGAGCTGCAAGTTAGTCCTGCCTCCTTCCTGCCATTTTTCTGCTCTAAAACTGCTCTTGGAACTCTGACTTGCTATGTGAATAAGCATGAGCTAGTCTGCTGGATGATGAAAGACACATGGCCCAGTTTGGCTCCACTGCTCCAGCTGACAGCCATCCAACTCCCAGAAGCAGAGATGCCTAATTTACTGTAGTTGACCACTGATGCAAATGGGTGAGCCCAGCCAAGAGCAGCAGCAGAACCATCCTGCTGAGCCCAGCACAGTTCATGGACCCTCAGAATCATAAGTTGAATAAATGATTATTGTTTTAAGCCATTAAATTTTGGTATTGTTTATTACACATTCAAAATTAAATGATGCAGTTAGCTTCATTATGTTTTAGTGTCAAGGTTACATTGTATATAAAGACTTGTGAAGGTTTTCTTATTTTTCTAAGTCTTGGAATTATTAGCTCTTTGATGATTTGAAAGAACTTTCCTATCCATCACCTCGGCTTGAAACTTTTGGGGGATAGGCAGGGTTTTTTTTTATTTCCTATTATTTTCTCACTACCTCTCTTGGTTATTAGTGTATTAATAGTAAAATAGGAATATAAGTCACATTTCTAAATGTGATTTCAAAAGCTGACACAAGCTAACATCCAGCCTTATGCTTAATAGTGAAACATGAGAGGTAATGCAAAGTAAGAAGACCACTATCCCCGCCATTGCTGAACATCTCTTTTTTAGAAGTCCTAGTCAACATAACTGGGAAAAGAAAACAAAATTAGAAATCTGAGAAGTGAGGAAACAAAATAAGGAGATATGGCTGGATGTAGTGGCTCATGCCTCTAATCCCAGCACTTTGGGAGGCCAAGGTGGGATGATCATTTGAGGCTAAGAGTTTGTCAGCCTGAGCAACACAGCAAGACCCTGTCTCTACAAAATACAAAAAAAATGAAAAAAAATTTGTGGGGCATGGTGATGCATGGCACGCCTGTAGTCCAGCTACTTGGGAAGCTGAGCTGGGAAAATTGCTTGAGCCCAGGAGTTCGAGGCTGCAGTGAGCTACGATCATGCCACTGACCTCTAGCCTGGGTGACAGAGTGACACCCTGTCTCTTAAAAAACAAATAACAAAGGAGACAAAATTATCATTTGTAAAAGATATATATGTATAAATATGTGTATAATTATAGACACTTTTTTTAAACCTAGAAGACTCAGGAATTAAAAATGATCAGAAATGATAAAATAGTAAGCTAGGCAGTTACAAATTAAATTCCTAACTTTTTATACTCAACAATTTGCTAGGAAAATGGGGAGAAACAAGCCATTTATAACGCATTAAGTAAAAGGAGAGATATGCCCATTATTGGATGGAAATAAATATATGCCAAGTTATTGGGTTAGAAATAAAACGTCAGACAGGTAAGCAGAAATGAAACCGACACAGGGGCTGGGACTCTCAACCACCTTTGCTTGGCTCTGGGCTGTGCTGAATGAGGTCAGAGAAAGCATCGGTGGAGGGAGTGCCTGGGGACATAGCACTTGAGACCACTGTCTCCCCAGACTGTATAAAACGTCAAGGAAATCCCCCCACCAAACAAAAACAACCTGAAGTCTTTTGAAAGGGAATTGGTTGCCAACGAAACACACAAATGAAAATGACAGACGTCCCTATAGCAAAAGCCACAGTGCCGTGCCAATATCCCCCAGTCCTTACCCCTGTCCTACAAACATGCTCTACTTCCAGCTGCCACCGGCTATATTCCTTTGCCTGAGGGTCCCTCTGGTGGCAGGAGCCTGGCGTGTGTAGCAGGCCAGGGGTGCTGCAGAAGTAATGTCCCCTGGAGCAGCTCTGAAGGAATGCTGGTGTCCACCCCAGCACCCTTGCCCCTTGGACAGGATGACCCTGAGGCCTGGCACGTTCTAAGCAGGCTCCTGAGTTCCCAGCGGGATTGTACTCCAGTTGCCCATGGTGGATTCTCCTGGGACAATGTGCCCTTTCCTGGCTGCCCTCCTTTCCCTGTCTCATTTCCCCACTCCCCTACCAGAGGTGGGGGGTCATCTCCCAAATAAACTCTCTGCATTATAACATATTCCAAAATTACCTAAAATTTTAGAATATGGTAAAGATGATGTTTCAAATAAGTCAGTAATTCATCTCTCTGCCCCAAGCCTGCTACTTTCCCCATATTTCCCATCCAGTGACTGGCATCTCCATTTACTCAGAATGGAAGTCAGATGCAAGGAGGCTTCCAGGACATGCTCTGTGTCCCCTACCCTAAACCATTCTGGAAGATGCTCCAGACCCTACCTTCCCCCACCTGGATCACTGTGCACCCTCCACATCCACTCTTACCTGCCTTATGCTGCCATTCCAGTCTCTCCTCTGCATAAAACTCTTCACTGTTTTTCTCTCCTCTTAGAACAGGGACTGACTACTTCCAAGGTCTGCAAAGCCCAGCATGGTCTGGCCCCTGCCCTCGTTTCCAGCTCCGTCTCTGCCATGGGTACTCTTATTGTCTCCTCTCTGGCCATCCTGGTCTCCTTTCAGTCCCCTGTGCTTTTCCAGCCTCCTTCCTTACCAGGCCTTCCTGTCTGGAACACTTCCCCTCCTCCAAAGAGAACTCACACTTCAGGTCTCACCTGGTGACCTGACCCCCGGGACAATGTCCGTCCCTGCTCTTTCCACTCTCATGAACTATGTACCCTCCTGGTACACGGCACAATCACAATTGTAATTTTGCATTTACTCATCTGCTTATTTGATTCATGTCTCTCACGTCAACAGCCCAATTGAGCCTCCTGCTTCTACAGATGTGAGTTCAAATCCTGACTCTACCTTGATTCACGCTGGTGACCCTGGGTGAGTCACTTTACCTCTTGGTGTCTCTACCAAACAGGAAAGCAATGGCTACTCCACAGGGTGTTGTAAGGATTCAGTGACATACCGGGGAGAGAGCCCAGCCCAGACATGAGCTCAGAGAAGGAGTAGCCAGCACCCCTGTTTTAATAGACATGAAAACCGAGGCTCAGAGAGTTTAGGTGGTCAGGCTGAGGTCACACAGCTGGCAACTCCATTTGCCTACCAGCTAGTTCTGCTCTCTGTTCTCCCTGGAGGCCTTTAGAGGAGGCCACAGGCACATGGTCAGTGGGATAGGAAGCTCTGGCCTGGACTCCAGACTTTTAGGGTTGGAGGGACAAGATGGATGGAGATGCTTGTTCTCATTTTATCAAGGGGGAAGCAGAGATTCAGAATGGTTAAGTTGCAGGAAGCAGAGGTTCAGAGTGGTTAAGTTGCTAGTAAATGCAGTTGGTTAGTAGAATTGGAAGGCAGCTAGCTTCCCAGTTTACAGATGGGCAACCTGAGCCCAGGAGACCTCTGCAAGAGTCTCTAGTTCCAGAGCTGGGCCTGGTTTCAGACCTTCAAAGTGTGTCCTTGGCTCCAGGACCACAAAGCCTCGGGGGATGGCCCAGAAAGAGAGGGAGGCTCACCTGCTTCTGTTCCTCTCCCAGGCTGTCCCACATGGAGGCCACGATTTTGGACACGTCACCGAAAGTGGCACTGGGGTTCTGACCCTTGATGGCGGCCTGAGTGTCTCTGAAGAAGAGTGCGTAGGCCGACACGGGCTTCTGCGGCTCATTGGGGTCCTTCTTTTTCTTCTTCTTCGGGTTCTTGGCCTTTTTTCCTGGGTCGGCTGAAGGTCTCTTTTCTCCCGAGATCTGCCCGAGTGAGAAGAGTCAGAAAACCAAAGGAGCCCAAGGGCCTCCTGCCAAAGGCGATCAACAGACTTGGGCCGAGCTGCACTTCTCCAGCCCTGCTCATGCACAGATAACCACTCGCGCGATGGAGGGGGCAATGGACAGACACACACACCCTGGGTGGGTGTTTAACTCATTAAAGAGAATCAGCATGATTGTAAAGTTGATTCAGAGAAATGCAGGAGGAGAAGACGACTGTATAGTCACTGAAAGAATGGAAAGAATGCTGGAATTAGATTACTAAATTACACGTGAAACTGGTTAGTGCCCAATAGAGCGCTGAAACTATCACCTTTGGGACTTTTAATCTTTTCTACTGGACAGAAATTTGCATCTCTACCGGGCAAAGTTAATTTGCCTTATAATCAATCAGACAATATAATCAATCAGACAAAAATCACTTGCATCTCTTATCACTTCCCCTCCCCCGCCCAAGGTAACATCTTCTTTTACAGAGTTGTGAAATCCCCTAATCAATAATGAATAACGAATCAAAGCAAAGGTCCAGTTTCCTAGAGAATCAGATAATTATTGAGTGAGCCTGTTAGCCAAGGCTTTGGTATGACATTGAAAGAATGTGCAGTCATTTGGGGGCCTATTTCCAAGTTTGGAGTGTGTGTGCATGTGTGTATGTGTATATACATGTATGTGTGTGTGTGTGTATATGTGTGTATATGTGTATATACATGTGTGTATATATATGTGTATATATAGTATATATGTATGTATATATATGTGTGTATATGTGTGTGTATATATGTGTATATATATGTGTGTATATATAGTATATATGTGTATATATGTGTGTGTGTATATATGTGTATATATATGTGTGTATATATAGTATATATATGTATGTATATATGTGTGTGTGTATATATGTGTGTGTGTATATATATGTGTATATATGAGTATATATAGTATATATATGTATGTATATATATATGTGTGTGTGTGTGTGTGTGTGTGTGTGTGTATATATATATATATATATCTCTGCCCTCCCACTTGTGAGCACAATCCCCAAAAAGGATCCTGCATTACAAAAGGCTGGTCTCCACCGCCATGTTTCAGCTGTGCAGCTTTGAGCAGGTGGCTTAGTCCCTTGACCCTGTGAAGTGGGGAGGGCATGAGGCTAAAGCGACTGTTACTGCGTCAGCCCTGGAGCCAGTGGCTTCACTCTGGACAGACTGCAGGACCATGATCCTGTGAACACTTGACTTAGGGCTTCCAGGATGGGGTGGTGTTGGGATGCCCACCACAGATCTCAGTGGGTCTCTGTTGGGTCACTCAAGCCATGTAGGAACAGGGGACTTTGGTCAAAAGCCCTGGACCCTGCAGTGAAGACTCTGGCTCTAGGAGCCAAGAAGATGGAGGTGACATGTTGACCTGATGACAAAGCCATGGGCCAGTAGGCATGATCAGGCATCCATGTCTGAAGGACATGGTTCTGTTCCTGAGGCTTATCTCTGCAGCTACTCCCTTCTCCAAGCCCCAGTTGTGTTAGCACCGTGGTGTGACCCTAGCAAGATCAGGGATGAAGAGGCCTGTTGTCACTGATAAAGTCCTGAACAGGCACAGCAGGGCAGGGGGTTAAGGGCACATACACTGGACTGCACCTGCAGCCTCCTGGGTTTGAATCCTGGTTCCCCCCCACTTACTAGCTGTGTGACACCAGATACATTACTTAACCTCTCTATGCCTCAGTGTCCCCATCTGCCAAACAGAGATAATAACAGTCCCTGCCCTATAAGACTTTTATGAGGATTACATGGACGTATGCTTGTTATGTGTTTAGAGCAGTGTCTGGCCCATAGAGAGTGTTTGTTAAATAAAAAACGTTCCTGCATGGACTATAATAGAGGTCGAGTCATCCTTAGGATGAAGCTGGGCCAGGATCCAGAAGTAAACCCCTCTTCCCCCAAAGTCCAGGGTTACTGCCCTAGGCCTTGGGAGGCCACCATGTGGAAAGGACACTGGATCGACAGAGGCAGGAGGCACGGAGGGAGATAAGTCTTAATTCTGCCACTAGCTCGCTGGGAGGCCCTGGGCAAACACTTCTGTCTTTGGCATTTCTGGGCCTCTGTTTTCCTCCCTGGTAAGACAAGTTGTTCTCTCACCGGGAGGTGGATTTGGAGTCAATGCAAAGAAGGGCCAGAGCCTGGACAGGTGGCGGGCTCTCATCCCTACCATGTTCTTGAGGAGGTCAAACCACTCTAGACTCCAGGAATGTTGGGGGACCCCCCCAGTGGGGGGGGTCATTTTTGCACCCCACCCTCAAGGTCAGTGAATACTCTAGGCCCAGAGGTGCTGTCTTCTGGACCACACAGTTTTGTCAGAATATTTTCTCCTAAAAGGGCCAAATGGCCATAAATGTGACCCCGATGGCCTTGCTGAAGCCGTCCACACCTCTGAAATCGCCCACTGGCCTTCAGGAGTCAGGCTTTGCCAACTTTCACAGGATTTTCTCACCCCATCCCTTCAACATTTGTTGGAATTTTCTCTGCTTTACGCACAAGGCTGTGGGAGCCCCGAGGGAACACAGCTTGTCAAGGACGCTCAGCACTTGGAGCAGCCAAAGCCCGATGCCACAAAGCCCCATAGGTGCCATCCCCCCTGACCAGGTGCCCCCCCTGACCAGGTGCTCCACCTGCCAATGTGCTTTTTCCTTGGCTTCCAGCGTGGCCTGGGTGTCTTAACAGAAAACCACTGAGCTCTGTGGCGGACATCCCAACCGCCATCAGGAACGCCTGCTCAGTGGGGATGGCACCTACGGGGACCTTGAGACATCAGGCTTTTCTAGTCTTTACTAGAGGGAGGTGATGCCCATTTCCCCACAGGACCCCTTCCCTGCTGACAGGAGGGCAGCTTCAGGCTCTGTTCCTCCACCGCACATACCTTGAAATGCACTTCCGACTCCTCTTCCTGAGTAGAGCTGGAGGGAGATGGGGTCGCTGACTTGCTCCCCGGCGGTGATGGGGAGCTGTGGGCGATGCTGCTCCGGATGCCCATCTGCGAGATGAGCTGGGACTGGCTGAGGGCACTCATGTGGCTGGCCAGCATTGCCGGGCGACCCAGCAGGGGCCCGGGCCGGCCCGAGTCATAGGCAGCCACTTCCGAGTGGACCATCTCCTGGATCTAAGAGAGGAGGACAGGAGGGTTGAGTTAGGAAGGATCTGTCTTGCCACTCCATCACATCTGTGCTAGTGGACTTGGAGGAGGGAATGCAGAGAAGTGATGGGTGCGGCTCCTGCTCCGATCCCTGACAGGTGAATCTCAAGATGGAGCCTCATGCTACTTGGACCTCTGTATGATTAAGTGCACTTTTGGGAAACCGGCAGCTCCGTGGCTGTGTGCCATTCTACTGACATTCACCTTGGACAGACGCTTTGCATTTCAGCCCCTGCCAGAGAGCTCAGTCCGGTTATGTTGGATCATTTGATGAGACTGAGTCTTCCCTCCTGGAATGCAATATGTCTCTGCATGAACTGAGCAGTCAGCATGATAGCGACGCACACAGATGCTGGACGCTAACTACATTTTGAATCCTAGTCCTGCCATTCTACCAGCTGGGTGACTTCGGCCAAGTTACCTAACCTCTTTGTGCCTCAGTTTCTTCATCTGTAAAATGTGGATATGAGCAAACCTACATTCTAGGGTTCTTAAAGATCAAATGTACCTGGCATACAGTAAGCCCTATATTGTATAAGCATGTGTTAAATACATTGAATAAATAAATTTCTTGATAAAGTTGAGTACTTTTCTTCCTACAGGTCAGCAATTTTGTTATTAACTTCATTCCCCATGATATTTTCTAACTGGTTACTTCTGGAAAGTTATTGGTTTTTACATATAAGCATTTCTCACACTAAACACGCATTGAGAATAGGACTTTGGACCTAAATATATGTCCACACCCTGTTGAGTGAAGCATACCTATTTGCATACTCTTACGATTTTTATTTCCTCTGCATCTGTGGTTATTTCCCCTTTCTAATTTCTAACAAACATCAAGTATCTGTTTTTCTCTCATTTTTTCTTCATTAGGAAAGCAAACAGGTTTTTAGTTTTATGTGGGTTTTTTCTTTTCTCCTCAAAAGAATCAAATGTCAAGTGTATCACTTCTGCTTCTCTGTTTTCTTTAAGATCTCATTTTGTCTTTAGCTATTCCTTCCTCCGCATTTTAAAGATTCATAATTGCTGCTTCCCCCTCAATTGAGTTGTATTTTATTTTTTAATTGACAAATGACAAATTGTATATATTTATATGTATGATATGTTTTGATGCATGTATACACTGTGAAATAATTAACATATTCATCACCTCACATAGCATTGCTTAGATGAGAACATTTAAAATCTACGTTCTTCTTTGATCCAAGAGTTGTTCAAGAAGAGTTCTGGAATACCATTTGACCCAGCAATCCCATTACTGGGTATATACCCAGAGGAATATAAATCATTCTATCATAAAGATACATGCACATGTGTGTTCACTGCAGCACTATTCACAATAGCAAAGACACGGAATCAGCCCAGATACCCATCAACGATAGACTGAAAGAAAATGTAGTACATATATACCATGAAGTACTATAGTCATAAAAAGGAATGAAATCATGTCCTCTGCAGGGACATGGATGGAGCTGGAAGCCATTATCCTCAGCAAACTAATGCAGGAACAGAAAACCAAACACCTCATGTTTTCACTTATAAGTGGAAGCCGAACAATGTGAACACTTAGACACAGGGAGGGGAACTACACACTGGGGCACGTTGAGGGGGCAAGGGGAGGGACAGCATCAAGAAAAATGCTAATGCATACTGGGTTTAGTACCTAGGTGATGAGTTGATAGGTACAGCAAACCACCGTGGCACACATTTACCTAGGTAACAAACCTGCACATCCTGCATATATACCCTGGAACTTAAATTTAAAAAGGCTAACAAAAAGAAGAGTTCTGGAAATTCTAAGTGGCTAATTTTCTTTTTCTTTTGGCTACAATTTCCAGTAACAAAAATTATCAAAGTATGGGGTCTGTACTATTTACAAGTTTGAGATTTTGTTAAGGTTTTCTTTGAGACCCAAATATGATTAGATTGTGTACATATTCCACAGTCCTTACAAAGAATAGGCTATGTTTGCAGATGAATACAGCAGTATATTTTTCCTTTCCATCAGTGATTATTCTTTAGATTCCTTACCTTTTTGGCTCTTTAATCTTACACAGGCTTGTCCAGATTGCCTGCAATTTTTCTGTTTCCATAAAAAAATCTCCTTTTAATGCTTAAAGTGTTTGTTTTGGGAATTTGATGTCGGTTTTGTTTTGAGACAGAGTTGTGCTGCATCGCGCAGGCTGGAGTGCAGTGGCGCGATCTTGGCTCACTGCAACCTCTGCCTCCCAGGTTCAAGCGATTCTCCTGCCTCAGCCTCCCAGGTAGCTGGGACAACAGGTGGCACCATCATGCCTGGCTAATTTTTGTATTTTTAGTAGGGAGAGACGGGGTTTCGCCATATTGGCCAGGCTTGTCTCAAACTCCTGACCTCAAGTGATCTGCCCACCTCGGCCCCGCAAAGTGCTGGGATTATAGGCATGAGCCACCACACCCGGCCCTGATATTGGTTTTTATTACAAAAAGAAGACAGACGACAATTGTATCTTCATTATGGATTAAACTCTTTATTAAGTATCTTTTTTGTCTCATTTTTTTTTTTGCCTTGAATTCAGTGGAGTCTGATATGAATAATGCTGTCCTTGCCTGTATGTTTGTTTGAATGTGTCTGGCATGTATTTTATTACAAATCTCTTAGTTTTTATTTTTTAGGGTTACTTTTGTCAAATGTTTTTGTTATGATCAGCTTTAGAAAATGAACTCTTCCCTTATGCCCTGGAACAGTATAGATAACATATAAATTACATTTTCCTTAGAGAATGAAAGAGCTTAAACAGAAAACCATCTGAGGCCCAGTGCTTTTTGTTTTCACAATATCCTTCATGGCTAATAGGTCTATTTCAGTTTCCATTTTCTCTCGAGTCAGTTCTGGTAAATTATATATATAATATAAATTCATTTTATCCAGATACTAACATGTACTAGCATATAACTGGATAATATATTTTAAAATATACTCTGTGGTTTTCATCAGTTCCCATTCAAAATTGTAATATTGTGAATACACATTGCTTTTTAAAATTTTCCTTCTCAAAATTTATTTTATTTATTTTTTTGTGACGGAGTCTTGCTCTGTTGCCCACACTGGAGTGCAGTGATGCTATCTTGGCTCACCACAACCTCTGCCTCCACCTCCAGGGTTCAAGCAATTTTCCTGCCTCAGCCTCCTGAGTAGCTGGAATTACAGGTGCATGTCATCACACCCGGCTACTTTTTGTATTTTTAGTAGAGATGGGTTTTTGCCATGTTGGCCAAGCTGGTCTCAAACTCCTGACCTCAAGTGATCCACCCGTCTCAGCCTCCCAACATGCTGAGATTACAGGCATGAGCCACCGCACCCGGCCAAAAGTTTATATATTTCAACTGTCTAGCCAAAGAACCAGCTCTTATATTTTAAAAAAATTTGACAACTTTCATGATAATTCATTAAATTCTGCTTTCTTCTCTATTAATGTTGACTTGAGGTATCATATGTTGTTTTTTTACATAGGTTTTCAAATTAAGCTATTTTCACATTTTCTTTTTTAGTAATAGAAACATCTAGGGCAGAAGTTGAGATGAGCAATTTTACCATGCAGGGGGGCATTTCTCTGAAGACATTTTTGGTTCTGACAACTGGAGGGTGGGAAGCTACTGGCATCTGCTGGGTAGTGGCCAGGGATGTCCCCACTAAACAAAGAATTATGCATCCCAAAATGTCAATAGTGCTGAGGTTGAGAAACTCTGCTCTGTAACTATGATTTTTCTCCCAGGGAGAATTTTAGCTACATCATATAAGTATTTTTAAAATATTCTACATTGATGATTTTATTTTCTCTCTTACCCTAAAGTTATTTGGAAGAGTGTTTTTATTTAATGTATCCTTTGTTATCAAGATCAGAGACCATGACTCCCAGAATTTTATCTTTTTGGAAAGTACTGAGGTTTTTGTTATAGCTTAGGATGTGATCAATTTGTTTTTCCTTTTTAAAAACTTTTAGGTTCAGGGGTATATGTGGAGGTTTGTTATACAGACAAATTGCATGTCACAGGGGTTTGGTATACAGACTATTTTGTCAACAAAGTATGATCAATTTTTGCAAAACTGTTCATGTATATTGGAAATAATACTGTATATTGTACAAATTTCTCCATATGTCTATTCAATAAACAGTTTTGACTGCTTTAGGTGTAAAATCTCAAAAGAATTGGCTTATTTCACTTAGCTTAAGGTACTCAAGGTTCATCCATGTGGCAGCTGAATCAGAACTTTCTTCCCTTTTTAAGGCTGAGCAATACACCCTTGTATGTATAGACTACATTTTGCTTATCCATTCATCTGCTGGCAGGCAGTTTGTTGGGCATTATGAATAATGCTGCTAGGAACGTGGGTGCACAAGTATCTCGTGGAGACTCTGCTTTCAATTCTCTTGAGTAGACACCCAGAATTCCAATTGCCATATCATATAGTAATTCTGTTTTTTAATTTTTAAGAAACCACCATACTGTTTTCCACAGTGGCTATATCACTTCAATTCCCACCAGCAACACACAAGGGTTCCACTTGCGGTTTCTACGCATCCACGCCACTCGTTTCTCTCTCTCCCTCTTTTCAGTAGAAGCCATCCTAATAGGTGTGAGGTAGAGTGAAACCCACTCTTGTCCATAAAAATGCAAATAAATTTTGTCTGGTAGGGATATAATTGATCCCACCCTGTAAAAAGGATGATTCCAAACATTACGTTTGGTTGCTCTATAGCCATTAAGCAGTTTTGCATTTCTTTTTTTTTTTTTTATGCTTTAAGTTCTAGGGTACATGTGCACAACATGCAGGTTTGTTACATATGTATACATGTGCCTTGTTGGTGTGCCGCACCCATTAACTCATCATTTACATTAGGTATATCTCCTAATGCTATCCCTCCCCACAACCCCCCCCCAACAACAGGCTCCAGTGTGTGATGTTCCCCTTCCCGTGTCCAAGTGTTCTCATTGTTCAATTCCCACCTATGAGTAAGAACATGTGGTGTTTGGTTTTTTGTTCTTGTGATAGTTTGCCGAGAATGATGGTTTCCAGCTTCATCCACGTCCCTACAAAGGACATGAACTCATCCTTTTTTATGGCCGCATAGTATTCCATGGTGTATATGTGCCACATTTTCTTAATCCAGTCTATCATTGATGGACATTTGGGTTGGTTCCAAGTCTTTGCTATTGTGAATAGTGCCGCAGTAAACATACGTGTGCATGTGTCTTTATAGCAGCATGATTTATAATCCTTTGGGTATATACCCAGTAATGGGATGGCTGGGTCCATTTCTTAGAAAATTTATTTCACCATTCCTGTTTGCCTATATATGTGTCTATTCTTCAGATTCACCTTTGAACCTGTTGTCATATCTTACTGGATTCCTCATTAATCATGACTTAAATAAATTTTTGGCATGCTTTCATCTTATATTTGTATGAGAGTTATGATGTTACCTTTAGAAAGTTATGCATTACAACAAAGATGATCATTATGGCATTTAATTCCAAAAAAACTGGAAATAATATAAACATTCACTAACTGGGAGATGGCGAAAATCTGTGGTGTATTCACATAATGGAATTCTGTAGAGGGTTAACCTGACCAACGTGGACCTACAGCTGCCAATGCAGATGAACTCAAAGACAATAACCAGTGAAGAGAGTTTCAGAAGGACACATATAGTATAATGCCTTTATGAACATGTTTAAAATATAAAACATCACTGTCAGGTGTTCAAGGATATATGAAAATGTAGTAAAAGCATAAAAACACTCACTGCAGAATAGTGGTTATTTCTTTCTGAGAACAGAGAGGTACAAAGGGACCTTAACTTGTACCTGCGATATTTATTTCTTCAAAAGCAGATCCAAAGCAGCAGCAACAACAATATGGGCTCTTCCAAGCAATGTGTTAAACTTAAATGTGATGAGTTCTGGGAAGTCTGGAATGAGGGGAAATGGCTGGTACCTACATAACTTAATTGACCATATTAGGCACCCTGAAATGTCTGAAACAGGGTCAGCCTCATCCCCTCATCCCCAACCTGGACTCCAGACTCCCACATCCAATTCCCTGAGTGACATCTTCCCTCGGATGCCCCGCAAGCATATAAAACTTCAGATGCTGCAAATGGAGCTCCTCCTTCTCCTGAAAACTGTTCCTCCTCCAGTTTTACCAAAATAGTAAAATGGCACTGCTGTTCTTGCTGTCACCCAAGCCACAAACCTGAACAGAAACCCTGACTTCTCTCTTTCCCTTACAACCCCAGGCACTAGCCAGGACACGCCATTATTGGTTCCACCTCCATAATGAATCCTACGTCTTTCACACTCCTCACATCCCAAGCAATTAATATCTCTCTATATAAATAAGTCAGGCCAGGCTACTATCCTCCTTAAAATTCTTCATTGGCTTGTTGATCCTCTTAGAATAAAATCCGATCCCCCAAATAATAATGACAACAATAATAATGGCTTTTTTGAATCTCAAAGTTTCTTTGAAATAAAAACATTGCACTATGATGTTTTTAATGTGGGTAACAGATTTAATTTTGCTGATATTTGCTAGGTCCTTTGGAACATTTTCCACTTTCTTCAGATAAGTGATATTTTCTACAATTATTTGATTATTGCCTTTTTGCTAAGCTTCCTATTAAACACATTGAATCATCACGATCTTTTATCTTTTCAGTCATAATTTTGAGCCCTTTAACTTCTCCCTTGGAGTTTTGGGAGAAAACCTGGAGCTGATCATCTTCACTTATTTGGTTATAACCAGTGTTGCTCGCTGCTTTCAACAAACTTTTACATCCAGTGGTCACATATTGATATGGTTTCGCACTCAAATCTCATCTTGAATTGTGGCTTCCGTAATTCCCACATGTTGTGGGAGGGACCCAACGGGAGGTAATCGAATTACGGGAGTGGGTCTTTCCTGTGCTGTTCTTGTGATAGTGAATACGTCTCATGAGATCTGATGGTTTTATAAACGGGAGTTCCTCTGCACAAGCCCTCTTGTCTGCCGCCACGTAAGACGTGCCTTTGCTTCTCTTTTGCCTTCCGCCATGATTATGAGGCCTCCCCAGCCTTGTGGAACTGTGAGTCCATTAAATCTCTTTCCTTTATAAATTATCCAGTCTTGGGTATGTCTTTATTAGCAGCATGAGAACAGACTAATACACATGTTTTACCTGAAAGCAATCTTTCCTGATTGCAAATTCTTCTCATCACATGGATACACCGTATAATTGAAGTTTATTATGAATGTTTTTGCCTATTTTTTGGAGTAAGATTCTCAGAATGTGTGCTCTTTAGAACTACGGATTTTGTACAATTGTCCAGTGACTTTTCTTTATATCCTAATTCCTAGATTCGAGCCTGCACACTGCAAAAACAAATACTTGTTGGACCTATTTAATAAAATTAAAGCCACAACAGCAGAACTGGATGCGATTCAGGAAGGATGTCAAGTCTCTGTGGAGAAGCTTCATTCTTGCTATAGTTACAAATACATTCTCAATATATGGTTGGACCTTTCATGAGTCCATGCTTTGTGATGGACACAATGGCAAGCTTTGGGGATGAGAGCGCGCACTTCCCCAACCGCACTTCAGGGTCTCACAGTCAGAGAGACAGTTCCCTTCATAAAGACAGTACATGCCTGGCTATTCATAGATAAAAACCAGCAAAACATGGGGACAACCACTAAGCATCCCAGGTTTTCTAGGGCATTTAAAAAACTTTGTCCTAACTTCCCCACGGTGAAAGATATGCCTCTCATTTGAGGCCTGCTAGTTGAGGACGCCCGCTGTAGTGGACACTGTCGGTGCCGGACCCCGCCCCCTTTACCATGCTTCTGTACCCATTCCCCTGTGTGCTGGGAGCATCTGCACCTGCCCCCATCTCCAGAAAAGTGGCCAAATGGGAACTGCTCCTCTCAGGAGGCTATGATATCTTAACGCCAACAGCCCACCTTGCAGCAGACTTCACCACTGCTTGACTGGCACAGGGGTGCTAAAGGCCACCCTGCTGGCTGTGCATTGAAGCTGCGCTCCAGGGCTCCCTGTGGAATCAGGCTGAAGCGAGTCTCCAGCCGAGGCTACATCCATGCTCAGCCCCTTCCCTTGCAATCCCTGATTCCTGCAGCCCCTCCCTCAGTAAACAACCTTCACAAGAACCCCATCTCAGGCTCTGCTTCTAGACAGCCCCCACCTCCATCAGTTCAGCTCCTGTCTCCCGTCTCTGTTGGCTGCATCTCATCAATATCACTCCTCTCCCATCTTTTAAAATCTCTCTTAGCTCCAGGTCTCTTAAAAACTTCTGCCCCAACTTTCCTTCTTCTCCATGCAGCCAACTGTGCAAAGAATTGTCTCTCCTCACTGTCCTTGGGCCACTCCTCCCACCAGCGACTCACCTGGCATCTGTCCTCATTACTACCCATACCGTTGTAATCAGTGTCCTCACCACCATCCTCATCAGGAGGAAGAGAAAGAGGAAGAGGAGGAGAGATTTTTATTGAGCACTTAATATGTGCCAGACACTGTGCTGACAATGTCCACATATGACTCATTTAATCACAACTATACAGGAGGCGGAATATAATCATCCCCAGCAGAAAAAGCCAAGTCTCAGGCCAAGAGACTTGCCCATAATCACACAGCTACTAAAGGTGGAGTTGAGCTTCTCCAAAGTATCACCCTCCTCCCTAAGTTATGATGCCTTCCCCAAGACACTTCTCCATCCTCAACTCCTGGGCCTGCTGCCTCCCTTCCCAGCTCCCTTTCCTTTCTCCAGGGCCCGGTGCTTGACTGTCCAACCACCTCTCCAGCCAGTCCTTCCTGCTCTTCTTCAGCCCACCCACTAAACGCTGGTGTTCCTAAGGTTCTGACATTTCCTCCCATCTTACTTTCCCTCCAAGTAAGTCTGTGGCTCCTCCATAGACACCTACAGATAGGGGCATCCCCGTGATGATTCTAAAATTCCCAAGTTTCACCTAAAAACGTGTTCTGCTTAAAGCCAATTTCAGCCTTTAGAAGAAGAAAGTTGAGCTCACAAGAGAGGGACACAGAAGTGGTGAGACCCTGTCCATCCCTCCATGCATTCTAGAACACTCTACCAGCTCACGAGACCCCTACTCCAATCAGAACCCACACCCCGCTGCCCCAACACTTTTAGCAGCTAAGGCCTTTTGTCCTGATCAGCTGCAGCAGATGCAGCGGAGACCCTGCCCCCCGGCCCTCGGCCCACCTCGGGGGTCCCTACAGAGGGTTATTGTGCATGCGGACAGCTTCCCTCAGCACCCTGCCTGAGGGTGTTCTGTGCCCCAAACAGCCTGGAAGTGCTGACCAACTGGGGCCCCAGGAATGACCCTCAGCCAGTGAGGAACAGGAGTTTGTAGATGAAACCTCGACTTCCTCTCCCCTCAGTGGGACGATTCTGATTTGTGTCCTGGAAGACTTGACATCCTTCCCGGATCACATCCACAAGTCTCTCAGAGGGTCCACAGCAGGACCCCGTTCCTGTTGCCCACAGAGGTAACAACTCATGACTTTCTTTCCTTTCAATCTCACTTGCTTTTTCCCTCCAAGGGCTTCCTGGGTTCACCCCTGAGACAAACTACTTGCACCCAAACCTTTGTGTCAGGGTCTGTTTTCAGGGCTATCTCAAGCTATGCAGCTCTAGTCCCAGCCTCCAGCATGGCCTCCTGAGTCGAGGCACCATGCTGGCCCCTGCAGTGACCCTTCTGGAGCATGAAATGTTGCCTCGCTGCTCTCCATCTCTCAGCAGCTCCCGGGTGCCCACTTAGCAATGGCCTAGCCATGTAAAATGCCCCATGAGGATCTGTACAATCTCTCTCCTCCTGACCTCTCCAGCCCCTTCCCAGAGCTCCCTGGGGACATGTGGGCTTCTCTCTAGACTGGACACCTGCCCTCTGTGTCATCCTCCTTTATGGCTTACCTGAAATGTCACCTCCTCAGAGAAGCCTTTCCTCTCCTGCTCCATCCTCTGGCCTCACCCTCTTTCCAAGCCTCTCGCAGAGCTCTCCACGTTGCCTCCCGGCATCTGCTCAAGTGCGGAGACACCTGCCTCCCAGCACCAGGCAGAGGGCTGGGCAGGCAGCTGGCACTCATGAGATGTCTGGGAACCAAGTGAAGCCAGCCTCCTGCTTCCCTCTTGGAAACATATGGCCACGCTCCCGAGCCACATCTGCACCCGCCCCAGGAAGGAGGAGACACGGAGGCAGCAGGAACGAGGCGGCTGTGAACGTAATTAGGATCGCAGAGCTTAATAGCTTCGCAGGGCTGCAGGAACACAAGGGCGTTTTTCACAAATTCCCCATTTGCAGTCTCTATGGAGAGCAGCCCCATGTGCTTAGTGTAACCCCACACAGTGAGGAGAGAACAAGAAAAATCACACCTTCCTCCTTCCCGCCTTCTGCCGATTCACAGAGCTGGCAGCCACCCTGCGTCCTCCGAAGCCTGAATGAGCTGTCATTCAACACAGCCTCACACTCAGCCCAGGAAGGCGGAATTTTTTTTTTTCTTTTTTTCCACAATTAAATTTTTTTATTTTCTTCAGCCTGGAAAGGTGGAATTTTTTCCCCCACAATTAAATTTTTTTCTTTTCTTTTTATTGATAAGTCATAGTTCTATACATGCATAGGGTCCAATCTGATGTGCTGGCAGATGTATACAATGTAGAATCAATCTTCTGATGGCAACAAAGGCTGTGTTCAATTGTGCTCTTATTTAAGTCCCTGCTTCAGTTTGAGAGGGTTCAGAAACGTCTCCTTAATTCCTGGACTCTGTTGCCCAGGCTGGAGTGCAGTGGTGCAATGACAGCTCGCTGCAGCCTCCACCTCCCAGGCTCAGGCGATCCTCCCACCTCAGCCTCCCAAGTAGCTGGGACCACAGGTGGAGCCACGGAACCCAGCTAATTTTTTATATTTTTTGTAGATACAGGGTCTCTCTATGTTGCCCAGGCTGTTCTTGAACTCCTGGGCTCAAGCGATCCACCCTCCTCAGCTCCCCAAAGTGCTGGGATTATAGGTGTGAGCCACGGCACCCAGCACTTCTCATTAATTTCTGAGCACAATCAGAAATTAAAGCATAGCAAGAGTGACCTTTATTCCAGTTTTCAATAGGTTCCTCATCTCCATTTGAGACCACTGAACTTCATTGTCCATATCATTATCGGCATTTTGGTCAAAACCATTCAACAAGTCTCTAGGAACTTCCAAACTTGCCCACATCTTCCTGCCTTCTTCTGACCCCTCCAAACGGTTCCAACCTCTGCCTGTTACCCAGTTCCAAAGTTGATTCCACATTTTCTGGTATCTTTGTAGCATCGCCCCGTTACTGGTACCAATTTTCTGTATCAGTTCATTCTCATACTGCTATAAAGAACTACCTGACACTGAGTAATTTAAAAGAGTAGCACTTTCCAATAGATCCCAACGTCCTTGTTTTATAGAAAATGATAGCAATAATAATAATGATAATAATATCTAGTATTACAGTGAGTGAGGGCTCACTACACCCCAGGAACCATGCTAGAAGAGTCACCAACAAATCTTTGATGGAAGCACTCTTATCACCCCCATTTGACAATAAAGACACTGAAACCCAGAGAGGTTAAGTGATTTGCCTAAGATCACACAGCCAGAAAGTGGGAAAGCCAGAATTCTGCCTGTCTTCTGAGTCTGAGATGTTTTCCACTGTATCCATACAGATCTTAACAGCTTCAACATGGGGTAACAATGACCCTGCCCTCATGGGGCAGCTGTGAGGATCAAACAAAAAGGTAACTTTGTACAGAGGCAGACACCTAGTGTGTTCAAGACAAAAGTTTTCCTTTCTTCATCCCCTCATTAACTTGCTTAAGGTATGAGCTTGAACTGGACCTCAACTGGGCTAAGAAGAGGTGAGAAATGACTGGGCGCCATGGCTCATGCCTGTAATCCCAACACTTTGGGAGGCCAAGGTGGGTGGATCACCTGAGGTCAGGAGTTCAAGACCAGCCTGACCAACATGGTAAAACCCTGTCTCTACTAAAAATACAAAAATTAGCTGGGCATGGTGGTGGGCTCCTGTAATCCCAGCTACTCGGAGGCTGAGGCAGGAGAATTGCTTGAACCCGGGAGGTAGAGGTTGCAATGAGCTGCAATCGCACCATTGCACTCCAGCCTGGGCGACAGAGCGAGAATCCATCTCAAAAAAAAAAAAAGAGGTGAGAAACAATAGAAGGTTCTGAAATCTGAGAGGAGAGGGATGCCAGGAGGGAGGCTCCAAGGACACTAAAAATGACAGCACCCAGCCTGGCACAGGAGGGCACTTCACAAATATTTGCTATATTTGTCAGATCCAGGGGTTGGCAAACTCTGTAAAGGGTCAGACAGTAAATATTTTAGGCTTTGTGGGCCAGATGGTCTCTAATCACTACTCAACTCAATTCTGCTGCAGGAGCAGGAAAGCAGCCATAGATGAGAATGCAAATGAAGGGCTGTGGCTGTGTTCCAATAAAACCTTATTTACAAAAATGGGCAGAGGGCCTTTGGCCCAGGGCCACAGACTGGCAATCCTTCTGGTAGTGGAGTGTGGTAAGTAGAAGCAATGGTAGAAATGCTATCCTTTATGTGGCAGGTAGCATTTGCCAGACACTGACCTGTTGACCAGTTTCTTCTTACTCAGGCCTGCGAGAAAGGGGTGCTTATCATCGACATTTTACAGATGAGGAAACTGAGGCTCAGAATGAGAAGTCACGTGCCCAAGGTCATTTGGCTGTAGGCGGCACAGCTGGATTCACATGAACGTCTGTGTGGCTCCCAGGCCTGTGTCCACAGCCCTACCCCATTGCTGCACCCACTTGCCCAGCACAGCCTCAGTGAACACCTACTCAGTGTGCTCTCACTTGGCCAAGCCCTGTGCTGGCCACAAGCTGAGCTCTTGCTCTAACCTTGCATTGTAGCCTCTCTCTAAAATCAGTGCAGCTGTGACCCCTGCACGCCCCGATGGCCCCCTCAGGACCACAGGACTCAGTTCTCCAGCTGCCGGGCATATGGGCTTCTGACAGCTCGCAGCTGCAACCCTCTCCAGGAATTGCCTGTGGCTGATGGAGCTGCTTCCCCCATGGTTACAAGCCCTTCCAAGGGGTGGTCTACATTCACTGATGTGGGGGTTCAAAGGCCCAGCCCCGTTGACTCAATTTGGGACATCTCAGAAGGCGCATCCTAGCATTCCAGAGCTCACTGGATTGGCTGAAGCCTCTGTAGCAATGCACGTTGGTTCAAGTTCTCTCTCTGCCCCAGGCTGCTTCCTTTACTTCTCATGGGTGACGTTCCTGAGAGTGCTCCCCTAAAACTTGCTGTGCACAATCTCCATCTCGGAGTCTGTTTCCAGGGAACCTGACAGATGACAGCCACCTGGCTGGCCCATATTACCCCATTACCCAGTACATTCAAGCTCTCTGCATCTCCCTGGCATTGAGTAGGGTCCCAATGCCTGGGCAAGAACCAGCCTCTCCCCACGCATCAGCCACGTCTCCCTCCAGCCCTTCAGCAACCCTTGTTGAGCATGTCCAGTGCTGAGTGCAGATGCTGGGTTAGAGAACACATGGCTGACCAGAACACAGTCCCTCCTTCAAGAGGCCTTGTGTGGTGGTCGTGGGGGAACAGGAGTAAGACATGTGCAGCGACCTTCCCACCTAGTCTGCAGTAGGCGGCGGCCACCGAGAGGAAGTGGAGTCTGGCCTGACTCTTGCAGCTGCTCAGGAGTTAGCTGGTGAAGAAGGTGAGGGTGTCCAGGAAGAGGAAACAGCTTGTGCAAAGCCGTGGAGCTGACATGGACCTGGCAGGACCCAAGGTGGCTTCACTGAGGCTTCAGAGGCCAGCAGGGATGGACAGCAAAAGGCCTGAGAGCCAGAGTAGGGGAAGGCTCTCCCAGACCCATGGGGAGCCATCGAAGGGATTTCAGCAGGGGAGGACGTGTTCAGAATTGCCCAATGGAACCACTCTGGCTGCACATGGATGAGGCAGTTGAGAGAAGAGACAAGAGGTCCCAGAGAGCGGGCTGGTACGGTCTATGGCAGTGGCCAAATCTACCAGGTAGGTCCGAGAGGGACTGAGGAAGATTGATATTGATAGGTGATTGAGTGGAATGTGTGGGATGAGTAGTGGCTGAGTCAAGCAAGACTCTTGCGATGAAATGGTAATAAGGGGTGGCTATTGCAATTCTCTGAGGTGGAGACATAGAAGGAAGAGCAGGATTGGGCAGAGTGAAGGTGATGAGCACAGGCAGACATGTGTTAAGTTTTGGGAGCCAACAGGGTGTCTATGGAAGCTAACATGTTCACAGGGTCTGGGGATTAGGATGTAGACATCTTTTGGGGGGATTCTCATCCAGCCCACCACACTTGGATCAATGATGTGAGATGTCAAGACAAAGCTCCTGCATGCCAGTCCTGGAAGGAGAAGAAGAGGTCACAAGTCTGGAGTCCAGCCTGGAAGTCTAGATGTGGCAGAGAGGCCTGGACGGTGACAGAGACCCAGAAGTTGGCCACTGTTCTGTCCTCTGCCTCTGAGCTTCCTTGAGTCACTGCCTCGAGCCTCTTTCTCACATCCTCTGCAGGCCTCTGTCTTGAGCTGCCCTCCTCACAACTCTTTCTGTGGCCATTTCACTTCTCTAGACCTCCCAGAGCTCCAAGCTGCTCCTGGTACTCCATTCATTCATTCATTCAATAAACATTCCCTGAGGATTGTTATGTCTGAGACCCTGAGCCAGAAACACCCCATCTCAGGAGTACACATTCTGGTGGGGGAGGCAGAAATGAACCCACAATTTTAAACAGTGCAGCAACCCAGGTGTGCCTGGGGTCCTGTGGGGTGCCAGAGAAGGAGCCCCTCCAATACCTGGACAGCCAGGAAGCCTTTCCACAGGAAAAAAAAACTAAACTGACTCTTGAAGTCTGCAGAAGATAAGGAGGGTGCAGAGGGTGTACCAGGAGCAAGAACGGCACATGCAAAGGCACTGAGGCATGGGCCAGTGTGATGAGCTCTGCAAGCTGCCTGGAGCCTGGCAGGGCTGGAGTGATGGGTAGGGTGGGAGATAAGGATAAAGGGGTATCCAGAGGCTGGGACTTGGTGGAGGGTAAGCATGCTTGCAGATGCTAAGTGGATGGCCACAGGCAACAGGTCTGGGCACTGATAACTGACAAGAAGCCCTATGATCTGCAGCATATCTGCCTCCCCAGTGAAAGTCGACACATCTCAGTCCTCTGAGAAGGCAGCAGAGACTCTGTGTATTAGTTTCCTGTTGCTACTGTAATAAATTACCACAAACTTAATAAAAATTCCTTCCCTTGCAGGAGCAAGAACAGCACATGCACCTCCTGGAAGTCAGAAGTCCAAAATGAGTCTCACTGAACTAAAGTGAAGGTGTTGGCAGGGCTCGTTCTCTTTGGAGGCTCCAGGGGAGAAGCATTTCCATAATTTTTTTTTTTTTTTTTTGATGAACCGTATCCTCATGCCTTGGCTTGTGGCCCCACATCACATGACCTTTTTGCTCTCTGCTTCTGTGGTTTCATCAGCAGTGGTTCTGTCTGTTGGGCCCTCCCATCTCCCTCTTGTAAGTACTTCGGAAATTACATCATTGAGCTCACACAAATAAACCAGATCCATATGCCCATCACAAGATCTTTACCTTCATCACATCTGCAAAGCCCCTTTTGATATATAAGGTAACACAGTTACAGGCCCCAGGGATCAGGACATGGGCATCTGGTGGGGCATGATTCAGTTTACCGCAGCCCAGAATCAATGATGTGGGAAGTCACAACTAAAGCTCCCCCATGCGAGTCTTCCCAGGGGCACACTGCTCTCTGAGATGTCCTGGGGCTTCAAGTGTCAAATAATTGAAAACTATCTCCTTTTCAGAAAAAAAAAATCTAGCACAAAAGAGAGGAAAAGAGAACCAATAGGAAGCCTCCCCCGTGCCTGCCTCTGGCCCCGAAGCCTCGTCAGTACGTATTTCTAATACACTTTCATGCTTGGTGGGAGATCCTTCGCACGCTGACAAATTTCTCCTGAAATGTAGATGTCTTGTTCAGAATAATAGCTGTAGCGCACAGGTGCCCAGCTGCTATTGTAAAATCAGTAAGCATTTAATTGAAACAAACGACTATAATAATAGCATATTATCCCTGCAGGCCGAGTGCCATCACAGTTTTAATTATTGAGTTAAGAGTCAGACTAATTTATCCTTTAAGGCAACAGCCCCATTCCTGGTGATACTGATCATCGTGTTATGAATATGAAGCCGCCGGCGGAGAAGCAGAGAAATGAAAAGCAATTTGTCCCCTTTGGGGGCTGGTTTTGTCTTAGAAGAAAGGTTTGCAAATACGGGTCACCAAGCCCCTGGGTCTGGGATTGCTCAGCTGGGGGTGTGAGGTTTCTGTTCAGGTTGGGATGGGGCTGTGGGGGGCCCCCGTGCTCCCCATCTCTCCAATACAGACCCTCTCTCCTCTGCTCAGAGCCAGCTCCAGCTCCCTACTATATCTCAAGTAAAAGCCAAAGTCCTTACTGAGCCACAAGCCCCTATAACAACTCAACCACCACCACCACCTGGCACCTCTCTGGCCTCCCCAACTCCAGTCCCCTCCATCACCCCTCTCCATCACATCCACCCCCTTGCTCTTCTTTCAACACTCGAGCAGCCTCCCACCACAGGGCTCTCTTCTAGCTCAGTGCATTTTTGCCCCCAGGAGATATCTGGCATTATGTGCAGACATTTTTGTTGTTACAACCGTGGGGACGCTCCTGGCATCTGGTGGGTAGAGGCCAGAGAAGCTGGCCAACATCCTGCAATGCACAGGGCAGCCCCGCAATGAAGAACAATCCAGTCCAAAATGTCAGTAGCGCTGAGCTGGAAAACCATGGGAGGTGAGCTACTGCCTCTGCATGGAATGTTCTTCCCCTACCCAGCAGGGGATACTCACCCTGCTCCCTCCCTCACCTACTGCAAGACTTCCTTCAAACCACAGTTTTATCAGAAGGCCTTCCCTGACCATCCTACCCAATACTGCAACCCGCTCCCCTGCCCCACACACCGGGCCAGCATTCCCCATCCCATTATGCTTCTGTTCTTTCTTCCAAAGTACTTAACACCTGCTAACGTACTGCATGACTTATTTAGTAGATTATTGTTTATTATCTCGCTCCCCCTGCTAGGATGTGAATTGCACATGGGCAAAGATCTTTGTTTTGTTCACTGATGTATTGCTGCTATCTAGACCAGCGCCTGCTGGTATCTAGACCGCGACACCTAGCAGGGGGTTCAGTGAATGTTGAATGAGTTAGCCACCAACCTCCCCCTCCCTTCACCCTCCACATCTGCTGGGCCCTCAAAAGCACATGCCACCTCCTCCTGGTCTCCCAAATCCACCCCTTCTAGCCAAGGTTCAGAGCCCACTTCATTTTCCTGGCCTATGGTAAGTCTCTTAATGGGCAGCTTAGGCATTTCTCCAGCAAGTGCTTTTGGGTAACTCCCACAGGCCACATGGTGCATTCTCGGTTGGTTCTTTGAGGGCAGAAACAGTGGCCTGTGAACTGTCACAGCCTCAGGACCTTCACGGTGGCGGTCAATGAGCCACAGGACCTGAGACACAAAGAATGCAGGCACAGACCTTGCCATGCAGAAGGGGCCACCAAGTCCAGCGGGACAAACAGATGGAATGAGCTAATCGCACCAATATAGCACAACCCATGCTACTAATGCGCTCACCCACTCGACAAATGCAGCGTGCTCCTGTGACGCAAGTATCTCACCCCTTCCAGTGAATGGGGAAAGTGGCATTGCAGAGGAGTCCTGCTCAGTCATACAGGCTTCTTACAGCGCAGTACTATTTTATGCTAACAAGGAACAGCGGCTGAACACAGAGGGCGCTAATAGAGCAGGACTCAGCAAACAGTGGAGGAAGCAGCGCTGCTTCCAATGCCCAGTCGCCCACCTTCCCCCACCTGCCCTTGTGTACCACTTGGCCCACCTTCATACCACTTGGCCACCTGCTCTGGTGTAAAAGCGCCAACTGCTTGCTTCTCCATCTTTGTGCATTTTGCCCTTGTCTCCATAACTCAGCAGTGAACCTCACACCCGCTTCCATCAAAATGCCTCCCCACCCTTCCTCAAAACTCCTTCCATCAAAATGCCTCCCCAGTTGTTACTGAGGGTTTTTAAGGAAGAATTTAACAAATGCTTTTTAATTGTGCAGATATATACATTAGGAATGTAATGGTTTTCTCTTAGTGCTCTGGTTACAAAATTGCATAGACCTTGAGTAGTTTGTCCCAGCTCTATTTTTCCCATAAACTCTTGTTCTTAGGATTTTTCAGGTTTTTCAGGAAGGCATGTGTCACTTTATAGCAGGCACATCTGTATTTATTAAGTATCTGCTATATGCCAGGCCCTGTGCTGAGCACTGGGACTCCCCTGCCCTGTGGAGCTCATCTACACCCAAATCAATACACAGTCACAGTGGTGGTGAGGGCCGAGAGGGAAGCCGAAGGCCAAGTGAGGCTGTAAGATCAGGGGTCAAGGGCACACTGGGCATCAGGAGAGGCCCTGATTTGGCAGGAGTGAAGGATAGTGGGAGGGGTGAGGAGGGTTGGGGAAGGAGGAGCTTAGAGTCACAGGCAGGGGCCAGGCTGGGTGGGCCTTGAATGCTAGGGGAAGACATTGGACTTTATCCTGTGGGTCACTGGAAACACATAAGAGTTTTAGGCAGAGCAGTGACTTGTATTTCAGAAAGGCCAGCTTGGCTGCTAAGAGTAGGTGGCAACTTCCAGCTGAGAGGTGATATAGCCGCCATCTGAGACTCAGATAGATGGAAAGCAAGAGATGGAGGGAGAGAAGTAGGATTGGGGACTGGTTCTGGCAGATGATTAAGACTCATACCAGATTACTGATGAAATTCATGGGCTGCTTACATAGGAGAAGAGACACACCCAGCCAGGTAGGGGAGAGTAGCCAGCTGTAGACAGCTGAACTTGGGGATGACATCCAAGTGGGGGTCTCCAGGTGGGGGCCGATTGCACGGCCTGGTGCTTAGGAGAGGGGACAGAGCAGTGGAAATGGCCTGGACTCCCTTGTGGTACCCAGCCATGAGCGTGGAGCATCGGAAGAGTCCTATAAAGGATGGTGCAGAAGGGTGGCCTGAGTGGTGGAGGACACCAGGAGCCTGGTCTAATACAGTTAAAGTCAAGGATGATAAAGACAGCAGGTGCCCAATGGGTTTGGCAACGTGAAGGCCATCAGTGCCCCTAACCAGAGGAGTTTTATAGTCACAGGGAGGCAGAGGTCAAGGCGAATGGGAGGGGAGGAAATATAGATAGCCAGAGTCAATGACCCCCTTTTGGAAGCTCTCCTGGGACCACGAGGGGAGAGAGGAGACAGTAAGCAGGTGTCACAGGACAACTTTCTATTTAGATGCTAAGCAGAAAGTGCGATTGTGGAGGGCAGGTGTTCCCATCACAGCAATTCCCCATGGGGATCCTAACTGCAGAAGCGGGTGACTGGAACATGGGTTTGCCACTCACAGGCCATGTTCTCATTTTGGGGGTCAAGTGGTTCTTTTAACAACCCTGTGAGGTCGCTGCTGCTGTTACCACTTTACAGTTGAGCAAACGGAGCCTCCAAGAGGTGAGGTTCATGGCTCCCTGTCTGCAGCGCACACAGAGCAGGATCAGGATCCAAACCCAGGTCTGTCTGACCCCAAAGTTTGAGCTCTTTTCACTATTGAGGGCAGAGCGGCATGGTGCAGGCTGGGCTGGCCTCACCACATCCTCTTACCCACGGTTACAGAGTGCCTGAAAGGGTATGGTGCTTGTTATCACCAAGCAGGTCAGCACAGCAATATCCGTCTTGTTTTGACTAATCTTTGTGACTTATCTTTCTGTATCTTTGTGAAGAACTGAGAGGGAACCACTGGTCAAAAAACAATGACAAACCGCAGAACTGCTGTGATGGAAGCAGAGCTGGAGGGCGAGGCTTGCGGTTCAGCATCAGCACGGTGGCGACCCTGAGTGTCAGGGGGCTGCTAGGACTCCAGGGTTCACTGTGGCCGAGGAAGGGACGAAGCTTGGGGAGCCAGGAGGGGCAGATCACAAGGGGATGAGGACTTGGTCTGGCAGTCACTGGGGGGCCAGAGTGGTGTGTGAGTGGGGGATGGCCCAGCAGGTTTCCCTGTGCTCAGGGCAAGAGGCTAAAGGCAGGGTCAAGAGGCACGTGGGGCAGATGTCATGGACAGGAGAGAGCTGAGGAGGCAGAACTGGCTGCCCTTGGTCACAGCAGGTGGATAACTAAAAATGACCTGTCCAAGCTGTGAGTCCTCCAAATTCCTGAATTTGATCTTCAGTTTCTATTTCAAAAGGGGTCTGAGAGCCCTGCCCACAGCACCAGGACTGGGAGGGGGCATCAGAGAATCTGGCAGGGAACCTTTCCTCCCCCATCTGAGTGCCAGGGAGGGCACATCTTACATCTTACTCCTTTGCGTCTTTGTCTGTCTGTATCACTGGAATGTAAGCTCCAGGAATCAGGGATTGTCATCAGTTTTGTTCACTGCTCAGGGCTTGGAAGAGTGCCTGGTACATAGTAGGGGCTTAATAAAAGTGTGAGGGCTGAATGAGTGCGTGAGTGATCCTGATGGAATGAAGCAGAGAAACTCCAATGTCTTGCTCAAGGTTTGCAGCTCTAAGCCCTGCAGCGAGGGTTTGGGAGCAGAAAAGTAGGTTATTTTCTCCTCCAGCAATGAGCTCCCCATAGACAGATGCCCCTCTCCCAGAACCAGTCCAGCCCCACCCTAGGCTGCTGCTGGGGGCTCTACTAGACCCCCTCACCCCCCTGCCCAGCCACAGCACCCCCTCTGGGAATGGGGCAGCCCCTTCCACCTGGGACCAGTTGGCCTCCTTCACCCCTGCTCACTTTTGGACTCAGTTCAAATGCCCTTGCCTTCAGGAGGCCTTCCCTGGCTCCCCTACCTAAATCAGGATCCCTGTTGATTCTCTCTCCTGACACCCTGTTATTTTTTCCATTGAACTTGTCACAGCTGTAGTCGTACCTCCGGCTGAGTGTGTACATGGCTCTGGTTGTGTGCTCCATTTATGAAAGCGGGAACTGTGGCTGGTGCTTTGCTCTGAGCCGTTTCCCCAGTGCCAAGCCCGAGGTCTGGCACCTGTCAGGCACTCAGCACATGTTGAGGAATGAGCCAGGTGGGCTGGGAGCTCTGGGCCCCAGACTGGCAGCCTCCATGATCCCCTAAGTGGGACCTCCCTCCTACATCCTCCACCTCGAAGCATTTGAGGCACGCCATGGTTGGGCCCCTGCTTTCTCCAAGCCTCTGCTTGTCCTGCTCCCCACTGGCCCCCCACGCACAGAACATTCCTGCCTCCTCATCTTTGCCTGTGCACTTCCTTCTGCCAGTGATGCCTCACCCATCCCCAAGCACCTAGGCACTTGGCTGAAGTCAACTGGTCTCTGGGACCTATTTGAGCTCGACCAGCCACTTCATCTCTCTGGGCCTCCTCAATTAAGGATCTCCAAATGGGGCAGAGATGGAATCAGATCTGCATCCAGTAAGTTCCCACTGGCTGCCCCCACGGGGATGAACTGGAGCAGGAGACACAGAAGCAGGGAGACCAGGTCAGAGGCTTCTGCAGCTGCACAGGCTATGGCGGAGAGGCCTAAGCTGGGATGGGGCAGTGGAGGCGGGACAGACTTAAGGCAGGAAGCCTGGTGGTGGGTTCCGGGTGGGCTCAGCATGGCTCAGGGATCCCAGGCAGGTGGTGGGACCTCCGCATGACGGGGAAACATAAGAAGGAGGGGAGGGTGACCCACCCCCTCCCCCGAACGCTGAACATTCTCCATTCTGAATTGGCACATGTGCTAATTAAAACCATCTTTCCAAAGAATTTATTATAGGCTATTCTGAGCTAATTATAAATTCTCTGAAGCTGATCCTGAGCAGTTTGCTAATGCAGTGTTGAAATCTCTTTGGCCACCCTCATTTAAATTATTCATCAGGCCCTGCAACAGTTGTGAACTGTAATTTAAACAGTCAGCTCATGAATATTCAATTAACACAACAAACACTGCCGTGTTTTACTGCCTCGCCGCTCAATATTTTGTATCCTCACCCGTGTTTACATGTTTTTATGAACTCTCGAGAAAAATGCTGCCTGTGTTGAAGTGCCTGGTTAAGCCGAGATTGAAATGCCCAAGGTGGGGAGGAGGCGGCAGGAAAAGCTTCCCACATCCTTTCCCAGGAGAGTTGTGGGTGCTCAGGGATGGGGCTCAGTGGCCTCACCCCACAGAAGAAGGAGGGAGGCCCAGAGAGGGTCAGAACCAGCCCTGAGGTCACACAGTGGACCTGCAGCATAGAAGGACTTGGAGTTCTGGGGTGGTTCCTACCGCCTAATTTACCACAAATTAATTGATGAAGGGGGTGTGGGGAGGTCTGGCCTGAGACAATGTCAGGGAGGCAGAAGAAGCCACACATTTCCTGCTCTCCAGCCCCCACTTTTTAGGTTTATTACGGTTTATTTTTATTTTTGAGGTAAAACAAATTCCTAGGGTTTTTTAAATCCATAATTTAAGAGGAATGCCCACTATTAATATGAAGGAGTAATTTTTAATTCAAAATATGCTGTTTATCTTCTTTTTCTCCCTCTTCCCACCCTTTCTCCCTGAGTCCCTAAAGTCCATTGAGTCATTCTTATGTCTTTGCATCCTCACAGCTTAGCTCCCACTTATGAGTGAGAATATACGATGTTTGGTTTTCCATTCCTGAGTTACCTCACTTAGAATAATAGTCTCCAATCACACCCAGGTTGCTGCAAATGCCATTAATTCATTCCTTTTTATGGCTGAATAGTATTCCATTGTGTGTGTATATATATATATATATCACAGTTTCTTTATCCACTCGATCGATGGGCATTGGGGTTGGTTCCATATTTTTGCAATTGTGAATTGTGCTGCTATAATCACGCGGAAAGAAGTCATTATCCCCAGCCCCTTTTGGGCAATGGCCAAATGTTGACCAATCAGGTACAGCCGTTCAAGGCAACAGGCCATCTTAGAATCCAAACTGGCTTAAAGATCAGAGTTCCCCGTACCCCGCACTCCATGGCCACGTCAGAGGACTATGTGTCCCCACCCCGCCCCGCCAGGAGCTTTAGGGCCACTCAACCTGTAAACAGTTTGGAAGACTCCACAAATGGCTCCTCATTTATCCTCGCATCCCTCCTCTGAGGCAGGCGCTATGATGGTTACCATTTTTTACAGATGAGAAAGCTGAGGCTGAAAGGGTGAAGAAGATTGCCCAGGATAGAGCTGGGGCTTGAGCTGGAATCTTCCAGCCCCAAGGTCCCTGCTCTCCTGATGGCATCAAATTACTCCTCCACTGAGGATCTGGGTTCTTTCTGAGGGTGGGGGAAGCTGTAACTCATTCCTCCCAAGGATCCAGACATGTGGTGGGAGGGGGGAAAATAACATTTTTCACACATAGGATTAGTTCAGATTTTTAAAAAATTCTACAAAATTCAGTGCTGACATGAGGGGGAGAACTCTGATATCTCTGGCACCATGAGTGGGGTTGCAGCTGATGCGCCCATTTGCTGGGCGGTGTGTAGAGATTCAGTGCAGTGATGCTGGGCAGACCCACCTGGTCTGACCATTTCTCCAGAACACACTGCACAGCTCCATCCCCTCAGCTGCCTCATCCATACAATGGGGTGACAATAGAGTCTACCTCAAAGGTTTCATGAGAATTAAATAATGCATGAGGAAGCGCTCAGCACAGGGCCTGAGAAATAGTAGAAAAGACCTCGATCTACTAATGCTCCCACGATCACCACCATGTCATCCGAATCAAAATTACTTGGCAATATGCTTCAAAATGTGCATGTCTTCTGGCCCACCACTCATTCCAATTTTATTTTAAAATAATTGTTGAGTGCCTCCTATGTACACGGCACTGATTTTGGTTCTGGTGATACAGCAGTGAATAAAGCAGACCCAGTCCCTGCTCTCAGGGCACTGGCGTTCCAGTCAAGGAGACAGAGGTGACAGCAGACACACAAATAAATATATCGTGCTTTAGACAGTGGTAAGTGCCAGGGAGGAAAATAGAGCAGGGAAGATGAGCTCAAGGTGCTGGGTGGGGGATGGGGTGCAATTTTAGAAGGGCCTCCTGAGAATGACATCTGAGTCACTTTTTTTGAATATTTTCTTTTTTTTTTTTTTAATTATACTTTAAGTTTTAGGGTACATGTGCACATTCTGCAGGTTAGTTACATATGTATACATGTGCCCTGAGTCACTTTTTAAGAAAGACAGAGGTATGAGAATATACTCTGCAGATATCTGCGGAAGAGTGTTTCAGGCAGAAGGAACAGAATGGCAAAGAGCCGAGGCAGGCTCGTCCCTGGCACGTTCAAGGACTGGTGAGGCTGGCGGGGCTGGAGCCGAGTAAGCCGTGGGGGTGGGGTGGCATGCAGATTATGCGGGGTCTGGTGGACATTATAAATCACTGGCTTTCACTTTGAGGGAGATGTGAAGGCACTGGGAGGCTGTGAACCAGGTCCTCACCTAGAGCTCTCTCACTGACAAGAAGGGTGGTCCGGGATGATGACCCCTAGATGTGTGGCCTGAGCAACTGGGAGGATGGAGCTGTTTTTTGGTGAGATAGGAAGGGGCGGAGGGCAATGGAGGAGCAGGGCAGGTGAAGTGTTAGGACCTTGGTTTTGGAGAGAGTATGTTTCAGATGCCTGTTAGACAACCAAAGAGATACTTGGGGCTGGAGATAAAAATTTGGAAGTTCTCAGGATATAGAGGGTATGTAAAACCACAAAACTAGATGGGATCATGGAGCACCTGCAACAGATAAAAAGAGGACTGAGCCCTGGGGCCCCTTCAGTGCTCAGAGGTAAACTCAGGAGACTCACACGGGGGGAGCAGAGAGGAGCGGGAGAGTGTGCGTCCCAGCAGCCAGGAGAGGAAAGCACTGGGCAAGGCTGAGAAAGTGACCAATTGTGTCAAAGGTTGATACGCAGGCAAGTAAGTCAAGGGCTGAGCACTGACCCCAGAATTCAGCAACAGGGAGGTCATTAAAAACCACGAAGTGGGAAGTTTCAATGAAGGGCTTAAAACGAAAGCCAGGAAAGGGTGGGAGTACAGAATTTGGGAAAAATGAAAACACATGACTGTTTCAAGAAGTTTTGAAATCCCAAAGGAGATAAATGTACAAATAGAAAAGGTAAGTCCACAAAAATGTTTGACTGTGTTTGTAGTGCAGGGTCTCACAGCCTTGGCATTAATGATATATGGGGCCAGATAATTTTTGGTGGCAGGGGTTGGGGGCTCTGTCCTGTACATTATAGGATGCTTAGCAGCATCCCTAGCCTCCAGTTGTGACAATCAAAAATGTCTCCAGACACTGTCAAATGTCTGCAGGGAGGCAAAACTGTGCCTGTTAACAACCACAGATGTAGTAGAAGTTCTTGGCCCCTTCCTGGGCCCCCTTCACTGGAGCAGCGCCCTGTCCCCCAGCTGCTGGGAACATCGGTTGGTGAAGGCTCTCAGCTGCCCCCTTCTTCAGAGGACACCCCTTGCCAACAGGTACTGCAGCCCCAGGAGGTCACTCCATCCCCCAATCTCTGGCAAACGACGAATGGACATGGGGGTGCAAAGGCTACCCCTTTACCCTATGATGGGATCAACTGTGTGGTGCAATTTATGCTCCAGAACACCCCTGGGGGCAGGCAGAGGCTCGACGCATCCAAGGGAAACTTCTCTGTCTGCCTTAACATCTCTCCCTCCCTCTCCTGAGATCCCACCCTCAAAATATAATAATAATAAAATTTTTAAAAAAATCCTTTTCACCACTCCCAAAGAACCCATCCCAAGAGAGTTTATAATAGAAAAGATCAGAAATAGCCTAAATGTCCATCAACAGAAGGTTAAGTACATGATGAAACACCCATATGATGGAATGTTATCTAGCCACTAAAAGGAAGAGCAAGACCTGTAATTATGCACGCGGAAGTATACACATGATACACTATTACAGAAAATTGGCAGGTCCTAGAACTGCTCCAATAGAACACACTGGAAAGTACAGGAAAAGGCATCACATTCGGGTCCGATGTATGTAAATTTTGTACATATTTTTATATATTGTGTGTATTATCTTTGTATATTGTATATCTTTGTATATTGTATATATTATTGTATATATTATCTTTGTGTATAATGCACAAAGATAAGACTGAAAAGATACTTAGTAAATGGTTGGGTTAATAATGATTATTTGTGGATGGTGCAGTTTTAACAATTTTTACTTCTTTGTATTTGTTGGTTTAATTTTTTTTTCACAGTGAACATGTGCCATTTTTTAAAAATCAAATCCACAAAGCTATGCTTTGGGAAGAAAGTAAAAGATGTAAGAAGACTTCATTTCAAAATTTATAGATACAGCCAAAGCCATACTAAGAAAAAATGTACAGCCATAAACTTTTTATTATTAAACAATAAACAATAAAAGTACATGAACTAAAGAATTCAAAATAAAAAATTTAAACAGCTACAGAAAGAAAGAAGGGATTCATAAACATAAAGAGGGAAAACATTAAGAGAAAGAAAAGTAATAGAATTGGAACACAACTCTGATGCTTAGTCCTCTGAATAAAATGAATAAAACAATGTAGATAAAGCAATAAGGTGGATAAACCCCGGGTAAAGGTGAACAGAAAAGAGAAGGAGAAACCACCAATATATGACTTTAGCATTATGAATCAGGGTGTAATTATAGATACGAAGACCATAAAAGAGATAAGGTAATACTATATACAACTCCATGGTAATAACCGTATAGATCTCAATGTAATAGTCATCTTAGGAAGATGGTATAACCTCAATACAGAAGTATGAGATCTCAGTGTAGTAGATTACTCAGGAGAACTCAGTGTAATAGTCATCTTATAAAGATAGTGGAACCTCAATACAGAAGTATGATAAAGCTATCTTATAAAAAGCCACCACCGGATCAGAGAGGAGACGGGCTAAGGGAGAGGGGATGTGGCTGAGGAAGGAGGGAAGGGGGTGAGTGCTGGTGGCAGCCCCAAGACCAGAGGCAGCAATGAGGTTGTCATTTGTTAAGTTTCCCTGCAGAAGTGAGGGCCCACGGGACGTGGAGGTGCTGCTCACTGTCCTGCATGAGAAGCAGAGCTGTGTGGCAAAAGGGATGGACTGTGCTGGCCACCAAAATGTGGGACTCAGATCTTCTGTGCCAGGTGGCACTGATGCTGAGAGCACCAGCCGCAGCTCCTCGGCTCCCTGAGCACGCGCCTCCCAGGCCACGCTGGCCTGTGGTCACGCCCAGTCAGTGTCTGAACACATTGGTGCTTAAGGCAGGTCCATTTGGGGAAGGTGTGCAGCTCTTCTGATGGGCAGCTTTGGTTTGAGGACTCCCCATTGGCCTGGCCAACCTTTCTTAAAACTGATGCAGTCCAAGATGCTTCCTGCCCAGTCCTTGCTACCCAGATCTTCCTATCCAGTCAGTCCTTCTTTCCCTCCCTTTTTTTTTTTTTTTTTTCTGAGATGAAGTCTAGCTCTGTCACCCAGACTGGAATGCAGTGGTGCGATCTTGGCTCATTGCAAACTCTGCCTCCCAAGTTCAAGTGATTCTCCTGCCTCAGCCTCCCAAGTAGCTGGGATTACAGGTGTTCACCACCATATCCAGCTAAATTTTTGTTGTTTTAGTAGAGACAGGGTTTCACCATGTTGGCCAGGCTGCTCTTGAACTCCTGACCTCAGGTGATCTGCTCGCCTCGGCCTCCCAAAGTGCTGGGATCCCTTCCTTCCTTCCCTTCTGTCCCTTCCTTCCTCTATCTTTCCCTCCTACCTCACTTCCTTCCTTCTTTCTTTCCTTTCCTCCCTCCTTCCCATCCTTTTTCCCTCTGGTTTCAGACCTATATCATGGTCTGAAGCTTCCCCCCTCCTCTGGCCTTCTCTTCCTCCCCCCACCTCCTTTTCCCTCTCTCTCTCCTCTTACATATCTAATCCCGTCTGGTGCCTGTTTCTTGGTAGACTCCAACTAATGTACAACTAGAATCTGTCTTTGGGAGAAAAATTGTACCTGTTTGATAGAAACACACTGAGGACCTGCTTGGGGTGGAGGGTGGATCCCAAGGACACCCCACTCAGGGGTCACTAAGCTAATTTCTAATGAAGGCAGGTCCTGCCCATGGAGGAGCTTTGGTTTCATGGGCACAGAGGTAAGTATAGGGGAGATGCCAGGGCTGAGGGGCTCACAGTGTGACAGACAGAACCGAGAGAAGTCCCAGGCATGGAACATGCCACAGGGCAGGGATACACTCACAGGCTCACAGTGACTGTGGCCACAATAAGGCATGGAACTGCACAAATGAGTAAACTGTTTGTGCCAGGTACCCCTGTGAGACCATGTGGGCATCCACTGTCAGTTCACCAATGCTTGGGCAGGTGGACTTCCTGGGGGAACCAGAAAGGATACAGAGCCCTCTATGTGGTTGGCAGGGAAGAAAACAGAGACAGCTCACACGTAAAGTGCTTGGAGACAAATAATAGCATTGCCATGGCTCCATGCTGAGTACTTTATAATCATGACAGCATCTGATTTTCAAAGCAACCCACAAGGTAAGAATGAATAACACATCTATTTTACACACACACACAAAAACACTAAAGTTCAGAGGGCCTGGGTAAATTCCTCAACACGCATGTAGCTGGAAAAACTCAAAATCCAGTTCTCTCCAAGTCCAAGGCCAGTGACATTAATTCTGGCAATGTGCTGACCCCCCTCTCAGCAGGGCCATGGGCACAGAGAAGACAGGGAGAGTCCCGGTTAAGGGGCTGTTCCCGAAGGACAGTTTTGTCTCCAGCGTCATCGGCCGGCCATTGCTCACTTGTGCTGTGGACGCATGCGTGGGTGACGGGCCTTCCACCACGTGCTAAGGGCAAAGTGAGCCTGCTCCCTACCACATCTGGAATTCATTTTGCAGTGGGTTATGGGAAGGTACAGTTCTGGTTTAGTGTGATCAAAGTCAGTTAGGCTGGGTGTGGTGGCTCACACCTATAATCCCAACACTTTGGGAGGCCAAAGTGGGAGGATCACTTGAGGCCAGGAGTACGAGACAAGCCTGGGCAACACAGGGAAACCCCATCTCTTTAAAAAAAAAAAAAAAAAAAAAAATCAAAAATTAGCCAGACATGGTGTTGTGTGTCTGTGATCCCAGCTACTCAGGAGGCTGAGGCAGGAGGATTGCTTGAATCAGGAAGGTAGAGGCTGCAGTGAGCCATGATTGCACCACTGCACTCCAGCCTGGGCAACGGAGCAAGACTCTGTCTCAAAAAAAAGTCGACCTAGTGGAAGCATGCAGGGCACAGCCAATGTACTGGCTAGAGTTAATCTGCTTCTCAGAGCAGGGATACAGAAGCAGAAGGTAAGAAGGTGTCAAGTTCACAAGGCAGACAAAAAAGGAGTGGTTGGGGGTCTTGTGTGCACAGGGACAGGGGCCTCAGGTCTGGGGCTCCCAAAGGAGAAGAGGAATCCTGTGGGATGGGGTAGCGACCATCTCAGGCTGATCCTTCAGTCTTAGAATCGTGGCTTACGGCCCCATAATTTGCTGTTACCCTGTGCTTCTGACGAAGGTCCAGTTCTTCCGGGCCAGTTGCTACCAGTGCTGCAAATGTCTGAGTCTGTCTACCTGCTCACACTCTGTCCTCCTATGATCTCAAAGAATGGGCTTTGCTGATCCATCCCTTCCCTGGCATATGCACACCCCTCTTCCCCATAAGCAGTGGGAGGAATTTTGCGTTCTGGTCACACAGACGTCCCTGATACCTCCCCTGTCCTAGGCCCCCTTTCTTTTCCCTGTTGCATTTTGTTCCTGGTTCTTCTTAGGCCCTTGGTGCACAATTGCCCATGAAGCACCCCAGGATGAGGCATCGTGCGATTCAGGAAAACCTGGAGTCTTTCTGATCACAGGCTGGGACTGTCATCATGCCAGAGGGTCCGCTTCAAGGCCTGTCCCAATTGAAGGTGCACAGGGTAGGAAAGAACCAGGAACCACAGGCAGAGGTGTCGGTCCTCGAGTTCCTCTGGGGGGAAAAAGTCTGCAACCATCCTGAGTGTGATGAAATCCTCAAGGCAAACAGAAACACAAGTGCGTCCTGTGTGTCCTAAAACAACTGAGAATTCAGGGCTCAACGGAGGATGACCACAGCCTAGTGTTCTGGGCTGGCATTAGAAGCCCCTGGAGGCGTGGTTAGGCATGGGCTGCTGGGCCCAGCCGAGTCTCCCAGTCACCAGGTCTAGGGAGGGGCCTGAGAATCTGCATCTCTAATAGGTCCCCAGGCAATGCTGCTGCTGCTGGCCTTAGGATCACGTTTCCAGAAGCAGCTCAGCAGTAGTCTGTCTTGCTGGATCCCCTGCTGGGAGTGTGTCTGCCAAAGGCACACACCTGCCCCTTTCTCAAGAACTGCCCTTGGCCAAGAGGGGCCATCTTTTTATTTTTATTTTTAATTTTACTTTAAGTTCTGGGTTACATGTGCAGAATGTGCAGGTTTGTTACATAGGTATACATGTGCCGTGGTGGTTTGCTGCACCTATCAACTTGTCATCTAGGTTTTGAGCCCCACGTGCATTAGGTATTTGTCCTAATGCTCTCCCTCCCTTGGTGGGGCCGTCTTACATAGGAAGTTATGCAGGGGCTCCACCTACTTCTGGCCTGTGACCCATGACTGATTCACAGTTCACAATGGGGAACAAATGCCAGCAACTCTGTGGCCTAATCCACGCTGCAGTGCTGCCTGTGGGACCAGGCAGACCTCCCTCTAGCGCGGCTCCAGATAGCATCTCTAATGTCTCATTTACTCTTCGCAACAACCCTGGGAGGAAACTGTGGCACAGAGAGGTTAAACAGCTTGGCTGAGGTCGCACAGCTGGTTACATGTGCAGCTGATGCTGCCTGACCTTGGAGCCCTACCTCCTAACCCCGTGGCTCTCCTGAGCCGGCTGTGATCCACACCCTCCAGAGACTTGAATCTCTTGAGGAGCTCATTCATGAAATGCTTTAGAAGCCCCCTCTCCCTTGATCCTTTCCACAACTCCCTGGGGTGATTTCGGTTTTGTCCATTCGACAGGTGAAGAAAGTGAGGCCGGAAGGAAAGTGACTTGCCTCCCACAATCTCTTAGTGGTGGCAGAGACAGGAAGTTAAACCCAGGCTTCCTGACTCGCGGTCTTGTTATCAGTTTCCGGGATGACAGGAAGAACTAACCATCCTTAGTTAGTTAGTTAGAGATTCCTCAGGGCTCCAGCATCCCAGTCCCACAGCTCTGCCCAATACACACACCCTATGACAGGTTCTGACTACTCACGTGATATTCCTTCCCTTTTTCCTTGCTACCAGGAGTTTGGAGACAGAGCCATTGAGCCAACACTTTTGCCCTCCTAACCCTGTCTCAGCTGAGAGCTTTGACCAACACCCACACTTGATAGGGAGACAGGGGCAAGGGTCCCACCTTTGCCCACCATCCCAGCTCAGAGGCCTGGGCCAAGGATAGGGTGAGGGATGTTTTTGTGTTGAGGACATACAGCACTTGGGGTCAAGAGAATCAGGGTCCCATCCTGTCTTCACCACTTCCTAGCTGTGTGTCTTTGGACAAGCCACCTTCCCTTTAGGTCTTGGGAACACATCTGTAAATGAGCAGAATTCTATCTCCCTTAAAGTCAACAGGAGGGTTAGAAGATATGAAGCAGACTGCTGTGTAAGACAGAAGATGCTATAGGGTCCCCATGCAACTTAGTCTCCAAAAATGATGTTTGAGGTGTTTACAGAGGCATTTATTTTTCATTCATTCATTCATTCATCCATTCTTCAGTCAGTCGGTCAGTCGGTCAGTCAGTCAGTCAACAAACCTTTTTCAGACACCTGCTACATGCCACACATGAAGCAAAGCATCCGAAATATTCATTGGCAAGTTTGATTCTCACACTCTGTGGAGTAGACAGCATCAGTTCCATCTTACTTGAGGCTCTGAGAGAGACAGTAATTCACCCAAGGTCACCCACTGGGGTAGAACAGGCACCCAGGACCCCAGACTCCCAGTTAAGTGCTATTGCTTGGGCAAGCAGCTGCCACCACCATAGCCCGGGCCCCAGCCCAACCCAGCTGCTGAGCTTAAATCTCTGATGGGGCGCGCTTGTCCTGGAAATGCTCCCAGCCTCCAGTCTTCCATAGTGCCCCGACACTCTCTCCTGGAGCTTTAATATTTAGATGAGCTGTATTTGTCTTGCTGCCTTTTATAAAGGCTCCGAGTTCTAAATGGACAAAGCCACAAGATGAGAGAAAGAGAGCTCATGAGACTGACTTTTTATTATCCAGGCAGAGCAGGGGGAAAATGACTCCAATAAATCTCAAGTTTTATGTGCTCCAGACATTCTGCGGAGCCAAAGATGGCTTCTCGGCAATGCCGACGGTACATTAAAAGCTCATTTTCCCAAACATGGTCCTGAATATGCACTCGGAGGAAAGAGCCATTACACCCAGTAATATCGAGGCTGCAGCTGACGAATGTCGCTGCGATTTTCCCTGAATTCTCCCTCATGACTCAGGAGCAGCTCTCAGAGTTCATACCCTGTTAGGCTTGGCATGCTGCCTGGAGTGGAAGTTAAACACCTGGCCCTTGCACTCAGCCTCGAGTGCTCTGATTAGGAGCCCAGCAGGGATGGAAAGGGTGGGTACCAGAGGGCAGCTGAGCAACCATAAAACATCACAAATTGTTTTATGAATTTCAACGGAAGGGGTGGTGATCAGGTCTGAACAGGGAGGTCCATGCACATATGAAATTTCTTCCTCTCAGGCTTTCCCACTGTCCTCTGGCCCCCAAGGCTACCCCCTCCAGGAAGCCTTCGGTGGCGGGACTGTCCCCTGAGCTCAGCACTTCTTCCATTTCTTGTTCCAAGCTGCAAGTGCCTCACACTTCATGTTGAGATTATTTATGAATATGAATGGCTCAACTCAGAGCTGGGCAGATAAAGTGGGTCTCCATCTTGTCCCGCTCACTGCCTTGCTCATTCACTCATTCATTTTGGAAGGCTACATGGGCTAGATATGGAGAGCCCAGACTGTGGAGTCGGGCTGCCTGGGTTCAATTCCTGGCACCATCATTTTGATAACTGTGTAGCCAAGTCATTTACCCCTCTGTGCCTCTGTTTTCTCATCTGTAAAATGGCAACAATAACAGTACCTCCTTCTCAGGGTCAAGGATTAAGCGAGATTATAAATAGAAAGGGTTTAAGTAGGTGCCAGTTCCATAGTAACTGCTAAATAAATGTTACATGACAGTTATAAATAATTCACCCATTCCTTTAGGAAAAGTTCACTGAGAGGATACAAGGTCAAATAAGGTGTGGTTCTTGACCTCCAAAGGCCAAGGTGAAGCATCTGGCCCCATGGGCATGAGCAGTGCTGCAAGGGGCTGGCCATCGTGATATTCTTGGGGATGCTCCACATGTCACTGAGCTGCCCACGTCAGCTCTCGCCTGGCACAGAGGTGGTGAAGCCGAAATAACAGCCCCAGGGAAAGCCGGGTTGACACCAAGCTGAAATCACGGCCACTGTTCCCTGCCCGCCACTCCTAGACGGTGAGCACCCCAGGGCATCTTTCAATCTTCCACAGCTTGGGTCCCTACTCAGCAGACAACAAAGATTCACCCCATACTCATACTCAGCCAGGCGGGTGCAGGAAGAACTGGGCTTAGAGTCAGAGGCCCAGGTTCGAGTCCCAGCTCTATCCTTTTTCAGGCTGTGTGACCCTGGACAAGTAATTCCCTTCTCCCATTCATTCAGTAATTAATAAACAGACATTGAAGGCCACCTGCTAACCAGGCCCTTTGCTAGATTCTGGGGCCAGAGAAAGACACAAGGCCCAGGCCCAGCCTTCAGGCCATCCCAGGCTGGTGCCCCTGGTAAATGCACAACCACATATTGCCATGAATTCAGACTGATCCCACCTTAATTTACATTTCTGATATGTTGTTCATCATGGTTTTCTGTGTTAATCTTGCCTTTTCAAAATATTTTGTTAAAACACTATTTTTATCTTGATGACTTTTTGGACACACCTTTAAATTTTATGGTTGAGGCACGCATCTCACATGCCTCCCCCTCGTTCCAGCCCAGAGCATCCAGGCAGCCTCTGTGAGAAGATGACTTCGGAACTGGGTCCTCATACAGGAATAGGAGTTCACTGGGTGGACAAGGTGGAACAGCCTTCTCAGCAGAGCGAACAGCAGGCGGAGGCTCTCAACCAGGGGTGATTTTGCTCCCAGGGGATGTTTGGCAAGGTCTAGAGACATTTTTCGTTTTTATTTTGACTAGGGTAGTGCTACTAGAGGCCAGGAATAGTGAGTAGAGGCCAGGAATGCTGCTAGACATCCTACAAGGCACAGGACACCCCCAATAACAGAGAATCATCCCACCCAAAATGTCAGTGGTGCCGAGGTTGGGAACCCCTGCGCTAAAGAACACAGGTGGGAAACACCATGGTTTAAGATGCTACTTCAGGCCAGGCATGGTGGCTCACGTCTGTAATCCTGGCACTTTGGGAGGCTGAGGCAGGCAGACTGCATGAGCTCAGGAGTTCGAGACCAGCTTGGGCAACATGGTGAAATCCTGTCTCTACTAAAAATAAAAAAGATGCTACCTCAGCCTGATCCCTTGGCCTCTCTAAGCCTCAGTTTCTGCATCTGAAAAATAGGTACCCTAATGGTTCCTACCTTAAATGGTGCTGGGAGAAGGGAAGGGCACCAAGGCTCTGCAGAGCAGGTGCTCAGTGAATATCTGTGCCCCATCCTCTCCCAGTGTGAACGCATCCCAAACTGCAGAGCAAACAGTTCTCAAAAGAGACAGTGTCCCTGGTTCCAAAGAAAACTGGGACATGGAAAACAACATGTTTTGTTGCTTTCCAACGTTTCTTGTAGGGAAAACCATGAATCTTATCTCGTCAACAAACGTGATCCTGTTCACAGAAAACCAGCCTGCGTGTTAGCTTATCACTGGCCTGAGTTTTAACAGGGAGTGAATTTTTATGACCGAGTTGTAAACCTTTGCAAAAACCATTTTTAAATTAAAGAACGCTGACAGATTCTTAACTACTGTAGCTGCTAAATTAAGCATGAGGGATGGGATGGGGGGTTTACGAAAGAAAAGAAAAAGTGCCCTAAAAGAGTTAGTGGAGGTAAAATAATGTTCATTAAAAATAGAAAAACAAACACATACAAAAAAATCTTTTGTGTTCAACTTCACACTCGTACATCATAATGTTCCAGTAAAAGGCCATTTCCCCCTGAGATAATAAAAGAATTGAATTTTTCCTTATCGGTCATCTATTTTTCTAGCCGAAGCTATTACTCCCGCTCTGGGGTTGCTAGGCAACAAGAAATATTAATAGCAGCTTTTATTAGCTTAGCTTTTGCAGCCGAGTACCAGAATGAGAAAATGGGAAACATAAATGTGTTACATAAATCTTTCAACCTTTCAGAGCCGGTGTTAGTCTCTGTTTCCATAATGATTTATTGAAGTGATGGTTCATTTATGAGAAAAAGGAGTTCAGGGTAAGAAAACGGAGCGGTCCCCTGCAGGAGTGTTTGAAAATAAATAATTATAGCAGGGGAGCAAAAGCTGTTTAAAGCCATTTTTCTGAGTTTTATAAAATGTAAAAAGACATATTTCTTTTGCTTAATGCCTCTGAAAAACAGGGGCCAAGAGTTTCATCTGGACTCTGATAAATACAAAGGAAGCCCAGGGCCTCTAGTTACCACTGTTTAGGACCTTCAGAGACCCGTTTGGGAGATCAGTGCTCCCCCTACTTCCATCCCCAGAGGGACGTTAGACAAAAACATGGCACCTTGGAAAAGCCCAACTCGGAGGCGCCCCTGGTAACCCCCTGCTTCGACTAAGATGGATCCTTCCCTTGGTCACGATGCCAAGAAGCATTGCGTCTTGGGCCCCCGCTTTCTTGGCAAGCAGTGGAACTGTCACTCCGCTGTTGCTTTTAAGCTCTGAGCCCTGACCGAGGTCCTAAGTGTAATTAATATGCCTTCCCCTGCCTGTCCCCAGCTGGGGCCCTCCCACTATCCCTGGCCACCTCAGCCCCCGACAAAGTTGATAAGCAGCAGGTCAGCCTGGACAAACTTAGAGACGAGGCTGAAGCCACCCCAACCCCGTCAATAAAGTGGTTAAAGTAATAAACAGAGCAGCTTACATTTACCGATTGCCTATGTGTGACACTTCACCTGCATCGATCGCTGACTCTTTATAAACTCCTATGAGGCAGGTAACAATATCTCCATTTACAGATGAAGAAACTGAGGCTCAGGGAGGATCAACCCCTTGATCTGGGTCACAGGGTTGGGGGTAACGAGGAGGGGAGCTGGGGTTTGAACTTAGGTCGGCCTGACCACATAGCCTATACACCTGACTACTAGATGATACTGTATGCCAAGAAACCAAAAATGCACAGAGAAAACCCAAAATGTCATCACGGTAGGTTACAAAATTAGCTACACATTCTTGCCTCTCTGCGTGCACACCCTCCTATGATGTGACTCTACCATTTCTCTCTTCAAGAGGTAGGATCTATTTCTCCACCCCTTACTCTGGGATTTGCCACATGACAGGCTTTGGCCAATGGGCTGGGGCAAATAGGATGCGTGCAGAGGTTTGAAAAGTACTGCACATTGGGGTGTACCCTCTCTTGCACCCTGTGTCCATCACCATGTGAATGATCCTAGGCCACCATGTGATGAGAGACACACATCTCTCTTCTCCTTTTTTTTTTTTTTTTTTGAGATAGTCTCACTCTGTCACCCACGCTGGAGTGCAAGTGGCATGATCTTGGCTCACTGCAACCTTGGCTTCCCGGGTCCAAGTGATTCTCTTGCTTCAGCTTCCCGAGTAGCTAGGACCACAGGCGCAAGCCACCATGCCCAGCTAATTTTTGTATTTTTAGTAGAGATGGGGTTTCACTATGTTGGCCAGGCTAGTCTTGAACTCCTGACCTCAAGTGATCTGCCCATCTTGGCCTCCCGAAGTACTGATATGACAGGCGAGCCACGATGCCCAGCCTTGAGACGTACACCTCTCATCATGAGATATGAGAGTGGCCAAATCATTCCCCTTTGGTGTCAGCTGACCCTGGGCCAACCACTGCAATGTCAATAAGGCCATCCTAGAATAAGCAGCTGCAGGCAGGCTTTAAGCTGGACCTCAGAAATCACCTGAATCAGTCCAGATCAAAACAACTACCTCGCTGACCTGCCAAATAATGAGAAATCATAAGAATTCATTGTTTTAAGCCACTAGCTTTGGGGCAGTTTGTTACACAGCAAAAGCTAATTGATACATTCATAAGACAAGACCAAACCAAAAATGTTATGCATTAAGAGTAATGAAATGAATGGGTTGGACTAGGGGGTCCCTACTGCCCCCTGTGTTTCAGAAGACCAGAGGACCAAGGGTTGAGGGTCTTTTTTCCTTGTGTCTGCAACTTGGGAGGGGATTCCTATGTCTCAACTTGTGAGAATCCAACAGGGATAGACCATGCCTTCTGCAGGGAGGAGGAAAGCGGTAGGGAAGAGAAGAGGAGAGAGAAAGGAGATTGGAGGGGAATAGGTCAGAACAGGAAGAAAATGGGGGAGGTGTTAGGAGGTATATCAAGCACCTCCCAGAGTCAATACCCAGACCCTGTCCCTAACTCCAAGGCCCTTGCCCCCAGGATCAAGTCCCCACTCCAAGGTATATCAAGGACCTCCCAGAGTCAATACCCAGAACTTGTCCCTAAGTCCAAGGCCCTGCCCCCAGGATCAAGTCCCCACTCCAAGTTTTAAATCCTGCCCCCAGGCTCCGGGCACAGGAACCATCTCTAAAGCAAGGTGGTCAAGTGGCAACTAAGGTACAGCTCAGCCCCTTCCCCAACAGCCTAGTCCAGGGCACCAGCGTGGAAAGGCCCTTCACTTGGAGTGGGGGACCCTGGGCCACAGCCCCTAGCCCTGTGTGTGCAGCATGAAGGGCCTATCCTGGCAAGATGCTTTGGGACGGGGACCTAGAACACAAAGAATCTGAAACGCAGCACTAAGTACTGCATTTGATAGTATTTGAGCCCCCTTAGGCCAGTGATATGTGTGACGTTGGTAGTGGGAGGACTATTGAACTTCAGTTCCATATACTTGTCTAGTATGTCACTGCTAACAAAACAATTCTACCCATTTTCCTATTTGTGAGTTCACCAGAGCTGAAATCCCAATCCCCATTTCATAGATAGGAAAACTGAGGCTGGGAGAGAAGTAACTTGTCCAAGATCCCAAAGATAGCAAACAGGAGTCAAAGCTGGGAGGAGAATGCATGAATGACACTGCATACCTCTCCTGCACTAAGTGAGTCCCACAGCAAGACCACACAGCTCCAGGGACCCACGGGGCTTGGTGCAGGAAAAACCCACATTTCCCTGATCACCAGAATCTATAGCTACTGTCGGGGGAGCTTTGCCGGAATTCATTTCTGGCTGGGCCCAGCCTCCATCTGCCCGAGGCTCTCCCAGGAGTTTCTCTGGTCTCACAAAAGATGCAGGTTCCCCAGGAACCTGTCTGGGAATGTCCAACTCTGTCATCTCCCAGGGTAATTCCTCTCCTGGGTAAGCCAGGAGCATAAGCTCAAACATTTCCCAAGGACGACTCCAAAATAAATGATTTCAGACTTAACAGAAGCAGCTTAATAAATTCCACTCTTCGAGTTTCTTTGGGTATTTTAGAAACTGATTTATACATACAATATCTCTCTAGAAATGAGACAATCAACACAGGATAAAATTATTGAGTTATGAAAATCAGGGTCAGACAGAGGTGCAGCACTTTAAATTAAACCGGCAAAATATATCTTTCATACTAAATTGACTCTTTTTGTCTTGGAAATAAATGTTTAATCAGTTAAGACACTGAAGTTGAGGGAGAGGCCTTAAGCATATTTAATTTTGTAAAAGGGGTTTGATTCCAATACTGTACATGACTCCTGCTAGCTGCCATACCGTCAAAGCAGAAGGCTAACTCCCACCCACGCCTGCAAGGCTGAACAGGCCAGGGCAGGAGACCGGAAAGAATTGGTGGCCTCTGGGATCAGAGCCAAGGGGGCTTTGGCATTTATGAGATGGCTGTCAAATGCCTTGGCCTTGCCCGCCTCTCCAGGGATGACATCCTCAGTGTATCTCGATCTGTGCAGACAACGCCTGAAGCACCCTGGCCATCAGCGCATCCTCTGTGCCACCTGTGGCCCTGCAGCCCGGCTGCACCATCCCTCAGCCATCTGGTAAAACTGAGAGGTGGATGGCAGGGGATAGAGCTGGGTTTGCATTCTGGCCTTGCTGTTTAAGAGCTGCATGACAGTAATTCATTCACAAAGTACTTATAAAATCTACTCTGCATCAGGGGACACTTCCTCTAGGAAGTGATAACCCCACATCTAAGGGGCCTCTTCCGGGCACAGAGCACCACACACTGATGCTATTAGAGAATTTACCACAGTCTTAGAAATAGGCTTTTCACCTTCTCTCCATCTGCACCAGGAGTCCCTCAAGGGCATCTTGTAGATCACAAGCCTAGAACAATGCCTGGTACCTAGTGGGTGCTCAATGAAGGCTGTCGCACAGCTGAGGATCACTGTGGTAGGTTGAAAAATGCCCCCCAAAGATATCAGGTCCTAATCCTTGGAACCTGTAAATGGTACTGTATTTAGAAAAGAGGGTCTTTGCAGATGTGATTACGGATCTTGAGATGGAAGATTATCCTAGATTATCCCCAAATGCCCTAAATGCCATCACAAATGTCCTTAGAAGAGGGGCAAAGGGAGTTTTGCTGACAGAGGGAAGGCGATGTGAAGATGGAGGCAGAGATCAGAATGATGCAGCCACGAGCCAGGGAAGACCAGCAACCCCCAGGAGCCGGAGGAGAAGCGAGGCTGGATTCTCCCCGACAGCCTCTGGGGAAAGTGAGTTCCTCCTGACACCGTGATTTCAGCCCAAGGAGACTGCTTCTGGACTTCTGGAGGTGTGATAGAAGAAATCTCTGTTTTTTTAAGCCCTCAAGTTGGTGGAAATCTCTTGGAACAGCCATGAGACACTAATATAATCACCTGCCACCTTGGGGTCTCCATCCCTTCATGATACTATTATCATTATCCCTCGGTTTGCTTCTTGGGGGGATTATGCAAGAAAACATTTGAAAGCCCTCTGCACGGTGCTTGAAACCCAGCAGCGTCAATTCCAGCATCACCCACGTAGCGTGTATGCCCACGCACACACAGAGCCACGCCCCTTTGTCCTGTGGTTCAGATGAATTTAAAAACTCTTGTCTTGAAGAGTCCCTTGTCTCTCTTCACCAGATAGTCCCAATGCATGTACATCTCCTTATCTGGTTTTCCCAGTTGGTCAGGGTGCCCTCCCCTGGGTAATAGAGTTTGGCTTATCTTTCATGACATAAAGAGGAAATATAAAATTCAGTGAACCCTTGCAAAGTCTAATGGAAGAATTAAGGCTATCTGAATTTGTGAAGCCTCTTAAACATGAGCTACTTTTAAAGAAAATCTGGAAAACGACTGCAAGTGCCTATTTGCACAGAGCCCAACAAAAGCATTTCCTAGGAGGGGCAATTACGGGGTCATCTTTGATAAAAAGATAACATGCTTTGTAATTACCAGAGCTATTATAATCAGGTGGCCCTACAAATGTACCTGAGGGTGTCTGCAGTCTGCTCCTTTAGGTAAATGAGACTTAAGGGAAAACACTGCCATTCAGTTACAGTCGAATTCATTTTTATTACAAATAATAATAGCAAGTGCTCATTGAATGTTTACTCTCTGCCAGACATTTGCTAAGACTTTACATACATTATCTCTGATACACTTCATCACAATCTTCAGGTGGGTACGATTATGATTCCAAGACAAGCAAACCGAGGCTTCAAAGGTGAAGCCAGGATCTAATTCTGGTGTCTGGGACCAACCACCACCCCACACTGTCTCCATTCACCCCAGTACCAAAGGCGGCAACACAGTGGCCCCAAACTCTAGCCATGCTCACCCCTGCACCACAGCCCTCATAGCAGATGACAAAGTGCCCACCTGGCCCTGCTCTTGTTTGTATTACCATAAATCCCAAACAGGGATGGTCCAGAGCAGTGAGGTTTCTGCTAGAAAATGAGCCCAGTAAGCAAGTAAGGTACAAGCATTCTAACGAACTGGAAACCCATTTATGCCTAGTGTTCCATTATTGAAACGCTAAGCATGTGGGAGTTATTTATATCCTACTGCTCAAGCTCATTGCTAAGGTCTGATAGCAAAAATTCAAAAAATTGCAACCTCAGGCATAAATGGGTTAAAACCATTCCAGACATGGCGGTGTGAGTCTGAATCGCTAGGTTTGAGAGAGAGAAGAGGAAGCTGAGGACTTGCATTATTGATGGACCCACAAGGAAAAAATTTCTGGAGAAACGGAGCATCCATTTTCATTGAACTCTTTCATGAGAACCAAACACTATGAAATGTGGATCTCGAGTTGGTTTCCTCCCACCCTCCTTCCCTTCCTTGTCTCCTTTTATTTCCCACTTAGCTTCAAAAACAAACAAAAAAATGTGACGTGCCTCATAAAAATACACAGAGGACACCGTTTTTTTGAACAAGGAAGTTTGGTGGTAATAAATGAAGAGTAAACAAAATACAGTTGAGATCGTTTGACTATAAAGCCATGTCCTAAGGTCCCAGGGGTCTGCTAGAATTGGACCACAAATTCGACTGTGGCTTCTGAACAGTCATGGCACAGGTAGACACAAGACACCCCAAACCATGAGATTCTGCTAGGAAAATCAACTAAGCAGGCCTCCTCCTATGCCACAGGTGTGTGTGTGACTCAAGCTGACAAAATAGTGAACTGCTTCCTCCTAGACATAGTGGTCTGTCCAGCGATGCTGTCATCATCCTCTCTGCCAGAGATGTCAGGGAAGATGCTGGCTGCCAGCAGCCATCAAGCCTGTTGTGTGGAAATGGGCCTTGTGACACTGGTGGGGTTCCTGGATTGAACCATGCCTGAAACCCTGTATCCACCCCCTGGATATTTCATACTCTTTTGTATAAGTTTGAGTTTGGTCCCTGTCACTTAAAAATGAATGTAAGAGTCATGACTAGCACGTAATATTAAATGTGAAGGGAAAAAAAGCAAAAATAAACACAAGTCACAGTTTTTCAGAAGAAGCACTAGAATTCCCCTAAGGAGATTTTTCTATGGTATAAAAAAATGCTCTACTGTTCTACCATTTTTCTATAGATTTTGATGGTTCAGATCAGCCATTATTTTTTTTTTTTGAGACAGGGTCTTGCTGCGTGGCCCAGGCTGGAGCGCAGTGGCACCATCTCAGCTTACTGCAACCTTTACCTCCCAGGTTCAAGCAATTCTCGTGCCTCAACCTTCTGAGTAGCTGGTATTACAGGTATGTGCCACCATGCCTGGCTAATTTTTGTATTTTTAGTAGAGACAGAATTTCGCCATGTTGACCAGGATGGTCTTGAACTCCTGGCCTCAAGTGATCCCCCGCCTCAGCCTCCCAAAGTGCTGGGATTAGAGCTGTGAGCCACCATGCCTGGCCTCAAATCAGCCATTCTAAGGATATATATCTCCTTAGAATGGGATTCAGGACCCTTATGATCCAGGTCCTGCTGAGCTCTTTCATCTCCTCTCTCTCTTTGGCTCCAGGTCCTTCCTCTCCAGCCCAATAAAAAGCATGAACCACATGCTATTCCCAAGCATGGCACGAGCACCCTTGCCACCTCCTTTTGTACCTGATATTCCCCCAACCTGGGAAAAGTTCTTTCTTGCCTTTGTCTGCCTGCTACATTTTTACCTATCCCATGAACTTTAACTCGGTAATCACCCTCTTCTCTGGCAGCTTAAGCAAGATACAATTTTTTTTTAATTATATGACTCCATTTCTATGGAATGTCCAGAATAGGCAAATTTATAGAGACAGAAAGTCAATTAGTGGTTGCCTAGGGCTGAAGATTTCAGGGGGTGGGTTGGGAGTGATGGCCAAAAATATGATGTTTCTTCCTGTTGTTTTTTTGAGAAAGGGTCTCACTCTGTCACCACAGCCTTGACCTCCCGGTCTTGAGTGATCCTCCCACCTCAGCCTCCCAAGTAGCTAGGACTACAGGTACATGCCACCACACCTGGCTAATTTGTTTTGTAGAGACGGGGTCTTGCTATGTTGCCAAGGCTGTTCTTGAACTCCTAGACTCAAGTGATCCTCCTGCCTCAGTCTCCCAAAGTGCTGGGGTTATAGGCGTGAGCCACCATGCCCGGCAACAGAGCATTTTTCTTTGCTTTTCATGATAGGGTCTTGCCATGATGCCCGGAGTGCAGTGCCTTTTCACAGGCACGATCCCACTACTGGTTAGCATGGGAGTTTTGACCTGCTCTGTTTCTGACCTTGGCCAGTTTACCCCTCCTTAAGCAACCTAGTGGTTCCCCACTCCCAGGAGGTCACCATACTGATGCCAAAGCTAGTGCAGCCAACTGATTTGCATAGGGCAATACAGCCCAGAACTCCTGGGCTCAAGCGATCCTCCCATTTAGCCTCCCAAGTAGCTGAGATTATAGGTACACATCACTGTGCCTAGCTAGTGTTTCTTTATGGGGTGATGAAATGTTCCAAAATCAATCGTGTTAATGGTCACACAACTCTGTCAATATATGAAAAGTCATTAAGTAGTATACTTTAAATGGGTGAATTGTATGGAATATAAATTATACCTCAATAAAACTGTTAAAAAATAAAAATGGGATTATACTATTAACAAATAATGCAAACCAATACCGAGATATTGTACGCAGAGCTCCAGAAGGAAGCAGTGTGCTGATATTAGATTTCTCTCCATGCCCACCTGCCATGTCCCACAGACTCCCATGCTACCAGGTAATCCCAGCATGGGATTACCAACTCCAAGCAACCAGGTAAACCCAGACCCTGCCCATGAGCAGAGGGTTCTTATCAAAGCATCAACATTCTTCTGCTTCCCTCTCAACCCCCCTCCCTGCTGTCATCATCAGGAACTGCAGCAGGCAACAGGGACTCACCGTGGGCAGCTGGCCCGACAGCAGGTGGCTGTCCTGTGCTAGCATGTTGGACACCATGATGGCTGGGAGGTCCATGGCCTGATAGGAGTAGGCAGGGAGCAGACCGTTGGGGGTGAGGCCGTGGCACAGCGAGTGGTAGCTGGCTTCGTGGTCCCCCAGGTGCAGGAGGGATGGCTCCGGGAGGTTAGGAGGTGTTATCGGGGGGATCTCATAGTCTTCGTTGTTCTCGCTCTGGCCGTTGTAGGTCTAAAACATCAAAAAGACATGCCGGTGGGGGTCAGTGCCTTACAACCGCAGAACATACCCAACAGCACCAATAACAGCAACAATAATAACGATAGCAACCCCTTGGCAAAGGAGAGAAGGGATGATGCTTCTGCAAGGCAGAGAGTCAAGACGGTGCCCTAACTCGGTCAGACTCCTGCCCTATCCCCAAACAGATGTTTCCTCGCACCAGAGGCTCTGCACACAGAAGCCTGCCCTCCTGGAGAATGGGGGCCGGCTCCCCCTGTTCCTCTCTGGTTTCCCACTAGATCTGGCCATCACAGTCCACCTTGGATCCATCTTTCCTGCCCACCCATTTCACAGATAGAGACTCAGGTCCAGGGAGGAAAGCAGTCCATCCATGGTTGGGGGAAGAGTTGGGAATGGAGCTGAAGTATCCTGATTCCAGGCCTGGTGATCTTTCCAGGGAAGCCAGGCCATTTTCTCTTGTGCTCCCAACACTCAGCCCAAGGCTTCTCAGTCTTTCTCATCTTGGTAAATGGCACAAACATCCTTGCAGGAGTGCAAGCTAGAAACCAGGAGTCACCTGTGCACCTTCCTTTCCAGTCCTTCCTTGTTTTTTTTTTTCCCACCTCGCCAAACTGTCCAGGAACCTCCAGGACAACGCTGAATAGAAATGGTGAGAGCAGACATCCGGGCCTTTTTCCTTATCTTAAAGAGCTCAATATTTCACCACAAAGGATGCCATTTGCCACAGGTTCTTTGAGGTATTCTTAAGCAAGCTGAGGGACCTCCTGGTGGGTCAAAGTGTGTGGCTTTATTAAAATCATGCATGGCTTTTCAATGTTATCAAATTCTTTCCCCCTGCATCCACTGACAGGCTCAAATGACCTTTCTCCTTTAATTCAGTTAATATAGTAAATATGTAATTTGGTCTTCTAATGGTAGATCAATCTTGCATTCCTGGAATAAACCCTATTTGGTCATGACATATGATTCTTTCTATAGATTGTTGGGTTTTGTTGGCTGATGTTTTGTTTAGGACTTTTGTATCAGGTTCACAAGTGTGACTGGCCTATAATTTTCCTGTCTCATACTGTCCTTGTTGGGGTTTTAGTAACAAGGTTACTTTAGCTTGAGGAATCATTCTTCCATTTCTACACTCTGGAAGAGATTAGACCTAGCAGAAAAGAGGTGTGTCAACTGGAAGATGACTCTGAAGAACTTATCCAGAGTTCGGCATAGACGGTCAAAAAGGAAATATGAAAGAGAGTTTATGTGCACAGCGGACAGAGTAAGAGTGTCTAATGGATGCCTGTTCAATCAGCATTCTGGAAGGAGAAGAGTGAGAGAATAGGTCAGGGGAGAACTGAGGAGATAATAGTTGAGAATGTTCCAGAACAGAGGAAGCATATCAAAGGCACTGGTAAATATAAAGGTAAATGTTTTCCACAGTTTTTCTTTCATTTTTTAAATGGACATAAAATAATGGTACTTACTTATGGGGTACACAGTGATGTTTTGATACAAATAATGCATAACGATCAGATCAGGGTAATTGGCATATCCAGCATCTTGAACATTTAACATTTGTGTTGGGAACATTCAATATTTTCCTTCTAGCTCTTTCAGACTATATAACTACGTAACATATATTGTTACCTACAGTGCTAAATCTTAAATCAATCAAGAAATATGAATAGAGGTGGGGGGAAACCTAAACCACAATAGCATGTAAGAAATAACACCTTCTAGCATCATTGTATTGTTTGTTAAGTGCGTGTGTTAAAATAGTGAAGGTCACTGAGCCTGGCACAGGACCTGATTGGTGGTAGCCAATTCCCTGAGTGTCTGCTGGATGAAGTTACTGAGCAGCGGGGATAGCTGGGTGTGTGTACAGCCTGTGGCAACAGCAGAAAGCACAAGATACCTAAATTCCATGGGGGAGAGCCCTAGACTACCCTTTACAGTCATAGAACAGACTGAGAGGGTAAGTGCCTTGCCACCCTGGGACCCACCAGTGGGACCCAGAGCCCACGTGGCCCCTTGCTTATTTCCTTCCTCTGCAGGGCTGCAGCGGGATGATCTCATAGATGGGCAAACAGTCATCTGGGAACAGGCCATGACCATGCCCACCTTCCTGCTTCACCTTCTCCTTCTCTGTTCTCATGCTAGGGTTCCTCAGGCTGTCCTGCCCTACACTGCCTGCTCCCCTCTCTTCCTGCCCTACATTGCCTCCCCAGGTGGACCTCAACCAGTCTGGGTTTCGATTCTCATCTAAGTGCCACATTTACCCCTCCAGCCTTGGTCACTCATCTGAGCTCCAGGGCGGAGCCTCTCGATGCCCAGTCAATGTTCTCGTTTGTTGATCATAATACCCCTTCCCCTGCCGTGTCCCTGTGTCCTCTACATCTCAGCAAGTGACACTACCTTCCATCCCGTTCATAGAACCACGAACCTGGGACTCACCCCCTGACATCTCTCAAATCCAATGAAATGTCTCCAAAATATCTTTAAAATCTGTTTCTTTCCCACTGCCACTATCCTAGTCCAGGCCAACACCACCTCTTACCAGCCGTTTTCATTGGCCACTCGGGCTGCTCTATTCTCTTTCTGTAGCCAGGCTGGTCTCTATCAAGATGATCATCACACGATGTCAATCCCACATCAAATGATGAGCTCCCCACTGCCTTCAGGATGAAGTCCACAGTCCCAGATCCAGCCCTGGAAGTCCTTGCATGGCCTGGCCCCACCACCCCTCTAACCACAGTGACCTCTCCTGCCTCTGGGCTCTCCCCTACACGGTTCCCTCTACTGCACTCCGCCTGCCACACACTGTCCCTCCCGTGGTTCGTTCCTACTCATCTCTCCACAATAGGTTTTGTTTAAATGTCTTCCCTGATACTCCAGGGTAGATCAAACCCCATTTCACACCCCAAGATTGCCCAGAATTTTTCCTTGGAAGCACTCATCGTTATAAGTAGTTAACTGACTTCTTGTGTGATTATTTGTCTGATATTTAACGTGAGTTTTGCTCCCTATATCCCCAATGCCTCAGTCAGGACCTGGCACAGAGTTGGAACACAAAGTAAGAGCTCAGAAACAATGAGTTGGCCTATAATCCCAGCACTTTGGGAGGCCAAGACGGGAGGATCGCTTGAGCCCAGGAGTTTGAGACCACTCTGGGCAACATGGTGAAACCCCATCTCTAAAAAAAAAATACAAAAATTCGCTGGGTGTGTGGCCATGCACCTGTAGTCCCAGCTACTTCGGGGGCTGAGGTGGAGGATCATTTGAGCCCAGGATGTCAAGGCTGAAGTGAGCTGTGATTGTGCCACTGCACTCCAGCCTGGGTGACAGAGGGAGACCTCATCTTAAAAAAAAAAAAAAAAAAAAAAAGTTGAATGTACAGCCAGGTCCTGGGGTGGACATCATAAACATGCATCTCACTCAACCTTCATGATTGCCCTGGAGCTGGGAACTACTGTCCCTATCACGCAGGAGGCAGTGCAGTGCAGTGGTTAAGAGCCAGGCAGCTTGGGTTTGCATCCTGGCTCTGCCACTTACTGCCTGTGTGTGACTGGGTGCATTACTTACCCTCTGATACAGTTTGGATATTTGTCCCCTCCAAATCTCATGTTGAAAAGTGACCCACTGTTTGAGGTGGGGCTGAGCCAAAAGTGTTTGGGTCATGGGGCAGATCTTTCAGTAGTGGCTTGGGACCCTCCCTGTGGTAATGAGTGAGTTTTTGCTCTATTCATTCATGCAAGAGCTGGTTGTTTAAAGAGACTGGCACCTCTTCCCCTCTCTCTCTCATTCTCCTGCCGTGTGACATGCCTGCTCCCCCCTTCACCTTCTCCCAGGAGTAAAAGCTTCCTGAGGCCTCATCAAAAGCTGAGCAGATGTGGGTGCCATGCTGATACAGCCTGCAGAACCATGAGCCAATTAAACCTCTTTTCTTTGTAAAAGATCTAGTCTCAAGTATTCCTTTATAGCAATGCAAAACAGACTAAAACACCCTCTGTGCCTCAGTTTCCTCATGTGTGAGAAAGCAGGTAATGACAGTATGTATCTACAGGGCTGCTATAAAGAATAAATGAATCAATAACATGTAAGTTTCTCAGGGCAATGTTGAGCACACAGTGAGTGATGTCAGCGTTAGTTATTGCTATCCTTGCTGCCCTCATCTGGAGTTTCAGAGATGGTGGGGACTTCCCCAAGGACACAGAATAAGCAAACAGTAGCACACTGGGATATGGGGGACAGGGACACAAGCAAAAGGTAAGTAGAGTCAAAATGGTTGCAGGTGGTCATGAATATTATGATACTATGGGGGACACACACAAGGAATTGTATATGGAGCATCAAAGGAGTAGAGTCTTGCCTTAGAATGGGCAGAGGGGTTGGGAAGGCTTCCTGGAGGTGGTGACTCTGAACTGGAAAGCTGGCAGTGGGACTCTACTTTCTGGGGTGATATGATATCTGTGGCTTATTGCCACCTAAAGGCAATCGGCCCCCAGCCCATCTTGGTGGTCAGGCTGAAGACACACATCACCCTGTGGTGCTCAGACCTGTGTTATGCGAGTTAGGAACACTCATAAATGAGGATCCTGAGCCAGTGAGCTGCTGTTTACTTATTCTGTGTCTTTGGGGAAGTCCTTTAACTCTCTTGTCCTCAGTGCCTAGCACAGTGCACAGTAATGACACATTACAACACAATAAATGGGCACGGGAAATGGGGGAATGTCCCGGGCTCTAGTTTCAAACCACAGCTCTCCTTCCCAGCATACTACATGCCCCTCAGCCACCTGCTGTTCATGTGTTTTGACCGACACCTCCCTCCCTGTCCCTCAGCACCCTTAAAATAGGTGCTGGCACAGAGCAGGTGCTGGCACAGAGAAGGTGCCCAGTGAATGCTAACTGACTGCTCAAGTCCATTCCTTTCAGTCAAAAAACAAAACTTCAATCCACTGGAACCGGCCCAATTGACCAGAAGCCTTTTGAAAAAATAAGCATATGCTGTATTCAAAATATTGGAATCACACAATGACAATTCACTTAAAGAGGCAATTAGCACACTTAAAAATAACTAAGCAGGCAAACATGAACATACCTCTTCTGAATGCAATCAAATCCTACATGCATGACACTGAACACAAAACAACTTGTCCTGAGTACCTACTATGTGCCAGGCACTGAGCCCAGCATGTCCATATACATTCTCCATTTAGTTCATATGTGTTCTGTAGAGAAGTGACTATTATCTTCATTTTGCAGATGAGGGACATGGAACTTAGAGAGTAGAGGTGTCACATAGCTAGTAGGTCCTGGTTGTGATTCAGACCCTGGTCTTGTGACTCCAAACCCAGCATTTTCCTACAGTAGAATTGGCCGTTCCATGGTGCCTAATTTTCTCTCTACCACTGGCATCCTCATGAAAATATAGAAGGAGATGCTAAGTCATAAGAGCTTTGCCAGTTAAAAATATTAGTAAAATCTTACAGGAAATCTGCAAAGAGTTACCTCTTCATTTCCACTCATTCTTTCTTAAACCCACTCCAATCATGTTTTCATCCCACTTCCACCAAAACTGCTTGGGAAGGTCATCAATGACCTCCATCTTCCTAAATCCAGTGGCCAATGCTCAGTCTTCATCTGGCCTTCATCTTGACCTTATCAGTGGAATTTGATATAATTAGTTCATCCTCCTCCCTGGGAACAAACTTCTTCACTTGGCTTCTGGGACACCAGAGATATTGGTCCTTCAACATCACAGGCCATTTCTTCTGTCCATGGCCAACATCACAGGCCATTCTGTATGTCCTTTGTTGGTTCCCATTCTTCTCCTTAATCTATTGATGATGACATTCCCAGAGCTCAGATCTTATACCCTCCTCTAAACACACTCACTTCCTGGTGCTCTCATCCAGACTCATGGCATTATGGACCATCTGTATGCTGCTGAGCTCCAGTTCTTACCACCAAGCCAGACCTTCCCCTGAAATGCTGACTCATATAGCCCACTGTTATTTGTCCTTCCCTTTGGATGTTAACTGATATCTCAAACAACTTAACACATTTAAGAGAGAACCTACCCCTCCCACAGTCTTCTCCACCTCAGCTAATGGCCACTCCATCCTTCTGGTTGCTCAGGCCAGAAACCAAGGTGTCATCCTTGACCCCTCTCTTCCTCTCACATCCTACATGAAATGTGTCCAAAAATACCATCAGCTCCACCTTGAGCCATCACCCTCTTTGCCCTGGATGACTGCAGCAGTCTCCTCCCTGGCCTCTTGGCCTCCCTGCCTCCACCTTTGCTAAGGTCCATTCTCACCCCAGGGCCAGAATTATCCTGCTAAAATATAAGCTCTGCTCACAACCCTCTAGAGCTCTCCTTCTCACTCAGATAAGGAACAATGGCCCCATGCTATGTAGTCTTGCTCTCCCCAGTCCCATGTCCTTTTTTACCTCTCTGACGTCATCATCTCCTATTCCCCTTGTTCATACCACTCCAGCTACTCCAGGCACGTTTCTGCCCCAGAGTCTTTGCAATGGCTGTTCCCTTCCTTTAGAATACTCTGCTCTCAATATCCACACAGCCTGCTGTTCTTTCCCCATTGAATGGTCTTGACACCCCTATATAAAATCAACTGGCCATAGATGTATTGGTTTATTTCTACACTCTCAATTCTATTCCATTGGTCTATATGCCTATCCTTATGCCAGTACCACATTGTTTTGACTACTGTTGCTTTATGGAAATTGGGAAGTGTGAGTCCTCTAGTCTGTTATTTTTCAAGATTACTGGTGCTATTCAGGCCCCCTGGCAATTCCATATGAATTTGAGGATCAGATTTTTCATTTCTGCAAAAAAGACCAGTGGAAATTTGATAAAGATTGCATTGAATCTGTAGACGCTCAGATAGTATTGCCATCTTAACATTATTAAGTCTTCCAATCCACAGACATGGATATCTTTCAATTTATTTAGATCTTTAATTTCTTTTGACAATGTTGTGTAGTTTTCAGTTTAGGAGTTTTTCCCCTTCCTGGTTAAATTTATTCCTACATATTTTATTCTCTTAGATGTTATTATATATGGAATTTTTTTTTAGTTTCCTTTATGGGTTGTTCATTGTTGGTTTACAGAAACACCAGTGATTTTTCCATACTGATCTTGCCCTGAAACTTTGATGAATTCATTTATTAACTATTTGTTATAATTTTAAGGAAAAGCAAAAATTTTACACCATTGGAAGAACCAAAGAAAGTAGAAGAAAACAGAACTTTATCAATCTAGAAAAATCTGCAAAGAAAACAGGAGTGAACTATCAAACATAATAAAGAATATTCATAAAATGGCAGCATTAAGACTAAATATTCATAACACAATATGAATGATTTCAATTGCTTTATTAAAAGACAAAATATTTTTATTAAAATACATACAGCATATGGTTTATAATAGACATGCCTAAAATAAAATGACCTGTAAGGTAAAAATAAATAGACACCAGCCGAGCATGGTGGCGCACGCCTGTAATCCGAGAACTTTGAGAGGCCAAGGTGGGTAGATCACCTCAGGTCAGGAGTCCAAGATGAGCCTGGCCAATATGGTGAAACTCCATCTCTACTAAAAATACAAAAATTAGCTGGACATGGGGGCGAGTGCCTGTAATCCCAGCTACTCAGGAGGCTGAGACAGGAGAATCCCTTGAACCCGGGAAGCAGGGGTTGCAGTGAGCTGAGATTGTGCCACTGCCCTCCATCCTGAGTGACAGAACGAGACTCCATCTTAAAATAAATAGATAGATAGATAGATAGATAGATAGATAGATAGATAGATAGATAGATGTATCAGGCCAACAAAAAGCAGAGTGGCAAAATTAATTACAAATTAAGTACAAATCAGGGCAAAAAAGCATTAAAAAATATCAAAAGGAACACTTAAGTCAATAAATGATATAAATCTACTAAGAAGAAATGACAAATTTTTATGTAAATTGATAAAACCACAGAAATATAAAATGTAAAAAACTGTTAGTATAAAACCATAAATAAAATGGGCAAATCAGTCAGATAGAAATGAGTGAGGATTGAGGATCTGAATAACGCAATTCACTCTTTTGATTTATTCCTTTCAAATGTCCATAGAACACTTACAAAATATAACCAGGTAAACTACAAAGAGAATCTCAAACTCTTCAAAAGGTAGAAATTAGATAGATCAAATTCTAAGACCTAAATACACTGATAGGCTTTGGCTCTGCATCCCCACCCAAATCTCATGTCAAATTGTAATTCTCAGAGTTCAGGCAGGGGCCTGGTGGAAGGTGATTGGATCATGAGGGCTGATTTCCCCCTTGCTGTTCTCGTGATAGTAAGTAAGTTCTCACAAGATCGGGTTGTTTGAAAGTGTGTAGCCCTTTCCCCATCTCCCTGTCTCCTGCTGCCATGTGAATATGTGCTTGCTTCCCTTTCACCCTTCTACCATGATTGTAAGTTTCCTGAGGCCTCCCTAGCCATGCCTCCTATACAGCCTGCAGAACGGTGAATCAATTAAACCTCTTTTCTTTATAAACTACCCAGTCTCAGGTAGTTTTCTAGCAATGTGAGAACAGACTAGTACATGCACCAACCTAGTTATGAACAAAAACAAACGAGCAGAAAAAAAAATGGAGGGAGGGAAATCCTCCTACATACTTAAACACTTTAAGAGCAATCATCTAAGTAACTTCTGTGTTAAAAAGGAAATCACAACTGAAATGATGAGAACACTACCTGACAAAACTTATGAGAGATGGACAATGAAAAATTATATCAAAATGAATTTATCAAAATGAATTTATTAGAAGACAAGAAAGACAAACTCAGCACTCAACTCAAGATGGTAGAAATAGAATAACAAAATAAACCGAAAGTCTGTAGGAGAAAAATAAAATAGAAAACAAATTTTAGATAAGAAATACAAGGAAGAGACAGTTTTTTTGAAAAGGCTAATAAAATAAGGAACCACTGACATGAAAAAAGAAAAAGATACCCAAAAGGGAATGAAAAATATATTAATTCTTTAAAAGCCATTGAGAATTCCTTTGATACAGTATCAGGCTAATTTTGATCAATATTTATAATTTTCACCTTGTTAATTCTATCATTTAAATCTTCCAAACAACAATTACTTTTCTTTTTCTGCTTGACCCTTTGGTTTCTGAGAGAAATGTGTTAAAAATTTCCACTGTGATTGTGATTTTATCAACCTGCTGTATTGCTTCATATATTTCAAAGCTATGTTGTTAGGTATTTACAGATCAGTTGTTATTGTATCTGCTTGCTGAAGTGTTCCTTTTATTAGTGATGGCTTGCTACCTTATCCCAGTTAGTGCTTACATGAAAGTTCTCAGGCTGCCATTTTGACTATCGATCTCCATTTCCCACCACAATGCTGTATAAGAAAGAGGTGAAGATTCACTGAGGGAGTAGCAGGTGATTTGACCTTTTTCCAAAGAGCTTGTTGAGAGTTGGAGTATAGCATAAAAGGAGAAGTGGCATTCACTCCCTGGTGATGCATGGTGAGAAATGATTATTGGGAGAACCCAACTTGTGTCCCCAGAGTTGAATCCTGATTATGTATTCCAACAACCTTCCAGCTTTGTTGGGAGGAATATTTGAAATACATGGAAACATGAGGTGCTGTAACTCTCATGTATTGAGAGTTACATTGTTGATCTGCAGAAAGAGCTCTGGCTTTGGAGTTACACTGACATGGGGAATCTTACTTGCTGAGGGCTTCTGGCAATTTATCCAAACTGCCTACTACTCAGTTTCCTTGTCTACAAAACCCCATCTAAGAGCTGAGAGAATTATACAAGGAAACAGATGGGAAAACACATTAACAGAAAGTCAGCATAAATCCCACACACACACACACCCAAGCAAGAAAAAAAAAGCCCTCGGATGATATGCAGAACAAGTAGAAAATGGCATTTCCATTTTACAGATGAGGAAACTGAGGTTCAAAAGGGAAAAATGACTTATCCAAAGTCATATGGGTAGCATTTATGAAAATGAGGACAAGAAGCCCTGCCTACCAGTAGCCAAAGCTTTGCTCTGCCACTGTTCAAGCTCCTCCCAACACACACGAGTCCTGGCTAGGCCAGGGCAGGCCTGCTCCACGCCTCTCGTTCCAGTGTCATGTTAATAATGTTTTATTTCACTCTAAATAGTGTCCTGGTTTGGCCAATAAATTATATGGTCGCCCTACCATGTTGCCATTTTAACAAGTAAAACCCACACCAGCAAGAACATCTCAGCTACAACATCACCAATCATTAGAGAAATGCAAATCAAAACGATAATGAGATACCATCTCACACCAGTCAGAATAGCTATTATGAAAAAGCCAAAAAATAACAGATCCTGGCAAGGTTGCAGAGAAAAGGTAACACACTGTTGGTAGGAGTGTAAATTAGTTCAACCATTGTGGAAAGCAATACAGCAATCACTCAAAGAATAAAAAGCAGAACTACCATTCAACCCAGCAATCCCATTACTGGATATATACCCAGAAGAATATAAATCATTCTTCCATAAAGACACATGTACACAAATGTTCATTGCAGGACTATTCACAACAAACATGGAATCAACCTGAATGACCATCAAGGACAGATCGGATAAAGAAAATGTTGTATGTGGTACATATACACCATGGAATACTATGCAGTCATAAAAAAGAATGACATCATGTCTTCTGTAGGAACATGGATGGAGCTGGAGGCCATTATCCTTAGTAAACTAATGCAGGAACAGAAAAGCAAATACCACATGTTCTCACTCACAAGTGAGAGCTAAATGATAAGAACTCATCAACACAAGAAAAGGAACAACACACACTGGGGTCTACTTGAGGGTGGGAGGAGGGAGAGGAGCAGAAAAAATAACTAATGGGTACTAGGCTGAATACCCGGGTGACAAAATAATCCGTACAACAAATCCCCGCGACACAAGCTTACCTATATAACAAACCTTCACACGCACCCCTGACCCTAAAATAAAAGTTGAAAAAAAGCCATCTCGGCTAAAAGACTGTAGAGTGCGACTCAGTGTTTCTCAACTCTGTTTTCACAACAGAAAATGACATCTTATCCGAACTCCAAACCCCATCAACTGGAGCTGAGCTCCTAGCACTGTAACTTCTCATCACGGGTATAGTGATTTTATGAATTCTGCGGGGAATGAAATGCAATTTTGTCAAGCTTGTCTGTGTCCATAATGACCGAGTCAAATTAATCATCTCAGATAATACCCCTATGTCACCCACCCCAGACATGTTTAATAGAATCTTTCTGATTCGAGTCTCACCATACATCAGATCTGGAGTATTGCAGCACTTCTGAAAATCAGGACAATTATGCCTTTTGCTTGGCCTGTCATTTTCCTGGACTAAAAATGCTTCTTAAAAAATAAAAAACTAAAAGTCCATACCATATATAAGCCAAACAGGAGAGAAAAGCCATACCGGTAAAATGAAGCGTGGATTCTGGAGGAGGTGGGGGAGGGGAATGTAATATCTTTTTTCAGCCTTTACCTACAGGCAGAACCTCCAAGCCGAGCCAGGGCACTCACACAGGAGTGCATCTAACACCCTCCCACCGGCAGTGTGCCACACTGCTGGCCACGGCTGCTCCGTGGCTGTTCCTGACCCTGAAATGCTTGGATCAGGGCAGACAGAGGCATCATAGTGGGACAATGACAGGCAGTCACATTAGACAGGAGTTTTGTTGACTAAAACCCTACCTGGGAACAAACATGATAATCCCCATGTGTTCTCGCTCAGGACACAATCTGACTCAAGCTAAGGTTTCAGCAGCATCCTGGGTGATTCACCGGGCAGGGACGGGGAGGCTCTGGAAAGATACATGACTGGTGGGTGGGTTTGGGGGTCCTTTTCTTTAGGAAGCAGCAGTCCCAGCAGAACTTAAGTGGCAAAAGTCGCAAGGCTGGGGATAACTTGTGGGCAACAGCATCTGAATGAGAAGAGGCAGCCTGAAGCAGGCATTGGCCCCATTTTACAGATAAGGAAGCTCAGTTTTCCAATTAGTGGTAGTCTTTTTTTTTTTTTTTTTTTTTTTTGGAGAAAGGGTCTGGCTCTGTCACCCAGGCTAGAGTGCAATAACATGATCTTGGCTCACTGCAGCCTCTGACTCCTGGGCTCAAGCTATCCTCCCACCTCAGCCTCCTGAATAGCTGGGACTATAGGCACGAGCCAACACACCTGGTTAATTTTTTTTGTAGAGATGGGGTTTTGCCATGTTGCCCAGGCTGGTCTCAAACTCCTGAGCTCAAGCGATCTACCCACCTTGGCCTCCCAAAGTGCTGGGAGTATAGGCATGAGCCACCGTGCCAAACTGTTTTTGTTTTTTAATTGAATTTTCTTTTTCGAGACAGGGTCTTGCTCTGTTGCCCAGGCTGGAGCACAGTGGCATGATCACAGCTCACTGTAGCCTCAATCTCCCGGATTCAAGCAATCTTCCACCTGAGACACCCAAGGAGCTGGGACTACAGGCATGTGCCACCATGTCCTACTATTTTTTATTTTTTTGTAGAGACCGGGTCTTGCTATATTGCCCAGACTGGTCTCAAACTCCTGGCCTCAAGCAATCCTCCCTGCTTTCCATTCCGAAGTGCTGGGATTACATGCGTGAGCTACTGTGCCCAGCCTCAAATTACATTTTTATAGCTACATATCCAACTGCCTCTTTGATACTTTACTTCCCTTGGATGTCCTACACAAAAGCCCAGCAAACTTTTTCTGCAGATAATATGTATTTTTGGCTTTGTGAGTCATATGGTCTCTGTCAGAACTATTCAACTCTATTGCTATAGCATGAAAGTAGCCACAGGCAATATTTAAACTAAGGAGGATCCCATGTTCCAGTAAAGCTTTATTTACACAAAACAGGTGGAGGGTCAGATTTGGTCCAAGGGCCATGATTTCTTTGACATGTCCAGAACTGAGCTTGTGGTCATCCTTGTACCCACCAAGTCCATTTCCCCCTCAGTATTCCTCTACCGGTGGCTCAAGCTGGGTACCTGGGAGTGATGTTCAATTCCTCCCTCTCTCATCCCCATCTCCAATCAATCACAAAGTCCTGTCAGCCCCACCTCCCCATGTATCTCAAATCTTCCCACCACAATCCATCTGCAGAGCAACCATCCTAGTCCAAGCGGTCATCACCTCCCACAAGGACTGCTGTAATCACCTCCTCAATGATCTCCTAACTTCTAATCTCTTTCCTTCCAAATTGTTCTCCATAGCAGCCAGGGTAGAGGTTCTACACACAAAACTGATGGTGATACTCCCGTTAGTTGATGTCCTCTTTACGCTCAGGATACAGTGTGTGTGAAACCCTCTCTGTAGCCTGCAAAGTCCTGCATGATCCAGCCCAGTCTCCTTCCAGTCTCACCTCCTATGACACCCCCTCATCTCTATGGCCAGCCTGGATGGTGTCTGACATGCCACGTGCCTTCCTCATTCAGGGGGGACTCGAACATCACTCCCAGGTTCCCATCTCGAGCCACTGGTGGAGGAATACTGAGGGGAAAACATGCTTGGTGGGTATAAGGAGGACCACGAGCTCAGTTTTGGACATGTCAACATTCCTAAATCAGTTCGGATCAGCAAATCACAGGCCGTGGACCAAATCTGGCCCTCCACACTGTTTTGTTTTGTTTTTTTTTTTTTTGTAAACCCTACACGAATGTGTTTCATGTTCTAAAACCAGCATTACCTCTGCCATTTTTCTATTGTTTTATTCTATGTATTTGCATGTTACATGCTACAAATATTACTCCCAATTTGTCACTTGATCTTATTTATAACTTTTGCCATATCAAGGGCTTTACATTTATGTCAACACATTAAATGTATTAATGTATGATTTCTGGCTTTCACATCATGCTTAGAAAATGGCTTCTCCATGCTGGTATTACTAAGACATTCAACCATGACATTTTTCAGACATGGGCCTGGCTCGATTTGAAGGCCATGATCCTTCCTTACGCCACATGAGTTTCCCACAGTGGCCTCAAAATGGGAGCTCCTTTGGCTCCAAGACATTGCGAGATGCTGAGACTTCCCTTTAAATCACTGCAAGGGATGCCACACCACATGCATCCTGAGGGCAGGATGCCCTGCCCTCATGTCAATGCTGGGAGGCCTTACAAGGGAGGTAGGGGTATCCTGGCTCCTACACGATCGCTCCTACACGATCACTCCTGATGCTGTCCTGGGTCGCTTACCTCTGTCCATGCCACACGTGGTTGGGAGCTGCTCTTGACCATCCCAGCCGTCGACCAGATAAGTCTCCCAGTTCTTCCACCTCACTCCCTCCACTCCAGCCACGTTCCTCAAACATGCCAGGCACACTCCCACTGCGGGGCCTTGGTGCTGGCTGTTCCCTCTACTGCAATGTCCTTTCCCAGATCTCAACTCCCTCACCCCTTCAAGTCGTTACTCAAATGTCACTTTCTCAGCAGCGCCTTCCCTGGTCACCCTGTTTGCAAGTGCAGCTCCTGCTGGCACACCCAGCTCCCCTACCTGCTCAGTTTCCCCACAGAACTTTTACCTGCAAACATACAGTATACTTTACTTTTTAAAAATAATGATTATGGCTCGTTGCGGTGGCTCACGTCTGTAATCCTAGCACTTTGGGAGGCCAAGGCAGGCAGACCACCTGAGGTTAGGAGTTGAAGACCAGCCTTGCCAACATAGTGAAACCCTGTCTGTACTAAAAATGCAAAAATGAGCCGGGTATAGTGGTGTATGCCTGTAATCCCAGCTACTCAGGAGGCTGAGGCAGGAGAATTGCTTGAACCTGGGAGGCGGAGGTTGCAGTGAGCTGAGATCGCACCACTGCACTCCAGCCTGGACGACAGAGAAAGACTCCAACTCAAAATAATAATAATGATTATTGCCTGTCCCCTTCACTAGGATATAAATTCCACCATTTGGTCACTGATATATTCCAAGGGCCAAGGATAGTACCTTGCACATAGTAGGCCCTCAATAAACATTTACTGAATAAAAGGATGCATGAACGAGTAAGGACTAGGAGTGTTTGACTGCTTTGTTCACAGTTTCATCTCAGCACCTACACCACTGCCCGGCACACAGTAGGTGCTTAGTAAATATGTTTTGGAGTGAATGAATGAATGAACATCCTAATGGTCTGCTATGGCATTGGGCTCAGCGCTGCACCATCTTTCCTGCAAGCTCTAAGAAGTCAGCAAAGGTCTGAGGCAGCCTCCCGCTCAGTGACGCTGTTCAGCATGAAATCATTCTAACTTGGCCCATCCGGGTCTCCTGGTTCCTTGTCCTTATCTTAGCATCTTCTCATGAAGATCTGAGCCCCTACCTCTGACAGGCTGTGTGACCTTGGACAAATCACTGACCCCTTTCTGGGCCTCAGTTACACCAACTGTAAAAAGAGGCAATTGGATCAAGGGATTTTAAAAATCAAATTCAATTCATGCCTGTGCTCCTTGTATGCAGGTACCCAGGCACACATAAGGCAGTGCTGATTTTAAAAGCAGCAAAAATGATGAGTAGGCTCTCTAGTTGTTTCTGTCTTAAAATAAGCTTCTGGAAAAATGATGTCTATTTGCAGCTTTTTTTTTTCCTTCCCATTTCTACCTTCTGAAAATGACAGAAGTAGCATTGCCTAAAAATGTGCCACGCGCCAGCTGCCTGTGGATGAAGGCACTTAAGTTCTCCGAGAATGGTCCTCATGAGTGCCCCGAGATCCCAGGACACCAGGCTGAGCAGTGAAGTCCCCTAGAGCACACTGCTCTGTGGACACTGCCCTGCTCAGACCCTTCAGAACAGGGTCCCGGCCTCTGCTTGGCATCCAAGGCCTCCTGGACCAAGTCCTGCAACCTTGCCTGATACTAGCCACAGTGAACTCACTGTAGCCCCCAGACACTGCATTCTGTGGTATTACCTGGGTGTGCTGGCCCCTCTGCTCATGCCATTGTCCTCCCAGGTGACATTGAGAGGACTTCCACAATACCCTACTGCCTTCCCAGGTGGTGGCACCACAAATGGGGCCCAGTGATCTGGGCAGAATAGAGCAAGGCCTGCTCCTCTTGCAGCCTGGACCCCATGCTCCTGTTACTATGCCCCAAACATCCCATCAGGGGTCTGCCACCCAGAGCTCATCCACTCCCTTAAAATGTAGCGAGCACCCACTCTGAACTAGGCTTGTGCTGCAACCTACGGAGTTACCAGTAAAATTTTTAAAAAATATATAGCTCAGCCCCCATCCTCACATTGTTCTGACCTGCTTTTCTATAGCTTTTTTCAAAAAATAGCAGAAACCATTTATATAGCACTTACCATGTGTAGAGGTATCCTTATCCTATGTACTTTTCATACACGAATTTGTTAATCTTCACAACAACTCTATGAGGCAGGTGTTATTATTATACCCATTTCACAGAGGAGCAACAGAGACGGGAAACTTGCACAAAGCCACACAACTGGTAAGAAGGGATGGAGCCATGATTCCAACTCAATGGTTCAGTTCAGGGGAACTGAATTCGGCCAACAACCAATAGAGGGAACTTGGAAGTAAATCCCCCTTCAGTCAAGCCATCAGATGAGACCACAGCCTTGAGTATCACATTGAGCACAGCCTCCAAGAGATCTTAAGCCAGAGGCACCACATGAAGCCACACTTGATTCCTGGCATGCAGTAACTATGAGATGATTAATATATGCTGGGCGGGTTTTTTTTTTTTTTTTTTTTTTTCTGAGACAGAGTCTTGCTCTGTTGCCCAGGCTGGAGTTCAGTGGCGTGCTCTCACCTCACTGTAACCTCCACCTCCCGGATTCAAGTGATTCTCCGGCCTCAGCCTCCTGAGTAGCTGGGATTACAGACACAGGCCACCATGCCCAGCTAATTTTTGTATTTTTAGTAGAGATGGAGTTTCTCCATGTTGGCCAGGCTGGTCTCGAACTCTTGACCTCAAGTGACCCACCTGTCTGGGCCTCCCAAAGTGCTAGGATTACAGGCATGAGCCACTGTGCCTTGCCCTAATATATGCTGTGTTTAAAATTAAAAAGCCTAGCTCATGAATTGGCACCCTTAACGACGTGTGATTCTGCTTCTTTATAAATAGAAGGGACTGGGCTCCCACATGTGTGATGCTGAGCTTCCATGTTGATTCTGTCTTCATAGGCAGCTCCCGACTGCCTCCTCTCCCATTCTCTAACTGCTCCTCAGGGTGGGCATGTGCCTGTGCCCCACCAGCTTATGAACCCCCTCAGCATGGGCTAATTGCTTGCAGTGCTTGGGGAAGGCAAAGTATACTAGGCCAGCACTTCTCAACCTGTAATGTGCACACAAATCAAGTAGGGATGTGTTAAAATGAAGATTCTGATTTAGGAGACTCTAAATCAGATTCTGGGTGGGGACTGAGATGCTGCATGCCTAACAAGCTCCAGGGGATGCTGCAGGTCCATGACCACACTGGGGATAGCACGGCCTGAATCATTAAAAGCACTTTGACTCAGACTAACCTTGGTTCAAATTCCAGTCCATCACATGCAGCTGGGAGTCCTTGACCTCTGAGAAGAGAGACTTACTCAAGGTCACATAATAAATTAGAGTTACCTGGAGCCACAACCAAAACCCAGTGTTCTCACTTCTAGTCCAGAGTCCCCAAACTGCAGATAAATCCACCCTCCTAAGTTCTGAGTCTGGACACATTTGAGTGTGTGCGTGTATATCCCTGTATGCGCCTACACCTGTGAATAAGTGTGTCAGATGTGCTTGTGAATGTGTCTAAACAGCATCTGTACCAGTAGGCTTGTGAGAGTTGTTCATCACCAGATATTAGCTCACCAGATACCAACTCCACTCCTACCCTGCGCCAGGTCCCTGCCCCCATGAAACCCACAGTCTAGGAGGAAAGCAGCCATTAAGCAAATAAACAGAAACTAAAATCTCATTTGTGTGTGCCTGTGCACATGTAAGAGTATTGCTCACACTAGCCCAAGAGTCAGGTGATTTATTATCTCCATTTCACTGCAGAAACTGAGGCAATGAGAGATTAAGTAACTAGCCCAGGAGCACACAGCAATGCTCAATGTGCCTTTCCATACACTGAGCATGCCTACAAGTTGTGTTTGTATTTGCTTATATTTGTGCATGAATGTGTCTGTACACAAGCATGTGTGTTGTCTGTGCCCAGAGAAACTTAGACATCTTCACATATTCCATTAACAAGATTTTCTGGCACCACAGCACAGCATCACAAAAACCACACATACACACACACACATATGCATGTGCTTTAAGTGTTGATGTTTCGGCCGGGTGCGGTGGCTCACGCCTGTAATCCCAGCACTTTGGGAGGCCGAGGCGGGCAGATCACGAGGTCAAGAGATCAAGACCATCTTGGCCAACATGGTAAAGCCCCGTCTCTACTAAAAATACAAAAATTAGCTGGGTGTGGTAGCATGTGCCTGTAATCCCAGCTACTCAGGAGGCTGAGGCAGGAGACTCACTTGAACCGGGGAGGTGGAGGTTGCAGTGAGCCAAGATTGTGATACTGCACTCCAGCCTGGCGACAGAGTGAGACTCTGTCTCCAAAAAAAAAAGATGTTGATATTTCAAACATTTCCTAAAACTCTGTCCACAGGGAAATAGAAGTGGAAGGCCAGAGCCTGCAGAGCTGAGCAGATCTGGGGAAGCCCGTGCCACCTGCTTCCCTGGGGCAAGCCACAGCCAGAGCAATTTCACAGCTCATCATCCATTATGAGGCTAAAATAATTCTTTCCCTCCCAGGAAGTTAAATACATTGTTCAAGCGGTAAAAGGCTCGTCCATCCATGCTCTCAGTGGGAACTTACTACCCTGGTGACCGGATTAACACAAGATATAAATGACCAAACCTGGCTAGGTTCCCTTCCCTGCCTGCCCTGTCTCTAAAAATTGAGATACTTGTAAAAATACAATGCCTTGATCTTTCTTTTTTTACACCTTATTGAAGCATAGAATACAACAGAAAAGTGCACAAATCATAAATGTACAGCTCAATGAATTTTCATAAAGTGAACAGATTGTGTAAACAGCACTCAAAGGAAGGGAGAAAACCTTTCCAGCACCTCTGAAGCCCCTCAAAGCCCCTATAGTCACTCCCCACCCCCCTCTAGGGTAACTGCAATTCACATTCTATCTCCATTGATTAGGTTTGCCTGTTCATGTGCTGTATGTAAATGGCATTGTCTAGAATGTTCTGTCTTGTTGTCTGGTTTCTTTCACTCAACGTGTTTGTGAGACTCATCTGCTTGATGGCATGTGGTTACACATCATTCATTCTCATTGCTGCATAGTATTCCACTGTGTAAGAATATTTCAGAATCATGTATCCAGTCTACTGTTGATGGGCATTTGGATTGTTTTCAGTTTTGAGCTTTAATGAAAAACACTCCTATAAACTTTTTTTTTAAGAAACGGTCTCACTCTGTCACCAAGGCTAGAGTGCAATGGAGCAATCATGGCTCATTGCAGCCTCAACCTCCAGGGCTCAAGTGATCTTCCCACCTTAGCCTCTCGAGTAGCTGGGACTACAGGTATGTACCACCACACCTGGCTAATTGTTTAATTTTTTAAAACAGGGGTCTCACTAAATTGCTCAGGCTGGTCTTGAACTCCTGGGCTCAAGCGATCCTCCCACCTCAGACTCCCAAAGTGCTAGGATTACAGGCATGAGCCACCATGCCTGGCCTAAACATACGAATGCATTTGTGGAGTTGAATTACTGAGTCATAGAGACATATATTCAGCTTTAGATACTGCAAAATGGCATCTGTGGTGGTACCAATTTACACAGCAGTGAGTGAGGGTACTGGTTCCTCCAGATCCTTCTCAACTTAGTCTTTTACATGTTCTCCGTTTCGGTGGGAGTATATCATGTTAATAAATTTTAAAGCTGGGCACAGTGGCTCACACCTGTAATCCCAGCACTTTGGGAGGCTGGGGTGGGCAGATCACTTGAGGTCAGGAGTTCGAGACCAGCCTGGCCAACATGGAAAAACCCCATTTCTACTAAAAATACAAAAATTAGCCGGGCATGATGGCACATGCCTGTAATCCCAGCTACTCGGGAGGCTGAGACAGGAGAATCACTTGAACCCGGGAGGCGGAGGTTGCAGTGAGCCAAGATCACACCACTGTACTCCAGCCTGGGTGACAGAGTGAGACTCCATCTCAAAAAATACACACACACACATACATACATACATACATACATACATACATACATACATACATACATACATTTTAAAAGGTTTCCTCGTCCCTTCCCATTATATCTTTCCCGTTGCAATTGCCAGCCATTGTTTATGAAGGCTAGTGGCAACAATAAAACTACAACTGCTCAGTTTACACATGGCACAAGTATAACCACTAGCCACCAACTTCCCACCCTTGAGGGCCATCCCAGCAGTCAATAGCCAAAGGTCACACTGTGCTAACTTTTAAAGCCTTTGGGCAGTTACAAAGAACTTCACTGAAGGTTTTCTTCAGGGGACTTATAAGAGGAAGATCCCACCTCCCAATGCACAGCAACCTTCCTCAGAGCCCTCCTTCCCCATCTCTCTCTCCAAATGCAAGGGTCACTCTCACCGCCCGCTCATCCTTCCCAGCTGGACACACACTCCTCTTAAAGCCATGCGCCCCAGCTCCTCACTCTGCTCTAAGCACCCTCCCAACTATGAGCTCGGCGCCACCGGGTGGCTGTTGGCACAGACCCTGCTCCTCGCAAGCAGATGCATCTTTGAAGGCCTGCATCACTGGCCTGACCCCAGGGCTTCCGGGCCTCTACTTGGGGCTGAGTATGTACCTGTCCCGTTTTACCTTACTGAAAATAATGTTTTCCATCTATAAAATGGGTATTTTAGTAGCACCTCAGGCTAACTACCAATTGCTATGTACCAAGCACTAGAATAACCACTTTGGATATAAACACATTTAATTTACTTCTGCATCACTCTGAGGAACTTCTAAAGACAAAATTGAAGCTCAGAAAACTTGGTTAACTTGTCCAAGCTTCCCCAGCCACATGTGTCAGGATTATCATTTGAGCCCAGTTCTGCCTTCTCATGTCATTACCTTTATAACCCAGCTCCTTATCATCATCCCTGGTGGGCTGAAATGTGACACACAGCTTCCAGCCTCATTGCGGGGCCCTCTCAGCATTGGTGTGACTCAGCCAGGTGGGGAAGACCTCTGGGACAGACCATTGTCCCTCCTGGGCACTCAGGCAGTGGGTGAAGGGGGCTGAGCCCTTGGCTGTAAGTCAACCTGGAAGGTCCCTCAGAGATATTCATCCAATCCCCATTCACAGATGCAAAAACCAGAGCCCAGAGAGGACAAATGACCAGTCTGAGGGGACACAGGGAGAGGGGCTGAGGAGGGGCCGGAACCAGGATCCTGACCCTCCAGAAGATAAGAACCCAGTCCCATTCTGAGAAAGTCCCCACGTCTGGCCTCATTTCCACTTCTTGGTCACCAGTGAGCTCACACACAGCAATGAACAATGTATAAAATCTTCATTCTCTGACCCTCCCCAGTAAAAACCCAGGTCCTACAGGGGATGCTAAGTTCGAGGTGGCTGGGAGGTGGCTGGGAGGGGGAAGGGTGCTGTTTTTAAGAAAATCCTTGAAATCACGTGTCCATCCCACTGCTATCCCCTCCCCCAGGCCCCTGCACTTCCCACATCATCATCATTGTTTCCATCCCATTTAGAGAGAGTGAACATTTCCTGGGATTCAATTTCTCTCATAATAGTTGGAAGGAAACAAAACTATATGCCATAAACATTCACTGCATTGTATGAAAAATATCTTTATGACAGGGGAGGCACCATAAATGCCGACCAAAGTCCTCCCCCCATCCATTCCCCAATGCCTCCATGCCTGTGCCCTCAAATATTTAAACGTCTCACAGGCAGGAATCAAGAGCTTTAAAATAAATATATTTTTGGCCATTGGGATGTAAAATTAAGATTGGTGAGCTATAAGCACTCACTCCTCCTCGGCAGTTTTCTCTCAATGAAAATAAGAGAAGCTAGGCCATCTTTTCTGAGTATGTGTTTAGGGTTGATGGGGAAGAGCTCATTAGTTCAATCTGACATATACACAATTCTCTCCATATACACAGGATGGGCTTTTTCCCCCTCCTTGTATTTTATTCTCCAACTGTGAAGTGATATTAAATTTCATCAGATTTGAACAAAATCTATGGTCTTGAAACAGTTTCCTTTAAGGCCTCTGGTATTTATTCAGAACTCATGAATCATGTTCTGATAACACAGCCATAATTATTTTTAAAGTGTGATGTTTGTGGCTTTAATAGGAAATGCTTGCAAAAGGCCTTTTCTCTTTGATTGTTTGTAATCTTAGCAGTAATCACCGCTGTTACCTTCTCCGCACCACAGCGGGTGAAACACAATTTCATTTTAATATGAATCGCGAGCTCTTCACCCAGGTTTTAATTAAAGCAATAAAAGCCTTGTCATCTTTGCCCTTTACAGTGTACACAGACTCAGAGGCCAGAATTACTAAGACAGAAATCTTAGATTTCAACAGCAGCAGGAGGGTCGCCTGCCTCCAATACATTTACTGGGGAGGGTTTTTATTTGTTTCGAAAAGCCTCACCCTCCTCTGCCTCTCTGTGCTGCAGTTTCCTCCTCTGTAAAATGGGAGAGCAATAGTGCCTACCTACACAGTTAATGTGAGGATGAAATGAGACCACCCATGGAAAACATTTAGCCCCAGAGCCTGAGCCTAAGGAGGTGCAGGGCAAATGTTATTGATCATCGGTATCATCATTTAGTGCCGGAAAAAACAGACCATCTACCCTCATTATTCACATGAGGAAACAGGTTCAGAGTGATACCAGCACAGGTGAAGGCCTAAGAGCAGGGCGGAGCCTCGAACTCAGAGCTCCTGGCTCTTTTGCCCATTCTGGGCATCTGACACTGCCCCCTGCTGGAAGGAGGCTGTGACTTTGAGGCCATAAGGACCTCAGTGCTCAGGGAACGGGAGGTCTGAGCTCTCCTCTAGAGGCTGACTAGCACCTTGTCTTCTGGCCTCCTGATGGTACCATCTCCCCACCCTAGGTCTATGCTTGATCCAAGTGGTGAGAGAAACAGACCAGGCAAACTTGGGGATCTGTGAAGGAAGGTTGCTGCACAAACATGATGGTGGTGCTGGAAGCAAGAGCAAGAATCACGAACTCCAAGTTCTTGTGTGTCTGTTGCATGCCAGGTGTGGTGTGAGGCACTGAGAAGCCTCATTCTGTAGCATGAGGATGTTGGCCTGTATGACATGATGGCTGTACTCCAGCACACATTCTGCTGGAGCATCGGGAAGGGATGCTACAGGGGCAGTGGGGCCAGGGGCCACACTGGGTGCTGCTCATGCCCTGTGAGGCTCACGGCCAGCAGGTTCACATTTGGTGGCACACACCACACCCCAGAGACCTGAGGGCTCCCCAGGGAGCACCTCATGTGTAAGTCCCCAGAATCTTCATGTTCAATTGTGCAGTGTCATTCCCCTTGCAAACAGCTCTGGAGCCACTGGGATTCTCACTCTAGGAACAAAGTACCCTATTTCCCAGCCTTGCCTTAGAACACGCCTTCTGCTTGCCTCCTGCCTCAACAGGAATTTCAGAGGAACTGACATCCTTCTCCCTCTCCACTGCCCCATCCATTCAGACCCCTGCTGATTGTCCCTATAAATCCCATCACACCCAGCCCCATCAGCATCCAGCCCCTCATTCTTCCAGACTTCAGTTCTGGGTCCCACCTTCCCATCCACCCTACCCCGGCATCCTTCCAGGGCCCTTCAGCTCAGCCACCATGCTGTGCTGGGCAGTGGGCTCCTCACCTCCCAGGAGCTTCTCCCCCATGCAGCTCCCTGCTCCCCAGGCATACCAGGCCCCTGCCAATGCCATGGCCTGCTCACTTCCAAAATCACCAGCCAGCGTCCCACTCTGAATAAGGTGTCCTTGCCATCCAGCTGCTCCCCACTAGCTCTTTAGCTGCACTGGACCCCAGGCCCTGGGACCCGTCTTCTCTCTAAAAGCAGCTTAGATTCCCTGATCCTTTACATTAGTCTCTTTTGAGTAAAAAAAAAGCTGTTGTGTCCTTCTGGTGCAACTGCCTGGCAGATCTCTTGCCCTGGATTAACCCACCTGTCTGCCCCACAGCACAAGCACCGGGAGCTCATTCTCCCATGCCCCACAGCAAATACCCCAGACCTCCTCACCACCTCTCACCCGCAGTCCCCTGGCTCTTGGCCCACCAACTCTCTGAGAAGACTGACACCTTCAGGTGCAGACACCCTCTGCTCCCAGCCAACCCATCTACAAAGCCACACTCCTTTTCTCTGCTGTCCTCCACACCCAGCACTCCCAGCTAAGGCCAGAGCCACCACCTCTGAGCAGGATCCAGACCCTCCCACTTTCTCTGAAATCTGAAAGCATCCCTTAGCCTTTCCCCCTCCTAAACCCAGAGCTTCATCCTCTCTCCTGACACTTTCCATTGATGACTAAACATTCTAAAGACTTTTCTTTAAAAAAAAAAAAGAAAGAAAAGAAAATCCCTTCTATGGAATCTTCATCTCATTGAGCTCGGCCCTGGCCCTTGTCCTACACAGCTAAATTTCTCACACAAGTTGTCTATATTTACTGTTTACATGTCCTCACCTCACGCTTCTCAATCTGCCCATGGGACCAGAACAATGACCCTGTACATCAAAACTGCTTATACTGAAGCCCAGAGTCACTTCCTTTTCGCTAAGATGACTGGACACATTTCAACTTTCATCCCACCCAATCCCTCAGAAGTGTTTGAGCTAACTGACTCTCTCCTTCTTCTTACATTTTATTTAACTTTCTAAAGTTATAATAAATTCCCATGGTTTAAAACTCCCTAAACATAAAAAGATACGGTGAAAAGTCTTTTTCTATCCCTGCCCAGCACCTGCACAGTTCCCATACCACGCACACACACACAGAGGTACATGCATGTACAACGCGCAAAGCCACTCTAGCGTCCATGTATCCTTCCAAGGTTATTTAATCAAATGCAAGCACATAGAAATATACATTCTTATCACCTTTTTCTATAAATGGTAGCATACTGTACTGTTTTACATCTTTTTTAGTAAAGCAATATCAAAATGAATAGTCTTGAATATGTCATTTCTCATATGTACAAATATATCTGTAGGGCATATTTCCAAAAAAACGAATTGCTGGGTTAAAGTTCAATGTATTTGCAATTTTGATAGATGTTGTCAATTTACCCTGCCCACAGAAATGTATAAAGTACCTGTTTCCCCATAAGAACTCCAACCGAGTGTGTTATCAAACCTTTGGATTTTGGTCAATCCAATTGGTAAAAAATGGCTGTCTTATGATTTATCTTATGAATGATTCTTAGCACTTTTCACATACTTAAGAGCCACTTGTATTTCTTTTTCTGTAAACTATTGGTTCATATCTCCTTCCTTTTTTTCTACCAGGGTTTTGAACTGATCTCTAGCAAGTCTTTATGTATAAGGGTGATTAGTTCTTCAACTATGGTGTAAGTTGAAAATATTCTTGCCCAACTTTTGTCTACTGACTTTACTTATGCTGGTTTGGCCATACAAAAGTCATATGTGGATTTTATGTTAATTTTATATTTATATTAATTTAGTTTTATGTTAATTTATGGTCCAATTTTAAGTCTTTTCTTCTGAGGCTTTAAATAGTAGAAATGCCTTCCCCACACCAAACTTGTAAAGTATACCTTAAGGTTTGTTTTGCTGGTGCCTTTATGGTTCCCTTGAGTACGTTTAAATGTTTGATTTAACATTTATCAAATCATTTTTTATTTTTAATTTTTGTGTGTACATAGGTGTACATATTTATAGAGAACATGAGACATTTTGATACAGGCATGCAATAAGTAATAATTACATCATGGAGAATGGGGTATCCATCCCCTTAAGCATTTATCCTTGTGTCACAAACAACCCAATTATACTCTTTCAGTTATTTTAAAATATGCAATTATTGACTATACTTTGTTGTACTATCAAACATTAAATCTTATTCATTCTATTTTGTACACATTAATCATCCCCATGTCCCCCCTCTGCCCCACTACCCTTCCCAGCCTCTGGTAACCATCCTTCTACTCTCTATCTCCATGGGTTCATTGTCTTGATTTTTAGGCCCCACAGATAAGTGAGAACATGCAATGTTTATCTTTCTGTGCCTGGCTTATTTCACTTAACATGATGATCTCTAGTTCCATCCATGTTGTTGCAAATGGATCTCATTCTCTTTGTATGGCTGAATAGTACTCCATTGTGTATAAATACCACATTCTCTTTATCCATTCATCTGTTGATGGACACTTAGGTTTCTTCCAAGTTTTAGCTGTTGTGAACAGTGCTGCAACAAACATGGAAGTGCCGATATCTTCAATATACTGATTTCCTTTCTTTGGGGTATATACTCAGCAGTTGGATTGCTGGATCATATGGTAGCTCTATTTTTAGTTTTTTGAGGAACCTCCAAACTGTTCTCCACAGTAGTTATACTATTTTACATTCCCACCAACAGTGTATGAGGGTTCCCTTTTCTCCATATCCTCACCAGCATTCGTTATTGCCTGTCTTTTGAATATAAGCCATTTTAACTGGGTGAGATCACATTTCATTGTAGTTTTGATTTGCATTTCTCTGATTGTCAGTAATATTGAGCAACTTTTCATATGCCTGTTTGCCATTGCAGGTCTTCTTTTAAGAAATGTCTATTCAAATCTTTGGCCCATTTTTTAATTGGATTACGAGATTTTTTTTTCCTATAGAGTCATTTGAGCTCCTTATACATCCTGATTATTAATCTCGTCAGGTAATTTGCAAATATTTTCTCCCATTCTGTGGGCTGTCTCTTCACTTTGTTGATTGTTTCCTTTGCTGTATAGAAGTGTTTTAACTTGATGTGATCCCATTATCAAAGGATTTTATTTATCCTTCGATAAATTTTAAGGAACTGTGGATCCAACATCCTTTTCCCCTAGATCCCCTCTCTTCTTGAATTACTCTGCCTGTGGTTTCTAAGACTCCAAGTTCTCCTCCTACTTCTCAAACCACTCCTTCTTAATCTACTTCACAGTCTTCTCCTCCTCTACTTTGCCTTCAAATGTTGGAGCTCAACATCTCAGAGTCATTGGTCCTCTGCTCTTCTCGTTCTTCCCTCTCTCCATAAATCTCCTTCACTCTCAAGGTTTTGATATCATGGGCTGAAGATTTCCAAATTTACTTCTCTCATGAGCTCAAGATTTGTACCATCATCTATCTACTTGAACATCTCCATGTGGATGAGCATCTCAAATATAACACATCCAAGTCTGGCATCATCAAACCTACAACTCCCCAGGGTTTCCCCAACTCAGAAAATGGTACCACCATGCCTGAAAATGGGCTCATGGTAGAAGCCTAGGAGTCATCCTTTACCCCTCCGTTTCTCTCTCCCTCTATGTCCATCACTGTCAAGACCCACTAACTTTATCTCCAATGCATCTACTTCTTTCCATCCCCTCTGCCACAATCTAGATCTTTATCCTTTACTTGGCCTATTACCAACCCTCTCACTTGGTCTCCCTGTATTCATTCTTGTCATTGAGAGCTTTTAATACTGCAAATCTGATGTCATTCATGTCATTCAGTCTGACTCTAACACACACACACACACATACACACACAAGTTCTTTCAATAATTCCTGTAAAAAATGTGAGCTCTTTAGCAGAAGTGGTATTTAGAGCTAAGAGAGTGGAAAACTCTACACACAGCCAGGAAGGCTGTGATGAGGAGGTGACATTTGCAGTGCCCCTGAAGGAACAAATAGGCATTTGTTGGTTGAAAAACACTAGGGGATTCCCATCAGAGGAAACAATGCATACAAAAACACCAAGTTGTAAATGAGCGCAAGAGGTGACCAGAAGCTCTTGTGTGACCAAAGCATTATATATGGTAAAAAAAAATTATAATAATAATAAGTCATAGCTAGTTTTTCTGACTCTGGTTCTTTACATACTCTTAGTTTAGCTTCCTCTGAAGTATAGCCTGAGATGGGGATGCCTGTGAAAGTGACTTGAAGAGGGCTCTTAGAAGGAGGGCGGGAGGGAGGCAGGACACGACAGGGGAGGAGCTGAGTAAAGATTTGGCCTTGGTGGCTGGAATCTGGCTGGATTAGCTGGAGCCCATGGGGAGTTGCAGAGTTGGTCACTCCTTGAGATAAGGATATCGGTTTCTAGACCTCCCCCTTCTATCCTCTCCTGGGTTCACAGTTCCAATTTTCCAAAGAAGGAGTAGCTGTGAATAGTTAGCAGCCAACACTCACAGCAGCTGAATGATGAGCAGGACTCTGGTGAGGCACCAACAGAATCCACAATACACACACACCTCATTTACTTCTCATGACACTCTAGGAGGCAGACGCTGCTACTCCTCCCATTTGATAGGAAGCTGCTATCACTTGCTTAAGGAAATTCTGGCCCATGCTGAGGCATAGAGGAGCTGGAATTTGAATCCAGGTCTGCTGAGTCCCAAGCCCACTTCCCTTTCCTCCTCACCTCGTCCCAGGAAGGAGGAGACTCTTTCTGGGTCACATCATCAGGAAATATCCATTTCTGTAACTCCTGGACAGAGTCTGCTCTCAACAGGAAAGAACTGACCTCTACCAGGTCCTCTACCTCCCTGGAGCTGCTGATGGGGACACAGCCCTATCTGAGAATTATATCTCATTCTCAGGCCACCCCGGCAAGTCTGGTACAAAAGTAACCCAAGGTCCAAGGAGGGAGAGGGGGTGTGATCATTTGTAGAAGCTAAAGCAGCTATGGGAAAATTTCTGTGGAGACTTGCAAAAACCAAACAATGGAGAATGTATTTGCAAAAAAAAACTTCAAGCCCGTAGAGCTGCGGTGAAAGTTTTCAAAAAGGGACACAGTCAGCTAATACATACCCTAGGGGAACCTCTGTCTCAGCTGCGGTTTCTAAGTAAAGAAGACGGCATCTCAGGAGAAGTGTTACATTAAAGAACAAATTTGTAATACGATTTGAATGTTCTGGGCCAGGCATAGTGACTCACGCCTGTAATCCCACCACTTTGGGAGGCCAAGGTGGGCAGATCACTTAAGGTCAGGAGTTCAAGACCAGCCTGGCCAACATGGTGAAACCCTGTCTCTACTAAAAATACACACACACAAAAATCAGCTGGGTGTGGTGGCAGGCACCTGTAATCCCAGCTACTCGGGAGGCTGAGGCAGGAGAATCACTTGAACCCGGGAGGTGGAGGTTGCAGTGAGCCGAGATCAAGTTACTGCACTCCAGCCTGGGCAACAGTGAGACTCCATCTCAAAAATATATACATATATTGATTGGATGTTCTGGAAGCAAATGTTTTCCAGAAATGGCTTCCCACTGATATTCACAGCCTTGCATATAACAGGTGTCCAACAAACATTTGCTGACTGGGTGAACCTTGTATTTAACTGTATTTATAAAACATATTTTAAGCCATTTAGAGTGTTTATCCTCTGAATCCTCTAGTAGCTGTGAGGGCTTCATTTTACCCAAATGTTGATGTCAATCCTTAATCCAGTAATTTGGACAATACAATTCTTGCAGTTGATCAGACAACACATTGTGAGAGGGTGTTCACGTGTGTGTGTGTGTGTGTGTGCACGTGCGTTGTGAGTTCAAGAAGCACTCCAGGGAAAAGAGGAAGGAAATATATAGAACTTTCATCATTAAAGTCTAGAAGCCAGTAGGGTCCCACTGAGCTGCAAGGAGCTATAGGTACCAGAAAAGTCTAAGTTATTTTTCAACAAAATCATCATGAATCATATCCCATATGTTTCCTACATGCGGTAGTTTGTAAAAAGGCCACAATACTTTGCAGCCTTTCCCATCAAGAGGTAGAGGCTATTTCTCCATTCCTTGAATCTAGGCTGGTCCTGTGACTGGCTTTGACCAATAGAATGTGTTGGAAGTAGATGTGTGTTTATTTCAAGCCTGGACCTCAAGAAATCTTGCAACTTCTGCTCTTGCTTCTCTGGGAACCCTTCTCCTACGATGTGAACAACCTGGAGCTAGCCTGCTGGAAGCTGAGAGACCATGTGGAACACAGGTGAGCCTCCCATACCAACCAGCCCACTGCTGATCTGGCAGTGTATTGCTGCTGCTAAAGTGATCCTAAGCAAGGCCAGAAGAACCACCCAGCTGAACTCAGTTAAACTGCTGACCCACAAAATCATTAACTAGATAAACATTTGTTGTTTTAAGCCACTAAGTTTTGAGGTGTTTGTTATGCAGCAAAAACTAACGGATACACTATAAGAAATCTAACTGCAATTGCAAAATTTGTTCACATTAAGATTGCTCATGCCACTGGCTAGACTTAATTAATCTCAGAGAATTTTGATATCTTCTTCATAAAGTCCTAAGTTAGGGAGACCCTCTGGGTCACAGCATAAAAGATTTAGAAGGACCCTCAGGAAGTCCAACCACCTTGTTCCACTGTTAGGGACATTGAAGTTCAGAGAAGAGCAGAGGCTACCATCACTCATTACACAAATATTTTCTGAGTGCTCTCGGTGTTCCAGACACTATGCCCCACTGGGATACACAGCATTGGACCAGAGAGACCAGATCCTTTCCCCATGGTGGTCACAGTTTAGGGTGGAAATCAGGCATTAACTAAGTCATCACAAGGTAAGTAGATGACCACTGTGACAAAAATTAAGGATTTTTGTCACTATGAATTAAAAAGACCTGGTGCCATTTTAATGAGAATCATGGAAAGGGGACCTAATGTGGGTTTGGCAGTCACAAAGAGCTCTCTGCAGAAGTGACATTTAGGCTGAGGCAAGTCAGTGGACAAGGCAAGGGAGGCTTGTGGAGCTGCGAGTCTGAGCTTCACAAGTTTGAATGCCAGCTGTAGTGCTCCCTGGCTGAGTCACCTTGATTGAATCAGCCAACATCCTTGATCTTCAGTTGCATCATCTATAAAATTGACTGAACAATAATGTCTACTCATTCTCGAGGCTGTTGTGAAGATTAGCTGAAATAACCATTGAGAAAAAGGCTTTGCAAGCTGCAAAGTGTTGGGGGAATTGTTGAGGATATGACTGTTAATGGTTTGGGGAGGGTGACATTTATTTGTACCAAGTCTCCTCTCCAAACGACTGTGCTCTCCTCTGCCGAGGCCTAGAGCAGACACAGAGCCCCACTGAGTCCCAATTTTCCTTCTTGGTGGAAGGACATTGCCAATGCTTTCCAGTAGGTTCCAGAGCAGAATTCACCATAATATAGTTCTGAAAACCAGGGCTCAATATGTTAACAAAAATACTATTTAAACATTGTGAAAAGGCTCAGATGAGATGTCAGGGCTAACTCTGGTCTGCTGAGATGAGACTTCAGTTGATTATGTACAATTAAATGACATCAGTGTACTCTTCCAAAATAACCACTTCCAAGGCCTGGAGTCTTGCCCACCAGTCTTGCATGTTGGTGCATGTCAATGCAATATAAAGGCAGCTTTGCAGCAGCAGCATGATGCTCACACAGGGACAGGCCAGAGAGGGGCATGGTATGGTGGCCCTGGCATGAGCGATCCTGCAGTGGCAGGGGAGGGGGCGCAGCACCCTGCAGCAGAGCTTCCATGCCCCATTGAGACTACAGTATCTTCCTCACTAGTAGTGCCCCCTAGGGGCCACAGGCCCATGTCTTACTCATCTATGGCCTCCATGGGACCTGTCACAGAATAGGGACATAAATATTTGTGAGCTAATAGGCTTCTATTGCCCCATCTGGAAAATATGTGCCCAGACTGATGGCTGAGGGGCCACCCAGCTTGGACTGCCATAGCCCCCACAATGGCAGAGACAGAGGGTAGAGGTCAGCTCCAGGGCCGGGGTTGCCCTCCAGCTTCCCAAGTTTCTCAGCAGCTATAACCCTCCTTGGCTCTCCAATCAGTGTCCCGAGCTGGTCCCACCCAGCAAACACCACTGCCTTAGGGAACCATCCTCCAAGATGCCATGCCTGTAATGAGAATACTTCCTGGTATCACATTCTGCCATGAGGACCCTCCCTGGGGTTCCGGCCTGCAGTAAGGACTCTCCCTGGGGCCCCCGCCTGCAGTGAGGACCCTCCCTGGGGCCCCAGCCTGCAGTGAGGACCCACCCTGGCATCATTTTCTGCAGGGATGACATTCCCCAGGGTCCTGGCCTGCAGTGAGGACCCTCCCTGATCTCAGCCTACAGTGACAACCCTCCCTGGAACCCCAGCCTGCAGTGAGGACCCACCCTGGCATCACATTCTGCAGGGAGACCCTCCCTGGACCCTCAGCCTGCAGCAAGGACCCTCTGTGGCATCATAGTCTATAGTGAGGATGCTCCCCGCTGAGAGAAACATTAATTTTCAGAGACCAGGCTCTCAGTGGAAAATCTGATTCCAACTGGCAACTATAACCCCCAAGAGGGCCAGGCTGGGGTTCGAGACAGACTTGCCCAGGAATGACTCTGCTTCCTTTGCCACCAGTAAGACCTTCTGCTCTCCTTCCTTGTGCCCTGTCCACAACCCTCCCCTGTGGCCTTCAACAACTCCCAGCGGGCAGGAGAACCATGCATGCCTACGCAAGGGCATGTGTGCATCCAAACCAGAACATGTCCCCGTGGGTGCTGTGTGGTGGCAAGAGGCAGGCGGCATCAGACAGCAGCAGGCACCTCAACTCACTGCTGCTGAAAAGCTGCCCCAAGCGTGGGGAGTATGGGCAATACATTCCAAGTTTCATCAAGTTCCCAATCCATTTTAAGCCAACAGTAGCCAGGTAGTTAATTTACAAACACTATAGTCCCACTTTGATTGTACCTTTTAAGGAGACTATTGCTATTCTTGATCATTCAGAGAGAAGACAGCAGCCGGCTGTGCTGGCCCCATTCTGCACCCCCTACCTCCACCCCGGAACAGCTCAGCTCCAGCCAGCCCAAATCTTAAGACACCCGTTCAGGGAGGATGAGGCACCCACCTGGCTGGTTGACAGGAGCTCTGGGTTTCCGTCACTCATCCCCACGTAGGCACTGTCACCATCAAACTAGAATAGAGAGAGACGGAGAAGCAGCTCTGATTAAAATGCTCTCAGGAAGGCACCAGGAGAAGCAGCCGGAGGAGGGCAGGGGACTGACTGCAGGGGACTGTGGGAGCTGCAGAAGCCAAATCAGAGCCCAGGATGCCCAAAGCCCCATTTCAGCAGGGCTACCTCTAGGGTGGAAGGAGCAGCCCCTGTTCCACGGCCCTCGAGTGCTCAGGTTCATGCTGTTAATCACACTTAGAATGCAAACAGGAAAACCTTTCTGCCCTCTATAACTTGTCCATAGACACAACAGGCTGCCTTGCCATGTGCTGAGCTGCCCATCCTTGGAAGTATGCGAACACCTCCCTTGATCAAAATTATATCAGGTGATCAGCTAGAGCTGGAATCCCATGTGCTGGGGGAGGCCAAGAACACCAGAGCCTTGGGATCATGACAGCCTTCACCAGACATGCCCTCTGGGTCCTGCCATCCTGAGTGGTTTTGGCCCATCACCTATGCCATCCCAGCCCCTAGGGCCACGCCTGGCTACAGGCAGTGAGGACTATGGTAGAGACCATGTACAGGAGCTACATTCTGTGTGCAGAGAAGCTGCTAAGTCTGGATTCAGGAAGATTTCCCTGTAAATCTGCCTAAAAATTCAGGAGCAGGTGCAGGGGAAGAGATGTGGGCTCTGGGACCCCCGCCTCCCTCTTTGCCCTGAAGTGTGATCTCAAGTTGGTGCCTCAACTTCTGAGATTCCTCATCTGTTAAATGGGGATGGTGCCTGTAGGCCCCTCCTCATAGGATGTTGCACTGTAGAGCACTTGACTCAACACATTAATATGGAGAGGACTTAATTCCAGTTAGTTCCCTTCCCTTGAGCTAGGTATCTTAGATAGGGTTCCCTCAAAGGAGAGCCTAAGGCAAGGGTTCAGATGCATGTGGTTATTAAGGAAGTACTCCTTGGGAATAACCTGTAAGTGTGGGAGGCAAGCCAGACAGGAGTGGGTACAGCTAAGCAAGGATGTGGTCTTGCCTGAAGACTTCCTTCAGCCTGTTCTGGTGGGGAACTCTGGGGCATGAATTGTATGCAGAGTTAGTACCAACACGAAGCAAGGGGTGGCTGTTGTAGCCCAGGTAAGGAAGTCATAGGCCATGGGCTGCCCTTAGGGGACATGGGGAGACACAACCTTCTGAGCAAGGTGGCCCCCAATTGACCAAGCACAAGTCTTCAGAGAACCATACTGGCTGTGAGCCATTTGCAGGCAGCTTGTGCTCAAGGCAGGTGGGAGATGTCTGTGCTGGTCAGTAAAGGGTTCTGAGTGGGGCACCAATAGCAAACAGCCATTTTATTTTAATTGAACCATTTATTTATTAAGATATATTCACATGGTTCAAAATTCCAAGAGTATAAAAAGCAACACCACCCCACCTCCCAGCCATCCACTGCCCCTCTCCAGAGGCAATGTCTACCAGCTTTTTTATATCATTTCAAAGACTGTCTACATATACACATTTTAGAGTCATTTATTCTATTCGTGACAGCATGCTATACAGTTTTGCACTTTATTTTTCTCTTAGCAACACATCTCAGAAAATGTTTTATATCAGAACATAGTTCTTTCTTCTGTACCCAGTATTCCACAGTGTGGATATAACACATATATTTAACTAGCTGAGCACATGGGTAGTTGCATTGTTTCTAGTTTTCCGCTATCCCAATATTGCTCCCATAAATATTTTTGTGCATCTGTTATTGAGCATGGGTGTGAGTTTATCTGTAGGATTCATTTGTATAATTGCTGGATCCAACTGTATGTGCATTTGTAATTCAGACAGACATCACCCAGCTGCCCTCACGGAGGCCGTAGAAATCCACACGCCCACAACCATGTGAAATGTCAGTTTACCCAGCTGCCTTCACTCAGAGAAGCTTTGCTTGATAACTGGCTCAGATGCCAGCCCCAGCCCCTGTGGGCTGAGAGCCCACCACCCTTTCTACCACCATTTTCGACGCGCCCTCGCCCTGCCTTCCCTTGGTCTTTGTTCCAAAGTCCCTGTTACCTTCTAGCATTCTCTATATTTACTATATTCATTGCTTATGATTAGATTCCTCTTACTAAAATGGAGGCTCCCAGGGATCACAGATCTTTGTCTATCTGTACCTTGATGTCTCCCAAGTTCCTAGAACAGTGCCTGGCACAGAGAAGGTACTCAATAAATGTTTGTTGAATAAGTAAATAAAGCAGTCACTACCACATTCAGATGGCCTCTGACCAGGCCTATCTTCCCATCTAGGCAGTTGGGTTGATGGTTACACCAAAGAGCCTCCCCAGCACAGGGACGGGGAGAGTCCCTCGGTGACTACTGGATGATTAAAAAAAAGGTTCTTCCATGCCTAGAGTTTGGGCACTGACCCCAAATGCAGGACTCCATCCACCACACTGCACACAGAGCTCATGCTGCAAGACCCTGCTCAGAGGCTACCTCCTCCAGGAGGCCTGCCATGCTTGCATCTCCTCTGGCTGTTCCTCTTATAATATAGACAGTCTCCACATTTGTCAACTGTCCCAGAGTGGAAGCAACATGGAGGCTGGAACTGTGTCTTGTCATCTCCAAATCTCCCAGAGCCTGGCATTAGGGATGAGGCTATAAATTAGGCAGGGTGGGGGCACTCTCAGCAAAAGCTCCTGGGTACTTGACTTGATGTGTGACCATGGCCATTGATCATTTTGACAAAAGTAAAATTTTTTAAAAATCACATGTAACTTATAAGTAGACCCTAATAGAAAGAATAATTGGAGATGGAGGAACATTAAGTTTAATGAAGTGTTTGAAACATTTTATAAAGCAATAGTAATCGAACAGTATGGTATAGGAATATGCATGAGAAACAGAGGGAAAGATGTCCAAAAAACCTTTGAATGGTCACCATTTATTAAATGCTGGTGAGAACAGAGCCACTGCAAGGCAGGGGCCACCATCTGCTTCATTCCCCGTTAAGCGCAGTAGACAATCAATAAATATTTGGTGACAGAATGAATATTCCTGGTACTGAGCAAAATGCTTTACATAAAAGACCTCATTTAATCCTCACGATGATCCAATGAAGAAAATATTCTTTTCCCTGCTAAAACCAAGCAAACAGGTAGAGAGAGGATAAGCAGTTGTCCAAGATCACACTGCTGGGGAGAGATGGGATTTAAGAGTCCCTTGTTGGATTTTTTCTGCTTGGACTCTCCCACTAGCTGCAACTGCATTCACAGCAGGGACCAATGCTTTTCTAGATCAATAGTCTGCCTTGAGCCTGGCGCATAACAGGTGCTTGATAAGTGTGTTAGAGGTTCAGGAGAGGGAGGAATTATCCACAGAGAGCAGTGGGAATGGTACTGGAGATGTAGGGCAAGGGGGCCTGGTCTCCGACGAGAGTGTGTTAGGGGCAGGCAAGGGGGTGGGCAGTGGATTCCCATGAGGTCACCAGAGCCTGTCTTATTCATTCACTCCTTTATTCAACCAATGTCTAGGAAAGAGCTGCCACGTGCTGTAGTAAAGCTTGCTTCTGGCTTTCAAGGGGCACTTGAGAAGTTGGCAGAGGTTCCTGAGGCAGGGCCTGGGTCTCCTCAGTTCAGTTACCCTTGGGCACCTTGCACAGTGCCCTGGAGCCTGCTGGGCTCAGAACCAGCTGCGGAGCAGCAGTGAGCAGAGGCCCTGAGGGGGCGGGGAGGCCTGTTCTTTGCCCACCTCTGCCAGGGTTCCACCACATCGGAGCCCTTGGAGGGCATGAAGGAATAGTTGGGGGACACTGAGGGTTCCCAGGCTCCCTCTGGCTTGGCTTCCAGTACTCTAAGGCCTGGGACTCACCCCCGCAGCCCCCTCCTCATTTGGGACCTTTTCTGGCTAAATGAACTTGGAAGCCAAGGGGAGAGGTCACAAAGTCACCTCTGCCCTCAGACACAGCAGGGCTACCTCCTCCTCCACATGTGCACAGACAAGATCAAAAACACCCACATCTACACCCACCGCAGTGCATACACTGTGTGAACACAAAGGTATATGATGTACACCGTGTGCACAGCATGGGCAGCACACACACACACACCACAAATCCATGTTTGTGTGGACCCAGGTCATGCAGCACAGCGTTCAACACGGCAGCGTTCAGCTCACTCATGTATCATGTCCATGGGTAACACAAACCAACGCACACACAGCACAAGCATGAGTGTGCACATGTCAGAGACCTTTATACAGCTGGGCACACAATAACCACAGCACGCACACAAGGAAAGCAGGGTGTGCCCATATGTGTACAAACATTCCATGCATCTGCAGCCATTTAAATGTAACTCACACAAATGTGAACACAAACATATACTGAATGTGCATACAGAGACATACAAAGCAAAGATGCACATGAACTTCAATTCTATGCATATTTCACAGTTTATCAGTTCCTTGGTCAAAAATCTTTTTTTCATACCACACAGCCTTCCCTATGCTTTAAAATGTGAGAAAAAAATGCAGGGAGAAACAACAGCTTAAGAATTTCCATGAACGCCAGGAGAACATCCTCTTACCAGTGACTGGAATAGATTAATTTTCCCCATTTCATATTCTAATTCTAATTCCTTTTCCCATTGCCATCTTCAGTCCTCATTACAGCTGGAAGATTGTTCTGCAAAAGCCAGGCCTTCATCTTCTCTTCCCAAGAGTTTTGTCATGGAAATGAGTTTTGGAATCTGAAAGAACCCACATTTTTGCAAATATCGAATGTGTAGGGATAACCCTTTCATGACGGCCACCAGGGACACAGCTTACAGGAGCTTCTAAGGCATCTGTCTCTCCCCTACCTCTCCTTTCCCTGTGTGGTCCCCTCAGGGAAAAGAGCTCCTCGGCCCCTATTCCAACAGCCAGCCCCCAACCTAAGCACACCATGCTTCCCCAAAGGATTTTTTAAGGCAACTTAAGCAAATAGGCAGCCAAGGTGAGGAGCCCTGATCTTAGACAGTCAGATCCCAGGTCCATCTGTGCCACCTTGGGCAAATTGCTTAACTGCTTTAAGCCTCAGTTTTCTCATTCTTATGACCACAGAGTCACTGATTCATGACAGGTATAAATAAAATATTTGTGGGGTAAACAGATGTGATAAGTGGGTAGATGAATGGATGGAAAGGAGGAAGGAGTAAAGGATGGGATGGATGGATGGGCAGATGGGTGGATGAATGGATGGGTGGATAGATGATTGATAGATGGGTGATGGATAGACGGACGATCGGCAGATGACGGACGGGTGAATGAATAGATGGGTGAGGGATTGTACACATTAGCACTGTCCAACAGAAATATAATAAAAGTTACAAATGTGACCCACATATGTAATTTTACATTTTCTAGTAGCCACAGTTTTTGTTATGGGGTACATGAGATGTTCCAACACAGGCATGCAATGTGTAATAATCACATCATGGAGAATGGGTTTCCATCCCTTCAAGCATTTATCCCTTGTGTTACAGACAATCCAATTATACTCTTTTCATTATTTTTAAATGTAGTAGCCACTGTTCAAAAATATTAACAGATAAATAAAATATATCATCAAAATTAAGTTTAACTCAACATATTCATAACATGATTTCAACAGGTAATCAATATAAAATGATTATTAATGAATGGTTTATTAATGAGATGGATGGATGGACAAATAGATGGGTGGTTGGGATGTATGGATGGGATGGCTGGGATGAGAGGGAGGAGTGGATGAATGGATAGGTGAAAAGGGATGGCTGCATGAGTGTGAACAGACAAGTGTATGGGAAGAGTATTGGGATGGTGGACGAGATGAACATGGATGGGTGAGATGGGTGTTGGGGATGCATGGATAGATGCCTGGACGTGTGGGTTCCTGGGTGGGTAAAATGGGTTGAGAGGTTGGGTGGAATGGATGGGCGCATAGCAATGTGGGTCTGGCATTTCCTTCTCACTCGATTCTCTGGAAAATGTCATGGCTACTCACGGTTGCAACATCACCAATTCTCAAATCCTCATCTTTAGCCAAATTACCTCCAGATTCCAATATATAGTTTTCTCCCTGGCTATCTCCCCCATTTGCCCATGAGCACCTCAAATTCAACACCCCCAGCACTGAACTCATAACATGTACATGGACTTGCTGTTTCTCCAGCACTCCCCTGTCTTAACAGAAACTGTCACCTTCCACACAGTCCCACAGTCAGTACCCCTGGGGTGACTCTGGTCTCCCTGCCATCTACATACCTCTGATCCAATCACCTGCAACATCCTTCTGCTGAGCTTCCCTAAGAGTATGCTGAGTGTGAACACAAAGGTATACAATGCATGTGGTATGCACAGCGTAGGGGCACACACAGGCACCACACACCCATGTTGGTGGGTCCGTGTCACACAATCCATCTTACACCTTGGCTATCACTAGCTATATTTGGGCAATCACTTCACTCCTCAGATCCAAACCCTGCAGAGACTCCACATCACTTAGCCTATATCCAGGACCCTCCAGGACAGCCCCAAGTCTCAGTTCCCACGGGTCCTCAGCATAGTGGGAGCCTCCAGTGACCCCACTTTTTTTTTTTTTTTTTGAGACAGAGTTTTGCTCTGTCGCCCAGGCTGGAGTGAAGTGTCATGGTCTCAGTTCACTGCAACCTCCACCTCCCAGGTTCAAGTGATTCTGCTGCCTCAGCCTCCTGAGTAACTGGGATTACAGGCATGCACCACCAAGCCTGGCTAAATTTGTATTTTTAGAGACGGGGTTTCACCATGTTGACCAGGCTGATCTCGAACTCCTGCTCTCAAGTGACCTGCCTGCCTCGGCCTCCCAAAGTGCTGGGATTACAGGCATGAGCCACCACACCCAGCAAGTGCCCCCACTCTTACACATCGTCCCACCATGAGCCTGGAACACTCTCCCTTTCTCTACCCACCGAAATCTACCTCTTCCTAGGCCCTTCTTTATTTCTGGCTACAAACTCCAACCTTAACACTGTCTTGCTTGCTTTTATAAACCCATATTCTTGGACCTAACCAAAAGCTTCCATCTAAAATCAGCTTTGGACTTAATTCAACTCCTATGTGCAGTGTAACATACTGGGTAACAGCATTGATCTGATGACTGGTTCCACTACTTACGAGCTCAGTGACTGTAACTTCACTTTGCCTTCCTTTCCTCACCTATAAAACAACAATTATGACAGCTACATTCCTACCTCATAAGGTTCTTGGTATCTGTTATCAGACATCAGCTATGAGTTAGCATTATTAAGCATTATGTTACAGATATTAACTATTTTTGACAGGTGCTTAATAAATGTTACCTATTATCATTGTTATGATATATCAACTCCTATCCCCTTATCAGCCCCCATCTCCCTCAGTCTAGTAGATGACATTGTCTCCTCTGTCACTGAGGAATTGAAGCCATCAGATATTCCCTCAATTCTCCCAACCTCCCCTACGTTATTTACATCATGCTCATCTTGACTTCCTTTCCTTTAGTCTGAAAAGGTATCTCCCTCCTGTTCAAGGTCAGCCTCTTCACCTTGACCCTGTCCCTCGCATGTCTTCTACCCATTTGCTCCCACTCTTGGTCCTGGGTCTAAGATTTCATTCAAATGTGCTGAGGCGAAATGAGACCAGGCAGTGCCTTTGTTGTATCGTGTACCAGGCACATATCATGTGCTGAGGAATATGCTCCCAGCCACTGGGGAATCTACAAGTGAATTTTGCCACTGCCCCTTGGGAGATCTATGTAAATAGATCATCACAAAGGCACTGAAAAGAGAGAAAAGCAAAGGGACTTGGAGGCAACAATCACTGTTCATTGAACGATCTCTTGTGAGTGCTTACTATGTGACAGGGAGTGTGCTAGGTGCCAGGCATGCCAGAGTGATGATGACACAGCCCCTGCCTTCAAGGAACCCCCAGTCCTTTGGAGAAGATGACAGCTATGGAGGGAGAATAAAACCTTCCTATTCTCCAAATCTACAAAGGAAAAGATGTTCTTTGACCACAGTCCCAAGCTGCAAACAATGAATCCCCAAACCAGCTTAAAGCTCATCCTCATTGGTCACTGGGAGCTTTACAGCCCCACCTCTGAAAGTCAGTCAATCGATAGTCTTACTCCTAATAGCCACATGTCCACCACGGAGACAGCCAGCCAGTCTCAGAACCTCCTGCTCTGAAAGTCCTCCTATCCCAGGACCCCATGCTTCCCCAAACCCTGAAAAGATCAGCCTCTTGCTTGATTTGGGGAGACTACCCTTGCAAAGTATACCAATGAATTCAGCTTCTTGCTTTCGATATTGAATGATGCCTTCTTCTTTGACACATGTGACAAAGGCCAGGATAAGGTTAGCCAAGGGGAGCAGAAGCAAGGCAGAGGGTCATTCCAGAGAAGCATCCTGAAAAAGTGACTTGGAGGCTCCATGATGTAGGAAGCAAAGGAGGTGACTAGGCAAGGAGCAGGGAATATGACATCCAAGGCTGCTGTGAGCACTGGCCAAAGAGCACCTACTGTATACCAGCCCTTGTCCCAGAGCTGTGACCAGCCATCTCGCTGGAACCCCCTAGAAATCCCAAGGCTTCCATGAGCAGCAGCCCCACTGTCAAGATGAGCAAGGTGAGGCTCAGAGTGGTTGGGAACTTGTCCAAAGCCACCCAGGAAGTCTGAACTTGGCCTTGATCCCAGGTACCAAAGCAGCAGCTGTTCTGTAGAAGCTGTTGCTCCTCCCCTCTGCACAGAGACACAGATCAAAGACCAGGGATGCACAGCCCTCAGCCTAGCCAGTCACAGGCACTGAGAGCTGAGCCTCACCAAGATCTAAAGAGGAAACAATCAAAGCAGCACACACTGCTCCCGCCTGCCCCACATTGGGCCGTGAGAACGCTCATTCTGCACAGATAAAACACAGCTCTAAAGAGAGAGGCAGCTGCAACCTAGGTCCTGCCGAGAGTGCGGTTTTATGTGGAAGTCTCATGGGGAAATACACAACAGGGCCAGGAAGATGCCGTGGGAGGGGTGCAGGCAGAGAGCCCGGCACAGATGGAAGAGGAACAGGAATAGAGCATGGCCTGGGAAGCCTCAGTCTCAGCCTGACCCGGGCCCTGTACACCAACTCCACGTCCATCACCACTTGGAGAAACATGATGGCACAGTGGATACAAACACAGGCCCTGGTCTGGCTGCCAGGGTTCAAATCCTGGGCTTGTTGCTTTCTAGCTGTTTTGTTTTTTTTTTTTTTAACTACATTACTGTGTCTTAGTTTTCTCATCTGCAAAATGGGTATGACTATCATTTGGATTAAATAAATATACGGAAAGTACTTAGAACATTGCCTACCTAGAGAAGGCACTCAATCATTGTTAGCTATTTCTTATTTTATTATTGAATCCTCCTAAGAACCCTGCCAGTTGCTATAACTACCTCTCTTCTGTAGGTGAAGAAACTGAGTGGGGCTTTGTGCAAATCTCTGAGGTCTTAATCATGGAAAAGACCCTTGATGCCTGTGCCCACCGTATGTAATTTGAAATAAAATTTGCAAATTAAAGTCTTTATAAGAAAGCCCAACTGCCAGGGCCGATTTTTCCCAACGATGATTTTCATGCTTTGTTCCTAAAATATCAGATATTAACATTTCTTCAAAAATGTTTTTCTCCTGATTGGTGTGCCTGCTTTGCTGGGCACAACGCACATTCGTATTCTGCCTGGTGATAAATCCTCCCCATGACAGAGGCCCGGAAAGTTTAGGGGATCTGCCTAAGGCCACACAGCCAAGACCTGCCTGAGCTGAGTCTGAAGTCCAGGCTGCTGACTCCTAAGAGTACACCCTGGCTTCCCACCCCCACTGCCTCCAAGCCACGTGAACCAGAGAAGGTGACCTCATGACTATGGGCCTGGGACCTTAACTATCAGAAGCAAGGACAACTCCTTGGGCACTGCCTGCCGCAGGAGCTGGGAATGTCCCTTGTAAGCAAGCTCAGTGCTGTGGGCCCCTTCAGGACCCTTGTCCCCACCCCCAACAAGAGTTGGTTTGGATGGTGCCACCTGTTTCAGTCAATAAAAGACATCGAGGGGTAGTGTAAAAATGGCAGTGGTCACTATAGCACCACAGGTGAGGGCTGCCAGGTACCTGGGCTCCTCTGGGAGGTGGGAATCATTGCCCCCTCCCACATACCTCGCTCTAACTGTGCTCTTTCTAGACCTCTACCATCTAGAATGGTGGCCGCTTACCACACGTGGCTTCTGAGCACTTGAATCGTGCCTAGTCCAAACTGAGATGTGGGTAAGAATAAAGTCCACACTGAATCTCAAAGACTTCAGAGCAAGAATGATGACGATGACAACAAAAAGGAATGCAAAATACCTTGTCAATATTTGTATATTGATGATGTATTGGAATAATATTAATATTTGGGATATACTGGGTTAACTAAAATATTAAAATTAATGTCACCTGTTTCTTTTCACTTTTTCTGAACATGGCTATTAGAAAACTTAAAATCATGTATGTGGCCTGCATTATATTTCTACTGGATGGTGCTGGTCTGGACGCTGCCCTAGTCATTATCTGCTCCTGATCCAGAACCCCAGAGACGGAAGAGCTGACATCATCAGCAGTAGCCGAATCCATTTCTCTGTGATAGATATGGGAGAAATGGGGTTTGCAGAGGGAGAGTGACCTGTTGAAGGCAAGAGTCTGGTAACGAGGCATTCATTCATCCAACAAATGTTAACTGAGGCCTTACTATGTACGCTCTGGGTACTGGGAAACAGCAGAGAACAAAGTAGAGGGCCACATCCCAGTCTAGGGCTCTGCCCTGAAGCCAGTTTGCAGGCTGGGGGTGAACGTAGTGATGACGCACGAATCTCACCCCAGGCATGGGATCCTGGGGACCTGGGCAGCTGGACTCAGCACCAGCCCCTCAGCCCCTCACAGTTGGCTGGATCGCAGATCTCATAGGCTGCAAGGCAGGAACTCCAGCTCCAACCTAGGGCAGCTCTGCCCCCAGGACCACCAGTGAGTCCCATCCCAGTACACTCACCAGCTGCAGCTGCCCAGAGGGCCGGGCCTGATGGGCAGGGCAGCCCCCAACATAGAGAGCATGGAGGCCTGGCAGGCCTGTATTTCTTCCTTCCCTGGTACTGCCACTGGTAGCTCACACACCGTCTGCATTACTGCAGATTTATGGCAAAAATTATCCTCTCTCTCAGCTCCATTTAAAGCCATTTGGAGCTCTCTCCCATCCCCGATTGTAAATCTAATTGCACATTCCAAACAGACAAGCGCTCATTAAGCTTTAATTATGCACATGTTGTTTTCAACAAACATTTTCATTTGGCGCTGTGAGGGGGAATGGTTCAAAGAGGGCTGCAGACGCTGCCTGGGGCTGGAGGGAGCTGGGCTGGGAAGTGGGTCAAGGTGTAATGAGATGAGGCCATCCAAGGGGCAGGGCCAGGACCTCATCTGATTGGGCTCGCGACTTTGAGGCCTTTCCCTGGGCTTCTGCTGTGGGGGATGCCAATGTACGTGCTCTCGGCTGGTCTCACCCACCGGCACTCCCCACGTCCCCAGAGTCTCATTGAAGCCAGGCCCATGGACCTCTCCAGTGACAGGAGGGAAGGTAGGGACCCACAGTCTGGCTCAGAAGGATAAAACCCCCAACCAAAAGCCAGTTTCATCAGAGCCTGTGGGCTTGTCCCTGCTCCCACCCACCCGCCACAGTGCAGCTGGAGGCCTCCTCTTCAGCACCATCTTCCCTTCCCTCATTCGTTCACTCATTTATTCCACAACCATTGACTGAGCATCAGCTGGCTCAGGCAGTGCAGGCTCAGTGGGGACCATGATGGGTAAGGCCTCTGCGTGGCTGTCCCCAAGTCACTCTCCATCAAGTCCCATCCCCTCCACTGGGGAAAAGTTTTAATTCTTGGCCACAACATTCACTTGAGCATCTGCCGCCTGCCAGCCCAACAGTCCAGGCTGCCTCCCACCCATCACGCGCCCATCCCCTCTTCTGCCTTTCCAAGCTCCCTGCCCAGATCACACTCTCCCGCACGCCTCATCCAGACCTCTGCAGCAGCTGTGTCTCCACCTGAAACTCCCTGCTTTCTCTCTTCCACACCGTTCATGCCCATTCAACTCCCGTGCTGTCCTCCTTCCAGAAGCCATTGCTGATACCCACTCCTGGGCTGGCCTGGCCACCCCTCTGCCATGGGGGCACCCCGTAAAACATGTATTGGACCCTAGCGCCATAATATCACAACAGCCACATATCTGGCTCCTAAGACCAGCCTGCTCACTATATCCCGAGACACCATCACCTTCAAAGATGGAAAAGAAAGGCACCACTCACTGTGTGTCCTTGAAAAAGGCCTCCCCCTTTCTAGGCCTCAGTTTCCTCATTCGTACCTGGAAGGGTTGAATGGGTGATGCCCTCTGAGCCCCTGGGCCGTTCCATCAGTCTTAAGTTTTATGGTCTGCCCAGGAGCTAGGCCACATTCTTCCCACCAGGAGCCATGGAGGTGACCAAGGCATGCTGACAGTGCCCAAAAGGTGCACACACAGAGGGTAGGAGACAGGAGTGGTAAAGAAACCAAGGCCACTCCTCAAAAAGCTTCCAAAAATACAAGCAAGTGAAATCAGCATGTGCTTTAAAATGGAAATCAGATTCCATTCAGCGTCTGGATAGCTACCTGTTGTTTCAGGTACCAAACAGACACTGAGTGTGAAATCTACAGACAAGAAATGTACGGGGAAGTGCTATAGGGAAGTAGGGGAGCAGGACAGGCCAGAGGGACAAGCCAAACTGTGATGTAGTCACAACGGAGGCCTCCGCCTGTCCCAAGGGGAGCTCTGGAACTGGGATGGCCCAGCAGAGGTGTCCCAGTTTGAGGCAGGGAGCTAAGCATTCTGTATCCCCACATGGGATGGCCATCGGATCCAGGATGCCCAGGAGGCGAGTGTTGATGACCTTGGCCAAGGCTTCCTCTTTCCACGAAAGGCACCATGGAGCTGCCCAGAGAGAGGCTCAGCTGACAGGGGCAGCAGCCAGCACTCTAAGCAGCTGACACAATGTGTGCCTGGATCTGAGGAGGGACTAGGGTGACACGCAAGAGCATCCACTAATGGCTACGATCGTTTACTCATTAGAACGAATGCATGCAATGTTTACATCACACTAACAACAAGCCAGGCACTCTTAATTGAATGACAAACATCCGTTACTATAATCCTCACGACAACCCCACGAGGTAAGTTACTGAGGCTCCCATTTTACAGAAAAGGAGACTGAGGTCAAGGGAGGTTATATAGCTTGCCTAAGGCCACACAGCTAAGAAGGGGTGGAATGAAGATTCAAACCCAGGAAGTTCGACTCCAGAGCCTACACTCTAATGAGAAGGCTGTACTCCTGCCAGGTCTTGCCCCGTTACCTCCCATAACATGGAGCTGGCCAGCTCCTGGCTCTCCCTAGAGGCTGGGATGCGGTCAGCAGTCTAGAGCCTCAGGTTGCCCTGCGCTGCCAATATTTGTATTTGACAATTATCTATCATCCAAGCAGTTGGGAACAAGTCCCAAAACTGATTTTTGCCAAAGACAATTAACTAAAAGCCACATGAGCGTACGTCGGGTTGCACTGTGGTGTGGGGGGAACGAGTGTGACTGAGACAATGAGCAGATGATGTGGAAGATATTTTCTCCCCAGCACTACAAAACAAGCCCTCAATCATGCCACAAAAGGCTCATGTTGTCGGAAGGGAAATATGTCAACGACAGCGTTCGATCTTGGAGCGGTTCAAAAAGAAGAAGAAAAGAAATCTTTGAAATTGTAATTTGACCTAGAAAGGTTTTTCTAGGTCATCTGAACTTGGCACTTATGCCTCTAACCCCAAACCTAACCCAGACAAAGTGCCAGGTTCACTTCCTTCTGTCAGTACCAGATAACACAGGAAATGGTATTTGTAAACACTGCTGATATATTTTTAAGCGCTGTCTCAACGTCGGCCTTTGGACTGGGAGCTGCGAGAACACTGGTGCAGCACAGCTCTGGAAGCAGGCAGATCTAGGTTCAAGTCCAGGCTCTGCACTAAGCTGCTGCGTGGCAGTGGGCAGGGATCTTACCCCTCTCGTCCTCAGATTCCTCCCCTGGAGAACAGGAATGGAACAGGCAGCGTTTTGCATGCTACCTAGCAGTATGCAGAGAAAGGCCAGCTCCCCGCTTTCACCCCAGTTGCCTTCCCAGGCAGAGAGCCACCCCTCTGTTGTTGACTATTGAACCCTTCTGACCCAGATCTGGGCTGTCTCCTGGAGACCCAGGAGGGCAGTGGGAGGCTCTGTCCTAAGAGGCCTTTTCTCTCCCAGAAAACAGAAAACTGCACTCCAAGGCATGGCATGTGCCAATGAGTTATTCTAATTCATCTTCACTATGGACCCACTAAGATAAATAATGAGGCCTCAGGGCTGGGAGGGCTTTAACCCTCTGGCTTCTGCAAATCCCACTGGGGAAACCAAGGCCAGGGCTGATGGATGGCCCACTGTTATTGGCAAGAGCATGTCCAGGGTTACAACCACCAAATTGTTGTGTCCTCTAAGCCTGCACCTCCAGAAGAAGCCAGATTTAGCCCAGTTACTGTCAAAAGCCCAAGGGCACGGTCAACATTCCTGTCTTCCCCAAGCCCTGACCTCAGCACCTACAATGTACCTGGCCATATGCCAGGTGCAGAGGGGCACTAGGGACCTAGAACCAATTCCCAGGGAAGCTCAGGTCCATAGGGAAAATGGGTATCTGCATAATGACACCCGGAGGGGGGTGATAAAGCACTAAGGTGGAGATAGGCCAGGTGAGAGCAGTTGGTACATACCTGTGAGGTAGTGGGTCCAGAGTGAGCAAAGGCTGGGCAGCCAGGTGGGGGGAAAACCGGTATGTGTGCTGGGGAAGGGGAAGAAGGGGTGTCTAGAAGTCACTGAGGTGGCCTACAGTACAGAATGTGAGAGAGAAAATCAACATCCACTAAAGAAAACAGGTGCGTGTTTAAAGCAATATTCTTAAAGAAAGAGTAATGGAAGGATACCCAATCTGGCCAGAGAGTGAAACATTCCGTGAAGCCACAATTAAAGCAGTGTGGCAGTAACAGAAAACAAGAATTCTAAAATCAATGAAACAGAAGGAAAAGTACAATGTTGGACCCAACTAGGTATGGAAACGTATCAAGATTAAGGAGGGCATTTCAGAGGGAAGACCATGTAAAGACACGAGGGGAACCTGTCCACCTGCAAGCCTAGGAGAGAGGCTGATATGATTTAGCTCTATGTCCCCACTCAAGTCTCATGTCGAATTGTAATCCCCAATTTTGGAGGAGGGACATGGTGAGGTAATTGGATCTTGGGGGCGGATATCCCCCTTGCTGTTCTCGTGATAGTGAGTTCTCATGAGATCTGGTTGTTTTAAAGTGTGTAACGGTTCCCCACTTGCTCTGTCTCTCCTGCTGGCCATGTGAAGTGTACCTGCTTCCCTTTCACCTTCTGCCACGGTTGTAAGTTTTCCGAGACCTCCCCAGAAGCAGAAGCTTGTACAGCTCACAGAATCGTGAGCCAACTAAACCTCTTCATAAATTACCCAGTCTCAGGTATGTCTTTATAGAAGTGTAAGAACAAACTAATACAGAGGCCTCAGATGGAATCAACCCTGCCAACACCTTGATCTCATACTTCTGACCTCCAGCCCTGTGAGAAAATAAATATTTGTTGTTTAAGCCAAAAAAAAAAAAAAAGAGGGCATTTACTTTATGCCAGGTAACATGTGATGTGCTTTGCACATGACCTTTTGCTCAATCTTGACAACTGTCCTAGGAGGCAGATATCATCCAGTTTGACAGAGGAAAAAACAAGCCCAATTTAAGCAACGTGCTCATAGCTCACACAGCAAGTGGCAAAGCCAAAATCTTAATTCTGCTAAAGCTCACGCTTATAACAGCTACTGTATTTTGTCTCCCCTTTTGCAAACAAAGAGACAAGGGCTAATTATTTAATAAACAGAATGGGGACAAGAGGGTTATCCTGTCCCTATTTAGGAACACTGAACTAGATACCCACTGCACCAAAATGCACTCCAAATGGATTAAAGAGTTAAACATAAAAAGTCATGTTACAGGGAAACAATCAGAAAACAGAACAGAATGTTTATCAGATCTGTGGAGCAGGATAACTTCTTCAGCCCTCGAAGCAATCACAGAGGAAGAGAGATTGACAGATTCAAATATATATGCATTAATATCTTCTGTGGAAGAAAACATAATAAAACCAAAATGAAAAGGACATCAGACTAAGAAAATATCAGCACCAACTATAAGACAGTTAATATATACAACGTAGAAATGGCTCAGTCAAATTAAACAGAAAGCAAGATGCCAACAGGCAAAAAGACATGGGATTCAAACAAAAGTCACACAAGAGGCGATATCTTAAGAAACAAATATGGAAGGGAAAAAAGGGACACCTGATTCAATGGCAAGTGGGGAAATGCACATAAAATAAACTTACTGCAATGCCACTGGGATATTTCATACCACTGCTGACATGGGAAACGGGTTCCAGCTTAATGGAAGACAATATGGTGGCCACTCTTAGGCAGACACAGCTAGCCAGAGGCAGCGGACGAGGACTCAAGGGCTTAAAACAGTCTTGCTTAAAACAGCCTTTTACTCTGAGTGCTGGGGATGGTAAAGTGATATACAGAAAACACAGTCTTTTTTTTTTTTTTTTTTTTTTTTAAAGATAGAACCTTACTCTCACCCAGGCTGCAGTGCAGTGGCATGATCTCAGCTCACTGCAACCTCGGCCTCCTGGGTTCAAGCAATTCTCCTGCCTCAGCCTCCTGAGTAGCTGGAATTACAGGCATGTGCCACCATGCCCAACTAATTTTTGTATATTTAGTAGAGATGGGGTTTCATCATGTTGGCCAGGCTGGTCTCGAACTCCTGACCTCAGGTGATCCACCCACCTCAGCCTCCCAAAGTGCTAGGATTGATTACAGGCCTGAGCCACTGCACCTGGTGGACACACAGTCTTTGTCCTGGAGCTCATGGTCTAGGGAAGGGGAACAGGACCAGGAATCAGAATATGGGTGGGTGACAAGTAGATGGGAAGCCAGGTTCGTGGGGCCTAGACAAGGGCCTTGTAAAAAGACTTCACGGAAGAGGTGGCTTCTAAGCAGATCTACCCGCAGCATGCACAGAACTAGCCAGGCGAGGGCAGAGGCCAGTGGGAACAGCATTCGCCAAAGCCTGGGAGCTGGAGGGAAGGGACCATTCATGGAATAGAAAGGCGGTGCAAGATAAGACAGAAAAGCAAGCAGGGCCTTATCACAAGAGAGCTTCAAGGGCCACACTGGGGAGATGAGACTGAAACCCAGAATGTGAGCTGCACTTCAGAAACTGGCCTCTGGCTTCTGGGTGGAGAATGGGTTGCAGATGCTAACTAAGATGGGGAAACGGGAGTCTGAGCAGGGCTTGGGCAGGGAAGAAACACTGGCTAACACAACAATAAGTAAAACAGCGTGGCAGTGATTCAAAAATAGAAATTTATACTGATGGCTAGAATGAGAAGCAGGTTTGGAGCCAGAATAAAACCATGACAGCCCCAGCATGTTATGCAGAATACGGCCTTGAGAGTCTCAGAGATGAGTGAAAAGTGCCAAGGGCAAGGGATCACCCAGGAGTCAGAAAGGGGGTGACTCATGCAATTTGCAAACCCTAATTTCCTCTCCTTGGTCACACACTTCCTTCTGATTTCTTTCTTCTGATGATTCATTAAAAAAAAAATTCTCCTTTTAAATTCACATCAGAAATGTCTGAGTACCTCGGCTCACCCTGCCCTAAGCTTTAACCCCTGCCCCTGAACCAGCAAAACCCAACATAACCCCAGGTGGCTAAGAAGATACTGGCTGCCAAGAAACCAGAAGCCAGCCAAGGGGAAACAAGGGGTTTCAGGCTCTGCGACGGCTGCCAGAGGCCCCCATGGGCCCTCCTGTGACCCAGGAGGGTTTTCAGCAGCTACTCACATGCACAGATCCACAGCTCTCAGCCAGAACTCGTGCAGTTTCAGAATTTGTTTGAATTTCAGAAAAGTAATGAAGTGCAAATTCTGCAAATTATGCCATAGCTTCAGTGGAGCCTCAGGCAACACCTGCAATGGAACACATTCATATTTCTGCAGTGGAACATATGAATATTCACACAAGTGGGGTGAGTAAAGATTACAAAGAGCCTCGCGTCAGCTCAGGTCAGATTTTGGGGGCCAAACGAGTTTGCAGCATATTGACAAAACAACTTCTGGTTGCAGGGCTTTTTGGATTGCAGATAAGGCAGTTTCGAGCTGAATCAAGCACCAGGAGTCACGTGCTAGAAGGCTGTCCCTCTGTATGCCCATTTTACATAGGAAGAAACTGAGGCTTGGAAAGTTAAAGGAAATTGTGCAAGGTCTCATAGCTATTAAGTGGCTGAGCTGGGATCCAAACCCAGGTCTGATGTCTCTCCCCACCCCCTCGTGGATCCTCCCAGAGGCTGAAATGGCAGGCAGAGCATTTAATGTGACAGAGAATGTAGACAGCACAGGGAGTGGGTCAAGGCCAGGTGCAATAGGAATGGGGCTGCCCAGGTGCCCAGAGAAATCACTGGCACTCCTCCTCAGCTGGCCCCTGCCTGGTGTCTGTCCTCCAAGGCAGGTCCAGGAGCCTCCAGCCACCCTCAAAGGTCCAGAGCTCCCTCTGCCCACAGGACCCATCCTTCATCTTTCCGCAGAGGTTTGTTCGCTGAGTGCCCCCTTCATACCAGGTCCTGGGGGCTGGGACACAACGAGAAGCAAGGTAGACACAGTCCCAGCCCCTGCAGGCCTCAGAGTCCACTGCAGGAGGCAGGCAACAAACAAGCAAACACACAAAGGTGGTCACACATTGCATTGTGCTAAGTGCTGGGCAGCAAACACAGGAAGTGTGGAGACAGGGTCTCTCTGTAGAGGCAGCAATTAAACTGAGGGAGCCCAGAAGGGAGAGAAGGAGGCTGTCAGGCAACAAGTAGTGGGTGGGAGCATTTAAGGCAGAGGGAGCAGCAATGCAAAGTCCCTGAGGTCCACAAGCAGAAGCTCTCGCATGCAGGGGGAATAACAGGCAGGACACGGTAGGCAGAGGGGCGAGGCAAGGACGTGATTTGGGGTCCTAGGGCCACCATAAGGCACTTGGATTTCATCCCAAATGGGAAGCCCTTGGAGAGTTCTTGCAGGGGAGTAACATGCTTTAATTTATAGTTTAAAAGATGACTCAGCTAGCCACGTGGAGGATGGATTCCATGAGGTTCCATTCTTTGAGTCTCAGCTTTCTCCTCTATAAAATGGATGCATGAGAAATCCTGTGAAAAGCATAGCATAGCTCAGAAGTGTCTGGCATAGAGTTGACTTCCAGAAGATGGGAGGACAAAGACAGTCTTCTAACCTAGTCGCAAACCAGGAGAACCCAGTCATCAGTCATCCATAGTTGCCCCCTGCTCAAAATCCTACTAGGCTCCCCTCTGTCCTCAAAACAAAGATCCACCTCTTTCTCTTGGTCCCAAGGTCCTGCTTGACCTGGTCCCTGCTGATTTCTCCAGCCCCATCCTTCACCCTCCCACCATCTTCCACGGGGCCTCTACTCTCCCGCCAACTGAGCCACTCCTGGGGCATGCCAGGGCCCTTTCCCTAGAGATAAGTCCTTTACACTGACCTTGCCACCAGCCTGCCCTGCATTCCTACAGACATGGACACACACCAATCTGGATCAGCCCAAGCAATGAGAGGCTCAAAGAGTGGCTGAGAGTGTGCGTATACATGTTGGAGCATGCGGGTTGGGAGTGGAAGGACTATGTTAAGAGACACCTCTGTCTGTGCATGAACGTGATGACAGACAGGTACAAGGGGCGCCACAAGAGACAGGAGGAAGGGGTCAGTTCTGTCTGAGCAGACAGAGGAGGCTTCTATGCAGTGGGTCTCAAATGATTTTCTGACTGAAGGTGATATATTAGTTTCCTAGGGCTGCTGTCACAAATCACCATAAACAGGTGACTTAAAACAACATAAATTATTCTCTTACAGTTCTGGAAAGCCAGAAGTCTAAAATCAGCCTCAGTGGGCTAAAACCAAGGTGTCTTCAGGGCTGGCTGGTCTGGAGGCTCTAGGAGAAAATCCATTTCCTTGCCTTTCCCTGTGTCTAGTGGCTGCTTGTGTTCCTTAGCTTGTGGTCCCTTCCTCCATCTTCATAGCACGTCACCCCAGTCTCTGCTTCCATCCTCTCATCACCTTCTCCTGATTCTGCAACCCTCCTCACTTATAAGGACCATTGTGATCCTATAGGGCCCACCCAGAGAACCCATGATATTCTCCCCATCCCGAGATCCTTCATCACATCTGCAGAGCCCCTTTTGCCATTTAAAGTAACATACACAGGTTTCAAAGATTAGGACCTAGCTATACTTAGGGGTCATTATTCAACCACCCACAGTGAGTCCCGTAAGTACTGACTAACTGTGTCTCAGTCTGCCTATATGTCTGGAGAGGGCAGAGAGCGAAGTACCTGCTGTGGTAGACTTTACTACTGCTCTCCAATATCTGGCTCTCCTCTCCTTCCTGGCACATAGGACACTACACCTCAGGCTCCCCTTACCATTTATTGGAGCCATGTGTCTAGTTTAGACCAATGGGTTATGAGCAGAAACAACGTGGGTCTCCTCTGGGTAGAAGTATAAAAAAGCAAACTTGAGATCTGCAGGCTCTCTCTAGAGATCAGCAAGGTTCCAGATGGTCGAGACCTGACCAACCTACAGCCCTGAGTGATCTGTGGAGCAGAGCCCAACCCCTATTTCTCTGCTGATTGTCATGGAACACGTAGTAAGAGCAAAAATAAGCCTTCCTTATGATAAGCAACTGAGATTCAGGGGGTTGTTATGGCAGCATAACCCTAACATGCTCAGTTAAGTTTAGGCCAGGGGCAGTGGCTCACACCTGTAATCCCAGAGCTTTGGGGGGCCAGGGCGAGAAGATAGCTGAGACTGGGAGTTTGACACCAGCCTGAGCAACATAGCAAGGCCCCGTCTCTTAGAAAAAAAATTACTTTTCTCCCGGGCGCAGTGGCTCACGCCTGTAATTCCAGCACTTTGGGAGGCTGAGGCGGGCAGATCACGAGGTCAGGAGATCAAGGCCATCCTGGCTAACATGGTGAAACCCCATCTCTACTAAAAATTAAAAAAAAAAATCAGCCGGGTGTGGTGGCACGTGCCTATAGTCCCAGCTACTCGGGAGGGCGAGACAGGAGAATCACTTGAACCCAGGAGGCAGAGGTTGCAGTGAGCCAATATCGCACCACTGCACTCCAGCTTGGGCGACAGAGCGAGACTCAGCCTCAAAAAAACAAACAAACAAACAAAAAATTATTTTTAATTAGCCAGGCATGGTGGTATGCACCTGTAGTCCTAATCAGGAGGCTAAGATGGGAGGATTGCTTGAGCCCAGGAGTTTGATGCTACAGTGAGCTATTATCATGCCACTGCACTAGAGCCTGGTTGACGGAGCAAGACCCTTTCTCTAAAAAAAAAAAAAAAAAAAAAAAAACCCATAATAAGTTTAATAGTAATAATCATTTGCTGATCATCTACCATGAGTCAGGCACTTTATCTATATTGCATGTAACCCTCATAATCACCACCCCAGCAAGGTCAGAATTCACTACTTTTGTTTTGTTTTGAGGCGGAGTTTCATTCTTGTTGCCCAGGCTGGATTGCAATGGCATGATCTCAGCTCACTGCAACCTCCGCCTCCTGGGTTCGAGTGATTCTCCTGCCTCAGCCTCCCGAGTAGCTGGGATTACAGGTGTGTGCCACCATACCCGGCTAATTTTTTTGTATTTTTAGTAGATATGGGGTTTCACCATGTTAGCCAGGCTGGTCTTGAACTCCTGTACTCAAGTGATCCACCCGCCTCAGCCTCCCAAAGTGCTGGGATTACAAGCGTGAGCCACCGCACCGGCCTATCTACTCTACTTTAAAGGTAGAAAACTTACATACAGAGAGGTAGATGTGAAGGTTATCTACCTAGGAAGTGGTGGAGCTGGGATTCAAACCCACAGCAATGTGGTTCCAAAGCCAAACTCTTAACTACTGCAAGGGTCCCTCCTGAAAGGGACCACAGGCTTCTAGACCCTTCTCTGGCCCCAGACAGCTATCGCCCTGAAGGTCAGCAGGGGCTTCTGGCCAATGCAGGTCAATCCTGGGGCCAGAATCCTTAATGACTATGTGAGCCCATCCCTGGGGCCTGGAGCCCAGAAACAAACCCCCCTCACCCCAAAATCTAGCCTGAACCTCTTCTGATTGCTGGGCTGGTTCTTACTCACGTACTCATGCATCCATGCACCAAAAAAGTATTTGCTGTGCATCTACTTTGTGCCAGGCACTATTCTGGGATCCTGGGAGACAGCAGTGAACAAAGACCCCTGGAGTTTACGCTCTTGCATTGGAGACAGAAAACAATACACATAGTCAATAAGTGACTTACGTGGTATATGGAAAGAAGAAAGAGTTGAGCAGGTGAGGGGTATTGGGAATGTCGAGATGGAGGGTATGCACATTTAAACAGAGCAGTCAAGGTGGGCCTCATTGAGGAAGTGATAGTGGAGCCAAGACTGGAAGGAGGTGAAGGAGTGAGCCAAGTAGATGTGTTGGGGAGAGCATTCCAGGGCCCGACAGCCTGTGTACAGGCCCTAAGATGGGAGCTGCCGGCAGATGTGACCTCGGTCAGCAAAGAGACCAGCAAAGATGGGCAGAGCAAGCAGTGGGGAGGGGTAGGGGAGGCCAGAGAGGCAACTGGGGATGGAGTGTGCCCCACAGATGGCACTGAGATTACCCCTCCCCAGAGAGAGGAAGCCAGCACTTTTTCCACCGGCCTTATCTGATGCTGTGGTTGGGGAGGCAGCGAGAGCAGGCGTGAGGGCTGCATAGCTCGGCACATCCGAGGAACCTCAGCAGGGCCTCAGAGCAGCTGACATCCGCTTGGCCTGCGGCTTCTTCCTGTGGCTTCTGCATCTCAGGTTGCCCCGATGGCTGCTATTTTTGCTCCTGTTTGGGGTTCTGTGGTGGGCTCATCTATGCATTGTTGAGTTTGCTCTGCTCAGAGCAAATGTGAGGGCTTAAACATTCCAAGTGTCTTTGGGAACACTTACAATCCAGCAAGTGGGAAAGAGGAGGATGTTTGTTATACATGTCATCTCGTCAATCCTCATGACCCTCCAAGCAGAGAGGCTAGGTGGCTTGTCCAAGGTCACAGCCAAATCAAACCAGTGTGAGGATCCTATTCCAGTCTGTCTAGGTCTGAAGGCCCTTAATTTGTAGGGAGGTCTTTGCATCTACTGCCTAAATTAACATTTCTGTGCTGTCTGGCCTTGCAGCACGTGTGAGAATAAAGGTGCATCATCGTGGGTGATGTCCTCCCAGAGCATCACAGCACTGATGGGGAGGACAATGACAGAAGCGGGCATAGGGAAGGGGACCCTGGCTCCCATAGTTGCGGCTAGACAGTGGGGGCAATCAGAGAAGGCTTCTGGAAAGCCGTGGATGTCGTGACCACACCTGCGAGAATAAACAGGAGTCCAAGGGGTAAAAGAAACATTCTGGACAAAGGGGTCTGAAAGTAAAATTAAGAGGCACAATAGCTTGGTCAGTGGGGAAGCGGATTTAGGAGGGGGCAGGACAGTGATTCTGCAGGAGGCAGAAGCTAGCTTGTGGACTGCAAAAAGTGAGATCAGACAGGTGCCCAGCTCCCCCAGGTGGGTATATTAAAGGTATCAGAACAGATCCAGCTGATTTCAAAAGACAACCAACCACAGGCTTTAAGCAGGGAGGGATGTGCGCATCAGGTGGTTCTCAGAGATCCCACTGGCTGCTGTGAGAAGAACAGACTAAGGGGGAAGGGTGGAGGCAGGGAGGCCTGGGAGGAGGCTCCTGCGGTCATCGCGGTGACAAGTAATAGTGAAGCGGGGAGAAGTCATTGCACCCTGAAGGTACAGCCAGCAGCAAGTGCAGGTGGATTAGATGCAAGGAGTAAGGCAGAGAAAGGGGTCAAAGATGATCCCACATTTGTGGCCTAAGCCGAGGGGGGAACAATCATATATAAAAAGTGGGCACAAAGTAGAAGGGGCATTTTGAGGTGAGGGAGGGTGTGAATCAGGAAAAGGGCCATTGAGAGTAACTGTTTTCTTCTAGATGAGCCCCTGGGGTAAGGAGATGCAAATCAAAGCTGCCTTTCTACACCAATCCCCCCATGACTAGGGGGCTACTGCTCCCATGGCCTCAATTGCTCTTCACAGCAAGGAAGACCCAGGGAGGTTAAGTGAGCTGCCTCAAGCCTCACAACTAGAAGTCAAGAGACCAAAGGCTGAAAATCCAGGTCCACCCAATTGCTACTCCAGGCTCATCTCAACACCTAACAGCAGGAGGTTCCCGACGCCCTCCCTGGAAAATGGCTCCCCAGGCCCAGGAGAAGCTGGAGAATTCATTCCCCATCTTCCCATCTATATTTCATGCCTCTCTTTGCAACTGTCCAGATGTGTGAACATCTGCCAGGCCCCCTGGCTAGACGGAGATGGCAGCTCCTGGGCAGCCCTGGGCCTCCCAGTGGGCGGCACAGAGGCTGCCCCAGCAGGCCCCCAGCTGCCTCCACTGGAAACCTCGCCTCCCTGCCCCTGCTCCCAATTTCATTAATTACCGGTTTGTTCATGCACAAGGCAGCAGGGGAGAGTCATCAGGGATGCCGCCGGCCGAGGAAAGGAAATTAATTTCAAACATGAAGCTCATCCTGCTCTGGAGGCTCCCACATACCCGATTTCCAACACAGTGGAAGAGCAGGGGTTGAAGCCATCAGCCTGGATTCTTCTTCTGAGGGAATCAAAGGTCCAAAGGGGATGAAGAACTGGCCCAAGATCACACAGCAATTACTAATGGCAGGAAAAGCCCTGCAACTCAGGCCTCCCACTTCTGCACACCTTCATTCTTCCCATAAATATTCAGCAGGTGCCTGCCATGTTTGGGCCCCTGTGTGCCAACAGACACCCTGGTTTCAGGCAAAAGCTCTCCAGGGCCTCTTCCCTCCCCAGGAGAACACGTTATTTACTGAGCACCAACAATGTGCTTTACATATTTTATCCCACTTAGTCCTCCTAACAATGTCATTTTGTAGGCAAGGAAACTCTGGCTGAGAGAGGTTGCTGTGCTGAGGTCACACAGCAAGTAAGGAACAGAGCCATGACTTAAAACAAGGTCTTAAACCTGGCTCAGCTTCTGTTCTCCAGGCAGGGAGCATGTGTGAGGGTGCAATTCTCAGCCACTCTGTCCCTTCCAAGACTCCTTTCCTTCCAGCACCTTCCTTCCCAGCCAGGGGCTCTCAGCAAACAGGTCGTCAGGTAGCAATCTGAATGCTGGCTTACTGGCTGGCTGTTTTCCCAGGGCCCCACCAACACAGTGCTGATGAGTGGTATTCAGTAAGTTGTTCAGGAAGTGTTAACACTAAAAGGATCGGTTGGTTCTCTTTCAAAATGGCCAGTCAGTCCTTGCCATGAACTCCTCTCCCAGTCAAGAACCCATGGAAGTGACCAGAAACACAAAGAATTCCTATTAGCCAGGGCTGTGAAACAGACGTGGCCCTCCCTTCAAGCTCCCCAAACAGATTCCAGAGCCTCTGACTCTTAAGCACAAGAAGAGAGCTCCCTGGATCATACACGCAGATGCAGACAAACACATGCCCTTGTGAGCCACGCCCTCCTCATGAGCTGAGCCGACATCCTAGGTCATTTGTTCATTCATTCATGCCTCATTAATGAGGTCCTTCCACACACCAGGCAAAGTGTTACACAGTGTGTGTGTGCACATGTGCATGTGTGCATACATATACACATGAACACACATAAATGCTTATACACACACACCATCATGACAACACAAGAAAGTAGGCATCAGTGTCCCCATTTTATGGATGAAGAGACAGAAAGCTCAAGGAACTTGCGCTATGTCACAGACTGTATTTGTGGCCGAGCTGAGATATGTAAGCAGTGCCTAACCCAGACCCCAGTACACAGTAGGTGCTCAATAGCTACATTCTGTGTCCAGCTGGCTCCTCAGGCTTCCCTTGAAGGCCTGGGCCCACTGCCTCCTGCAGGCTTTCAGACCCAGAGTGGAGAAGGTGGAAACCATCCCAGGAGGCACAGAAGCTGGTGTTTCCTGGTCTCTCCCAGTTCACCCAGGATGTTCCAAATGACGGAAAGCGGACCTGAGCGGGAGCCTTCTCTTGCTGGGACACACATGCACGAAGCCGGATTTCAACAATGGCTGTGATAAATCAGAGCACCAGAAGAGGTCGGGCCTCCTGGTCTGCTGGGTGCAGCACCATCAACAGCAACAAGCCCCGCCCCCAACCCAGTCAACTCCCATCACCAAGATAGCCTCCCAGGCACAGCTGGGATGGCCCCTTCATGTTAGGGTTCTGCATTTGAAATCTCTGCCACCTATTAAGGGCATGTGTGTCCCCTTAAGTCCCCTTAGTTCCTTTCTCATTTGTTGCTGTCCTTTCTTCTACGAAAGTATGCTGCGTAGAGATCCCAACTGGTTATTTTTTAATATCCTTACTTCACAAAAGGAAAAGGTGGCATTCACCAAATTTGGCGAGAAATTTTTATTGATTCCCCAAACTCCAAAATCCAGTGGAAGAGGCAGCTCGGGTATTCCTGGTGACGTCCTCAGCCACTTCTCACCCGTCTTGCCTTCTTGGAAGGCCCCTGTCACTCTTCAGCCCAGGTATCTTCTGGGCTCCTCCCAAGCCATGGGCCATCCCCATTACTGCTCCCATTGTTTCCAGTCTGAATCAGCCAGACCCCCCAGCCCACACCTGGCCAGGCCTACTGCAGGGTGTGCTGAATGAATGAATGAATGAATGATCCTGAGCAGCCTGGGCACCAAGGCCACAGCCTGACCCTGCTCTCCAGAGGACAGCCCAAACCGCCTCCAGAATTCCTCTCCAAGAAGGAGCTGCCAACTGCAGGCCTCCTGGCCCCTCTAAAGCATCTTCATTCCAGAATGTGACAAGCACCAGTCCAGGTCCCTGCCTGCCCCCATCCAGACATCACCTGTCTTCAGCCCACAGTGACGGCCTGACCACCTCCACCTCATGGGGCGGTGGGCACCCGCTGCTTACCTTCTGCGGAAACACACCTGCAATGCACCAGCGTCTTGCAAGTAGAAGGAGCCCGAGTCTCATTCCACAGAAGCCCAGGCAGCGAGAGAACGCGCCCGCGACAGCCTCTGTGCGAGTCTGCTGCATAATCAGCAGAGAAAGAGGAAAAAATGCCAGAAATAGCAAGCTTTATAAGCCCTCCTGACAACTCTTGGTCCTCTATTGGCTGGAGGCCCGGCACCCCCACCCCCCATCCCGTTCGTATAAGGTGAAATGGAAAAACCTGTTATTTAACCTCTTTTATCAAAATCCATCTCCTATTCCAATTTGGGCCTGCATGTTCGGAGCTCCTGGTGGCGGTCTCCACGCCAGGTCTCGGGGAGCAGAAGGGGAGGCAGCCCCTAAGTACAGTGCGGCTCCACGTCATTTGCGGCTTAAGAGCCTTCCCCACTCACACACGCTGCCTTGGGAGGGGTGTTGCACTGGAAGAGCCTTCGGAAGGCAAATTGGCAGCACCTGTCAACGTGTGAAACTTGCATGCCCTTTCATTCAGCAATTAGACTTCTGAGCATCCATCCTGCAGAAATACCTGTACTCAGTGCATGGATGCATGCCCAAGGATGTTGCTTGTTACAGAGAGAATTAGAGACAGCTAAATGTTGAAAGCCAGGGTCTGGTTGAATACATTGAAATACATCTGATGGAATGAGGAAGGTGTGTAGGTACTGACTTGGAACTGCCTGCGAGAAAAAGTCAAGGGCATGGTTCCATTTTTATAAAAACAATAACGGTGTATATGTATGTGTTTGAACATGCACTATAAAAGATACCAGGCTGTTAATAGCAGTTACACTAGGGAGGAGGAGATATTTTCAGTTGCTGCTTTTTTCTTTCTTGTTTCATTTTTTTTTCTTTACCACAAGCGTGTATTACATTTGTAATTTAAAACAAAAAAATAAGAACCTCCCCTGGTTCCTTTCCACTCTTCTGAAGCCATCAGGCCAAAGGCCAAGGTCACCCACCACAAGCCTTGATCGGGCTTGGGATAAAGCTGGCCCCGGGCACTAAGGATTAACCAGCAGTCTCTCATTAGCTTTCGCACAAATGCAGTTAAACTAGGGCTCCATGAAGAAGGCAGACTTTGAAATAAGACAGAGCTGGGTTCGAATCCTAGCTCTGCCTGCTGGAATGGCTAACTTCCCTGAGCCTCAGTTTCTTCACCTGTAAAATGGGGATAATAGTACTTATTAAGTGTCATGTACTGTGCCAGGTGCTATTAAACTAATTTTAATGTTTTGGACATTTCAGTAGCAGCAAAGGCTGCTGAGGAAGCACCACAGAGCTGAGAGGATCCAGACTAAGCAGGAAGAGCTCTGGGGAATCATCCAATTCCTGAACACTTGTAACAATACTAAAGTAAGTGACAGAGAGAACGGCCTGGGAACAGCAAATTTCATGTGATAAAGGGGGCTGGTGCCCAGCGTGTCTGCAGGAGGAGGGAGAGTCTGGAAGGGGGATTACAAAAGGCTCCAGAAAGGAAAAAGTCTTGCTTCCCTGCCTCTGTACCTTTTTCATGCTGTTCCCTCTGCCTGGAATGCTCTTCCCCTGACCTTCACACAACTGACTGCTTCTCATCCTTCCAGCTCTGCTCAAAGATCTCCTTCTTCCCCAAAGAGAGCTCCTCTAATCTCACCTGCACCTGAATTACTTTGTCCATAGCACACTCCTGCAGCCAATGGTTTCTGTTCATGTGTTTGATGGCTTTTGTTTCTGTGTTTATTGTTCTTCTCTAGGCTCTGAGCTTCTTGATGGTCAGGATCGTCTGTCTTGCTCATCTCTGGGTCCTGGCTCCCAGCATGGGGACTGACACACACAGTGCGTGCTCACCAAATAGAAAGTGCACACAACCCATAGATCCAAGGCACATGACACTCGTCTCAAGGCAAAAGAGAGGTGCATTTTGCACCGCGATACAAAGATGGATGAAAATTTCAGACATACCAAAGATTTAGAAACACACACACACACAAAGCTGTAAGCATGCAAGAAGAAATTGTCCATGAATATTTGTATAAGCTTAGGATGATAAAGAACTTTCTAGGCTCAAATTCGTGTGGACAAGGATATTTATTGCATCATTATTTATAAGAAGATGAAAATGACAATAAAGTCCGTCGACAGAGGATTGGATAAATAAATCATGGCTCTCCATAGAATGGAATACTATGCGGCCTTGAAAATGATGGGCATTTGTTGATGCTGCAAGAAGCCATGTTGCTTGTTGAATGTTAAACTTTTTCATCAGAAACAAGAGATAAGTGAAAGGTATAATTGATTGTCAGAGAGAAAACACAAAGGTAAAAATCTTTCAAGTCTCATTTATTTATTCATTCACTGAAAAAACTTTTTTTTGTTGTTCCCTCTGCCTCCTCCCTACTTCACATAGGTCATAATTCCAGAAGCTGGAGCAATGTGTGATCAGGACACTGCCCCTGTCCTCACAGGAAGCCCAGCTTACACACAGAGGTGAGTATGATATAAGGAAGACAGTACTCACCAGTAAGGGTCTCAGGGTAGTCACCTGGGCGAGGGCCTCATGAAAAAGGTGTCAGTCAAGCCGAGATTTGGAGAAGGGGCAGAGTTTGAGTACACAGATAAGGAATGAGGCATTTTAAAAGGCAGAAGCTGGGTGATACCAGACAAGCACAGAAAGCCCCTGCATTCTTCATCAAACTCTTACTGAACCCCACCATCTGTCGGAGAGGGAGTTTACAGGAGCTAAGCAAAGGCCCAGATTCTGGACTGAATTCTGCCAAATGTACTGGGAGGAGGCATTTGGGGTTGTGATCGTACCATCCACAGGTGTACAGGTGAGAAAGCATCCTCCCAACCCTGACTCGTGCACCCCGAGAGCACCAGCCCCACAGAGAAGGCAGGGCTGGGGCAGGTGCACCTGCCTGGCAGGTTGGATGACTGAGGCTTAGCAAGGCAAATCCCAGGGCGTGAGACCGGATTCCAGGTGCAGTGCTCTTGCCGTTGCAATAAATATTCAGGTGGAGGTATTTAATGTGGGTTGGCGGGGGTCCCATCACTGTGGCCCCTCTGCTCAGCTCCTTCTGGCGTGGAGACAAGAAGGGCCTCTGCACCATGAAGAAACTCAGCATTTTTTTAGTTCTTTTTTAATTTTTCAGATTCTGAGGCAACGTGATGGTTACGGTTCAAAACAAAGAGAGATGACTCAGCTTCCTGTGGAGAAGCTGCAGCCTTTTGGAAATGATCTTTCAGTTTTAATGCTTCTCTCTTCTTATCCACGGAGGCAGCTTGTCCAAGCTGCTTGTTTTCTTTTTTGTTTTCTTTTTTCTCTTATTTATTTATTTATTTATTGAGACATGGTCTCCCTCTATTGCCCAGGCTGCAGTGCAGTGGCATGAGCATAACTTACTGCAGCCTTGAATTCCTGGGCTCGAGAGATCCTCCTGCTTCAGCCTCCCGAGTAGCTGGGACTACAGGCATGTGCCACCACACCCTACTAATTTTTGTGTTTTTTCTTTTTTTGTAAAAATAGGGTCTCACTATGTCGCCTAGGCTGGTCTCTAACTCCTGTCCTAAAGCAATCCTCCCGTCTTGGCCTCCCAAAGTGCTGGGATGACAGGCATGAGCTATGATGTTACTTGTTTCCTTGTTGTTCAGCTGTTCCCAGGGTGAGGTGAAGGGACAGTGGCCAGGCTCTGTGGCCAGAATGCCTGGGTTTGAATCCTGGCTGTACCCTTAGATCTTGGCCAAACTTAGATCCTCTCTGAGCCTCTGTTTACTAATGTTAAGATGGGAATAATAGTTCCCTCCTGGTGGGGTTTTTGTCAAAGCAGCTGTCATCGATGGAAAGTGCCTGGTCTGGTCCATAAATATCACTGTTAATAGCCAACAGCCACCATGCTGAGGTTCTACTGTGCTTTGATGATCTCATTTAGTCCTCACACTTGCACAAAACAAGTTCCCATTTTACAGATGAGGAAGTTGAGGCTCACAGCAAGGAGTCAACTTCCATCTTCTTATTGATGAGGGTCAGTGCACACAGCCCAGGCAAACTCACAATTGAATCATTATAAGCTTTGTCCTTTGATTTTTCAGTACAGTAGCAACCAAGCCCATATCAGCCCCTTGCTGTCTTTATTCACAAAATGGGGACAAATCTTCTGAGATTGCTGAGATGTTCCAGCCAAGGTTTACCAAAAACAATTCTGTGAAGGACTCAGGAACCTTCCATCGTATCGCATCATTCCTTCCTCCAGGGCAAGGAGGAACCCACAGAGAGCTGAGCTCTTCCTGCGCAACATCCCAAGGAGAGGCCAGAAGCGAGTCAGGAAACCTCCTTAAGTCAATAGAAAACACCAAAGCTGAGAGGGTGTGAGCTTACGCAAATAAAAAGAACAGGGCTTTAGGCCAGGTACAGTGGCTCGTGCCTGTAATCCCAACACTTTGGGAGGCCGAAGTGGGTGGATCACATGACGTCAGGAGTTCGAGACCAGCCTGGCTAACATGGTGATACTCCATCTCTACTAAAAATACGAAAATTAGCCAGGTGTGGTGGCACATGCTTGTCATCCCAGCTACTCAGGAGGCTGAGGCAGGAGCATCACTTGATCCTGGGAGGCGGAGGTTGTAGTGAGCCGAGATCGCGCCATTGTATTCCAGCCTGGGCAACAAGAGCGAAATTCTGTCTCAAAAAATACTCAAAAAAAAAAAAAAAAAGGCTTTAAAACCACCTATTATCCAAATGGCCACCCTGCACCATGATATTAACACTGGGACTCTCGAACCTTTGTCCTAGAACCAACTTTTTTTCTTAAATGCAGTGCAGGTGAACATAAGGTAACCCACAACAGCCCAAACCCAAGCTTCCACGCCCCCTTCCCTCACATCACCCTGAAGCATATGCTGACAGAGCAACCTTAATAGTAACTGACTAATTTTAAACCCTGTGATTACCAGGGTTGATTTCCATGGAACCTTCCTTTCACAGTACTGAGAACCTCTCATGAGCAGTAATTGCCAAGTTCAATTTTAGCTCTGTCATGCCCAACCATCAGTGCTAACTAAGGCAGCTGCTTCATCGCCAGGTAAGCTGGTAATGAAGTCGGCTTCACAGCTTAATTTCACAATATTGTGATGCCCCCGTCAGCACCTGTTAAGTGCTGCGAAGCTGCAAGCTTCTATTAAACAAATCTCACGCAAGGGAAGTGACTAAAGCCGCTTTGCGCTTCTAAGGTGCCCTGGTCTACATCCTCACGCCCACTGGGATTTTGTGTTTGCTTAATCCCATGTGCCTCGTCTCTGCAAAGCACTGACCACTAAAGTGCCACACCACACCCCTAGGGTGCCCTGATCGCTGTCTCATCCTCTGCAGTCACCTCTCCTTCCCCCTCCATCCCTGCGACTCTGGCTCAGCCTCTCACCCTTCTGGCCTGGATCCCCATAGCAGCCCCTTAGCTCACCCTCCCCCATTTATTTTCCAGGCCAATTAGTAGAGTTTTCTTGGGGAAAAAAAAAAAAAAAGTTGCCAGGTGCGATTGCTCACACCTATAATCCGAGCAATTTGTGAGGCCGAGATGGGAGGATTGCTTGAGATCAGGAATTCAAGAGCAGCCTGGGCAACATATCAAGACATATCTCTGAAAAACAGACCAAAAAAAAAAAAAAAAAAAAAAAAAAAAGCTAGCTGTGCATGGTGGCGCATGCCTGTAATCCCAGCTACTCAGGAGCCTTATGCAGGAGGATCACTTGAGCCCAGGAGTTCAAGGCTGCAGTGAACTATAATCATGCCACTACACTTCAGTCTGGGTGACAGAGTAGGACACCAACTCTTCAAAAAAAAAAAAGTGACGTCCCACCATTTAAAATCCTTCAACGGCCCCACTGTCCTCAAGGTAGAAAGTCTTCACATTGTGTTTTCTTTTAAGGTTCCTGATTGAGCTCTGCACCAAGCTCCTAGACCCAATGCCCCATCCCTCAGCCACACTGTCCCAGGGACTTGCCTGCAGTACCCCAAGCCCCATACACCCCTGGACTGCACTATCCAGATGAACAAGTCCCATGACTTCATTTTCCCTAAGGAACAATGTCTCATACAGGGCATGACTCCCTGCCCTTTAACTATAGAAGGAAACCTCTGCAGCATATCTGAGCATATCCCTGTGGTCACTCAGTAGCAGCACCGACTGAATCACATAAGCACCCCATAAGACACTCTTGGGGTGCTTAGTAAGCATCTACTCTGTGCCAGGCACTGGTACTTTCTGTCATCTCTTTAATCCTTAGACAATCTAGCAAAATGAAATGAGTCGTTTTTCTTTTTGGGTGTGCCAACAGGCTCAGAGGAGTTAAGTAAGCTCTTGAGGCCACACAGCTTCTAAGCTGCGGGGTCAGTTTAAACTCACGTCTGACTATACGAATGGTCTCACCAAATGAACCCTCGCTTATCGTCCAACCTCACCACACATATTCATTTGTGGGACTTACACAATGCCACATTCCAGCCTCATTTTGTTAAAATGCCTCACTAGTCTTGGCATCCGTCCTACTCTTATACAGTTCCCATCCCCTCCCCCTGGCTGGGTTCTGGCAGCAGAACTGTACTTTGAGTGTGGTGGAGCATGCTTGGGCTGACTTTGTGCTAACTTCAGCTTTTGCCCAGAAATTGGCAGAAGCTAGACCAAGGTTTTGTCCTTTCTTCTTACTCAACTCCTCCAGTCCCAATATGATGAAATCCCTATGCAAACCTTACCACAAATTAAGTAGATGCAATTATTATCCCCATTTTACAGAGGAGGAAACTGAGGCATAGAGAGGTTAAGTAACTTACTAGATGTGCACAGCTAGTAATTGTCACAGACAGAATTGGAACTAAGGTCCTAGGACCTAACATGCATGCCCAGCACCACTATGCTATGCTGTCCCTGAGTCACTGATCTCCTCGTTTTACAGATAAGGACACTGGGGCTCCAAGAGACAAGGGGGTTACCCAAGCTGGGGCTTTGGCATCCTGTCTGGATGGCTGCAGATGCAGGTGAAGCCAGCGACTCCAGGAAGCTCCACCCTCAACTTCCAGCTAAGGCAAGACCATGCTTCTAGAAGCGAGGGCACCTGTCCACTCCTGCCAGAGCTGCACAAGGAGGCCATAAGGCAGAAACACAAGGGCTGGAAAAACCCCCTGGCCTTCAAAGCTGCCTCAGATGCCCCTCCACCACCCCTGGACCCATTGTGCTGGGGGCAGGCGTCACAGACCAGTCACCCCCTCAATGCAGGGAGCGACAAATGCTCTTTGCCTGCCATGTGGTGGCTGGGCCTCCAGTTCAGCTAAAGCCAGTGTGGAAATAAGTTCTGGGGCATGAAGATGCAGGTTCGAATGCCAGCTCTGTCAAATACTAGCTGTGAACCCCGGGTAAAGAGCTGAGGCTCTCCGTAAAGTGGGATATTAATGCCACCACCTCGCTGGCCATCTGAAGACTGAAGGCGCTCACAGGCTCAGCGCCCTCCCTCTCAGAGTAGATTTGCTGCCATTTCAGTGCCCACATCCAGCAGCATCCTGATAACTCCTAGTGCACCCATCAGGACATGGGGCAGGAGCCAGGATTGCTTCAACTTATCTCATTTGAGACATGCTTTCCGGGAAAAGCATTTTACTATTAAGTAATAATAAAATCTGAGGTTGAATGGAAACCCAAAGTCAGGACTGAACTTCTCAGTCCTACCTCAGGCAGGAGGGGAGGACTAAGGGGTCCCCGGTGGGTCATCCCACAGCGGGTGAAGTTGTGAGTGGGGCCCGCATCTGTGCCAGGCCCTTCTCCTGGCCATCACTGGGACAGGCTGCCAGTCCATATGACATATCCTGGTTGCCATGGTTTCTGTTTATTCTGGGGAAGAAAGTTCCACTGACATGGGTCCTGGTAAGAGGAGAGTTTGCTTCACTCCACCGTGCAGTCACTGGGGTTCCCGCATTGTCCACAAGCATTAGACTGAAGGTGCTGAGGTTAACAGCCCTCAAAGCTTCCTCTTCACTTGACCCAGGGAGGATGGGAGCTGGCCCTATTTCCAGGTGAGAAAACGGAGGCTCAGGACTGGGCAGCTACTTGCACGGTTTCATGGAGACATTGGCAAGAAGCAGGAACCCACACTCCAGACTCCTCCCATTTTTCCAATCTGTGCTGGTTCATTTATGATCATTATTCTGGCACCCAGTGATGCTAGGCCTTTTCCAAAACCACAGCCCCTGATCTGCCTTCAGAGAAGCTGTTGAAGGCTCCAGGGACATCAAAGGCTGCTTATGGGATTGGGCAGGCAGCTCCGCACGGGGACTCGATGCTGTGGTCGCCCCCAGGATGGCCCTCCCAGCCCTGCACATGGACGTAGAGGCTGGCTTAGGGTTGGAGACCTGGGGTGTGGCTGGGGAGGGTCCCCAAGTCATTCCTCTGTGCACCCTCCCTACGGGCCTCCCCAACATCTGATCACCTCATTCTCAGTCCATGGTTCAAAGACCACCAGCCAGCAGGACTGAGTCCAAAACCCCTCACTTCCCTCACACACCAGTCCCTCCCAAAACCTCTGCAACTGACCCCTTCCTTGCTTCCTCCTCCCCCTTCCTCAAACTGAACTCTGTGCCCACAACACCCTTCCCAGTGCTCAAATCCCTCCTGGGTCTCCTCTCCCAGCCCACAAAACCCAGGAGCTGCCCATGGGAAGGTATCAGCCACCTCCCTCCTGAGACTGCATCGCACGGAAATGCTCAGGGGACCTTTGCGAACCAGAAGTTCCTTTCCCAGCCCAAGGTTGCCGACACTTAAAAGAAACTGGCACTTTCTTGGAGTGGTCAAGTGTGCCAGGCCCCTCCTTCCACAGGACCTTCGCACGTGCTCTTCCCTGCCTGGAATGCTTCCCCCGTGCCCATCATCTAGCAACTCCTAGTCTTCCCACAGTCCCCCCCAGAGCTCTCTGTTGCCTGGTCTCCCAGCCCTGTGTGGCTCTCCTTCATCACACCTGTTCTGCTTTAGTTGTGTTTCATCATGTGACTATTCACTGGCTAGACTAGAGGCCACATGCCCACAGCACGAGGCCTGTGTTGTTCACCCCAGAGTCCCTGCCACAGTGCCTGGCACACAGCAGGGACTCGATGAATGTCTGCTGTCTGAAGAGTGGGGGCAGCTGTGTAGATTACAAAGATGACCACTAATCCTAATCATAGCCTCCTGTCCTGCATGCATGCCCTCGGCACCGTGAGGCTGCCACTCCTCTCATCATCTCTCTCTTTATGCTTTGAATGTGGGCTTGGCCATATGCTTGTATTTGACAAATGGGACAACAACAAAGGTGACACAAGCAGAGGCTTGAAAAGCACCAGGACACTGGGGTTTGCTCTCTCTTGATGCACCAGGGAGCCTGGGAGCCCCAGGTGCACATGCCCGAGCTAGCCTGCTGGAGGACAGGAGGTCATGCGGGGAGCTGAGCCAACAACCAGCCAGCCCCCAGCCAGCAGCATGCAAACTGCCAGCCGCACGAGGGAGGCTGTCCTAGATCACCCAGCTCCCAGGCCACTGGCCAACTGACCATGATGCAGGGAGGGAGAGCCTGTAGAGACAACCAGCCTAGCCAGGAAGCCTTGCAGCCAACCCATGGAATCATGAGCTTAATGAAATCGTTATTGTTTTAAGCCATTAATTCTGGTGGCTTACTGTGAAGCAATACACAACCAATACAGGAGCTAATATAAGAGCATTTGCACTGATAATACTCACAGCCAAAGAACATGTGTCTGGTCTACTCAACATCAAGTTGAAAACAACAAAGCCTCTTGGGGGCTGGGAAGCAGCTGGGATCAGGAAAGTTCAGACCCTGAGTTTGAGCCTGCTGGCCTATGACATTGCCTTGAGCTGGGACAAGGTGGGCACTCACCTCTGTGGGTAGGTCTGCCTGTCTCTACCAGTGGGAATGACAAGACGCCATGCCAAGGCTTCTCAGGTTGATGGTCTGAGTTTCAATGAGGAACACATGAAAGGGTCTCCAAAAGGAAGCTAAAGACCCCTGTGCATGCAAGAATATGTGGTGCAGAATAAAGACCATGACTTCAGAGCTAGACGGATTCAGGTTCACGATCCACTCTGCTTCTTTTTTTTTTTTTTTTTTTTTTTTTGAGATGGAGTTTCACTCTTGTTGCCCAGGCTGGAGTGCAAGGGCATGATCTTGGCTCACTGCAACCTCCTCCTCCTGGGTTCAGGCGATTATCCTGCCTCAGCCTCCTGAGTAGCTAGGATTACAGGCACTTGCCACCACACCCAGCTAAATTTTTGTATTTTCAGGAGAGACAGGGTTTCACCATGTTGTCCAGGCTGGTCTCGAACTCCTGACCTCAGGTGATCCACCCGCCTCGGCCTCCCAAAGCGCTGGGATTACAAGCATGAGCCACCCCACCCGGCAGATCCACTCTGCTTCTTACAGGCTGTGTGACCTTGGGCAAGTTTCTCTGAGCTTCAGGTATCCCATTTGTGACATGGTAATAGTAATACATAATTTGCAGGGCTGTTGTAGGGGTTAAATAAGATAGTACACAAAAGACACCTAGCACAGTGCTTGGCACATAGTAGGTATTCACTAAACAGTAGTTCCTCCTCATCCCCGCCCCAACTCCACTGGTACCTTTCATTCGACCATCTTATCCCCACATCGCAGCTTAGCACTAACAGTTTCCACGTTTGATATCAGCATATCGTGCCAGGTTCCAAGCTGTGACTATAGCTTATATAACATCCTACGCAGGAGAGGCTTACAGGGAAGATGACGGAGAAAGAGTTGGATGTTCCCAGCTTTGACTGGGAGAGAAAACTCAGGCCACAGAGGTGGGGACAGAGCGAAGAAGACTGAAAATAATTCAGAACCGAATCCTCCCCACAAGGTCCTGACGCACCCCAAGCCCAATCTGTCTTCATCCGGGATAATGATTTGTGCTCCTTCCTCCATTCACCCCCAAGGCACCAGTGCACAGAATGGGGCTGGCTGCATGGGAAGGGTAGAGAAGGAAGGCTCACCGCAGTGGCCAGACGCCCAGCTGTCACCAAGATTCCTGGATAGAGCATGATTCCAGGGATGCTGTCGGCAGCTTAGCCTGGCCTCTGCCCCACAAAACACTTACAGCAAAAATAGATGACCCCTGTCTGGAGTAGCCCAAATGTCCAAAAAATGGCCTACAGAAAGGGTCCAGGATGGACTCCACCCATCCCAACACCCCCCCCCCCACACACACACACACAAACACACACACAGATGAAGTCTGAATCCAGGGAGGGTGGACAATGTGGAGAAGCTGGCTCAGAGTTGGGATGGGAAGGGGGTCCCAGGGCAGAGGGCATGACACTACACCATCACGCCTGCCCCAAAGCCCTCCATGGCTCCCCATACAGAATCCAAACCCCAGAGCCTGGCAGTCAGTGTCCTCCCAGCCCCCTCTATACGAGCCTCTGCCCATCCAGTCAGGTCTGCAGTAATTCCCCAGGCCTCCAGCTCCCCTCCCCTTTCCACACACCCCCTCCCTATGTGGTGTGGTCCCTTAGGAAGAGAAAGTATGTTCCTGGTAAGCAGGCTTGGGTTCCAATCCCACTGTGACCCCGGCCCAGTGCCCTCACCTCTCAAGCCTCAGCTCCTCACCTGCACGGTGGACGTGGCTTTCTAAATAGGATTGTTGTGAAGATTAAATAAATAACGTAAGTGAAATACCCATCCTGTGATGGATGCTAAATAAATGCCTCTGCCTTTCCCCATTCCTCTATGTTCTCCTCCTATGCTTCTTGGAGATCCCACCTAAAGGTTCCCTCTGCCAGGAAGTCGTCCCTGAACACTGCAGGCCTCAGGGGTAATCTCCACCATTTCTGACTGAGGGCATGTCTCTCTCTCTCTCTCTCTCTCTCTCTCTCCTTACCTTGGGCTCTGAAATAAGAGCTGCCTCTTCCTGTGCAGACCCTCCCCCCATCCCCACCCTCAGCTTCCATCACAGCCTGAGGACCAGAACAAAGGGCCAACCAAACCATCACCTTGTGAACCTGCAGCACACGCAGCTCCCAGAAAGGAGAGGCCGCCACCCTGGGGGACACAGCAGAGTTCACATCGGAGCCCGAGTCCTGCCTCCCAGTCCACCCTCCTCAAGGCCATCCTCAGGCAAAGATACTGTGACTGGATGACCACGAGTTCCACCCAGAACCCCTCTTTCAGGCTGTGCACCCACTCCCCGGGGGCTGAGTGCTGATGCTCACAGCTGCCCACAGCTGCTCCCTCTGGAGAAATACCTGCTGGGAGGTGGCACAGGAGGCATGATACCTCTCCCCTTCCTGGGCAGCCCATGGCCAATGACTAATTGACATGTGGGCTGCAGAGGCGCCACCCCAGCCTCCAGGTGGGACCCACTTTCTTGTGACATTCCTGCTCCAGGGCCTTCCCCCTTTCTCCTGCAATCACTCCCCACTGAACCTCTCGCACAAGAACCCTCGTCTCAGGCTCTGCTTCTAGAATCTCAGCCTAACACAAACGCCTTGATTCTCACAGCACGGCCCCCTGAGCAGCAACATCTAGCCCTTGTTAGAAATGCCAGATCTCTGGACCCGCCCCAGACCTACTGAATCAGAATCTGCGTTCTCACAAGACCCTCATGTGATTCAGGTGCTCTTCAGTTTCAGATGCGCTGGCCTGAGGTAGGCAGTCACCAGCCCTCTGTGGGGATCAGCCAACTAACCTGGGTATTAACCACACCAACCACTCTGTCATGGCAACCGTATTGCTAATGTGCATGTTATCTGCTATGGTCTGAATGCTGTGGTCCCCCCAAAGTTCACATGTTGAAATCCTGATGGTATTGCAGCTACAGAAATGAGCTAGGTAACGGAGACATTCACCACCTGTGGGGGTCAACGTGGTCCCCTTTGCTCCAGGTGAGTGTGATGCCCAACTTTACCCAGGTAGAAGCTTCTCACCCTTCTGTTGAGCTCTAAACTCTAGTGACCTTACTTGGTCACTAGAATTCTGTTTCTCTTCGGTGCCCCAGGGTGTGCGTTAGTCAATTACAGCCTTTGCCTCTACTTCCTTCTTGAAGGGACTTTGCCCCTGCCACCAGACAGCTAGGAAAGGTTCCCCAAAAGCAACCCCAGGGAAGGTGTTAGAAAGAGGGGCAGATGAGATTTGTCCAGGCCCCTGGAGGATGCATGGAGGGAAGCAAGGCCCACTGATGTCTCTGCTTAGAGGAAGAAGCTGCTGACCTGCCCTCAGTCAGAAATGGCAGCGGGGGCAGCAACCCCTCTCCAACCCCTTGCCTTCACCCAACCCAGGGTGCGGGCCCCCAATCCTGGTGTGAGCCCCTCAAAGCCCCTCCGAGGGGATGTCCATGACCTTTGCAAAACTAAATGCAATAACCAAGTCCTATGTGCAGAGAAGACCCCAGGGCCAGCCCCGAAGGCTGCAATAATCCAGACGTGTGTTTGGACAGGAGGCACCCTGCAAAGCTCCGTCAACTCTGCCTGTCGCCTGAGGAGGGAAGCGGTTCACCTTTTGCTAATCGTCCTAATTCATTTTTTATTACTAACTTTCCTGTTTTCTATTTGCTGTCTGATTGAAGATATTACCGAAGGCATTTAAACAGCATCAGGCCGTACCACAATGGCAAACATAACTCTTTTTATTGAAATCTGCATTAATATACATATAAGTCCCTGATCACAAAGACCTCAGGGTCCACATGCTAGACCCTAAATGAAGGCAGATTTGGCAAGAGATATACACAATGGAAGGGTGTTCCGAAGGTAATAAGCTGTGCCAGGAGGGCAGGATAAAATGGGCACTTTCTCATGCTTCTGGTGAGTGGGGATGACCCTTTTGGAAAATGACAGGTCAGCAGGAATCAGGAGCCATAAAAATGCTCACTCTTTTTTGACCCAGAAATTTTACTTCCTGAGTCTTCTTTGATACCCCACTCTCCACCATACCCCAGATCCAACTCATCCCCAAACTGCATACATCTTCCCTCCTGTTACCTCCCACACCCTTACTTCTCTTCATTTCCACTCCACCACCACAGTCCAAGCCAGAGTGGACCAACAGAACTTTCTGCAGGGATGGAAATGTCTGTATCTGCGCTGCCCAATAGGGGCTAAAATACCCATATGTGGCTAGCGAGTACTCGAAATATGGCTAGTGTGAATGAACTAAATTTTGTTTTATTTTCCTGTATTTTAAATGAAAAGAGCCACACATGGCTACTGGCTACCTTATTGGATAGCATGGCCACAAGCCATCAACAATTCTCCCCTGAGCCACAGGCACCACCTCCCAACTATTCTCCTGCCTCCACTCTTGCCCCGTCCAATATTTTCCCCCACAGAACAACTGCAAAGATTCTTCTAAAACGCAGCACACCTCCACAACTCCCACTGCTCTTAAGTCAACGTCCAAGCACCCAGACACGGCGTCTGAAGCCCATGTCTCCTGTGGACATTGGGCAGCCCAGCCCCAGGGAGCCCACAGTGTCAGAGATGCCGGATGGGAAGGGCAGTAGCACAGGGGAGGACAGCAGTGAAAGCCTCCAGGAGGGGGTGGTGCTTGAGCAGAAATTTAACAGACGTGTATGTTTAGCGAGGCATGGTGGCACATGCCTGTAGTCCCAGCTACTTGGGAGGCCGAGGTGGGAGGATCGCTTGAGCCCAGGAGTTGGAGACCAGCCTGGGCAACATGGTGAGACCCCTTGTCAAAAAATTTAAAAATTATCAGGTGTGGTGGCATGTGCCTGAAGTCCCAGCTACTCAGGAGGCTGAGGCAGGAGGATCGCTTGAGCCCAGGAGGTCGAGGCTGCAGTGAGCCATGTTTGTACCACTACACTCCAGCCTGGGCAATAGAGCAAGCCTCTGTCTTTTAAAGAAAAATAAAATAAAATAAAAGATGTATGTGTAGGAGTTTGCCTGGTGGGTGGGAAACACTAAAACCAGAGGCCTGGCAGTCAGAGTCGCTCTGAAGGCTCCACCCATGAGCAAACGACAGAGATTCCCCACACTTCCAAAGCCGACATTCTAGTGAAGGGGATAGAGGAGGGAGGAGAGAAGGACATAAACAATAAACATCAGGAATAGGTAGAAAGAAAGCGATGGGTAAGGGGCTTCCAGAGAACCATGGTAGGGCAGTGCAGTTTGCAAGCCTTGAGTATTAAGAAGGCAAAGTGTCAAACACTGCCCTTGAATCTGCACCGTGGGATCATAGCAGGTGATTTCCCTCATTTCCTAAACTTTTTGGCAGGTAACATAGTGTTCATAATTTACAGTTTAATTTTTTTAAAAAAGAAGAGTGATAACTTCAGGAGAGAAGCCACCAAAAAGTCCTGCTTGGTCAACAGAAACATTCCCATGGGCTGGAGAGAGATTTTATTATCTCCGAAGGCCAGGCCAACTGTGCCCCAGATACCCCAGCCCAAGCAACTGGGAGTGACGCCTCCCTCCTAACAAAGGCAAGGTCATCATTCCCAGGGAGATGGGAAGGGGACAAAACAGGGGCTGCATCTGCCAGCCTTGCCCCAAAGGGTCAAGCATTGATTAAAAGCCATGAGGACAAGGATTTCAAACATCATCCCTCTTGAGTCATATCTCAACTTTCCTCCTTGGACTCAGCTAGAGATGGGCCTGGCATGTTACTACAAGGAGAATTATAGAATTCACATGGATTAACACTTGCAGGCCCCAAACACTGTGTCCCTCACATATATGTGTTTAATCCTCCTGGCAACAACATATAAACAGGGTAAGTGAGGCCCAGAGAGGGTGAGTGGATTATTCTTAGAAACACAGCCTGGGCTATGTTACGGTGGTCATCTCTGAAAAATATAACCTGCCTCATTCATTCGTTCAATCTTTCAACAACTTTTTACTGAGCACCTACTATAGATCAGACACCATGAGGATGCAATGGTAAACAAAATAAGCATGAGCCTATTGCTTCTTAAAGTTTATTATCCTGAAGGGGGAGCAACCAAGTAATTTCACAGATATATGATGCCACGAAGAAAAATACTCAGAAGCAGCTGGGCGCATTGGCTCACGTCTGTAATCCCAGCACTTTGGGAGGCCGAGGCGGGTGGATCATGAGGCCAGGAGATTGAGACCATCCTGGCCAACATGGTGAAACCCCGTCTCTACTAAAAATACAAAAAGTAGCCGGGCATGGTGGTGTGTGCCTGTAATCCCAGCTACTCGGGAGGCTGAGGTAGGAGAATCACTTGAACCTGGGAGGTGAAGGTTGCAGTGAGCTGAGATCGCACCACTGCACTCCAACCTGGGCAACAGAGCGAGACTCCATCTCAAAAAAATAAAGAAACAAATAAAAAATTAAAAAATAAAAATACTCAGAGGCTATGGTAGACAAAAAGAAAGACAACTGCACAGATGAGTAGGTCAGACTCTGGGAAGACGAGGATGAAGCTGAGGTCAGAGGCTGGGCAGGAGCCAGCCATGTAAAGAATGAGGGCAAGAACATTCCAGGCAAAGGGAACAGCATGTGCAAAGGCCCTCAAGCGCAAAAGAACAGGGTGGGGGAATCTGAGAAATAGCAAGAAGGCCAGGTGACTGGAATGGAGTCACTGAGGGGGACTGACTCTGACTTTGCTCATCACCATGTCCCCAGCATGAAGCCTGGTTCCTGGAACAGAGGCTGGAAATGCAGGCAGAGGCGAGCTCACGTGAGGACTTATGGGCCAAAGAAGGAGTTGGATGTTATCTACTCACCAGGGCAAAGCACTGGAAGGCTTTAAGCAGAAACCTAAGAAGATGTGATTTAGGTTTGTAAGAGTTCATCAAGCTACAACAGAAAGCCATTGAGCAGCTTTGTGGGGGTTTTTTTCCCTGTTTTTGTTTGTTTGTTTGTTTGTTTTTGAGACAGGGTCTCACTCTGTCGCCAGATTGGAGTGCAGTGGAATGATCTCAGCTCGCTGCAACCTCTGCCTCCAGGGTTCAAGTGATTCTCCTGCCTCAGCCTCCCAAGTAGTTGAGATTACAGGCATGAGCCACCATGCCCAGTTGTTTTTTTTTTTTTTTTCATATTTTTAGTAGAGACGGGGTTTCACCATGTTGGCCAGGCTGGTCTTGAACTCCTGACCTCGAATGATCCACCCGCCTCTGCCTCCCAAAGTGCTGGGATTACAGGCGTGAGCCACCATGCCCGGCCCCACTGAGTAGCTTTGTATGGAGAAGAGACAGGATCCAATTTATGCATCATAAAGACATTGATGGTGGTCACCATGGCTCCTCAGCTCATCCTGACCTTTGGTCACTGGATAGTAAATGTCTCCAAACTCCATGGAAAGCGAAGTTTCCCCAGTTGGCATGTGGAAGGCAAAGCAAGACAAAGAAGCGAATGACAGGGCGTGTTGACAGAGCGTCAGACAGAAGCATGGCCATAGGCAGATGAAAAATTGTCCCACAGGACACCTCGACAGGCCGTGACTTGCTGTTAGCATTGAGCCATTAAGAAAACACAATAATGTGCTTCGCTGATCCTGAAGGACGTAATCCAGGTCGGCATGCAGACATTTAGTGCTCCGTCCAAAGCAGCAATAAAGCAACCAACACAAGAGCAGCTGCAGGAAACCTGCACTGTGCAAGTGGGCGGCCAGGCCCTTCAGTGCTTTTTATTCCTTCTCTCATTTAAAATCAAAGCCTGGCTCTTAGGCATCTGTAGACAGATTTGGAAAGGGAATTGAAGCTAACTACACCAGGTGCTTAAACATACATCATTACCTCATTTAATTTCATAAACAAGTAAGCATTGCTCATCACATTTTGTATATGAGAAAACTGAAGTCAGAGATAATAAACAGCTTTCCAAATGCCCCTGGCTCCCTTCTTCAGCCTCACATCTTGACACTCTCAGCACCTTCTATGCCTTTGCATATGTTGTTCCTTCTACCTGGAATGCTTTTCCCTACCTTCTTCACTTGGCCAAGTTTTACTCACCTTCAAGCACAGGCAAGTGTCCCTTCCTCTGAGAAGCCTTTCCTGACTGTCCCCAGCCTAGCCTGGTGGTCCCACACTCCCCTGTGCTACTTCAACATAATGCTTACCACACACATTTGAAATTGTTTATTTCTGTCTCTCTAATAAGATCATGCTTCTCAAGGAAAAGGACCATGTCTTAATCACCTGTTCCTGCCTGGCACCTACCACAAAGCCTTGCATACAGCAGGCAGTGCATGCTCCTTGGATGGCTGTATGAAGGAGGGATAGAGGGAGGGAGGGAGGGAAGAAAGGAGGGAAGGATGGAAGGAAAGAAGAAAGGAAGGAAGGAAGAAAGGAAGGAAGGGGAAGGGAAGGAAGGAAGGAAGAAAGGAAGGAAGGAAGGGGAAGGGAAGGGAAGGGAGGAAGGAAGGAAGGAAGGAAGGAAGGAAGGAAGGAAGGAAGGAAGGAAGGAAGGAAGGAAATTAACTCTTCATAGGTGGCAAAGCCAAGATTTGATCCCAGGCCAGTATGACTCCAAAGCATATCTCATGACGTGTGTGTGTGTGTGTGTGTGTGTGTGTGTGTGTTACATAGATCATCAGAAAATGTACACAGTGTGTAATATATTACTGAGGACTCCATTCATCCTTCCAAAAGAGATGCCAAAAATACCAGCCCACAGGGGAAAAAAGTAGGATGATGAATATGGGGGAAAGGGTTAACCAAACCCTTTTCCTTGTTGCAAGAGAATTTCACCTTTGTTAATTGCGGAGCAAAACTCCCCTGGAAACCTGAGGAAAGTGGGACGTTAACTATGTTACCAGGCAACTCTGCTTATGGTAAAAATGACCCCTGATTGGTAAGTTGCATTTGAACTGGGAGGAACTACAAATAAGTTATAAATATCTGAAAAAGAAGCCATACTTTGGGTTTTCCTAGATGCAGAGACATTTGTACCTGACATATCCCTGGGTCCTTGAAGCTAAGCCTACGGAATTGTTACAATGGATATGGCTGCTGGGAGAATGAGGCTTCTAAGCCAGGGTGGCTTCCACAGCCACCCATTGTGTATCTCATTCCTTTGCACTTGAACTAGATCCTGGGAGGGAGGGGGCAGCAAAGAGAATAGCTCCTGGCCACCTTCGTGGACCACTGCGGAGACTGTTGCAAGAATTACTTGTGCAGAAGAGAACAGCTCACGTGCCTTGCTGACAGGCTGTGTCAGGCTGTGTCCCAAATCTTTCGAGGAGACTGGTGCCAAGTGTCCCCTGTGTTCATCTTGTGAGTCTGAATGTTTCATTGGTCCTTAAAAACTCCCTGTGGGAATTGCAATGAGAAAGAAGGGAACTGATACAGGAGAGAAAAGAGACAGCCCCAATGGGAACAAGCGCTACACCGATCCTGAACTGAAAAGCTCCTTAGACTGTACAGTGTATAAAGGCACTAAAACCTAGTATAGGGTCTATGCTCGCTGTTCTACAGAGGGCTCGGTTCACCTAAACAGTGCCTGGAGGAAGAAATGAGGGAGGGGAAGACTTACTTGCTCTCCCACAGACCTAACCACCAACCTGAGATGCAATTGTGATTATGTGAGGAAACCACGACTCAGAGAGGCTAAGTGACAGGTCCAAAGTCATACAGCTTATAAGTGTCATGATATGAACCCAGGCACTTCCATCAAACTCAAAGTCACATTTGGATCCAACATCTGGGTTTGCATAAAAATGAACTTCCATCTCAGGTGGACATAGAGAACAGAGAAAGCATGGGAGTGGGGGTGGGAGACCTTCCTAAATAATGTAAACAGGAAATATTTGCAGAATAAATGAGACATAAAGGGCCCAGGGTCCATCTTCCACATCATAAAGTTCAGTTCAAGCCAAAACAGAGCACGATGAAACAATAAAATGTATGCGTGGCATTGACCCTGGGTTATACTACTACTGAGTCGATTCATTTCTGACAGGTTTCTAAATCATTCCTGCAAATCAGGCCCAGCTTCGAGATAAGCACATTTTAATTAGCTGTAATGTAAATGCGCTCTAGGACAAGGAACCAGTGATACACTCTTCCACCCCTGCAGCAGGAGGAAGTGAGCTCCCCCTGGCACACTGACAGCTGCAGAGCAAGCTAGGGCCAAATTCCAGCTCTGCCTAACAGCCCCCTCTGCCACCATTCTGTTACTTGATTCATCTGGACCTCAGTCTTCTCACCTAAAAAATGGGGACAAATGTGCCCAGCATAGTCCTTAGGAAAACTTAAGGCACATAAGAAAATAGGAAAAGGCTGGGATCAGAAATGTTATGAGATTGCTAGAAACTAAGAAGTCAAAGAAACAGACTGACAGCAAAGCCTGTGAGCACTAAGGAACCGGCACCCAACACCTAACTGAACCCGAGAACATTCCCAGAGAGAGGAAGCCTGCGCTGGGACCCCTGTGCCCGTCCAAAGCCCTGGGAGAAGCTGTTTGTTGGTTTTGCCCCCAGGCTAATGCCAACGAGAAGAATTCTCTAATTGAAATGAGAAATCTGCCTGGGAGACTCCCTCCTGCGGGTGAGCACAAGGCTGGAAAAAGTGCACCAGCGCCCTGGGGGTAACTGCTGGCCTACCTGAGGGACAAAAAGGCCCCCAAGGACTTTGTAGGCTCATCCCACACTGCAATAGAGTCTGCACTCACACACCACACACAGGGCGTTTCTACTCAACATCCACCCTGCCCACCCACGCAGTCACGGCTTCCACCCATGTTGAGGAAACTCACAACCACAGAACAGATCTAGACCCCCCCACTCCCATTTACAAATTTAAATGTCAGTCGAGAATCACCAGGCATTTGTAGAAAATATCAGCATAAAAGAGAGGCCTAAAAGTGCACAGAAGAACCACCAATAAAACAGAGTTAAATGCAGGAAACAAAAGACCACTTTTTTAAAAATCGAACTACCATCTTCAAAGAGATTCAAGATAGTCACATATCCATAAAAGAAGAATAGACCACGATGATAATGAGATCAATCAAGAAACTCAGAATTCTGGGAAAATAAAAAAATGATTCCAGAAATAAAAACAATGAATGTATTAAAAGTAAGGAACTGAAGAAAGGGTTTGATGGGAAGTACACCCTCCACACCCTTTTCAGTGGACACCCCGGGACACAGGGCTGTGTGTGGAGAAGGGAGAGGGACAGAGAGTGAGAGGGACTTCACTTGTGTCTTTCCTCTTCTAAAATACTTCTGTGTGTCTTACAAAGAGCAAAATCAATTTTTAAAAAATAAAACAGTGGCAGGACTCAAAGAGGAAAATGGTAGAAAAATGAGGTGCAGTTGGGAGTGAGTTAATGAACAGTAGCCACACCACAGTAGCCTATGTTATGGCTACAGGTGACCCCTCCTTTGCCTCTGAGCTTCCTGGGAGCTCAGTGAAGGTGAAAGGCAAAGCCAGAAACACTGACCTGCATTGAGGCTGGGCAGGGCAGACGGCCTCTTGTTGAACTAGACAGGACCCCAGCCCAAAGAGAAAGCCCTGGCTCTTGCCCAGAGGTGACCTCCTTAAGCATGGCCCAGAAGCTCCTTGGAGACTCATCTGGAGTCCTCCCTAACACACAGGAAGATATGTGACAGCTCAGTGCAAGGACTCTGGAATCCCACCCTGGAGCATCTAAGAGCATCTTTGAGCCCCTAAAAACTCCATTAATTACCATTTGTCTTCCCTTGGACCCAAAAAGTAACTATCCTGCCTTTCCTACGCAGAGCAGATGACACATCTCTCTCACTTCATGAGACAAAGAAGAACCTTGAGCAAGTGAGTGACCGTCACTAAAAGTCATTCACATGCTGGCCCTTGATTTCCTGGGAAATCTCCCTGAGATGGTCACAGTGGTACTCCCCAGCCCTCTTCCATATGCTCATCCCCCAACCTCAGGAATATCAGCGGCTGGGCTTGCAGCTCGCCCTTCAATGGGACTGCCCTCTACTGCAGTGAACTCCTTCACCCAAGGGAACTGCCTGCTGTTCACTTTTAGGCCTCTCACTTATGCTGAAATGACCAGATGATGCAGAAATCAAAGGCTTGGGCAGTCCCCTCACCTCCATCTGGGGCAACACTAAAGAGCCACCTTAGCGCCACAGCTCCCTGTGGGATGGCGTTCGTCAGAACCACAGGTCAGGCCAGGCCAGCTTCTCCCCGGCCCAAGCATGTTTCCTCCTGTGTCCCCTGCAGGTGCACCCCTTCCACCCACTTCACCGCAGAGAACTTCCCCACATAAACCTTCCACAAGCAACTCTCCATCTCAGAGTCCATTTTCAGGCAACCCAATGTGAGATTTTCCCCAGGGTGAAGAAGATTCTCCCTACAACCCACCAAGGGGCTTGAGAAAGACACCTAACCAGGTCCACACCAGGGCTCCATGCCCCAGGCCAGCAATACATCTCTACTGTCCTCAGTTAAGGCAGGACAATCCTGCCACATTCTAGTCTAGACCAGAGGTTCTCTAAGTGTGGATCCCAGACTGGCACCATCAGCACCATCGACTTGCTAGTAGTGCTAACTTTCAGCTCCTCCCCAGGCCTGCTGAGTCAGAACTTCTGGGAGTGGAACACAGCAGTCTGTTTTAACTGTGCTCCAGGTGATTCTGGTGGGCTAAAGTTTGAGAAGCAGAGTATCTATCATGGGCTACTGGGGGAAATCAAATGCAAGTCATTAGACTTTCCCATCAGCAGAAGACCAAGAGACAGTCGTTGAGGACGGTCAGAATCCAGCAACGTGATGCATTCCATACTTGTGCACCGCACCCCTGGTTCCAGGCACAGTCCTCTACTTAAAGCCCCACAGGCTGGGGTGCAAGGCTCTTCATAACCATCTCTGCTGGTGTCCCAACTCCCACGCAGGCAGGTTTCCCCTCCTTAGGCTGACAGTATCCCCAAAGCACCCCTACAATGGCTGCTCCCTCTGCCTGGAACACCCCCCACCACTCTACATGCCCCCAGGCAGCCCACCTGGCATTCCTGTAAGACTCTGCCATTGTGAAACCTTCCCACACTCCCGGCATTGGCACTGCTCAGCCAATTTTATATTTAATTATTACTCTGCATTTTAAGCCAATTGATTACAAATCCACATAGCCATTCACCCAGTAAATAAAACTTTCCTCTGGAGTTACTGAGCCTCCAGGACAGGGCTGAATCCCCAGCACCCAGTAGGCACTCAATAAAAACCTGTTGAACATCTGAGAAACCCAGCAGTAAACAGGCCATTAAATATTGAAAAACCACAATCAGGTTGCTCATCCTGGCAGGCACCAGAATTAGCAACTGTACAGCAGCAAGTTTTAAATACCAGGGAAATTGATCAAAATGTATTATCCTGTGTCATACAACATCATTTCATTAAGATATAAAATTACGATTTACCACAACTCATTAGGTTAATAATCACTTACCATATGTTTTTACTGTTGCTCCCAAACCATGCTGAAAAATCATCCTGTAGGTTTGAATCCATGTAAATAAGATGACTGTCAACCCTGTGGATACAGGATTACCAAAGGGAGACAGTGGACTGAAGCCCTGGCCAGAAAGCACGGTCCCTGCTGTGGTACTGCAATTCCCTTCACCACCATCTTCTAGTTTACCTGCGCTAAACTTCCTTCCCACATCACTGGTTCTCAACCAGGGGCAAAGTCTGGAGACATTTTTGTTGTCACGACTGGGGGCAGGGTGATGCTCTTGGCATCTACTAGGTAGGGGCCAGGGATATGACTAAACACTCCGCAATGCATGCAACAATTCCCACAACAATGTTATTAGGTCCAAAATGTCAATAGCGCCGAGGCTGGGAAACAGCATTCTAGATTAGGCAGAATTTCCATACCTATTACTTGAATCTGATCTTCGCAGCAACAATAGAAGGCAGGCATTTCTGTCCCCTTGTACAGATAAGAAAACTGAGACCTGAACATCTAAGTGATGTGCATGAGGTCACCTGCCCAAGCCAGTGGATTGGGCAGCTGTGATTTGAACCAATTTCTCTGCCTCCAAAACCCACTTTCTCTGCTGCACAGATTCAAGAAGGTAACAGGTGGAGGAAATGAGCAACTCTATCCCAATTCATAATCCTGGACACTCCAATAAGAGGCTCCTTCAACCCAGAGGCTCAGGAAAATCAGGTCTAGGGACCAAGACATGGAAGCATCCAGCGTTGGGACTGCCAGCAGCCCAGGGCCAGAAGTGGTGGCTCATGCCTGCAGTCCCAGCACTTCGGGAGGCCAAAGCAGAAGGATCATTTGAGCCCAGGAGTTTGAGGCTACACTGAGCTATGATTGTACCACTGCACTCCAGCCTGGGCAAGAGAGCAAGACTGTGTCTCTAGAAAAAAAGAAGAAGAAGAAGAAGAAGAAGAACGTGGCGGGGCAGCTGTGGAGCGTCCTCCAGCAGCTGGTGCAGAAAAGCAAGTTCCTCTCGCATTTTAACTTTCAGTTGGGCTGCTCTTTGTGGATGAAAATGAAAGCATTTCCTGCTGGGGCCAAGTGCTACACATACATGATCTCCAACCCTCAAGCTCCAAAGGGGAGGTGTCAATGTCCCCATTTTACAGATGAGGAGACTGAGTCCCGGGAGGTTAAATAACTTGCCTGCCCTGATGGTGGTGAAGTCAGTGTTCAAACCCAAGTCTGCCAGGTTCCAGAATCCATGATGCCTTCATATCCTGAGACCAACTCTAGGAAATCAGAGAAGCAAAATAGATTGCCCTACAGAATCACATGGGGCAAGGAGCCACACAGCAGGGGGATTGCTGGACCAAGGGGGAGGCACAGGACCTTGTCCTTCATGCAGGCTCAGCTCCTCTTCCCGCCTACAGGCTGCTCTATGTGCCAGGCTCTGTCCTCCGATCCCACTTGGGGAAGCTCCTCTAGGAATGGAAGGTCCGCCAAAGACTCTGTGCCTCTGCGGGGTCCTGCCCTGGCTCCTTGTGCCCCCACAAAGTCTTCAGATGACAACAGCCAAACAGATGCTAAGTTCCTCAAGCCACAGGTTACAACTGGCAAGCCCTAGATTCATTCATTCATTCAGCAAATATTTGCTGAGCATCTATGTGTCAGGCTAGCGCTGGGAATACAAAAGTAAAGGCAGACACAGTGGTTCCTGTCCTCTGAAGGATAGCAGGCCCATCTCCTCAAAAAGCACCATTCCCACCAGCATTCCCTCCCAGTGCACCCTCCACAGTTAGAAAGGACATTCCCAGCCTTTATTTCATTATATTTCCACCCCCACACCATCCCTCTAGGCTGATGGTCACCGGTTTGCCTTCCCTTTGCACACAGGGAAACAGAGGCCCAAAGAAGGGTGCTGACAGGCTCAAGGTCACCCAGCAGATCGGGGGCAGCAGTGCCAGGCTTGGGCTGCTGGTCCTGCCATGCAAACATCCTGGGGTCCTTCCTGGAGGAGCCTCTAGCACAGGTTGGGGGAGGAGCTATAGGGAACACGTTTAGATGGAAAGTAAATGAGAGCTTCCTAGCAGAGATGCAGACATCCATCTAGCGTTCCCTGGGACCAGCCATCTCAGCTCTAAGCCCACCCATCCCAGGGTACCTTCCATGGGACCCATTAGCAGCCACCTGTGCCCCTGAATAAAGGAGCTGTGGGAATCTCACCCACCAAGGATGCCGGGCAGGCCTCACATAGGTCAAGTCCAGATCAAGTCCATAGTTTAACCCCACTTCATGAATTTTTGTCAAAAAGAGTCTTCAATCATTCATTAACCAAGCTTGTCCAGATCTCATCCTTACAAGATGCTGTGCCCAGAGCTGTGTGGGTGGGAAGTTGAATCCTTCACCCACCAGCACATATTTACTGAGCAATTATGAGTCAGGCATGATGCCAAGTGCTGGGCAGAATTCCTGCCTGCCAGAAGCCCACAAAAGCCTGTACACAAACAACCAAGCAACTGCTACACAAAGTGTGGTCCTTGGATCAGCAGTAACATCACCTGGGTAGCTCATTAGACATGCAAATTCCTAGGGCCCCATGCCAGACCAACTGAATCAAATCTCTGGGGGTGGAGCCCAAGAATCTGTTTTTAAAATCTCGCCAGACAAAAGACACGGAATCAACCCAAATGCCCATCAGTGTTAACCTGGATAAAGAGAATGTGGTACATATACACCATGGAATACTATGCAGCCATAAAAAGGAACGAGATCATGTCCTTTGCAGTGGCATGGATGGAGCTGGAAGCCATTATCCTCAGCAAATTAACATAGGAACAGAAAACCAAACACCGCATGTTCTCACTTATAAGTGGGAGCTGAACAATGAGAACACATGGACACAGGGAGGGGAACAACACACACCGGGGCCTGTCAAGTGCCAGGGGGAGGGAGGGAGTGAGAGCATCAGGATAAATAGCTAATGCATGCGGGGCTTAACACCTAGGTGATGGGTTGATAGGTGTAGCAAACCACCATGGCAGACGTTTACCTATGTAACAAATATACACATCCTGCACATGTATCCTGGAACTTAAAATAAAATAAAATTTAAAAAAAAATCTTGCCAGCTGATTCTTCATGTGTACATAGATTTGAGAAACACTATTCTAGACCACAAGGCCTTCCTCAACTTCCCTATTTAAAAATCACAAACCAGCCCCAGGCCTTGGGACTCCCAACTCTCTTTCCTGTTCCATTTTTCTCCAAAAGTCATATTCCCATCAATCATGATACCATATATTTCACCCATATATTTATGACTTCCCACACTGATAAATAAGCTCCAGAGGGCAGTGATTTGAGTGACTTTTGTTCACTGCTGCAGCATCAGTTGCCTTGCACAGTGCCTAGCACCAAGAAGTGCTCAATAAATATTGTTGGTAGAATGATGGATGGCAGAACATGCCACATCCTATGCAGTTATCAGTTCTTGGGGAAGCCTGGAAAGAAAGAGAAGTTTGCTGGCTGTGAAGCACCACATGGGGAAGGTGGTACCCAGGTTGGCCTTGATGAAGGCCTTCATCCCTTCAGTCCAGGGACGAAGGATGCTGGAACGGAGATGCTACGCCTCTTCCTGGAATGGGCCCCAGATGGTTGATATTGTTGTTATCTAATTAGTAGCTGGTATGTGCCAATAACTGTCCTAACCTGTATCACCTCACTTAACCTTCCTGAAACTCAGAGGTAGGCAATGTTGTCTTTGAGAGAACACCAAGACTCAGAGATATTAAATGATTTTCCCCGCCCACAAAAAGACTTGTATAAGAATGTTCACAGTAGCTTTACTTATAATAGCTCCAACTTGGAAACAAACCCAAATGTCCACCTGCAGGTGAATGGATAAACCAATTGTATTATATTTATACAATATAATATTACTCAGCAATTAAATGGAACAAACTATGGATATATACAACATCGTGGATGAATGTTGAAGACGTTACATTGAGCAAAAAGAAGACAGACACACAAATGTTTATGCTGCATATCAAGTTCTAGAACTTAAGCATGGTTAATATACCTAAATTGAACTTAAAGAAAGCATTGGTAACAGAAATCAGGTAAGTAGTTGCCTCTGGAGATGGGGATAAGGCGTGCTGACTATAAAGGGATGTGAGGGAACTTCCTGGGATGACGGAAATGTTCTCTATCTGGACTGGGATGCTGGTTACATGAGTGTTAATATTTATCAAAACTCATGGAACTGTACACTTAAAATCTTCATGTTATTGTATGTAAATCACATCTCTGTAAAAAATGAGCTAAAAATCATTTGCCCTAGGTCACTAAGCAACAAATGGACATTTGAACCCAGGCTTGCCCAGTTCTGATGACTAGTTTACACTAGTCTGCCATAGTCGAGCAGGGATCCCCCAGCTGTCCCCCAGCCTGGTAAGATGCCTTGCCAAAATCTGAACCAGGTGTTCATAGTTACCCTAAGAAAGATGTTACAGGCTCTAAACCCCTGAACCATGACAGAGACTTGCAAAAAAGCCAAACAAGTGTCCTGCTGGGAGTCAAACCTGGGCTCAGGCCTCATCTTTGCTCCTTACTTGCTGTGTAATCTGAGTTACACTCCTCTGTGACTCAGTTTCCCCTTCTGTAATGCAAAGAAGGAGGAGACCAATGGTTCCCAGCATGGAGCCACAGATCCTAGGAGCCATGGGGCCACAAATCCCTATGCTCAAAAAGCACCTTTATTACATTAAATAGTAATGAGTCTTCTTCATACCTGTTAAGCTATTTTTCTAATGCATGCTAATATTGTGATTAATAAAATACACATCTATTTCAAAGCAAAAATAAAACCATAACAGCTTTTCATTAGTGTGCATTTTCTCAAACAAAAGATACCAAAAGAACAACCAATGTTCGTGACTTTGGTTTAAAGAGGCTGGGAATCTCTGTGTAGAGGATCGCTAAGGGGACAGTCGCCAAGGGGATGGTCGCCAAGGGGACGGTCGCCAAGAGCCCTTCCAGGTCAACTGCCCCATAGGTGTCGGGCATCACTTGGGCAAATGCTTGCCCTCATGTATATAAAGCCTGGCTCCCTGTGCAACGAGCCTCTTGTCTGCGGACAGAGCCCCCCATGTGTGGGTGTGTCCACCCCACAATGTGTGGATTCAGCCAGGCCTACAGGCCCCAAGTGTGGTCACTACTGCACCCGGAGCCTGTTTCCCCTCCAGCTTTGATAGTGACTAGTGTAAAGGTGGAGCTTGGGCATTTCCCTCCCCAACCCCTCCCCATCCACTTCTTGAGCCAGAAAAGGGGAGTTCCTGATCACAGCCTGGCCCTACCCCACAACCACCACCACTAAGGCCATGCCCACTTGGGAATCCCTTACCAAAAGACCTCTAGCCCCTAAATGAGTACAGTGACCTCTCCCCTCCCGCCTCACCCTGCTCTAGCCTGAAGGACTGAGTAGCAGGTTTCACATCCAAGTGCAAAGTCAGACCTTCCTTTCACCTATCAAGTGGCTCAGCTGCATCCCCACCCCCATCCCTGCCCCGCCCCACTCCGGACACGTCCTCAGCTATGGGCCAGGGGTCCTACATCCCACACAGAAAGAAACCAGAATCGCCGGCTTCTCATTCCCTCCCTGACGGGCCCTTCCCGGCGAGATTCGCACAGGTTCTGGTGCTGAGTCAGAGGTTTACAGAGCATCAGAATAAAGCAGGGGCCTCGGTTGAGTCCTGCCTCCAAAGGCCCCTATTTGAGACAGCCCCACCCTGGCGAGATTTATAGAAACACCACCCTCAAACGGAGCGCTCCAGGCTAAACCCCCACCCACTCAGACTTTGAGGCACAAATGCCCAGCCCACCCACACCCGCAAACCAGAGGCTGGTACCTACCTCGCCAACTTCACATTTTGAAAAATAACAAAGCCAAGGGCAGAAGACAGACCAGCTGCCCCCACACCCAACCTTCTCCTCCCTGAAAACTCCACTTGCTACTTTTAATCTATTTTCCTCCATCAGACTGGAGGCAGCTCCCGGCCTTCTCCTGAGGCTACCATCCCCCCTCATCGGCTTCTAACTTTGCAGGTCACTGGACAAAAGAGAACCACCGCCACTCTTCGCGAGACCTCACTTGTCGCCCACCACCGCCCCACATCGCGCAGGCCCTAGTGGCCTGGATGCTTGCTGCCCCTGGCGAACTGCAGGGAGGCTTTGCCAGAAGCCGCTCCCCTGGGGCCTGAGGGCGCACTCAGGGAGGCCCAGCCCGGGAGGCCCCGGGATCCGCGCCGGGACGCCTCTGTCCTGCCTCATCCCCACTACCAGGGGCCTGACGAAAAGCCTGCGAGGTTGGGGAGAGACCCTGGGGCGCGCCGATCCAGCCACTGGACGCGCACTCACCCCGCATCGCCACGGAGCCCGCGCGTCTGCGCCAGGGCCGCGGGAAACCCACGCGCGCTGTTCAATCCGGGCTCCGAGTGACGAAAACCCGCGCTTGGCTCCAGCCGGCCCGGGACCGACGCACCGACCGGCGGACGCGCGGACAGTCTGGCTTCCTAACTAAGTTTGAAAGTTCCCTCCCCGGCGACCGAAGGGGACGCGGACTGCTTAGAGGCACCCAACCCATCCAGGCTGGGCCAGACCGGGCAGTGGGACCTGATGCCTCGGGTTCGGGGTTCCAGGCACGCAAGCCTCCATCACTGGGAATGCTCCCGGCGCAGCGCAGCTGGGACCTGGCTGGGGTCGGGGGGTAGATCCTGGAAACATGGAGGAGGGAGGGTGTCCGGCACTACAGCCCCAGCCTGGAGGGACGCCGGCTCACCGCTCCCGGGAGGGGACAGGCCTCGATTGGCCGCAGCCTACTCGGAATCCGAGGCCCCGCCAGGCAGTGACGGCCAATTAGTAAACTGCCCAATTAGTGTGCTGCGGCGCTGAGAAGTTAAACCTCGACGCGCGAGTGTGGATGACCGAGGTGTGGCCGTCCCTGGGTGTGACCGCGTGTGACTGTGTGGCCGTCAGGACGATCTGTGTCTGAGGCTCACCGTCCAGGGGGGTGGCTGTGTGTGACAGCGTGCGCCTGGGTGAGGCGTTGTGGCTGCGAGCGTGTGACTGTCGGGCGACTTCTTTGTGTGACTGTCCCCCGTTGTGCCTGGGTGTGACAGCGGGTGGGGGCATGTCACGGTGTGTGGGGCATCGGAGCGTCTGTGGGTGACTCGTCTGTGGCGGTGAGGCTGTTCGCGGGTGAGTGGTTGCGTGTCGTTGTGTATAAGTGACTGTCAGGGTGACTTGCGTGGGACGGCGGGACCGTGTAAGCAGTGCCTGGCCGCCTGCGTGTGGCCGTGGGTCACTGTGACGGCTTGTGAATGACTGCGAGGCTGTCAGGGGGACGCGAGTGAGGGGCCACTGTGTCGTCGCACGGGTGGCTGTCGGGATGACTTCTGCCCGCGATCCCAACAACTCAGGGCGTGAGCGTGGCCGCGAGGGGATCGATGTGAGCCGCCCGTGCCCGTCGGCGGGGCTGATGTGCGCGGCCCCGTGTGACCCCGGGAGCGCCTGAGTCCCGAGCTGCCAGGTGACTCCGGCCCCGCCCGCCGGGGACCCCCGCCCGCCCCCGCCTACCTTGCCGCCGTGGTAATAGTCCAGGTGCGCCAGGCCGGCCGGCTCGGCCCCGGGCCGCGCGCCCACCGCGGGCGCCGAGGGGTACAGGCGGACGTCCATGGCGGGCGCGGCGGCGGCGGCGGCGGCTCCCGCGGGCAGTGCCTGGGCGGGCGGCGGGTGGGAGCCAGTGTGCGAGCGGGACTGCGAGCGCGGGGGGCGGGCCGGGGGCGGCGCCCAGAGGAGCGCCCCGCCCCCGCCCCCGCCCCGCCCTCGCGTGCTATTGTTCCGGCCTCGGGCGCTGCCTAGGGCCGGGGGCCCGGGGGCCCGGGCCGGGGCGTGGAGGTCCTTCCTCCGGGCTGGGCCGCCGCCGGGTCCCCCGCCCGGCCCTGCATCCCTGAGGGGGGTGCGCCTGTCCAGACGGCGCTTTTCCGTCCCGCCTTTCGCCACCCACGGTGAGGAGAGAAGCCCGAACGGCACCCCTCCCCAGAAGTGGGACACTCCCTTGCCCTAAATATTTGAGGCGGCGCTAGCCCCCGCCCCGCGGCGTGGGTGCGGGGGGAGAAGAGGAAGGTGGTGACAGGACCACTTTGGAGATGGGTGCTGCCTTACCTGGGGGGACGCAGGCCAGCGCCGGAGGATGCTCTTAGCATGCCCGCCCCCTCCTCGTCTCACTGATCTGAGTCAGCTTGACAGCCCCCCCTGGAGATTGCCGCGCTTAAACTCTCACTCACATATGGGGAAACTGAGTCAAAAACTTGCAGCATCAGTAATGGAGCTCCAGGCGGGTGGGCTCCATTGCCCCCAAAGGATCCAGAGCTGAAACCACTTGGAGAAGGCAGCAGGACCCCACCCCTTTTAATGATAGGGAAGGGAGGGCCGCAGGAATGCCTAGAGCCTGAAGCTCTGAAGAGGGGTCTAGGATCTGCCCACAGTCACGGTCTCTTGGAGTGAGGAAAGGAAGAAAATGAGATTGGAATGGGATGGCTCTGATGGTGGATCAGAAAGGTGACTGTGAAATGGGGTTCCTCCCCAACCAAAAAAAAAAACAACCCCTCTAGTTCTTGATATCACTTGCTGGTTGCTAGACTGTTGCACCCCCATCCCCCTCATCATGCAAGAATTGTCTACACTAGCAATCTCCCCTAGCAATCTCACTGCTCACTGACTGCTCCAGGTATGTCTGACTGGGAGAGGCCAGGAGGCGAAGTCAGCCAGAATGGCATTCTTGTGTGGCACCAGGATATAGGATGCCACTGGGAGAAAAGGACTTGAGCTTCCTGCCCACTCAGGAGCTAGCTTAGAACTAAGTTCTCAACTGCTGCTTGGGCTTTGCTGGTCCTGGCCTAGAACTAGGACCATAAGAAAGATGCATTAACAAAAGACAGGTGTGGGAAACAGGCATTCACTGAAGGCTTGGGAACAACAGAGGGAAATTATAGCTCAGAAAGGAAAGAACTTCCAAATAAATTTCAGCAGTCATTGTTTCTAGAAATACAATGCCACACCTCATCAGAAAAAAATTTCCATTGTCCTGTGTCCATTTTTTTCATCTGGATATCCAACTGACCAGCACTCTTTATTGAAAAGATCACCACCACCACCACCACCACCCCCCTACACACACACACATACTCTTCTGCAATGCTAACATTGTCATAAATCAAGTAGTCTATATGTGCATAAGACTGTTCCTGAATTCTCTATTCTGTTCTGTTAGCCTATTTTTCTCTCCCTGTGCCATTATCACAATGTCTGGATTACTGTGGGCTTATAAGTCTAAATGTCCCATGAAATAAGCCTACCCATTTTGTTCTTTTAAGACTGCATTGGCTATTCTTGATGTTTACACTTTCACAGAAATTTTGGAATCAGCATACCTATTTATATACATACACACAAACACACTAACACAATCTTGCTGGGATTTCAATTGGTATCACTTTGAACCTTTAGATCAATTGGAATAAAATTAACATTTTCAATAGTAAAAACTTCTTATCCATGAACATGGTATGTCCCTTCATTTATTTTGGGTTTTTAAAAAAGTTATCTCAGCAATGTTTTGTAGTTTTCTACGTGGAGACCTTGCACATCTTTTATTAAATTTAGCCCCAGGTATTTTTTGTTGCTATTATGAATGGCTTCTTTATTTTATTTTCTGTTTGTTGTCAGTACAGGGTTGTTGTTTTACAACATGTCACAAATACTTTGACACCCTTCCCAAGAAGTAGAGTCTAACACTCTTCCCCTTGGGAAGGGATTAGTCTTAGCAAATGGGTTTTAACAAAAAGAATGTGACAGAAGTGAATCTATGTGACTTCTGAGGCTAGCTAGATCATAAAATTAATAGGGCTTCTACCTGGCTCCCTCTCTCCGGACTTTTGTCTTTGGAACACTAAGCCATCATATAAGAACTCTCTCTTAGGCTGCCATGCATTGAAGAAGCCCAAACTAACCCACACAGAAAAATCATATGCAGAGACCCTGATCCTAAGTAAAGAGGGATTCCTAGCCAGTCCCCAGCTGTGCCAGCTTCTGCTGTTCCTGTTTCATCTGCTATCTGACTGCACCCACATGAAAAAGGCTGAACTGTGCAGATGAGCCCTTCTTGAATCCAAAATGCACAGAAACCACGAGAGATAATAAATGATTATTGTTATTTTAAGCCACAAAGTTTTGGAGTGATTTGTTACTTAGCAATATAGGTCTGAAACATAGTATAAATAGATTTTTAAATAATGCCCTTGTATCCAGCAACATTGCCAAACTCGTTTATTAATTCTAGTAATTCATCTGTAGATTCTTTGGCTTTAAAAAAAATTTCTATCACATCTGTAAAAATGAGAGTTTTAGTTTTTTCTTTTCAATTCTTATAAGTTTTGTTTCTTTTTCTTGCCTTGTTGCACTGGCTAATATCACCAGTATAATTTTGGAAAGAAGCAATAGTAGCAGACACTCTTGTCCCATTCCTGATTTCCTGATCTCAGAAGGAAAGATATCAATAGTTCACCATTAGTTATAATGCTTGCTGTAGTTTTATTTTGTTTCATTTTGCTTTGGTGTTTTTGTTTGTTTGTTTGTTTGTTTTTTGAGACAGAGTCTCACTCTGTCACCAGGCTGGAGTGCAGTGGTGTGATCTTGGCTCACTGCAAACTCCCACTCCCTGGTTCAAGCGATTCTCCTGCCTCAGCCTCCCGAGTAGCTGGGATTACGGGTGTGTGCCACCATGCCCAGCTAATTTTTGTATTTTTAGTAGAGACAGGGTTTTACCATGTTGGCCAGGATGGTCTTGATCTCCTGACCTTGTGATCGAGTTTTTTTTTTGCAGACACCTCTGTTGCAGGTTGGAGAAATCAGTCTTCACAGAAATACTCTGGGTCAGGAAATAAGACTGCTGTGGCCATTTTACAGATGAGAAGAGTGAGACCCAGTGAGGAATGCACATCCTGACAGTTAATAGTAGAGCCAGGACTACACCTAAGTCTGGAAATTCCACCTGGAGCACTTCCTACTGCCCATATTTCCACAGTGTTGGTCCTACTAACTCTGGCCAGAGGTGTAGAACAATGACCACCAGAGTTTGAAGATGCATGTGCAATGGGTCAGCTACAGGCAGCTATTTGACTTCTCTGGAGCCTGCCAGCAGCAGCAACAATCAACCCTGCCAGTCACCTATATCCACTTTCTTCCCTGAGGAGGGAGCCAGCACCAAGGAGGTATCTGAGAAGTCCAGCAGCAAAGTCCAACAAGGCCTCAAAGCTTGATCTTGCCACTTCATGTTGGCAGTTGATCAGACAGGAAGCTGATGACTCAGTTCCCCCAAAGAAACACCAGAGCCTCATCTGTTGTCTTGAAGATGGGAGTGGGGCTTCAGTTCTCCTCTCTTCCCTTTGATTGCAAGGAAAAATCTGTGAGAGAGGAAGCTCAGATCTCAGCCAGTAGCCCAGCTGGTCCAGTCTGGAGACCCAGAGTATCTGTTTGTTCATCTTCCACCTCTCAGTTTCTGACATCATAAATAGCTGAGATATCAGAATATAGATGGGTTTTAATATGTTTTATTAACCTTGAGGTATGGTAAGGACAACACATCAGGAGATGATCGCCATGGAAAAGACAGTTTGGTACTCCCAGGTGTCAGGAGGAGGGGACATACCATGCCATTGGGGGCCACTGGGGAAGCACCAGGTCAGTCAGGAGGCAGAGGGAGAGGGGAGAACTGTGGGTAAGAGCCTTTACTGTGGTTTCCACAGGAAGGAGCAGACAAGGCAGGGTCAGCAGGTTTAGGATTGGCTTGTTTGAATAATTTCAGCAGCTCTGGGGCATAGGGGCTGTCCCTAGTTGTCTGGTACTGGCTCTGGAGTAATTAGAGCAGGTAGATAGTGAGTTGGAGTGTGAGAGCCCAATAATACAGGTGGTTGGAGGCGTAGGCTCTGTATTGGTTTGCATTAGAAAATTATGCTAACAGGCTCACAGGTGAGCTGTTTACTATTTCTAGGTATTGGCTAACTCTAGAAGGGGCAGTCCCTCCAGGGTCTGCAAGACCCCAGATGTCAAAGTATCAGAATACAGAAAATAAGACATGGTTAATACAAGATGTGTCCACTTACCCATGGGATCCAAGAGGGAAATGAGTCCTACTCCATCTATTGCTCCTTTACCTAGGAAATGTCTTGGCTTTAAATCAAAAGGACTAATCCCTAAAAAACAACTATGGCAGAGGAACTAAATACCCAACTGTGGGAGCACTTAGATCTAGTAATGAATCTTCTTCCTCTTTCTCCTTATAGGCACGTGGTAGACTTGTACTCCCCCACCCACTTGAATTTAGGTGTGACCATGTGACACTTTAGCTAATGGAACATGAACAGAAGTGGTGTGTGTCACTTCCAGGTGGAAGTTTTAAGGGCCTGAGCATATTTAATCCTATTCTCTGAGCCATAAAAATCCTAACAAATGTCGACTCATTTTTTAAGACCTAATTCAAGTAACATTTATTTGGTTAAGACTTCTCCAAGACTCCAACTTAGTGCTCCAATTTGCTGCTCCAATAACCATCTGTACACAGGACTACTAGTGTGAATCTCAAAGAACTGCAGCATCACATTTGCCCAGTGAGTTTCTCCAAGGTGAGGACAATAGCTCGCTCATCTCAGTGCCACCAGTGACTAGCACAGGGGCTAACAAAGCCTGGATGCTTCCTGCCCACCTCTGGGGAGAAGACCTTCCTACATACACACACACACACACACACACACACACACCTTCCTACACACACACACACACACCTTCCTACACACACACACACACACACACACACACGTGAAGAATTTAATTGTTCAGATTCCAGCTCACAGATGGGCCATGTTTGCCAGTGAGGGAAGTCACAATTCATCCCTCCAGTGAGGCCCTGTCTACCATCTATCTCTGTCCCCTCCTTCCCAGTAGCCAGCATGCATGTGGTGGGATATGTTAAGCTGGATTGAGGTGCAGAAAATGGAAGTCCACAGGGAAAACCTCACTTCAAAAGCTCAACTTATCTTAGTTGAGGTCAAAAGCAGATCCTGAGACACAGATTCTGGTGCAAGTAGTTTACGGGAGCGCAGTTCCAGGACACACAGGTAGTGGTGTGGGAAAGTGACACAAGAAGGAAGACAGTCAAGAAAGGGCATATTATCTAACAAATTACTACTGTGGGCAACTGGAGCCTAACTCCACTGGGGAATTCTGGAAACAGCGTAGAGCGCATACTTGGAGTTATTCCCTTAAAGAACAAGGAATTGGGGTTTTACCCACCCACTCTCTTAACACTCTTGGTTAAAGCCTCCTGTCTGGGGCATTCATTCCTGGCAGTTCAGCCTGAGAGGCACCACAGGGCTGTGGCAACCAGAGAAAGCCCTTAAGCAAAGAGAGGCAGGTACAAGCTATACACATCTCCTCCAGGAACTTTGTTGGTGGGTAGCTGTTGTCTGAGGCAGCAGTAGGCATTCCTAGAGCCCTGGCCATGGTGTCCTCTGGCCAACAGCATGCCAACCTGTCCATTATTTCTGACAATGAGCCAAAGAAGCCTACAATTTGCACTCAAAGTGTCTGCTGGACAAAAGATCTAATGGACCAACACGTGTGTGACAGGCTTTGGCACAAAGTGACTTACTCTGGCCCTTGCATATAAGAATACCAGATGAGAGGTCAAAGACTCTGAATGCAAGTCCTGGACTCTGCTCAACTCCCTTAGCCAACAATCCCATGAGGTAGGTAGTCCCTATCTTATACATGAGGAAACTGAGGCACAGAGAGGCCAAGTAACTTACCTGCCATTAGAACAAGCTGTAGCCAGGATGTGCAACTAGCCAGTTTGGCTCCCAAATTCACACTCATAACTACTACACCTCACTGCATCCTTCTGATCTGTCATACAAATTTCAGGTTAAGGTAAAAAGAAAACCCTATTAGTATTTTACTTGAAATTACATTTAATTGTTCAATTAACTTGGGGAGAATTAAGTTTTTATTAAAAGTTGTTTTAATTCAGATAGATAAGAAACTATTAAAGTTTTCAAAGTTGATATTGTATTCAAGAAAAATTTTTAAACTCTCTTATTTGCTCTGTTTTTCTACAGATTCCCTTTGACTTTCTGTGTAGATGGTCATGTTATCTGGAGGGGGGGATTGATTCTGTTCTTCCTTTTCAGTCTTCTTACCACTTCTTTCTTTGTCTTTTCTTATTGCATTGTCCAGCACCTCTAGAATCAATGTTAAATAGAAGTGGTGATACCAGGCATTCTTGTCATGTTCCTTACTTCAGTGAACCTACTTCTTATATTTCACCATTAAGCCATTAAGTAAGATACTTACTGTAGCTTTTGGTAATACATTTTATCAATTAATAAAGTTTCTTTTTATTCCTAGTCTGCTAAGATATTTTTTTCTGGCATGAATTAATTGTAGTTTACAATGTGGTTTTTTTTGGCATCTATTGAAATAGCCATCTGGGTTTTATCATCTAACCTATTAATGATATGTATTATATATATAGATATTATTTATATTGAACCATCCTTGAATACCTTGGGTAATTGCTGGGACTTCTATTTGCTTCTAATTTTATTATTATTATTACAAACAGGGTCTCACTCTGTCACCCAGGCTGGAGTCCAGTGGTGTGACCGTAGCTCACTGCAGCCTCGAACTCCTGGGCTCAAGTGATCCTTCTGCCTCAGCCTCCCATGTGACTGGGATTACAGCCATGAGCCACTACCTCCAGCCATATTTTATTTTCTAATACACTGCTAAACTCCATTTGAAGTTATTTCACTTAGGGTTTTTTTTTTTTGCATCTATGTTAATAACCAAAATTGGTCTAAAATTCTGTGCTACTGTTGCCAAGCTTTATGTGTCAAGGTTATACTGGTTTAGCCTAATGAATGGGAAAGAAGAATTTTAATAACCGATTCAACTTCTTAAATTATAATTGGATGATCATATCATTTTTTCTTAGTAAATGTTGGTATGCTTTTCTACAACATTGTTCATTTCACTTAGCTTTTCAAATGTATTGGGTTAAACATGTCTTTAGTATTATCTTATGATTTTTGAAATGCTCTTGTATCTGTTACATATGCTCTTTCTCTTATTTTCTTAATCCATCATACTTAAAGTTTGTCTGTCATTAAACTACATTTTTATTCTATATTTCTATTTTCTATATTCTCCAAGTTTTTTTTATAGTAACTGGGAAGAAAAATTAACATTTTTGCAAACAAACAAAGATAATACACGTAAAGCACCTAGCACTTAGAAAACATTTGGCAATATTGGTTAAATTAATATAAGAAAAATATTTTTTAGCACATGCCAGGGACTAGAGACTCAAACTATGATTGCGACATGATTTGTGCTCGTAGCTGAATTGGGGAGACAGACAGGTAAGTGGTCAATGAAGTATAGTATGATAAACATAATAAAGTTAAGTACAAAGTGGATTGGGAACACAGAGGAGTACTTCCTGAGGGGGGTGATGCTGAGCTGGGCACTGTAGGATGGCTAAGAGTTAGGCAAGTGAAAGAGATGGCTGTTTCTTATCCTTGCTTTTGGACTCATCTTCAAGTGGCTCAGCTCTGAGCAAGGGTGAGCTGCCGGGACCCTGGCTCCTTCATTTTCACAAGACAATGTCTACTAATGTTTCCCCCTTCTAAGGATGACAATACTCCACTTTGGTCCTACATGCCCCTCTGCTGCTGTATTTTCTATCATCTGCTATAGCACAGGGGTGGATGAAGGAGAATAAAGATAGAGTCAGCTGCTACTTCTCACCTTGAAGAAGACCTTTGGCAAAGCCCCTTATGGTAACGACCATTCCCCAACAGCTGGTGGCTTCGTAAGCAAGACCACTTTAAGGCGCGCATGAAGACAAGAACATAAAAATGAAAGATGTACTACTCTCTGGTCACTCCCTACCAAGTCTCTACTGGGCCTTGGACAATCGTTCTGTAGAAGCCTAAATATCCTTGCCCAAAAACGTTCAGAGAAGCAGGGCTTTTAATAGCCAAAATTAGACAGAGACAGTAGTCGAGTTAATGGCCATGAGAAAAATAAAGGCTTTTAAAGTCCTGGAGGGCTGACAACAACCATTCAGCTGTGGCCTCCCTCAAGACAATATGTTTACTGAGCACTTACTATGTACTAAGTGGTTGGCATGTATCATCTCACATAATCTACCCACTGTGAGGTTGTTGCTAATGTTGCCATCCCCAGTTTACAGGTCAGGAAAGTGGAGCTCAAAGAGGTTAGATGGCCTGCCCTACAAAACACTAGGCCTGAGATTCAAACCCAGAGCATTTACATTTACACACCATCTCCTGTCGGGACATGTGTCCAGTGTCTGAGACACATGAGACACAGGCCCTGGGTGACTAAAGAATGAATTGATTAAGTACACAGAAGAATGAACGGCCATGAAGACTAGAGAGCAACACAAGAACGTTATTTTTGCTCTAATGGTTGGTAAGTGGGGGAATTGACCAGGCAGGAACATGAGGAAACTTTCTGAAGTAACCCTAATATCCTATATCTCGATGAAGGCTTAGGTTACACAGGCAGTCACATTCCTCAAAACTCAGAAAATGTACGTTTAAGGTTTGTACATTGCATTGTATGTAAATTTCACATTTTAAAAATTGTAAACAAGTATTAGACTCTAATTGATGGTACACATGCTGATGTAGTTTAGGGGAAGTGAAAGGATGTCTGCAACTGGAAATGCACTCCCAAAAGAAGGCAGCTTGATGAATGGATAGAGAAACAGATAGATGGATAGTAAGTATGTGATAAAAGCAGGAGAGGAAAGTAATGGTGGAATCCAGGTGGTGGATACACAGGTGTTTGCTGTCATAGTCTTTCCACATTGTTTATTAAACTGTCATCATAAAATGTGGAGGGAAAATACCTCGTGTGTTATGGTGGCAGTTGGGTAAACATTTGTGTCTGCGTCATGCTATTTACCATGATTTCCACTATAGAAGAATGTAGAGGTAGCCCTTCCTCCTTGTCTTCCTTCCTTCCCTCAGGGTCTCCCTCATTCCATCCAGCAAATAGCAACAAAGGGTCAACACTGGGTTGGTAGCAAATCCAAGTTCCACTATTCCCTGCTCACCTCTGCTCATGCCACATCGATTCCTTCCTCTGAGGGGCGACTCCTTTGACCTCAACTAAAGGCAATGTAGCGTTGGATGGAGATCACATTTACATGGGACCGCACCCTACCGTCTACCTTGGACAGCAGGAACCTGACGTCTGTTTGCATGCCCCAGCCCAGCTCTCAGCCTGGCATGCAGCGAATCATCCAGTAGTATTTGGTAAACACAGAGACAGAGACAAGGAAAAGTGTCCTGTGTCCAGTGACTGGAATTCCAGGTGATTTTTTCCCCAAACTTTCTTTAATGATGTCCGATTGCCTTTGAGATAAGAAAAACCCTCAGCTCACCCAGGGCCTCCCACGATGCCCTCAGCAAGGCTTTTCACCCAACTTTTTCATCAGGAGGGGAGGAGCCAGCATGCTGAATTGCAATGTTCTGTTTGCTGCTTGACCGCGTGTGTATTGTTGGCTTACTTATTTTTTTCTTTTGTTTGCAATATGGTTCCTTTAAAATATCCAGAGAAGGAAACCACTCTACAAAAAGAAATTTGAATTTTTGCATGCCCGGTTACCATCTGAAATGTCACTTGCACGTTAAGTCTGTGTCCCTGAGTTGCTGTGGCAACCTCAGAAGCACTCTTTGCCCGGGGTGATAAAGGGGCCCTTTGTTAGCCGGGAGACCAGGTCTGGGTGCAGGGACATCCTATTCAGCCCGTCCTAACAAAGGAGCACACGTCCCCCTCTCTGAGCAGGCCAGCCGCCGGGCCTGATTGTGCCTGTACTGTCGACAACCTTCCATGGGGAGACTGGAAAAGAAACCCCCTATTATTGGCATCTTTGAACTAAAGTTGTTGGTTTTATTTCTTTTTCTCTCTGTGCTGCTTGCTGTACAAAAACCCCTGCAAAGGGCCCCACTCATGCTTTTGCAAAGAAAAACACCAATTGTGAGGCCTCCCTAGGAGAGGGATGAGGCTCCCAATCTTAACTGAATCTCCTAAACTTGGTTATTAAAATGGCAACTCTAGCAGCACTGGGTAAGCAGATGGGTTCTTCAAATTTTAGCAAGCAGCCTGGGCCTGGCCCACAAACTGGTCCTGGCTGTCTCTGGCTCTGTGGTGGCCTCTGTATCCAAGAGCAAGGGGCTTATACCAAGGGCAGGCCCCCCCCATGGACTGACATCAGACCTGGGGGCTCAAACTTCATTCAGCCACGGATTCTTCTCCCTCAAAGTTGCAATGTAAAGCAGGGCAGTGCCTTGCTCAAGCTCTCTGAGCCGCTCACATAAGAGAGGCGCCTGGGAGTCCAGGATCTTAACTTCCAGGCCTAGGCTCTTGAAGGTCACAGGTGGATGGAGAACAGCCCCCAGGCCTTGGCTGCAGCCTGTGGCCCTCCTTCCGCTCCCAGAATCATGGGCTTCCACCCACAGCCCCTGCCAGGTTAGGCCCAGTTTTTCCTTTCCTCTCACATTGCCCCAGTCAGAATCATTATTTACACTTCTCTTTCTGGTACGATGATGTATGTGAGAGTTGAAGCTGGGAGCTCCCACATAGCCAGAAATGGTTGTTCACGGTGCCCCGGGGCCAACACAGCGCCTGGCACACAGCGTGTGCTCAAAAAGTATTTGTTGACCCAGTGGATCATGAATGAGTGAATCTATCAGAATGGATTCATTTCATCCTATCAAGCACTCTTTTAGATTAAAACCATTTTCCTCATTTAGTTCCACTTTCCTGCTGTCCTCTGCTGCCAGGTCCAGAACTGGAGCAGGCTACCAAGTTTACAGATGTGATCCCTGCTGGAGAGAGGCTGTGTTCAGACAGATGTGTGGACAGAAATGGCAGTGGAGGGCAAGGAGTGCCAATGGGGGTTACCCAGGGGTCACAGGGGCTGGGAGTGGAGGCTGCAGGAGGCAAGAAGGGATGCAGAAAGACTTCCAGGATGGGGACACTCCCAAACGAGGTCTCAGAGATGACCAGGAGCCGGCTGAGCAAAGCAGAATTCTTTAGTCAGAAGACACAGTAAGAGCAAAGACAGGGTGGTTTGAAGTAGCCTGCTATACACAGGGCTCCCCATGAAGCTGTCTATTGGTGGAGAATCCAGGGCATGGCAGAAAGGGCCTGGATACAGCTGGAGGGGCAAGCCAGAGGGAGGACCCCAAGAGCCAGATTTAGGAGCTCAAAGCCAAGTCGACCATGTACAGTTGTATAGGTTGTGTACTGTGTAAAGGAAGTGAATGAAGTTGAAATCCAGCCTATGGTCTGCTGGCCAAACCCTGTGGACACAGTTAAACCCTTCACTTAAAGAGGCAGCAAGGTCAGCTTGCAAAGGGGTCAGTAGCTTATGTTTCCATTTCCAGGGGTGGACAGTGGTGTCCTCAGCTCCCCGCAATATGTGTGTGGTATGGGGGAAGGAGGCACTACATCTGAAGGGAGGCCATGCAAAAGAATCAGGACAAATGAGAAGGCCCTGGAGAACTATTAGTAGCTGCTGGGGCTGCCAGGGATGACTGGACATGCACCCTGCCATCTGTACAGGGCTTGAAGACACAGTGAAAATGCTCAGCTCTCAGGTCGATCCTAGATTAAGAGTGAAGGAAAGGCAGAAGGGGGACAGATAATGATAAAAGGAGGGAGTTCTGGCTTTGGAGGTCTCTAAGGGATGCAGTTGGAGAAAAGCTGAGAGGGCTGAGGGTGGAATGGTGAGGACTTCCAGTTGGATTTTTACATTAATGACGGGGAGTGACAGTCCTAAGGGGAAGACAGTCTCTAGGGCAGTGGCCTCCAACCTTTTAGGCACCAGGGACCGGTTTTGTGGAAGACAATTTTTCCACGGACCGGTGGTACGGGAGAAGGATGGTTTAGGAATGGAACTGTTCCACCTCTGATCATCAGGCATTAGATTCTTATAAGGAGAGTGCAACCCAGATCCCTCACATGAGCAGTTCACAATAGGGTTCGTGCTCCTATGAGAATCTGATACTGCCACTGATCTGATAGGAGGTGGAGCTCGGGTGGTAATTCTCACTTGCCTGCCATTCACCTCCTGCTGTGCGGCCCAGTTCCTAACAGGCTACAGACCGGTGGAGGTCCATGGGCCTGGGGTTTGGAAACCACTGCTCTAGGGTGTATTGTCCACAGTGAGTAGGGGCTGGTGTTTGAAGAAGGGAAAGTCCAGGATCAGGGGTCTAAGGGTGGGCTGGATCCCCAGGTAGGAGAATGAGGGCCTCAGGCCTCAGGCCAGCAGCTAGACTTGGGAGGAGGCCTGGACATGACTTCCTCCAGGAAGGGTAGGGGTGTGATCTGCATTGTGTTGGGGATGCTTAGCCTTGCTCCTTGCACATTGCAGATGAGTTATAAATATTTGTTCAATCAATGACTAAGTTTATAACATCAGTGATCCAGTTCCCCTGGATCTGTGTGAATGTGATCTGTGAATGTCTGAGAGGTTTGAAAGGGCAGCTTGTGCCAGGGGAGGTGAGGGTGTGGATAATGTGTATCTTCTGGGTAACATTAGCTACTGCAACAAGTAAGCTCCGAATTTCACTGGCTTAATCTCAGAAGTCTGTTTCCTGCTCACTGATGACTCCAGTTCACTGAAAAGTCCAGTTCCTTGTTTGCTGACAGCTTTCCTCCATGTGGTGATTCAGGGATCCAGGCTTCCTCTATCACTGGCTCCACCATCCCCCTGCTTCACATAAACCCCAGCCCAGAGGAGACACATCACTTCTGCTCACCTTCCCTTGATGAGAACTTCTCATATAGCTAACCCCAGATGCAAGGCAGGCGAGGAAATGTAGTGCTAGACTGGAAAGATGCCTCCTCAAAACAATTTTACACCATGGAAAAGCCAGCAGAGATTTTGGGTGCACTGACATAGGAAGTGACAGAAACAAGAGGAAAGTGGGGCCTCGAGGCACACATTTGTGCCAGTGGCCAAGGACATGAGCAGCCACCCTGAATTCAGTTCTTGGCCTTGCCTGAGATTCTAACTGGAACATGGAGATGATGTGTATGTAGGGAGTGAGGAGAAAAGCATGAGTGGCTCTCTCACCCACTGATTGCTATATTTGATCCTCACTTAGTCTTGGGAGATGGAGCTCCTTTAGCTCATTATCCCTCTTTTACAGAGGAGCAAACAGGTTGAGAGAGAGTGAGCGAGCCTTGAGCAGGGTCACTCCTGTGAAGCCGGGACTAGAACCCAGGGCACCTGTTTCCCAGTCCTGTACTGGCTCACCAAATACCCTAAGTCTAAACTGATTCTCCAGAACACATTTCTGTGTTATTCTGGAAAAACAATGTATAGTCTGCAACATCACAATTTTGTACCCCAGCATCGAGAGAGTGGCACATGGCCATCAGGCAGGACGATTTCTTTCAACTGACAGCTTGGAGGAGGAAGCTTTTATTCCCGGGGCCCCCAGGGGAGGGGTTTGGCCAGGCCTCTGCTGTGTCAGGAATTCTTCCATTGTAGCTTACCGACTTTGTTACAAAGTATAAGATCTTTTAACATATTTTTAAACACTATCAATTCTGCTCTCCGTTCCTTGCATTTCTTCTTTGTCCTGAAGCTCAACCCGGGCAAAAACATTTTTCCCATCAAAAATTCAGTGGGGCTCTAACAAAGTGACAGCGGATTAAATAGCTGCATTTATGATCCCCTTCCAGATACACCTCCCCGTTTTTTTGGTTTTTTTTTTTTTTTTGGCCCAGCACCAAAAATCAAATGCCAAAAAGGCAACAGATCTCAGCTGTTTTGAAACAAGCTGTGTCTGTCCAAAGGTTATTTCATTTTGGACACTGTGTGACCCTGTGTTTGGGCCTCATTTTAAATTAATAAACGCATGAGGATAGTCAGTACTCTAACCCCAGAGACCAGCGTGCTGCCTGGCCCATGGCAGCCTCAGTAAATTTAGGAGGAAACCCACACCCTGGAGTTCTCTGACCTTGGTGAAAGGCAGTTGAGTAGACTTGGCAGAGAAACCTTGTCATTTATGGTTTTCCATTTTAAATCTAAGCATTTTCACATTGTCTTAAAATTTATAAATGAATGGGTGTGGTGAGTATTCCAAGTGTTCCCAGTGCCTAGCACAGTGTGACTCAGAGTAAATAAAAAAAATTTTTGAATAAATGAACCAAATAAGTAATTAACATCTCAAAGTGGGCATTCATGCATTGCGTTGTTTCCTGCAAACAAGTTCAGGAGGATACTTTCCATGTACTAAAGGGAACTCGTTGCAAATTGGATGACTGGGAGAGGCGAAGTGGCAGCTCTGGGGCCTGGAGGGACACCCCCCACCTCAGCTGTCCCACCTCTCCTGCCCCTGACTGCCACCCCCATTCTAGCTGCCTGGGCTCCCATCTCTGCTTTTCCCCCTCCTCACCGCCCCTCCCTGCTGCTGCGCACAGCCTTCCATCTCCTCCCACCTATCCTTTGACCCAGAACCCACTCCATCCCTCCACCCAGCAGTCCTAGCCCCTGCCTTTAGCTTGGATGCCAGCCTGGTCTTGCCTTCTGAGAGAAGAGGTCTCCTGTGACTCCTCCTGTCCCCTATCATCACACCTGGTGCAGAGGAGGGGCAGGAGGGTCCAGGTGGGCCACCAGGATGGAGGAGTGGTGTACGTGGGGCTTTCAGCTCTAGGTACTTAGGAACCTGGCCCAGCCTGCCCACCTGGAAGTAGCCTGACCTGGTGCGGGTGCAGGGAGCCGATATCTGCAGGAAGGAGTTGATGGACAGAGTTTAAGGCTCTTCCTCTCCTTACCAAAGTATTTATTTAGCTCCCAACTTTACTCCCACCCCAGACTTAACATTAATGATATTAACCATTTCTCTCATATGTTTAAAAGTTTTTTTATTTCACAGTAGTATTTATCTTTTAGTTTTATGATTTATTTTGCTCTATAGAAATTTTTTATTTTATGCAATTAAATCGTTCAATCTTTATTTTTCTAAAGATTACTAAACTATTCAGTTGTGTTCTCTTTTATACTGTATGGATTTTTTTTTTCTTTTTATCTTCCATTTTTCTGAAGTCTCTTTTGGAATAAGACTCAGGGACAGTTTCTAGCTTTTTTTTTTTTAATCTAAATGACTAGCTAATTTAAATAAAATTTAATAAGTAATTCATTATTTCCTCCCCAAATGCGAAGTGTCAATTTCATTATCCGCTGAACAGCCATGATGCTGGAGCCCGAGTCTGTACTCGGCGGCACCCTTATTCATCACGCCATGCGCCTGTGGTTTGGTTTCCATTAATTTACCTTTATTAGATGTTTTGGTAAACAAGTAGGGCAAGTTCCACTTCTTATGTTTACTTTTCAGGAAATTCAATTCTATTCTTGTATACCAATTGTCCCAGATTTATAATAACTTCGTTAAGTTCCTATCAGTTTGAGTAGGGTGTTTTTACTGGGATTACATTGAGTTAAACACTCATCTAAGAAGAACAGACATCCTTACTATACTAAAACTTCCTATCAAAGATGTGTCTTCATTTATTGAAGTCCTATTTCACATCCTTCAGTGGAGATTCATTGCTTTTTTTCTGCTAGTAGACCTGTTACTGATCTTATTTCTAGGAATCTTCCTCCAGGCACGTTTTTATTTGCCTTCCAGAATACCACACGTTCCTGGTTTCCTCCTACCTCCCAGGTCACTTCTTTTTGGTGTCTTTTACTGGTTCTTTCTCTTCTCTCAGATCTCTTGTTTTGTTTGGTTTTGTTTTGAGATGGAGTCTCACTCTGCCATCCAGACTGGAATGTAGTGGTACAATCTTGGCTCACTGCAACCTCCGCTCCCCCAACCCCCAGGTTCAAGTGATTCTCCTGCCTCAGCCTGGGATTACAGGCATGCGCCACCATGCCCGGCTAATTTATGTTGTATTCTTAGTAGAGACAGGGGTTTCCTCATGTTGGCCAGGCTGGTCTCGAACTCCTGACTTCAGGTGATCCACCCGCCTCCGCCTCCCGAAGTGTTGGGATTACAGGTGTGAGCCACAGCACCTGGCCTCTTCTCCCAGACCTCTTAACATTGGGCTCCGGAGCTCAGACTTGTAATTCTCAAAGATTCTACTGAATAAACCAGCAATTCAGAGATAAATATCTTTTTTTTTTTTTTTTTGAGATGGAGTCTCGCTCTGTCGTCAGCTGGAGTGCAGTGGTGTGATCTTGGCTCACTGCAACCTCCGATTTCCTGGTTCAAGCAATTCTCCTGCCTCAGCCTCCTGAGTAGCTGGGATTACAGGCAAGCACCATCACGCCCAGCTAATTTTTGTATTTTTAGTAGAGATGGGGTTTCACCATGTTGGCCAGGATGGTCTCGATCTCCTGACCTCGTGATCCACCCACCTTGGTCTCCCAAAGTGCTCCAATTACAAGCGTGAGCCACCGCACCCATCCCAGAGATAAGTATCTTTGTGCAAACGATTCTTCCACTTTTCTCTTTAGGATTCCTCTCAAGTGGAAACAATGAGCAAAAAAGCCACAGAGAATTCAGTTCCTTTTCAGGTCCACACTGACTAGAGTTGCCTGGATTCCTGCAGAGTTGGCATGGCATAGCTCAGAGAGATTTGGGAGACTGGGATAAAAAAGCCTCTTGTCTAGGCCGGGTACGGTGGTTCAAGCCTGTAATCCCAGCACTTTGGGAAGCCAATGTGAGCAGATCACTTAAGGTCAGGAGTTCAAGACCAGCCTGGCCAACATGGTGAAACTCCATCTCTACTAAAAATACAAAAATTAGCCAGGCATGGTGGCGCACACCTGTATCCCAGCTACTCCAGAGGCTGAGGTGGAAGAATTGCTTGAACCCAGGAGGTGGAGGTTGCAGTGAGCTGAGATTGCACCACTGCACTCCAGCCTGGGCGACAGAGTAAGACACTGTCTCAAAAAATTAATTAAAATAAAATAAAAAGGCCGTACGCGGTGGCTCACGCCTGTAATCCCAGCACTTTAGGAGGCCGAGGCGGGTGGATCACGAGGTCAAGAGATCGAGACCATTCTGGCCAACATGGTGAAACCCCGTCTCTACTAAAAATACAAAAATTAGCTGGGCATGATGGCGCATGCCTGTAGTCCCAGCTACTCGAGAGGCTGAGGCAGGAGAATCGCTTGAACCCGGGAGGCAGAGGTTGCAGTGAGCCGAGATCACGCCACTGTACTCAGCCTGGCGACAGAGCGAGACTCCGTCTCTAAAAAGAAAAAAAAAAAAGCATCAGAGACATTGCCTTAATATGATGGCAATTATTCAGGAGAGAGGTGAAAGTGCCTTAGGATAGAGAGGTTGCCATGAGTATGATGAGAACTGTTTGGATTCCGGATGTTTTGCAAGGGTAGAGTCAGTGGAATTTGCTTAAGAATAGGATGTAGGGTGTGAGAGAAAGGGAACATTTAAGGATATATTCAAAATGCCCGATAAATCATAAGAATTTAATTGTCATTAAGTAAGTTGCCATTGAGGTTGAGACTGGAGCAGGTTTGGGGGGAATCAGAATTTCAGTTGGGACCAGCAACACTGGAGATGTTTACTCCCATCCAAGCGGAGAGATCAGGCAGGTAGCTGGATATATGGGTCTAGGGGCCTGGGGAGTAGCCCAGAGCAGCAATACAAATTTAGGATTAAATAAGATAATAAGGAAAGCTTGTTTAGCCCTTTGGAAATCTTAGAAAGGAGACAGACAGGTCTATGCTGGGTACTTGCCTAGGCTCACTCCCTGCTAACAAACTTGCTCTAACATTATCAGTGTACACAATTTAAATCAATGCCTCTGCAAAATCACACTTTTTTTTTTTTTTTTTTTTTTTTTTTTTTTACCATGCCAAAGTCCTTCCAGGCCTCTCACAGATGAGTTTGAATAAAAGTACGCATTAGGAGGCCAGGCATGGTGGCTCACATCTGTAATCCCAGCAGTTTGGGAGGCCGAGGCAGGAGGATGAGTTGAGGACAGTTTGAGGCCAGCCTGGGCAACATAGCAAAACCCACTGTATTAGTTCGTTTTCACACTGCTGATGAAGACATACCCGAAACTGGGAAGAAAAAGAGGTTTAATTGGACTTACGGTTCCGCATGGCTGGGGAGACCTCAGAATCATGGAGGGAGACTAAAGGCACTTCTCACATAGTGGCAGCAAGAGAAAGTTGAGGAAGAAGTAAAAGTGGAAACCCCTGATAAACCCATCAGATCTCATGAGACTTACTCACTATCATGAGAATAGCAGGGGAAAGACCAGCCCCCATGATTCAATTACCTCCTCCTGGGTCCCTCCCACAACACATACGAATTCTGGGAGATACAATTCAAGTTGAGATTTGGGCAGGGACACGGCCAAACCATATCACCCAGTCTCTACAAAAAAATGTTTAAAAAATTAGTTTGGCATGGTGGCACATGCCTGTAGACCTAGCTATTTGGGAGGCTGATACAGGAGGATCACTTGAGCCCTGGAGGTCAAAGCTGCAGTGAGCTGCGATTGCACCATTGCACTCTAGCCTGGGCGACAGAGTGAGGCCCTGTCTCTAAAAAAATAATAACAAATAATAAAAAAATTTAAAAATAAAAGATAAAAGTGTGCCTTAGGAAGACCTGAAGAACTTTCTCCAAATACTCCATTCCTGAGTCATGCCCTTACAAATTCCAGCTCAATAGACTCCGTTCTTTATTTTGTAAAAGCTTTCCCCGGGGATTTTCATGAACACCCCTGGGATCACTTATTGGTCAGAACCTTGAATGCTAAACTCGTAATGCCAAGAATATGGTAAAAGAAATAAAAAAAATATGGAAACAGTCTAAATACCCAAATACTAAGGGTGGGTGTTCTTGTCTTCATTTTATCGATGAGGAATCTGCAGCTCAGAGGTGAATCCACTTTCCTAAAATCATATAGCTGGTGAATGGCAGCCAGGATGTGACTGACCCAGGTTTTAGGGCCAGATGTGTATTCTTGTCACCACTTCCTGCTGCCTTCTGCTGCAGGGTCACTCGTAATCCCACTGAGAAGGCGGAAGGCTATTGTGATGGTTTGGGTGGCAGATGCGTGTCAGGAGTAAGTCCTCCTGCCCTTTTAGACAACTTGTCAGCCTGAAAGAGGTAAAGATTTGGTCAGTGAGTCTCAAATCCTAGTAAAATCAGAATTACCAAGGGGGGTTCCTGCGCCTCAACCCCGTAAGTTACGCTTCGTTAGGTCTGAGTGAGAAACACAGCCTTAAATGCAAAGTGCTAGCTGCCCCCAGTACTCAGTCATTCCACATTTCTTTCTCCCACTTCCCTCTGGATGCCCGGCATCAGATCACGAACCTCTCCTACCTCAGCACTGGCCTGGGGGTGCTGGCAGGAAGACGGTTAAAGTCCTGAGAACTAGGGGCTCTTCTCTCATGAGATTGGAATGTGGTGGAGGGGAGTGAGCTGAGGGACGCTGGTGGTCCAGCACTGAGCCTGGCCATTGTTGCAGAACAATTGCCCCCCAAGAACAGAACAGCAGACGCTAATTATGAGACACTTGTGTCCTCCATGTAATTATGAGATCTGTGTGACCATTAGCATAAGAAACTAGCTCGCTGGCTTGTTTTGGTTATAACTTTCCCCAAACTGCTGTACTCAGGAATCTGAAGAAGTAAAACGATGAACTCGGGGCTTCATAAAAGACTCAGCCCAGAGATTGTCAAGTTTAGGTCACATGAGAATCACCCGGATGCTTGAAAAACATGCAGATTCTCAGGCCTTGATTCCAGAAACTTGGATTTAGTGCATCTGAGTGGAAATGAAGGTGGTTTAGCCATTGAGATTCATAGAAGTCCAAACTTAGTTCTCCCTTGGAAGCTGGCAGAAGTCCTGGCACCTATCTCAAAGTTTTCTAAGTACCTCCACTCCCTGAGCAAAGGCTCTCACTGCCCTGCTGATGTTGCCTGAGCCTCAGGGGTTAAGCCCAAACACTGCTTGAACCCCAAGCTGACTCAAAGGGAGGAGCAAGTCAAATGACTAATTCCCTGCCTAGACAGAGCCTCAGATCTCATGGGAAAGGTAAGAGTGGAGAATAAGAACACAAACCTGGAGCAACGAGGAGTCTGGGAAGGGTCCCCCAATCCCTCACTCCTGAGTTCATCAGTCATGCAAGGATCAGAAGCCTGTCTTAATCCAGCTTGGGTAAAAGGGTAATTGATGAGTGAATTTGCTTAACGTGGAAAGGGCTGCAGCTGGCTGCAGAAATAACCAGAACCCAAAATTAAATGCCGCCTGGACTCTCTCCATGCTTACACACTGGCTTTCTGGGCCACATGGGCACCACTGCCTCCCTACTTCACATCTTCCAGGCTCTTCCATCCTAAAGAGGCGATCCTTCTTTAACTCCAACTTGAAAGTTCCCAAAGAGATCCACTTCCTCACCTGTGTGTCCAGAGAAGTAAAAGTGGCAATGACTGGCCACCCACAGAACCAAAGGGAGGGGGTAGGAGAGGGGGCCTCTTCCTGCAGGAGGGGGATGCTAGACTAGGCCAAATTAGTTCTCTAAGGCTCTTCACATGCTCTATGTCTCTTAAACCTTGTGACCACCGACTGAGACAGGTAGACTCATTCCTCATTTTGACAAATGAGGAAACTAAACAGAAGGTAGAGTGACTTTCCCAAGGTTACCCAGCTAGTCTTTGGCAGAGCTGGACTTCCTGACCAGGTCTCCCTATATCCCAAGTCCAGTTTCTCAATGGCATTGTGCCAAATGGCATGTTCAATGCATGATGGAGACGCCAGGTTTTCTGGAATGTTTGGTCAAGTGTCCTGCAGAAGAATGACAGCTACTGAGGGAATATTGCACAGGAGACTAGACAGGTGGACTGGGATAATATTCTAGAAAAGGGAATGTTAGACTAAACTTAGGCTCTTATTTAGAATGCAGTGGGGAGTCGATGAAGGTTTTGAGCAGAATTGTAATATTATTAGATTTTTAATTCTAGTCTTTAAGAAAGCTGAGCATATTCTAGTCAATGCATAGAGGTTAGGGTCTCAGGAGCCATGCACTGTTCAAAGAACCATAGATTCTCATTTTCTACATCTCAGGAGCTGTCGTCAGTCACCCTCACCAGGACATCCACAGTCCCTGGACTGGCCAGGTTCTGGGCTCAATATGTATCCCCTCATTAACCTCACAACAAGAAGGAAATAGAAGTGATGATTCTAGTCATGGAATCCTAGCTAGTTACTGGGAATATAAAGAATAGAGCTCCCAAAGGGGACAGGAAGGAGCTTGTTGGGTGAACAGCTGGTCTTTCTATGTGTCTATATCTCTCCATATATCAATATTTTTGTCAATATAGATACTGGTGTCAATGCCAATATTGATGTTGATATCCTATTGGTTCTGTTTCTCTGAAGAACCCTGACTAATACAGGGACCAAGAGGGGTCAAGGTGATGGCAGGAGGGCCACTTAGACATGTCCAGGTGATAGAGGTAGGACATAGGAGGAAGTCCCTTGCGCATTAGAGGTCTAGGCACAACTCCATCCCATTTTTAAAACTGAGATATAATTCACACACTATAATATTTACCCTTAAACTGCAATTCAGTGGTTTTTCATACCTCCACAGAGTAGTCCAACAGTCACCACTATCAAATTCCAGAACATTTTCATCACTCTAAAAAGAAACTCTGTAACCATTAGCAACCACTCTGCATTGCCCCCTTCTCCAAGCCCCTGGCAACCACTAATCTTCTTTCTGTCTCTATGGATATGCCTTTTCCAGACATTTCACATAAATGGAATCATACAATATGTGACTCTTTGTGTCTGGCTTCTTTAACAAAATGTTTTCAAGGTTCATCTGTGTTTTGTATGCATCAGTAGTTCATCCCTTTTTAAGGCTGACTAATATTTCATTGTATGGATATACCATGTTTCGTTTATCCATTCATCATTTAATGGACATTTGGGTTCTTTCTACTTTTTGGCTATTATGAATAAAGCTGCTATGAATATTTCTGTGCAAGTTTTTGTATGAACATAGATTTTCAATTCTGGGGGTCATATACCTATGAATGGAATTGCTAGTTCATGTGGTAACTGTATGTCTGACTTCATGAGGAATTGCCAGAGTTTTTCAAAGCAGCTGCACCATTTTACATTCCCACCATCAGTGTAGGCATGCCCCAATTTCTCTACATCCTCGCCAACCTTTATTATTGTCCATCATTTTTATCATAGCCATTCTAGTGGTCTGAAGTACTATCTCATTGTTTTAAGCTGGGTGCAGTGGTGCATGTCTGTAGTCCCAGATACTTGAGAGGATGAAGTGGGAGCATCACTTGAGCCCAGGAGTTTGAGGCTACAGTATGCCATGAATGTGCCTGTGAGTAGCTACTGCACTCCAGTCTGGGCACCATAGTGAGACCACATCTCTTAAAAAGAACACAAACAAAAAATGTATTCATTGTTGGCTTTTTTTTTTTTTTTGAGATAGAGTCTCGCTCTGTTGCCCAGGCTGGAGTGCAGTGGCGCAATCTCGGCTCACTGCAAGCTCCGCCTCCTGGGTTCACACCATTCTCCTGCCTCAGCCTCCCAAGTAGCTGGGACTACAGGCGCCCGCCACCATGCCTGGCTAATAGTTTTGTTTTGTTTTGTTTTGTATTTTTAGTAGAGACGGGATTTGACCATGTTAGCCAGGATGGTCTCAATCTCCTGAACTCATGATCCACCCACCTCGGCCTCCCCAAAGTGCTGGGATTACAGGCGTGAGCCACCACACCCAACCTAGCCATCCTTTTTTTTCTCAAATATTCTTTCTGCCACTCTATCTTCTCTTCTAGAAATCATATTATGCACATTTTTGTATTCTTGGTCTATCTCAGTATGCTTGATAGGTCTTTGAGACTCTTCATTTTTCTTCATTCTTTTTATCTTTCTCTTCCTCAGACAGATAATATCATTTGACCTATCATCAGGTTTGCTGACTTCTTTTTCTTCTGCCTGTTAAAATGTTCTGTTGAGCTCCTCTAAGTGAATGTTTCACTTCAGCTACTGTACTTTCAACTCCAGAATTTTTGTTTTAATAATTTCTATCTCTTTATCGATATTCTATATTTCATCAGACAACATTTTAAAACTTTTCTTTAGTTCCTTAGACATAATTTCCTTCATGCTTTAAGCATATTTTAAATAGCTAATTTAAAGCCTTTGTCTAATAAATCCAACATCTGGGGTTCCTTAGTGTAGTTTCTCTTGTTTTTGCCCCTTTTTCCTGTTTATGGGCCATCCTTTCTGATTTCTTTGCATAACTTGTATTTTTTGTTAAAAAAGTTGACCTTTAAAATAATATAATATGGCAACTCTGGAAATCAGATTCTCCCCCTCTCCAGAGCTTGTCATTATTATTTGTTGTTGCTGCTGCTATTTTTTTTAGTGTCCTTTGGAATTATTCTGTAAAGTCTATATTCTTTGTCACATGTTGCCACTGAAGTCTCTGCTTGGTTAGCTCAGCCACTAATGATTAAAGAGAGATTTCCTTAAATGCCTCAGACCACCACATCTCCCATTCTTCACTTTGGGGTTCTGTGTGGTTGTTGAGACACTGCTAAACACTCTGCAAGGAAGCAAAAGAAGAGGTCTTCTGAAGAAAATCACTTGCTAAAAGAAAAGTTTAAGTTCCCAATAAAATTCAAGAAAATGTAGAGCCTATAAAATGTAAGATGAGAGACGAAATAATAATGCAGAAGAATGGGATGAACAGAAGCCTGGTTGAGATTGTTTTTACTGTGAGAAACTAATAATATAAGAAATTAACAATGCTATGGCAGAATTTTAGACTGTGGCTACAGTAATAAAGTACTGCAGCAAAACAAATGCATATCAAGTCATCGATGTTGATAAGATGTCAGGAATGCAGTGATAAAAGAATAAGGGTAAAAATTATAAAAGAGAAAGCAGGAATGCAGTGGGTAAAAGAAAAAGGATGAAAGGAGAACTAAATATGTGATCCATCGTATGGAAAACTGGTTTGTTCATTCATTAATTCATTTAATAAATATTTATTGAACACAGACTTGGTGCTAGGAACTGAGAATAAATCATGAACAAAACAAAGTTTTAGCCTTAATGAAGCCCACATTCTGGTGGAAAAACAGAAAATAAACAAATAAGTATAATGTAAATAATAAATATTTAAATTATAGTAATATAATATAGTATATGCACTAGCATATACTATAATATACTAGCATATACTAACATATACTAGCATATACTAGCATATACTAGTAAATGCTAGTATATGCACTAGCATTTACTATAGTAAATGCACTAGCATGGAATGGTAAGTTTTATAAAGAAAAGTAACACAGAATGGAGGGTTACAGAGTGACTAGTGCATGTCAGTGGAGTGGCACTGCAGTTGGGAAGATAACATCTTAACAGAGACCTGAATTAAATGATGGAGAGAGTCCTGTGGATATCTGAAGGGAGACTGTCTTAGTCTATTTAGTGTTGTTGCTGTAACAGAATACCTGAGACTGGGTAATTTATAAAGAAGAGAGGTTTATTTAGCTCACAGTTCTGCAAGCTGGGAAGTTCAAGGGTATGGCCCAGGCTTATGGTGAGGGCTATTGGTCTACAGCATAACATGGTAGAGAAGGTCAAATGGGCAGTGGATACATGCAAAAAGACTAAACCCAAGGGGCATCCTGGCTTTATAAAATCCAACTCTTGGAGAACTAATTCTGTATTGGACATTTCAAGTTTGAGATGCCTATTAAACATCAATTTAGGTTTAGGCTTAGGAGGTGTTGAGTTGACAGATGAATATATAAACTGAAGATCAAGGAAAATGTCAAGACTGGAGGTACAACACTGAGAATCATCAGTGCGTAAATGATGTTTAAAATCATGGCACTTAAATCCCACTGGCTATTAGACCAAAGTGTTGGACCCAGAAATGAGAAGATCATGATAAAAGGGGACCAACAATAAGCAATAAAACCAACCGAGTGTGAAATCTACTCCAAATACAATAATTTCTAAAAATTAACTCTCAGAAAAGAATTACTCTAAATTTGCGTCCTTAAAAAAATCTCTCATATTATGGAGAGAGTCCTGTGGATGTCTGAAGAGAAAATGTCTTAGTCCATTTAGTGTTGCTATAACAGAATACCTGAGACTGGGTAATCTATAAGAAGAGGCATGAGGGAAAAGATATGGACAGGCCATGAAAAAAATCAAGGACCCATCTCCCTACGTAGACAGCATTCTGATCCATGGTAATAAGGCTGAACAAGAAGACCAATTTGGAAAGGCACTATTACGGAAATGCACCTTCAAAAAAAAATTTTTTTTTTGAGATGGAGTCTTGTTCTGTTGCCCGGGCTGGAGTGCAGTGGCGCAATCTCGGCTCGCTGCAAACTCTGCCTCCCAGGTTCAAGCGATTCTCATGCCTCAGCCTCCCGAGTAGCTGGGATTACAGGTGCCCACCACCACGTCCAGCTAATTTTTGTATTTTTTAGTAGCGATGGGGTTTCACTATGTGGGCCAGGCTGGTCTCTAACTCCTGGCCTCAGGTGATCCACCCACCTCGGCCTCCCAAAGTGCTGGGATTACAGACATGAGCCACCGCGCCCAGCCTCAAATTCTTTATTTTGAACAAAAATCTTGTTTGGCAAAGAAACATCAGCCTGAAATGACCTCGATCAATACTGGTTTGCAATGATTAGAGATGTCACCTGACAGAATCAGTAAATAAGGAAGGCAAAGAAATTTGACACAGATTTAGTAATTATTGCTAAAGGTATCACCTCAAAATTGCAAGTGTCAAATGTCTTTGTAAACAATCCTTCTAAAGCTCACTTGAAAATCAATACAGAAAATGGTTGTCTGTGGAAATCATGCGCATATACCATCAGGACAAATTAAACAACCAAAAATCTGTCCCCACATAATGGGCTATTGTGGCTTGGGATAAAAGTTTCTGTGGGAGCAAACATATAGATACAAACATAAATGTGTCACAATTACTCAAATGGAAATGAACACAACGTACTGTGGAAAACTGTGTTGGACGATTTAAAAAAAATGGATCTACTGACGACAGAGACACTAATGTCCAAGACGCCAGAGAGGAGTTTCAGTAAAATTGTTTCTTACAACTTTATTATTATATGAGTAGGAAAAAAGCAGTAAATTAAATTACCTTTATAATATATAATTTTAAATTGTATATATAATGAAACTACTCCATAAAATTTATAAGTAAATATCAATTTCAATAAGGTTCTAAAGGTTATTTATACTTAAATTGGCCAAAATTCTGGAGAATATTCTCAACTGGAAAAGGAATGGAGGTGTTTTATGTTCTGGGTTGTCCTGTATTTAAACATATATGGTGCTGGATATTCCTATGGCTATAAAACTAAATGCAAAGTTATAGCATTATCTTCAATTTGGTGGCATGAGGGAAAGACATGGACGGGCCATGAAAAAAATCAGGGACTCATCTCCTGACATAGACAGCATTCTGAGCCATGGTAATAGCTGAACAAGAAGACTAAAGCCCTCCCCATTGTTCTGAGTCAGATTCTTAATACTGATAAGGGTACACTCCAAAAAAGGAAGAAAATGTGTGTGTGTGTGTGTATGTCTGTGTGCAAGCACGCACAAGTGAGCACACACATGGATGTCAGGAAGGCAAAGGTAGAATCAGGGAGGCTGGAAAATATCATTTGGGAAATATTTTCAGAGCGATAGACCAATATCTTCAACAAATACCTGTTGGGTTGGGAATATTATTAAGTTGGTGCAAACATAATTGTGGTTTTTGCCATTAAAAGTCATAGCAACCTTCAACACAGAAAGCCTATGGTTATGAGCTTTTCCTTTAGTTTGACATCTCTTTGATATGGTTGGTCCGCCCCCAAAAAGGAGAAATATGTCAGTCAGAAGAGGCATCCACAGTGGCACAGGGCACTTCCACGGCTCACGTTGCACAGGGTTCAACAAATATGGAACAATGTACCAACTTCCAGTTAAAAAAATAATGAGTTGAACCCAAGCTTTGAGCTCTGCTTTCTTTGGAAATGCCATTATAGCAACAATAAAGGGTTTTAACAAAAAAACAATAAGGCAAGGACCAACGGGAAAAAGCAACATCAAAATTTTGGAAACTGGAAAGCAGATAGACAAGCTGAGGACTGAGAAAGTTGAGTTATAAGCCCACGGAGGGTAAATTCAAGAACCAACCCAGTTTATACTAAAGAACCCCCCAGTCACTCAGCAATTGCTGTCCAGGATCTCTGGAAGTAAAGGTGAGGATTTGACTAAAAATTCAAGAGTTGCTGAAGGTCTGTTTAAGAGACATTTGAACTCCTCTGCCCCATTTCCCCCCTGAATCTTTACACCCAGGCAGATGACTGAATATCTAGTTTTTGCAAAAGGGATGGCAGGTATAATTGACAGACACAAGAGAATTATTAAGTCTAAACACACACATCCCAGATCTTGAGATTCTTAAGCCTCTTCCCCTGCTCAGATAGTGTAACTCGGGTGGCCAGGCCTTCTGCCTCTAGGGAGGAGACTGTACAAGTCTTCTCTGGGGAATTGACCAGCCCAACAAGAAAGACCCTGAGATACTGACATGGGGATTGCCCAGGGAAATAGTCTGTCAAATAATCCACAGTTATACAGCCAATAAGCTCCACTCATGTTTTCAGAGCTTCCAATAAACTTTTTAATCTCTCATTCCTAAGTATGTGCAGATAGCTAGAGATTACCAGACATGTGAGGAAAACCTCCAAAGTGAAAATCAGAGAACAAAACTAAACAAAAAAAGAGAGAGGTTATGGGGATGGGATATGGTAGGTAGAATAATGCCCTCCCAAAATGTGCATGTTCGAATCCCCAGAACCAGGGAATGTATTACGTTACACGGCATTTTTGCAGATTTAAGGTTGCAAATGGAATTAAAGTTGTTAATGATCTGATTTTGAGATGGGGAGATTATCTTGGATTATCCTAGTGAGCCCAGTCAAATCACATGTGTCCTTAAAAGCCAAGAACTTTTCTTTGCCATGGTCAGAGGGAGATGTGGCAACTAGAAAAGAGACAGAGAGATGTGAGGAAACAGGCTATGAGTTAAGAAATGTGACTGGTCTCTAAAAGCTGAAAAAGGCAAGGAAACAGATTAGCCCTAGAACCTCTGGAAAGAAACATGATCCTTCCAACACTGTGATATCAGTTCAGTGAAACCCATATTGAACATCTAACCTACAGAACTATAAGATAATACACTTACATTGTTTTAATTTTTTTTACAGCAGCAACAAAAACCAGTACAGGGGTATTTAGAGAAACAGAAATTATCCAGAAAGAAGAAAATCTCTTTTTTAAAAAGTATTAGTTCCCTCAAAGGGATGAAGTATTGCAAACATGAAATAGGAACAGGATTCTATTTTAAGAAAAGCGACATTCTGAAACCAAAAAAGTGCTCATAAAGTTAAAAATACGATAGGAAAAAAATTAAAGTCAGCAGCAGGCTTGGAAGCTATAGATGAGGAAATCTCCCAGAAAGTAGATCAAAAAGACAAAGATATAGATAATAGGAAAGAAAAGATAAAAAACAAAACAAAACAAAACAAAAAAAACTAGAGAAACCATCCAGAAGATGCCATCCAAATAAGAGGAGTTCCAGAGAGAACAGAGAAACACAGGGGAGTACATCAGCAACAAAACAACAATAAAACATGTCCCTAAGAGAGGGACAAGAATTGCCAGATTGAAAAGGCCCATGAGTACCAAGTGAGATGGACAAAAATAGACCCATGCTGAAACATATCATCGTGAAATTTCGGAACACTAGGAGCAAAGAGAAGATTTTAAAAAATATTTCTGATCATTTTTAGACTACCTAATCTGTCCCTTCCTTGGAGGAATACAATAAAAGATTCAACTGGGAATAATGAATTATCCTCTCCCTGTGGTTCTGTCAACTGTTGCTTGATATATTTTTAGTGTATATTTTCAGGTGCGTATATATTTGTATTGGGTTTTTTGTTATATTGTTCCTTTTATTAGTATATAACCTCTTGCTTTGTTCATTACGATGTTTTGGCATTAAATGATATTTTGTCACGTGTTGAAATTGCCAGATTATCAATATTTTCATATTTGCCTGGAATCCAGTCTGATTTTTCAACTCTCTTTGCCTTTTTGTATTGTTTATTTCTTATTTTAAAAACATAATATTGTCTCTTTCTTTTAAAAAATCTAGTCTGAGATGTCTGTGAATTTAATTAGTGAAGTTAATCCATTTTCATTTATTATTATTATTGTTATAATGTATTTCACAATTTACACTTACAGGGATTTCTTTTTCTTTTTTCCTTCTTCTATCCAACTTTCTTTTGGGTAGGGAGAATTTCCTTTTGCTGGTTCAAAATTTATTTATTTTGCTTTGGGCCTTGTGTCAGTTGCCCTTAATTTAAGACCCATACTCAAGTTTATTTATCCTTATTTATTTCTTGAACTTGACTATATTTATATCTAGTCTTCCGTGTTTTTCATATCACTTGTAGTACCCACTTGACATCGGTCTGATTCTTGTTTGTTGGCAATCTGCTTCAACTTCAAAAACATTTAGAATTTGTCTTTGATGTTCTTATGTTTCACTCTAATATAGGTACAGGCTTTTTTGTGGGGCTTGCTTTGTTTTGTTTTGAGACAAAGTCTCACTCTATCCACCAGGCTGGAGTGCAGTGGCATGATCATGGATCACTGCAGGCTCAACCTCCCAGGCTCAAACAATTCTCCTGCCTCAGGCCCCCCACGTAGCTGGGACTACAGGTGCACACCACCACATTCAGCTGATTTTTTATTTTTTGTAGAGAAGGGGTCTCACTATGCTGCCCAGGCTGGTCTTGAACTCCTGGACACAAGCAACCTTCCTGCCTCAGCCTCCCAAAGTGCTGGGATTACAGGTGTGAGCCACCACACCCAGCTAAGTATAGGTTTTTCTTATCTCTTTTGTTTGGTGTTCTATAGGACTTTTCAAGCCAGAGACTTGTCTTCAATTTTAGGAAGCTGAATCTTCACTGTTTCTTTAAATATTTCATCTTCTCAATTTTTTTCTTCTCTTAGTGTTTTCATTTTTAAAATATTAACACTTTTACTTCTATCCTCCATATTTCAAAGCATTTTGAAAATATATATTTTTCTCCCTCTTCATCATTTCCTACTGCCTCAGAATAATTCCTCTACCTAATCCTCCATTACATTAATTTGTTCTTCAGCTGTTTCCATCCTGCTATTAATTCTATCTCTTGTATTTTTTGCTTTAACTATTATACTTTTCATACTCGATATTTCCACTTGGTTCTTGTCCATTATTTCTTACTTTTTCTTCATATGCTTAAAATCATCTCTTATTTTCTTAATTATTTTTATAATGTTTATTTTAAATTCTGAAGCCATCTCTCAATAATTCTGCTTCAGGTGGAATGCATTCCATTTGTCTTTTTTTTTTTTCTTTCTCTTTAACAAGAGAGGTATTTCTCAGGTGTCTAGATATCTTGGCCTGTGAATTCATTTTCCCACAGTGGAATCAACTACTTTGTTTGGCAGAGTATGAATGAAACCTCAAGGGCCAGGCTCTCATCTGTGTCCCTGTGGATGAATGTCAGTTAAGGAGAGGGATGAGCCTCTGAGTAGAGAAGCTCAAGTACCACAAAACAACAGTTAGCCACTGCTCTTTGCTGCCATTGTAACTGACAGCTCCTCTAGTTGGGATTTCATTTTGCATCAATTCCTCACTCAGCAGAGCACCCAGCTGTCCCATGTTTACTGGCACTAGAGGTTTGGACTATTGCTTCCAATTTCTATGGTGAAGTGGAAGTCAAAGATGGTATCAAGGCACTTCAGGAGAAGCAGCAAGAGAAGAGCTTTTTAAAAGCTTCCTGCCAACCCTGTGGATTTTAATCTTGGTTCAGCATTACACTCATATCTGGAACATTTTTCAAATGCCACTGCATCACAGACCAATGAAATCAGAATACCTGGGATGAGGCTTGGAGGTGAGTATTGATTTTCTCAACATTGTATTTTGAAAACAAAAATCAAACCAACAAATCAGTCTTAAAAAAAATAGTACAGAGAACATCACTGCTGTCTTCACCTGGATTCATCAAAAGTTGCCACAGTTGCTCTCATTCTCTCTCTCTTATTCTCTGTTACGAGGTGTTTTGTTTTGTTGAAGCATTTGGAAATAAGTTGCAGACAGCTAGTAATTCAACATCAGCTAAGGAGGAGGACATTCTCCTATATTTCCCTGTTATCTGGTGTGAATATTTTTAAAGCTTCTCAGATGACATCTAACATGCACCAGGATTGCAAATCACTGCTCTAACCCACCCTCCCATCATTGCCTTTGCTTGTCCCATCCTTTACTGCTTCCTACATACACGAGTGTGTGCACCCATATACATACACTCCAGCTCCAAGCAGCCATGAGACCCTTCCAGGGGCTTCCAACAGTCCTTTGTTAGTTCCTCCAATCCGTGTTTTATCCTATTTCAGTGGTTTCTCTAGAGTAGAGTTCATGGCAAGAACCATCGATGTGGGCTTCTGGGTCACCTTGACAGGAACTTGAAGCCCTCGAGCTCTGTATATTTATTTTATAATGTTGATGTCAGGTCCAGCTCTTGATAAAGCAGTGAAGAAATCACATTTTAGGCAAAACATAAAAGTACAGAAAAACTGAAGGTAATCCTAATGCAAACTAAAGTCTGTGACTGAATTTGTTTATAAGGTTTCTTAAACAGACATGAAATATTTATTTAGCAAAAACAAAATAAAGACTAAATTAACCCACTTTGTCCATAGGCCCATTTCAGTCTGAGTTTTAAATTCCTAAAATTAAGTTACCTGATCCAGTCTCCAAGTTCCTTTAAAAAAAAAAAAAATCTTGAAATAGTGCATCTTTCTCAACATCTTTACCATGTTGGACATTATAACATTGTAAATCTTTTTCAATCTGATGTGCAAGTGATGATGTCTCAATGTGGTTTTAGTTTGCACTTCACTGGCTATCAGCAAGGTCAAACATCTTTTTACATAGCAGATTAGTCATTTGTACATTCTATCTGATATTCTTAATGTTTGCCCATTTTTTAAGACAGGTTTTTAAATTAAAGGTCAATAGTATTTCCCTCCAATCTTACCTTAAAGTAACCAATATTTTCTATTGGTTTTGCATCCTTCTGAATCTCTCAAAATGCATCCAGATATATATTCACTTATAGAGTTCTAGTAAGACGATTCTGAAGCTACCCAAATACCTAAGGGTAGAGTGCAAAGTGTGAGGAATCACGAAGGAAAATCTATCCATGCCAGCCCAAGGCAAGTACAAATCCTAAATAGAATCCTATTCAAAGGTGAGAAGGGAATGAGAAGCAAGAACTTAGCAACCAATGACAAGGAAATGAACACAGCAGCGTAGAGAGATGAAGACCTTATTTCTATAAACTGAACCCATAAAACAGATGAAAATTTGGGGCAAATCTACTTTCTATTCTCAGTGGCATGGGAAAAAGTTCAAGGACTCCAAAGAAAAAAACGGATGAAAAATTAGCTCCCGTAACTATGGATTGGATTTACAAAAGAATGGGCAATGCTAAGAAAAAACAGTAAGAGGTCAAGCAACGCTACTGCAACATTTTTTAAATGGGTAGGAAGGGAGAACAGATTCATCATTGAAGGAACCCAGGTTGTCAGGATGGAGGGTCCTTGAGAGAAAATAATGCAGAACGTAGAAGCAAAAGACAAAGGATTGAGGAAAACCACAGAGGAAAGAAAAAGAGATGGAGTATAGGATAATTGGTGCTCCTAAAGAAGAGACTAGAGGCTGGGCGTGGTGGCTCACGCCTGTAATCGTAGCACTTTGGGAGGCCGAGGCGGGTGGATTCCCTGAGCTCAGGAGTTCAAGACCAGCCTGGGCAACACGGTGAAACTCCATCTCTACTAAAAAAAAAAAAAAATTAACCGGGCATGGCAGTGTGCGCCTGTAGTCCCAGCTACTCAGGAGGCTGAGGCAGGAAAATTGCTTGAACCTGGGAGGCAGAGGTTGCAGTGCGCCAAGATCACGCCACTTCTCTCCAGCCTGGGCAACAGAGTGAGACTCCATCTCCAAAAAAAAAAAAAAAAAAAAGACAGAAACAGAGTTCGAAACATAAAAGGAGAGATCTTTCCTAATACGAAAGAGGAACAAAGAAGGCAGTTTCAAGGCAAGTTCTGATAAAAATTGTTTCATTTTAGTTATAAAGAAAAATGTCTGTAAATATCTACACTGAAGAAAAACGACCCTGATGTTTCTGCCATACAATTCACTGCCAGAAGACAAGGCAGTATTTAAAGGAAGAAAAGGAATATGGTCCCAAGTTCTAAGCCCCCAAATTCTAAGCCCAGTCAAAGTGCCAGTCACCTGGTAAGGAAACAGGCTGTTATTAAACATCAGAAAACTTTAGGAGGAGGTCACATAAACACTCTCTCAAGAACTAGTTGAATAAGTATATATTTCTGAACATGAAGGCTGTGTTGTAGAAAGCCTGGGGTAAGAGCCAAATCCATCCAAACTGCATCCAAATTCCAAACATGAAATGAAGACTAAATAGCCATGGGAAGTATTGTTATAAGAAAGAACAAAAACATTAAGTTCCTTGACAAAGAAAGACACCTAATACAAATATTAATGATAAGTTCCTTATAATAGGCTGGGGCAAAAATTCAGGATACACAAATCGGGTGAGGTGGATTTGGAATTGATATTGACAGAGGAGAGAATGAGAGGAAGCAAAAACGTGCAGTTGGCCTTCTCTTTCATAGAGAAAGACAAAGGGGAAGGCCTTACTGCTGGAACTCATGAACTGGAGAACGAGGATTGATCAAGTTATTCAATTATCAATAGATCTAAAAGCAGAATCTATATGGGCATTCAATTACTTTAAAAATTATGAACAGTAAAGCAAAAGATATAAAGCAAATTATACTGTGATGAATCACAACAAACAAAATAACCTAAGAACATTTTTAAACAGAAATTACTATGACAACAAATGAAAATGGAATAAACACAGATATTTTTTAAAAGCTTAAATTAACACATAAAATGTAACTCCACAAACAAGTAAAATAAACTGATTCAGAAAGACTATGAGTAAGAGGACCAGCAAAACTTGTTCAAAAAAATTGTTCCAGGAAAAACAAATAAGCAGAAAGCAGAACCACAATAACATCAGATGAAGTAGAACTCTTTCAAAAATCCAAACAACATAGAAATCTGTTGCCCTTTAAATCATCCCAATGCATAATGAAAGAAAATTTTCAATTAATGTTACAAATTATGCAGAATTAAATATTTAAAAAGTAGACAAGCACAAAATGGAAGACTACAAACCCAATTATGAATATACATGCAAAATAACAAAATATTAGCAAATAAACTAAATAGGACATTAAAAGAAAAATTGTGAGAATAAGCAAGGGTTATTCAAAATTTGGTAGGCTGTTAATATAAAAGGAAAAAAGTTTCAATAAATACCTAAAAACAATTTTTTATTTTTTCTGAGACTGAGTCTTGCCCTGTCACCCAGGCTGGAGTGCAGTGGCATGATCTTGGCTCACTGCAACTTCTGCCTCCTGGGTTCAAGCCATTCTCCTGCCTCAGCCTCTCGAGTAGCTGTGATTACAGGCACGTGCCACCACACCTGGCTAATTTCTGTATTTTTAGTAGAAATGGGGTTTCACCATGTTGGTCTAGCTGTTCTTGAACTCCTGACCTCAAGTGATCCACCCACCTCAGCTTCCCAAAGTGCTGGGATTACAGGCATGAGCCCCACACAGGGCTCTAAAATACAATTTTTAAAAGTAATATATCTATCCCTGATGGCAATGTTTCATAAAACAAGAATAGAAGGATAGTTCCACAAGAAAAACGTTTGCACGTGTACGTCAAATGAGTGTTGGCATCATTTTCAAAGGGAAGACACACATGAGATGCCCCCTCAATCTGAGAAAAGACTAAGGAGATTGGTGCTACCACTGCTTTTGTTCTCTCTTCTGGAGGTGCTACCAATGTCACTAGACAAGAGAATGAAATTAGAGATACAACTATTAGGAAAATAAGTATAATGATTAATATTTAAACATTTTATTATTTTCCACCTAGGGAAAAAAAAACAAGAAAATGAATTGAAAACCTGTTAGAAATCATAATAGATTCAGTAAGGCAGGCAGCTTAAAAATAAATATGCTGAAGTCACCCTCCAAGATGGCCGAATAGGAACCGCTCCAGTCTACAGCTCCCAGCGTGAGCGACGCAGAAGACAGGTGATTTCTGCATTTCCAACTAAGGTACCGGGTTCATCTCACTGGGGCTTGTTGGACAGTGGGTGCAGCCCACGGAGTGTGAGCCAAAGCAGGGCAGGGCATCGGCTCACCTGGGAAGCACAAGGGGTCCAAGGGATCAGGGAATTCCCTTTCCTAGCCAAGGGAAGCCGTGACAGATGGTACCTGGAAAATCAGGACACTCCCACCCTAATATTGTGCTTTTCCAATGGTCTTAGCAAATGGCACACCAGGAGATTATATCCCATGCATGGCTCAGAGGGTGCCATGCCCAAGGAGACTCGCTCCCTGCTAGTACAGCAGTCTGAGATCGAACTGCAAGGTGGCAGCAAGGCTGGGGGAGGGGGGTCCGCCATTGCTGAGGCTTGAGTAAGTAAACAAAGTGGCTGGGAAGCTCAAACTGGGTGGAGCCCACCACAGCTCAAGGAGGCCTGCCTGCCTCTGTAGACTCCACCTCTGGGGGCAGGGCATGGCTGAACAAAAGGTAGCAGAAACTTCTGCAGACTTAAAAGTCCCTGTCTGACAGCTTTGAAGAGAGTAGTGGTTCTCCTAGCACAAAGTTTGAGATCTGAGAACAGACAAACTGCCTCCTCAAGTGGGTCCCTGACCCCCGAGTAGCCTAACTGGGAGACACCTCCCAGTAGGGGCTGACTGACACCTCATACAGCCCGGTGCCCCTCTGAGACAAAGCTTCCAGAGGAAGGATCAGGCAGCAACATTTACTGTTCTGCAATATTTGCTGTTCTGCAGCCTCCGCTGGTGATACCCAGGCAAACAGGGTCTGGAATGGACCACCAGCAAACTCCAACAGACCTGCAGCTGAGGGCCCTGACTGTTAGAAGTAAAACTAACAAAGAGAAAAGACATCCACACCAAAATCCCGTCTGTACATCACCATCATCAAAGACCAAAGGTAGATAAAACCACAAAGATGGGGAGAAACTAGAGCAGAGAAGCTGAAAATTCTAAAAATCAGAGTGCCTCTTCTCCTCCAAAGGAACGCAGCTCCTTGCCAGCAACAGAACAAAGCTGGACAGAGAATGACTTTGACAAGTTGACAGAAGTAGGCTTCAGACGATCAGTAATAACAAACTTCTCCGAGCTAAAGGAGGATGTTCGAACCCATCACAAAGAAGCTAAAAACCTTGAAAAGAGATTAGATGAATAGCTAACTAGAATAAACAGCATAGAGAAGACCTTAAATGACCTGATGGAGCTGAAAACCATGGCACGAGAACTACATGATGCATGCACAAGCTTCAGTAGCCGATTCAGTCAAGTGGAAGAAAGGGTGTCAGTGATTGAAGATTAAATGAATGAAATGAAGCGAGAAGGAAAGTTTAGAGATAAAAGAGTAAAAAGAAACTAACAAAACCTCCAAGAAATATGGGACTATGTGAAAAGACCAAATCTACATCTGATTGGTATACCTGAAAGTGACAGGGAGAATGGAACCAAGTTGGAAAACACTTCAGGATATTATCCAGGAGAACTTCCCCAACCTAGCAAGGCAGGCCAACATTCAAATTCAGGAAATACAGAGAATGCCACGAAGATAGTCCTCGAGAAGAGCAACTCCAAGACACATAATTGTCAGATTCACCAAAGTTGAAATGAAGGAAAAAATGTTAAGGGCAGCCAGAGAGAAAGGTCAGGTTACCCACAAAGGGAAGCCCATCAGACTAACAGCAGATCTCTCGGCAGAAACTCTACAAGCCAGAAGAGCGTGGGGGGCCAATATTCATCATTCTTAAAGAAAAGAATTTGCAAACCAGAATTTCATATCCAGCCAAACTAAGCTTCATAAGTGAAGGAGAAATAAAATCCTTTACAGACAAGCAAATGCTGAGAGATTTTGTCACCACGAGGCTTGCCTTACAAGAGCTCCTAAAGGAAGCACTAAACATGGAAAGGAACAACCGGTACCAGCCACTGCAAAAATATGCCAAATTGTAAAGACCATTGATGCCAGGAAGAAACTGCATCAACTAACAAACAAAATAACCAGCTAACATCATAATGACAGGATCAAATTCACACATAACAATATTAACCTTAAATGTAAATGAGCTAAATGCTCCAATTAAAAGACACAGACTGGCAAATTGGATAAAGAGTCAAGACCCATCAGTGTGCTGTATTCAGAGGACCTATCTCACGTGCAGAGACACACATAGGCTCAAAATAAAGGGATGGAAGAAGATCTACCAAGCAAACAGAAAACAAAAAGGCAGGGGTTGCAGTCCTAGTCTCTGATAAAACAGACTTTAAACCAACAAAGATCAAAAGAGACAAAGAAGGCCATTACATAATGGTAAAAGGATCAATTCAACAAAAAGAGCTAACTATCCTAAATATATATGCATCCAACACAGGAGCACCTAGATTCATAAAGCGAGTCCTTAGAGACCTACAAAGAGACTTAGACTCCCACACATTAATAATGGGAGACTTTAACACCCCACTGTCAACATTAGACAGATCAACAAGACAGAAAGTTAACAAGGATATCCAGAACTTGAACTCAGCTCTGCACCAAGTGGACCTAACAGACATCTACAGAACTCTCCACCCCAAATCAACAGAATATACATTCTTCTCAGCACCACATCACACTTATTCCAAAATTGACCACATAGTTGGAAGTAAAGCACTACTCAGCAAATGTAAAAGAACAGAAATTATAACAAACTGTCTCTCAGACCACAGTGCAATCAAATTAGAACTCAGGATTAAAAAACTCACTCAAAACCACTCGTCTACATGGAAACTGAACAACCTGCTCCTGAGTGACTACAGGGTACATAACGAAATGAAGGCAGAAATAAAGCTGTTCTTTGAAACCAATGAGAACAAAGACACAACATACCAGAATCTCTAGGACACATTTAAAGCAGTGTGTAGAGGGAAATTTATAGCACTAAAATGCCCACAAGAGAAAGCAGGAAAGATCTATAATTGACACCCTAATATCACAATTAAAAGAACTAGAGAATCAAGAGCAAACACATTCAAAAGCTAGCAGAAAAAACTAAGATCAGAGCAGAACTGAAGGAGATAGAGATACAAAAAACCCTTCAAAAAATAATGAATCCAGGAGCTGGTTTTTTGAAAAGATTAACAAAATAGATAGACCACTATTAAGACTAATAAAGGAGAAAAGAGAGAAGAATCAAATAGACTCAACAAAAAATGATAAAGGGGATATCACCACCGATCCCACAGAAATACAAACTACCATCAGAGAATACTATAAACACCTCTACACAAATAAACTAGAAAATCTAGAAGAAATTGATAAATTCCTGGACAAATACACCCTCACAAAACTAAACCAGGAAGAAGTTGAATCCCTGAATAGACCAATAACAGGCTCTGAAATTGAGGCAATAATTAATAGCCTACCAACCAAAAAAAGTCCAGGACCAGATGGATTCACAGCCGAATTCTACCAGAGGTATAAGGAGGAGCTGGTACCATTCCTTCTGAAACTATTCCAATCAACAGAAAAAGAGGGAATCCTCCCTAACTCATTTTATGAGGCCAGCATCATCCTGATACCAAAGCCTGGCAGAGACACAACAAAAAAAAGAGAATTTTAGACCAATATCCCTGATGAACATCGATGCAAAAATCCTCAATAAAATACTGGCAAACCAAATCCAGCAGCACATCAAAAGCTTATCCACCACGATCAAGTTGGCTTCATCCCTGGGAAGCAAGGCTGGTTCAACATATGCAAATAATAAACGTAATCCAGCGTATAAACAGAACCAAAGACAAAAACCACATGATTATCTCAATAGATGCAGAAAAGGCCTTTGACAAAATTCAACAGCCCTTCATGCTAAAAACTCAATAAACTAGGTATTGATGGGACGTATCTCAAAATAATAAGAGCTATTTATGACAAACCCACAGCCAATAGCATACTGAATGGGCAAAAACTGGAAGCATTCCCTTTGAAAACTGGCACAAGACAGGGATGCCCTCTCTCACCACTCCTATTCAACATAGTGTTGGAAGTTCTGGCCAGGGCAATCAGGCAGGAGAAAGAAATAAAGGGTATTCAATTAGGAAAAGAGGAAGTCAAATTGTCCCTGTTTGCAGATGACATGATTGTATATTTAGAAAACCCCATAATCTCAGCCCAAAATCTCCTCAAGCTGATAAGCAACTTCAGCAAAGTCTCAGGATACAAAATCAATGTGCAAAAATCTAAACGTTCCTATAAACCAATAACAGACAAACAGAGAGCCAAATCATAAGTGAATTCCCATTCACAATTGCTTCAAAGAGAATAAAATACATAGGAATCCAAATTACAAGGGATGTGAAGGACCTTTTCAAGGAGAACTACAAACCACTGCTCAAGGAAATAAAAGAGGACACAAACAAATGGAAGAACATTCCATGCTCATGGATAGGAAGAATCAATAACGTGAAAATGGCCATACTGCCCAAGGTAAATTATAGATTCAATGCCATCCCCATCAAGCTACCAACGACTTTCTTCACAGAATTGGAAAAAACTACTTTAAAGTTCATATGGAACCAAAAAAGAGCCCGCATCACCAAGTCAATCCTAAGCCAAAAGAACAAAGCTGGAGGCATCACACTACCTGACTTCAAACTATACTACAAGGCTAACCAAAACAGCATGGTACTGGTACCAAAACAGAGATATAGACCAATGGACAGAACAGAGCCCTCAGAAATAATACCACACATCTACAACCATCTGATCTTTGACAAACCTGACAAAAACAAAAAATGGGGGAAGGATTCCCTATTTAATAAATGGTGCTGGGAAAACTGGCTAGCCATATGTAGAAAGCTGAAACTGGATCCCTTCCTTACACCTTATACAAAAATTAATTCAAGATGGATTAAAGACTTAAATGTTAGACCTAAAACCATAAAAACCCTAGAAGGAAACCTAGGCAATACCATTCAGGACATAGGCATGGGCAAGGACTTCATGACTAAAACACCAAAAGCAATGGCAACAAAAGCCAAAATTGACAAATGTGATCTAATTAAGCTAAAGAGCTTCTGCACAGCAAAAGAAACTACCATCAGAGTGAACAGGCAACCTACAGAATGGGAGAAAATTTTCACAATCTACCCATCTGACAAAGGGCTAATATCCAGAATCTACAAAGAACCTAAACAAATTTACAAGAAAAAAACCACCCCATCGACAAGTGGGTGAAGGATATGAACAGACACTTGTCAAAAGAAGACATTTATGCAGCCAACAGACACATGAAAAAATGCTCATCATCAGTGGTCATCAGAGAAATGCAAATCAAAACCACAATGAGATACCATCTCACACCAGTTAGAATGGCGATCATTAAAAAGTCAGGAAACAACAGGTGCTAGAGAGGCTGTGGAGAAATAGGAACACTTTTACACTGTTGGTGGGACTGTAAACTAGTTCAACCATTGTGGAAGACAGTGTGGTGATTCCTCAAGGATCTAGAACTAGAAATACCATTTGACCTAGCCATCCCATTACTGGGTATATATCCAAAGGATTATAAATCATGCTGCTATAAAGACATATGCACACGTATGTTTATTGCGGCACTATTCACAATAGCAAAGACTTGGAACCAACCCAAATGTCCAACAATGATAGACTGGATTAAGAAAATGTGGCACATATACACCATGGAATACTATGCAGCCATAAAAAAGGATGAGTTCATGTCCTTTGCAGGGACATGGATGAAGCTGGAAACCATCATTCTGAGCAAACTATCGCAAGGACAGAAAACCAAACACCACATGTTCTCACTCATAGGTGGGAATAGAACCATGAGAACACTTGGACACAGGTTGGGGAACATCACACACCAGGGCCTGTCGTGAGGTAGGGGTAGGGGGAAGGGATAGCATTAGGAGATATACCTAATGTAAATGTTGAGTTAATGGGTGCAGCACACCAACATGGCACATGTATACATATGTAACAAACCTGCACGTTGTGCACATGTACCTGAGAACTTAAAGTATAATAAAAATAATAATAATACTAAAATAAATAAATAAATAAATATGCTAAAATCTATAGTTTTCTTAGGTTTTCAACAATGACCAACTAGAAAATATGACCGATTTTTAAAATTTCATTCATGCCAGCAATAAAACTCAAAAGATACCTAAGAATAAAGTTTATAATGTGCATGATGTCTATGAAAAAGGAACAACAATTTAACTCTCCTGAAGCATTTAACAGAAAAAAAGAGAGAGAGAGAGAAATAGTGTGTTTTAGATAAGAACATCCAATTTGGTTAAATACTTTTAGAAGATAATTTGGCAGTGTTATCAAAATGGCAAATGAACATTCCTTTTTATGTCCCACTTGAAAGGACCCTACAGAAATCCTACCACATGAGGCAGGAGAATGGCGTGAACCCGGGAGGTGGAGCTTGCAGTGAGCCGAGATCGCGCCACTGCACTCCAGCCTGGGCGACAAAGCAAGACTCCGTCTCAAAAAAAAAAAAAAAAAAAAAAAAAAAAAAAGAAATCCTACCACAAAGTACAGAACTATTATACACAGAATGACTCAAGAATTTTGGACTGAGCAATTGAATAAACAGTCATGCTGTTTCCAAAGTTAGCAAAGTTTATCAAATTGGCAAATTATCAAATAAATGCCCTAAAAAGTGCTTACCCTTTGAGATGGCAATTCCATTCCTAGGGATTTATTCTTAGGAAATATTCATGGTCATGCTCAGAGTGAATTTCTGGGAAATTCATTGCAGTGGTATTTACAATAATGAAAAAATGCGAACAATTTCAGTGTTTAACAATGGAATATTGTGTGGCCCTAGACATTTATGCAGAAAAATATTCAATGACATGGAAAGAGAAACATGATTATACTGTAACATGAAAAAATCATGTTAGAGGACAGTATGTACTATTACATATAATGTGATTGAAATTTTGTTGAAAAAAACTATATGAATACACATAGGCTTAGGAAATAGACTAGAAAGATACAGATCCATTGTTGACAGTGGTTGTCTCTGGGTTACACATTTCTGTGTGATTTTAAATTTTCTGTCTATATTTTCTAGATTTTCTCCAATAATCATGTTTTACTTTTGTATACTAAAAACTGCTTTAAACGTTTTTTTATTTTTTCTTCTGTGCAAGGTTCCAGAGGAATGTGATCTGCCATCCTGACCATGCTAAGAGTGATTTTGGAAGTGTCTTTTCTTCTGGGGGCCTTATGGTTCATGTCATCTGTAAGCCAGTCTTGAGGCCAGGAGTCTGAGACCAGCCTGGCAAACACAGAGAAATCCCGTCTCTACGAAAAATACAAAAATTAGCCAGGCATGGTAGTCTGCGATGACTAAGGTCCTTTGACAACTTATGCTCTTTGGTTCACTTTAAACCAATCAACATTAGCCCTGAGGGACCTCCACTTACTGCTGGTTAATTCACTCCTTCACCAGAGCAGATGTTGGCAGGGTCCCACCCACAACCCCTGGCCAGTACCGTTTCCTTGCTGCCCCAATGCTAATTGCCCTCATCTGCATGGCTAGGGCTTTCTTGGGGAGCAGGGCTGGAGGCAGAGATTTGACCTCTCAACCAGGAGCAACCTTTAAGCAAAAACCACCCCTAGCTGGAATGTAGATCACTCCGGTCCCCTCCCATCTTGGGTGGCGCCCACGATAGCCCAGTGGGATTGACCTGCATTCAGCTGCCCACCATCGTAATGGGCTTGGCTCCTTTCCCTTCCTGCCTCACCCTCCTAGTCCCCTACCTGGCTGTCCTGGGATCACCTTTCAAATAAACTACGTGCTCTGGGATCCTTGTCTTGGGGTCTGCTTTTGAGCAACCAAAAGTAAGATAACCTGTATTCCTTATCTCTGCTCCCCTCAAATCTCCAACTCCCACCCCCTCCCATTCTCAGCTGTTGACCTTGCTTTTCATTTTGTAAAAGAGAAACAATCAGAAGAGAGCTTCCCATGCCCCCACCTCTAATCTGTCGATCTTCTCTCCTGTTACTGACCAATGTCTAAGGGGGTGCCTTAGGGGGCAGGTCTGAAAGGGGCATCAGAGTTATTTCTGTCCTGGAGTTAGGCAATGGAAAAAGGAGAGGCCACTGGGTCAGAGAAACAGCACAGGCAAAGCTTTCTGGTACCCTTGGCCCTGAGCAGGCCTGTGCACCGGTGATGAGAGGCAGAAGTGACAAGGAAGCCAGGCTTCCCCGACCACCTGCAGCCTGGCCCAGCCTCTTCTGTTGGCCGTGTGGGAGGGGAAGTCCTTTGTTGGGCAGTGTGCTGATACTAGCCCCAGTACCTCACCCTGCCACCCCCTCATCAACATTGCAGGAGATACCTGAATCTGGTCTTTCAGTTACAACCACAATTGTATTAATAATAATAAATAAAATTATTATCAAATAATTAGCTTTTCTTCAGCACAAACTATGAGTTTGGCATATTAGTCTGCTCAGGCTGCCATAAGAGAATACCACAGACTGAGTGGCTTAAACAATTGAAATTTATTTCTGTCCTGGAGGCTGAAAGTCTAAGATCAGGAGTCAGCAGGGCTGGCGTCTGGTGAGGCCTCACTTCCTGGCTTGCAGATGGCCACCTTCTTGATGTGTCCTCACATGGCCTTTCCTCTGTGCATACAAGAAAGAGAGGGAAAAGTCATGGGGGGAAGAGCTATCTCAGTTGTCTCTTCTCTTCTTACAAGGACATCAATCCTATCTGATTAGCCCCGCCCCCACTTCCCTTATGACCTCGTTTAACCCTATGTATTAGTCTGTTCTCACTCTGCTAATAAAGACATACCCGAGGCTGGGTCGTTTACAAAGAGAAGAGGTTTAATTGACTCAGTTCCAAATGGCTGGGGCCTCACAATCATGGCAGAAGGCTAATGAGGAGCAAAGTCATGTCTCACATGGCTCCTGCAAGACAGCCTGTGCAGGGGAATGCCCATTTATAAAACCATCAGATCTCATGAGACTTATTTGCTACCATGACAACAGTATGGGGAAAACCGCCCCCATGATTCCATTATCTCCCCCTGGCCCCACCCTTGACATGTGCAGATTATTACGATTCAAGGTGAGATTTTGGTGGGGACACAGCCAAACCATATCACCCTAATTACCTCCTTAAAGGCCCTATCTCCAAATACAGTCAAATTGAGAGGGCCTTAACATATGAATCTGGGGTGGGGTTGGAGGAGACACAGTTTTGTCTATAATTACGTGGTTCTTTGTGTTTCACGTGTATTAACTTTTTCTCGTATTCATGACAATGTCATAGGGTAGGCATTATTATTAACATAATTTTTTAAATGAGGAAATGTGGCACCAAAAAGCTTAGTATATTGCTGAAAATCACACAGCTAGTCAGGGTGGTGGGAGGATTTAGAATCCAGGTACTCTGGCTTCAGAGCCTGTGCTCTTACCCACCCCTCCATTCCAGGCCAGGCAGCCCTGAGCCCAGATGGTAGAGCCGAGGCAGCAGTCACAGACCCCACGGTAAACTGGCCATGGAATCATAACCACAGGCTTGTTCCTCTCAGTTAACCTTCACAGCAGTTTGAGGAGTCAAGTGTTCACTGTGCCTATTTTATACATGAAGAAACTGAGGCTCTGAGAGTTAAGTAAGATGGCACAGGACTCTGACCAGGCCACACGTCACCCTGACTCTCTGCCCAGTTAAAATTAAGTGAATAAGGGATGGAATTAATTGATGAAAGTAGGACATTCCCTGCCCACTCAGTCTGATGTGGGAGTGGCAGAGGCTGTGTGTGGATGGGCCATGAGCTATGAAAACCTCCTTGCTTTAAGACGAGAGACCAAGCCGGGCGCAGTGGCTCACGCCTGTAATCCCAGCACTTTGAGAGGCCGAGGCGGGAGGATCACCTGAGGTCAGGAGTTCGAGACCAGCCTGACCAACATGCCAAACCCCTGTTTCTACTACAAATACAAAAATTAGCCAGGCTTGGTGGCACATGCCCGTAATCCCAGCTACTTGGGAGGCTGAGGCAGGAGAATCACTTGAACCTGGGAGGCAGAGGTTGCAGTGAGCTGATATTGCACCATTGCACTCCAGCTTGGGCAACAAGAGCAAAACTCTGTCTCAAAAATAAATAAATAAATAAATAAATAAATAAATAAATAAATAAATAAATAAGACAAGAGACTGAGTCAGGGTTTGAGGCTCTGAGACACTGGAGGCTCAAGGCAGAGGTGACTACATGGGGCTGGGGACACAGGTTCTCTAACAGTTGAGGGTCAATCAGAGAAGGAGCTGCTTCTCCAGTGTTGACTCAGTCACCTCCAATACAGAGCAGGATCCTGGGTCACACAGGATGAGCTTTGGAATCATGGGGATCAGGGTTTCCTGCCTCTGTGTATGAATTTGGCCAAATCAATTACCCTTTCTAAATTTCAAGTTCCTCCTCTGTAAAATGGAGATGACAGTTGCCAGCCCTAAGGCTGCTATGAGGACAAAGTCAAGGGGCAGATGCGCAGTCACCTGGCAGGTGGCCTGTGTCCTCCCCATTGGTGGCTACTGTTGTCCAGTGGCCAGGCCAGGGTGGTGAGGCCCAAGTGGGTTCAGAATGGAAGCCAGGCAGTGCCGGAACTGTGCCCCTTGGCAGGCGGGATAAGCCACGGGCAAGTCCAGAGCAACTCTCTCCCCCCAATCAGGGTCTCAGTTTCTCCATGTGTAACACATGGCCCCAAATCTCTTCCAAAGCTGACCTTTAGGAACTCAGTATTCACTGACACATCCGGCAAAGGGAAAGTCGTGAGCCTCCCTGACCATAGGACCACCAAGAGGAGCCACAGAGAGAGGACATGGTCCACCCAGTGTCCACCCACCACAGGTCAAGACCACACTGAACCACGATCATCTGCTTCTCAGATCCGGCTGTCAACGCCAGGGCCCCAAGTGAAGGAAAGCATGCTGGGTTTAGAATCAGCACACAGCGGGCCAGTCCTGGATCTGCCACCTACATCCGTGGACTTTGGACAAGTCACTTCTTCCATTTCCTTATCTGTCAAATGGGAAGAAAACCCTTATCTCTTTTAGAAGAAAGTGTAGAAAATGTTGTTGGAGTAGAGAAGGATTTCTTAAACAATTCACAAAAAGCATAAACCACAGAGAAAAATTTGACTGCATTAAAACTTAAAATTTCTATGACCAAAAAGCACCAAAACCAAAATTAAGAGAGAGGCCACAGGCTTGGAGAAAATATTTATGATACCTATAACTGATAAGGGATTAATATCTATAATACATAAAGAATTTTTACAATCCAATTTAAAAAGCAAACGGAAAAAGAGACAAAAACATCCACAAGCATTCACAGAAGAAAGTCTAAAGCCCAATAAATTTATAAATACATGCTCAGCTTCACTGTTGACCAGGGAAATGCAAATTAAAGCAACTAAAAGACTATTTCATAAACATCAGAGTGGGGGAAAAAAATCTAACCAAATGTTGCAGAGGAGATGGGAAAGACAGGAACTTTTAGGAAGAGGGTGTTGATACTCTTACCTGGGAGAGCAATTTGGCAATATCTAGCAAAGCTGGAGAGGTTCATGCCCTGGGGCCTTCTGAGCCAACAGTTCCACTTTCAGATAAATATCCCGAAAGAGTAATTCCTATACATGGGCTCAGGATTTGCACTGCAGCACTGATGTTATTGGGAAGAGAAAGAGAACAGCCTAAATGCCTATCAGTAGGGGATTGGGTTAGTAAATTTTAAAACCGTCTTACACTAGAATACTAATTTAAGGCAAATGAACTAGATCTACTTGTAAAAAGGTGAATGGATCTTAAAAGCACGTGTCAAGTTACAGTAAGTTACAAAAGGACACATACACCATTATTGTACATAAATGTCAAAAGCCCACCTAACAAAGCTGTATATTTTTTGTGATCATGCACTGTGCAGTTACGTTTTTAAACATGAGTAAGACATGTCCCTTTAAAACATGGGTAGTGATAGTAGTTATCTATGAGCATTGGGATAAGGAAGGCTCTGACTGTACTGATAATGTTTCATTTCTTTAAAAGAGTTTTTATTTAATTTTCTTTCTTTATCAGAGTGGACATGAAGGGAGGGAGAGAGAGAGAAAGAAATGAGGACAAATCACAGCAAATGTAGCAACACAGTAACATCTGCTAAACCTTGGTGGTAGATTTGTAAGCATTATTTCATTATATTAATCTCTGAACATTTCTGGATGGTTATAATATTTCTGAATTTTAAATAAAAATTGCTGGGGTGATAGAAATGTTCTATGTTTTTATTGTGGTGATAGTTCTATGAATGTGGACATCTGTCAAAGCTCATTGAATTGGACACTTGAAATGGGTGCATTTTATTTTATTTTATTTTATTTTATTTTAGAGTCAGAGGCCCACTCTGTTGCCCAGGCTGGAGTGCAGTGGCACGATCTTGGCTCACTGCAGCCTCCGCCTCCCAGGTTCAAGTGATTCTCCTGCCACAGTCACCCGAGTAGCTGGGATTACAGGCATGTGCCACCACACCCAGCTAATTATTATTATTATTATTATTATTATTATTATTATTATTTTGTGTGTGCATTTTTAGTGGAGACGGGGTTTCACCATGTTGGCGCCGGTCTCGAACTCCTGACCTCAGGTGATCCACGCACCTCACCTTCCCAAAGTGCTGGGAATACAGGCATGAGCCACCATGCCCGGCCTGGTGCATTTTATCATTCATCAATTATACCCCAATAAAGTTGATTCTAAAAGAGGAAACAATTAAATGTGGCTCGTCACTGCTCAGCATCTCCAGTGGCACCTAGTTCCAGATGGAAGTAGACAGAGGCAGGGAGAGACGTCATAGGCTCTGCTTCAGTCTTGAGGGTCTGTCCCCCAAACTGAGGCCTTCAGGCTACCCAAGACCTCATGGCAAACAGGACACCCTTTGCTTTGGGGTCAAGAGTGGGCTGAGCTCTCCTCGCAGGGTTTGCTGAGTCTAATTTTAGAGCTTTGGAGGGTGGAGGAAGAGCTGGCTCTGCTTCTGCAATGAGTTCATCATGTTCCTTGGCACCTCAAAGTTCTCTCCATTTAATTTTTCAGAAGTACTAACAAATCAGGAAAGAAGTGTGCCCTGAAATTGCTATTTGGATGAACGTGACATTTGTAGGCCAGCGACAGAAGCTGGAGGAGCTGTTGTGTTTGCAACTCATAACCTCATCTCACAGCCCCACTCCCAAACAATGCACACACTTGTGGGGAGAGTAGTTGCCTGGATGGAAAAATACAGCCAAACAGGCTCTCAATGAGGCAAGGAAGGAAAGCGGAAGGGAGACAGGAGGGGGGACAGGCACGCTGGCTAACATATACCAAATGCTTACTATGTGCCAGGCCCACTGTCATTTCTTCCTCAACATACATATTACCACCCCCGTTTTAGAGATGAGGAAACAAGCTCAGAAAGGGAATGTGTTATTTTGCCAAGAGCACAAAACTAACAAGTAGCAAGGTTGGATCTGAACCAATCTGGTTGGTGTCAAATTCCTTGCCTATAGCAAGGAGAAGGAGCTCAGTAGACGTTTCTTCCTTTTTATCTTTCTGTACCTCCTTTTCTTCCTTCCTGAGGAAACAAAGGCCCAGAGAGGTTAAAGGATGTGCTGAAAGTTATCAAGCTGTCTTGGGGACAGAACCAGGACTGGCCAGGGTAACTAATTGGATGGCGAAGCTGAGGAAGATGGGAGAATCCAAAATGAGTCATGGGTTCCTGCCATGCACAGAGAGGAAAAGGCTTCGCAGGAAAGAGGCTGTCGCTGGGGAAGTGAAGGGAGGGTGATTGGAGGTAATCTTTGGAGTAACCAATAAAGATGTCCTGAGACGGCCGGGCATGGTGGCTTACGCCTGTAATCCTAGCACTTTGGGAGGCAGAGGCGGGCAGATCATGAGGTCAGGAGATCGAGACCATCCTGGCTAACACAGTGAAACCCCGTCTCTACTAAAAATACAAAAAATTGGCCGGGCGCCTGTAGTCCCAGCTACTCCTGAGGCTGAGGCAGGAGAATGATGTGAACCCGGGAGGTGGAGCTTGCAGTGAGCCGAGATTGTGCCACTGCACTCTAGCCTGGGCGACAGAGGGAGACTCCGTCTCAAAAAAAAAAAAAAAGAAAGATGTCCTGAGACAACCAGGTTTCTGGCTCTAAATTTGTGGAGAGAAAAGTAGGCTACAAAGATGGGGAGACTTTCTTCTCAGAGCCTAGGAGGACCCCTCAATGCAAAAAGGAGTAAGGACTTCAGACCTCCTGACAGCCATGGGGTAAAGAGGGAATCACAGAAAACAGTATACAAACTAAAGAAGCATACTTGGCAGGCGCAGTGGCTCACACCTATGATCCCAAAGTTTTGGAAGGCTTAGGCAGGAGGACCCCTTGAAGCCAGGAGTTTGAGACCAGCCTGGGCAATATAGCAAGACTCTGCATCTCCAAAAAATTTACACATTAGCCAGGTGTGGTGGCACGCACCTGTAATCCTAACTACTCGGGGGGCTAAGCAGGAGGGCTGCTTGAACCCAAGAGTTCAAGGCTGCAGTGAGCTATGATTGTGCCACTGTACTCCAGCAACAGAGCAAGAGGAAGGAAAGAAGGAAGGAAGGAAGAAGGAGGGAAGGAAGGAAGGAAGGAAGGAAGACATGTGGAGACAGTCATGGAAAGGGCTGAGGGTCATTTTCACCTGCCCATGTCTTCAAGACATCAGTGAGTCACGTTGATATTCAAAATAGTGATCCTTAACAGCAAGAAAAAGTTAATGTTCAGTGCCTTACTGTAAATAAGGCAAGATGTCTAATTCCACTTTATATTGATTTCCATTCAATATCAAACCAAAATGGTGCTTAAGGTAGTAAGTTTTAGTTTCTAAGAACGTTCACCTGGAGAAATCTCCTTCAGGGAGAGACTGTATGGGAAGAAATATCTCAGAACAATTTTTTCATTTGTTAACAATAGAACACTTTTCACAAATGTAACCTTACCCAGAGGTGGACTATATAAAGCACAAGCCTAGTCTTTCTGTTTCCACCTCCACAGTTCCTAGTGTTCCTTGGAACACAGTTTGAAAACCACTGAGCTGGCCGGACATGGTGGCTCACGCCTGTAATCCCAGCACTTTGGGAGGCCGAGGCGGGTGGATCACCTGAGGTCAGGAGATCAAGACCAGCCTGGCCAACTTGGTGAAACCCCGTCTCTACTAAAGATACAAAAATTAGCCAGGCGTGGTGGCAGGCACCTGTAGTCCCAGCTACGCAGGAGGCTGAGGCAGGAGAATCGCTTGAACTCAGGAGGTGGAGGTTCCAGTGAGCCAAGATCACGCCATTGCGCTCCAGCCTGGGTGGCAGAGCAAGACTCTGTCTCAAAAAAAAAAAAGAAAGAAAAGAAAACCACTGAACTTACCTAACAAGGCTATTTACAGATGGGCAAACTGAGACCCAAAGAAAGGAAGGAACTTTCCCAAGACCGCCCAGCAATATAGCAAAGCCCATGCTGAAGCTATGGTCTGGAGTCAGTTCCCAGACTTGGATTTCATGAAGTCTGAAACCTTAAAGGTAGGAAGAGTATATGACCTTATATTTTCATTCCCAGCAGAGAGAGATGAAGACCAGAGATGTTAAGTAACTTGTTCTGGTCACACAGCCAAGACAAGGATCACAGTGTTTTTTCCTCTGCATAACAAGAAAGTGGTCCATCCCACAGTGGAACGGAAAAAGGAGGCAGGCTGAAAATCCCAACCCAATGGTGAGCCAGTGCTTTTGTCATATTTCTCCTATTTCCAACAGAGACGAACACCACATTTATATATAGTTGAATTTATAATAACACCTGCTTTAAATGAGGGTGAGTTTTTGGCTTAAGAGTGAGCTAGTAAAAATAATAATAAAAATTTAAAACCCTGGGTAGTTGTTCCAATTAAGTTCAATTAAACATGCCCTTAGGTAGAGTAGATACAGTAAGCGATGCCTTGTAGCATCCAATTTCTCTGACAAACACACTCGCCAGCATAGAGCCAGGAGGTTATTATTTCGTTTTTTGAAAAGAAGTGCAGTGTAGTGGAAAAGACACAAAATTTAGAGTTGAACAAATCTAATCCACATCAACTCACTGCTATGGATGAGTGAAAGCCACTAGAAAATGGGCATAATAATTCCTATCTCAATAGGCTGCCAGAGGATTAAATGAGGTAATGTAAGGAAACGGTGATATGAAAATGTGCTGCAAAGAGTAATTACAGCTACTTTTGAAATATGGAATTGAATAACTAAATTATTTTGTGAGGTTTGATCTAAAATTATCTGAAACATCCGAGGAAAGATGGTGAAGTAAATGCAGGCTCACTCAATGTCTCTCTCCCCAAATTGAATAGAATGACAACCACAAATAGACACACACTTTTAAATGACCAAGAATAGCAGTTCTGAAGCTAGCAACGGGGACGGCTATGCTTTGAAGGTATGTGTCCCTCCAGAATTCATGCAATGGGACTTAACCCCCAAAGTGATGGTATTAAGAGGTTGGGCCTTCGAGGGGTGATTAAGTCATGAGGGCTCCGCCATCATGAATGAAATTAGTACCCTTAGGAAAGGGCTCAAGGCAGCCAGGCGCGGTGGCTCACACCTGTAATCCCAGCACTTTGGGAGGCTGAGGCGGGGCAGATCACGAGTTCAGGAGATCAAAACCATCCTGGCTAACAGGGTGAAACCCCGTCTCTACTAAAAATACAAAAAATTAGCCAGGCGTGGTGGTGGGCGCCTGTAGTCCCAGCTACTCAGGAGGCTGAGGCAGAAGAATGGCGTGAACCCAGGAGGCAGAGCTTGCAGTGAGCTGAGATCGCACTACTGCACTCCAGCCTGGGCGACAGAGTGAGACTCTGTCTCAAAAAAAAAAAAAAAAAAAGATTTCATCTCAGAAGAAGACATTTTAGAAACATTAAAAAAAAAATTAGACCACAGATGTATCATAGTCTCAAAAAAGTCAAAGATGAGATGAAAATTTAACAGGATAAGATTGGAAGAATTGCAGGGCCAAGTTAATAAGTTGTGAACCAGAATAATTGGATTATGTTCCTATTAAATAGATAAGAAACAGCCAGGACAGAACTGACAACAGCAGGAATATAAAGAGGGAGAATTCAAGATAGGATAATAGAAAAATCACCCAAAATGCAAAGCAAAAAGGTCAAAGAGTCAGAAACAATTTAGAGCAGATGATTGTTATGTATGACACACAATGGAAGTAAACATACCAATAAGTAGCATCCTTAAAGGAGAGAACAGAAAAAATGTACCATGGAAATGATCCATCATATAATAAAGAAAAAATACTGAATGTGAAGATTGAAAAGTATATGGCTTTCAAAAAAACGTTAGTAGAGAAAGATGAAAATCTAGATATATTGTGATAAAGATCTTCAACTTCAGGCATTTAAGAAGGATAATTATAAAAGTGGCTCGCCAGTAATACCAAGTTACCAATTAAAGGGAGAATATCAGACTGCCCCCATTGATTTCTCCATATTAATATTTGATATCAGAAGACCAGCATAGCATCTGCAAAGGTGTGAGGGCATAAAAGTATGACTTAAAAACTTTATACCTAATAAACGGATGTGAGGTTTTTTATTTTTGTCATTGTTTTCAGCTTTTTTTCCTTCTAAAAAATTCATTGTATGTATTTAAGGTATAATAAAATGTTTTGATGTACATATACACAATGGAATAACTACTACAGTCAAGCAAATTGTTAACATATCCATCATCTCACATAATCTTCCTTGTGTGCAGTAGAAGTACCTAAATTCAGGAACTGTAGAATTCATCAACATTTCTTTTAAAAAATGCTTTTTAATAATAAAACCCAGACCGGGCACGGTGGCTCACACCTGTAATCCCAGCACTTTGGGAGGATGAGGCAGGTGGATCACCTGAGGTCGGGAGTTCAAGACCAGCCTGACCAACATGGAGAAACCCTGTCTCTACTAAAAATACAAAATCAGCCAGGCATGGAGGTGCATGTCTATAATCCCAGCTACTCAGGAGGCTGAGGCAGGAAAATTGCTTGAACCCAGGAGGCGGAGATTGCGGTTAGCCAAGATCACGCCATTGCACTCCACCCTGGGCAACAAGAGCAAAACTCCATCTAAAAAAGAAAAAGAAAAAGAAAAAGAAAATAATAAAACCCAGAAAACCAAAAGATAATTCAAAATAAAGAAGTCAGGAATAGGAAAGCTATTGAAGGAAGGGTAAAGAAGAGGTTAAGAAGTGAATCTTGTGATTCACTTGTGAGCACAGTGGCTCACATCTGTAATCTCAGCACTCGGGGAGGCTGAGGTGGGAGGATCACTTGAGCCCAGGAGTTCAAGACCAGCCTAGGCAATATAGAGAAACCTAGTCTCCACAAAAAATTTAAAAATTAGCTGGGTGTGGTAGTGCATGCCTGTACCATCAGCTACTCAGGAGGCTGAGATGGGAGGACCACTTAAGCCACAGAAGTGGAGGCTGCAGTGAGCTGTGACTGCAAGAATGTACTCCAGCCTGGGCGACAGAGTGAGACCCTGCCTCGGGGGGGGGAAAAAAAAGTGAATCTTGGATCCTTTTAAATATAAAATCAAGCCTCAATAACTGTGAAATTTAATTTTAAGTCAAAATTATAACTCCTCAAAGAAAATCTATATTATGTAAAAATAATTAAAATAGAATACCTACAATGGCCTATGATAAAAATCTCAGATCATAACAAAGTTGAAATAAGGAGGAAGTATGAATCCACAGATCTGGTAATTTTTTATGGTAGAGACTCACTATACACTATTATACAATGTTTTGTATCTTGAGCTAAGAAATCAAGAAAGAGAGATAAATATATCTCTTTTTAGAAAGTAAAAACATGATGAACTATATCAGTAACTGGATAGTTAAGATGGGGGCAGGAGGGAGTGAGAGAAAAGGAAAGGATTGGGAAGGAATTTTTAAAAAATGATTTTTGGGAACCTGCCAGGCAAATATGAACTAAAAGAAATTAGGATTCATGACATTAATATCAACAAAGTTGAAATGAAACCAAAAAAATTATCAAATGAGACAAAGCATTACCCATGCTGATAAAGGATGTAAAACACAATGAGAATGATTGTCAATGACATCATTCCAGATAATGTAACATCAAAAGACATGAAGCAAAAACTCTTAGATAAATACAATGTGAAATCAGGAGAAGCACAAGAATAGAAAACTTTAACTCCCTCCTCTCAGAAATAATTAAAGCTATAAATAATTTAAATAATATAATTAATGACATTGATCAAATATGTGTATATATAATATGTTAAACTCTGTCCACAGAAAACAGAGAATATTCCTTTTCTTCACATGCCAGTGGAATATTTGACATGTGCTAGGCTACAAAGGAAACCTAAAAAAATCTAAAAGATATAGTACATATCTTTTAGATTTGTACAGTAGATATAGTACAGTTCACAAGCTCTGAACTTGATGCAATAGAAGCATAAATTAATAGTAAAGGTAAACCAAAAAATGAAAATTCAGACATTTTCTCCCCGCCAACAACTCCTGGCTGAAAGGACAAAGAAACTGAAACAGTTAAAGCTGTATTCGGAAGAAAATTAATAGGCTTCAACAGTTACTTCCAAACAAACATTCACCAATATGTTCTCAGGTTTCAACAGTCTTTGACCAGAAAGTAATTTTAAGATCCAAATTACTATGACTCTTAGCCTTCCCAACCATAATCCATCCTTCTGCTAGGTTCCCCATAAAAACAATTCTGGGAACCCCTGAGGAATGTTCGATTCTGTTCCACAAGTTCCTTCTGATCATCATCATCTTCTCTCCCCTTCTCCCTTTCCCTCTCCCTCTCTCTCCCCTCCTTCCTCCCTGCTTCAGCCTTCCCTTCCTCCCTCCTCCCTCTCACACTTTTCTCTCCTTCCCTTCACCTCTCTTTCCCTTTTTTCCTCCCCCTCCTTCCCTTCCTCTCTTTTTCCCCCTTTCCTCCCTTCCTTTCTTTCTCTTTCTCCCTTTCTCTCCCTCCCTCCATCTTTCTTTCTTCTTCTTCCTCTTACTCCTCTTCCCTCCCTTCCTCCTCTGCCTTCCCTGCTGGTTAGCAACCACAAGAGAGCTTTATGTAATGATGGAATTGTCCTATGCCTTGATATGTGCTGATTACAAGAATATATATATATATATCTGTCAAAACTCATAGAACTGTACACTCTCCAAATAAAGTCAATTTTACTGTATGGTAAAATACGATTTTAAAAATATAATTAAGGAATAAAAATAGTGTTCCAATGCATTTAGAAAGAAGAATTTTTTTGAATTTTAAATAAAGCAGGCATAAAAGTAGCACTAAAAGCTGAAAACAATAACAAAAAAGCAAATTGATCCCAAACATTAAATAAAATATTAATGAATCACTTAAAACAGTACATCATATTACTACCATAATATGTCCAAGCAGGTGTTTGCACCAAGACTACAAGGATGGTTCAATATTAGGAAATCTATAGATATGATTTACCATATCAATGGGTTAAAATAGAAAAATGACAAGGTCATCTCCTTCATGCCCTCCCAAAAGGTATTGGCTAAAATGAAATATCAATTTATAATGAAGTTAAAAATAATTTTGTAACATTATTAAATATCTAGATAGCTAAATACCCAGATATTTAGCTATCTATAGATAACTACTGTATGGAGACATACTTATGTCTCTAATAACTAACATCTTACTCAAAACTTCAGCCATAGGAGCATTTCTTCTGATAAAACAGAATCAGGGCATCCACAAGTAAATAAGAAAATAATATAAGAGGGGCCAGGCATGGTGGCTCATACCTGTAATCCCAGCACTTTAGGAAGCCGAGGCAGGATGATCTCTTGAAGCCAGGAGTTCAAGATCAGCCTGGCCAACATAGCAAGACCTCATCGCTACAGAAAAAATAAAATAAAAATAAAATAAGATATAACTTTTGGAAAGAAGGCAGCAAAATATTTATATATTATATAATCACCTTCCCAAAAATCTAAGAGAGTCAACTGATAAACCATTAGAAATAAAATAATAATTCAATATAATATGATAATACAGGAATAACAATATAATAAGTCAGAAAATATATATACAATAGAATAGCTCACTAAAATGGCTTATTACAAAAATTTTAAATAATAGCTAATATTTGTTAAGGACTTACTATTTAACATGAACATTTCCATGAAATAGGTATTATTTTTATCCTTATGGTAAAAATGAGGACATAGGCTCAGAGAGGTGACATCACCAGGCTGCATTCACACAGCTTTGAATATCAGAGCCAGGATGAAAACCCAGGTGGTCCTATTCCAAAGCCCATGTGTTTACCCACCAGAGACTACTTCCTCCCTCTATACTCTGACATATATAAGTAACAGCCAGTTAGAAAATATGATGGAATAAAAGATTCATTTCCCAATAGCAAAAAAAAAAAAAAAAACCCAGAAAATTCTTAGGGACGAACATAATAGGAAATGTGCAGAGCCTGTAATGCAGAGAAATGTAAAGCACAGCTTAGAAACATAACATATAAGAAAAGACTGCATGAATACTGATAGGTACCTTGTATGTAGATCTAACACCATAAAAATATATATTCTCCTCAAAATAGTCTAAAATTTAATGCAATCCAAATTAAAATATCAAAAACGCTTTTTCGGATTTTAACAAAAAATAATTCTAAATTCTGCCCCCAAAAATAAATGTATAATGCTGTAAAAATCCTTTAAAAAGAACATTAAAGGGGGATTTTCCTTACCAGATATTTAAAAATTACTGTAGTATTATAAAACTACAGTAATCAATAACATATTGTGTTGCCTAAAGAAACAGACAAATGAGGGAAACAGAATGGATAATCCAAATTAGACCCAAGTATATACCAAAGTTTAATTTGTAATAAAGGCAGAGTTCAAATTAGTCAGAAGTTTATGGATTATACAATAAAATATATAGGGGCTGGGCGCAGTGGCTCACACCTGTAATCCCAGAATTTTGGGAGGCTGAGGTGGGTGAATCACTTGAGGTCAGGAGTTCAAGACCAGTGGGGCCAACATGGTGAAACTCCATCTTTACTAAAAATACAAAAACTAGCCGGGCATGGTGGTGGGTGCTTGTAATCCCAGCTACTCAGGAGGCTGAGGCAGGAGAATCACTTGAACCCTGGAGGTGGAGGTTGCCGTGAGGCGAGATTCCGCAACTACACCCCAGCTTGGGTGACAAAGTGAGACTTCATCCGAAAAAAAAAAGATGTTGAGATAAATGGCTACTCATTTGGGAGGAAAAAAAATTTCCAAACTTCCTTCAAATACCAAAATATATTCCAGAGAGATGAGCGAGGTATATATTTTTTGAATGTTTAAAATGGTAGGAAAAATATATCTATATAAAACTTGGGGAATATAAAACCCTAAAAAAGAAGTCTTATTTTATTACATAAAAATGTTAAACGGTAACATATACCATAAGCAAAATCAAAAGATAATTGGTTGCAAGGAACCAAGATCCAACATCTCTACAGTACAAAGAACCCTCATATCAAGAAGAGAATAGCTCAACATAGTAGAAAAATGGGCAAAATAAATGAACAAGCCATTCAAATAAGAAACAACAAGAAAAGATACTCAACCTTGTTGATAATTAAGGAGTTCAAGTGAGGCCGGGCATGGTGGCTCACATCTGTAATCCCAGCACTTCAGGAGGCCGAGGCAGGCAGATCACCTGAGGTCAGGAGTCTGATGCCAGCCCAGCCAACATGATGAAACCCTATCTCTACCAAAAATACAAAAATTAGCCAGGCGTGGTGGCACATGGCTGTAATCCCAGCTACTTAGGAGGCTAAGGCATGAGGATCGCTTGAACCTGGGAGGCGGAGGTTGCAGTGAGCTGAGACTGTGCCCCTGCACTCTAGCCTGGGTGACAGAGTGAGACTCTGTCTCAAAAAAAGAAAAAAAGTTAAAATGACAACATTGATATTTTTGTTGAAACTGTAAGATTGGCCAAATTGAGTGATTGGAAATAATGCAGGAAGTGGGCTGGTGAAGGCACTACTCAGTGGCAAGGACACAGGGCTGGAGGTGGGGGGTCATGCCAAAGTATGAGGCCCATGGGCCTCATGGCTGAGGAGGCTGGCTGGGGCGGTGGTTTGGGGGAGCTTTGTGGAGGTGTGTGGGCTGACAGTCACAGCAGCCGCAGATGCAGGACGGTGAGAGGATGCTGTGATGGTGGAAGATAGGTTATATGAAACAAATAAGCAAAGCAATTGAATAAATTAGTACCTATATTGGGGATAATGAGAGCCAAGATTCTCATTACCTAAGATATTTACAAATGTAAAAGGAGAAGGCTAGAAATAACCTTGAGGTATTGGATTGGATTCGGAGGTTTTGGTATAAACTCATGATTCGTGTGTGTGTGTATGTACATATAGAGAGAGAGAGAGAGACACATACAAATACTTTTTAGTTGAATAAGCAGGAGTATGTGTGTACACACATGTGCATGCACACACACACACATACACCTACATCCCAGGTGTAATGAGTATACTGAGTGCCCAGATCTTGGTTGTAAATATCACCCTTCACTGAAATGAATCACAGCTACTCCAAGAAATGACTAATGCCACGGCTGAGGCAGAAAATGCATGATGACGAGATGAACCTAGAATATCTCATTATGCCAGAAAGTAAGGAAATGATGAATGAAAGATGAAGTCATAGCAAAAGGACATGGCAGCCACTGTGTTCTTGAAGGGGTCCCTGCTATCTGGGAAAATATTTGGTTTTTTCAACAGAGTCTGGCTCTGTCACCCAGGTTGGAGTGCAGTGGTGTGATCTTGGCTCACTGCAGCCTCCACCTCCTGAGCTTAAATGATCCTCCCCACCTCGGCCCCCAAAGTAGCTAGGACTACAGGCGCACGCCACCACGCCTGGCTGACTTTTGCATTGTTTTTAGAAACAGCATTTCGTCCTGTTGCCCAGGCTGGTCTCGAACTCCTGAGCTCAAAAGATCTGCCTGCCTCGGCCTCCCAAAATGCTGGAATTACAGGTATAAGCCACTGTGCCTGGATTTTTATTTTATTTTTTGAGACAGGGTCTTATTCCGTTGCCCAGGCTGGAGACAAGATTCTGATCGTCAAACTAGGTAATGATAGAAATGAATTATAAAATAGAAATCCATGAGCTCCTGCTGATATAAATACACCCGTACATACAAAAAGGAAAAGGAAAAGACTTTTTTACAATAGAATATCAACTCATAGGTATAGAAGGAATGATGAGAATACAAAAATTACCATTTGGCCAATATCACAAAGATGACTGATCCAGAAGTCATCCATGAAGGGTGTTTAACAGGGAACAGAAAATATTGGCATCATCTCAGAAACTTCCCCACAACATACCAATCAATTACAAAAGGGAAATGGTGAGTTTATGGTGGGGAAACCTAAGGCCGGGCACAGTAGCTCACACCTGTAATCCCAGCACTCTAGGAGGCCGAGGCGAGCAGAACACTTGAGGTCAGGAGTTCGAGATCAGCCTGGCCAACATGGTGAAACACCATCTACTAAAAATACAAAAAATTAGCTGGGCGTGGTGGCGGGCACCTGTAATCCCAGCTACTTGGGAGGCTGAGGTAGGAGAATCGCTTGAACCCAGGAGATGGAGATCGCAGTAAGCTGAGATTGCGCCGTTGCACTCCAGCCTGGGCAACAAGAGCTAAACTCCGTCTCAAAAATAAATAAAATAAAATAAAATAAAAATACGGTGGGGAAACCTGGCAGGCACCAAGATGACCTGGTGGTCGAGATTAACACCTCCAGAGGTGGTCACCATCTTGTGCCTCCTGAGATGATACACTGAAATAATGTAGCATCATCCTGTGGCCTCCTTGCCCAGGAACATGAGCTGAGTGTGGACACATGGAAATTTCAGATGGATCTGAGTTGAGTATCACCCTAGAGAATGGAACGCTTTAAAACCATTGAGGATTCAAAAGACAGGGCAAAATGAGAAACTGTTTCAGCTTGTAGGAAACTGAAAATGCACAAGAACTAAATGCAATACATGTTCTTGGAGAAGGTTCTGGACCAGAGGGGAAAAGACAAATTGTTGGGATGCTTGAATGGGGTCCATGGATTGGGTGGTGGTGTTTGTACTGATGTTGATTTCTTGATTTGGAGGGTTGCATTGGGGTTAGGTAGAGAATGAACTTGGTCTGGTGAAACACACACGACTGTGTTTAAAGATGATGGAATATTATGTGTGCAGCTTGCCCTCCAAAGATTCAGAAAGAGAATAATGGAAGGAGGGAGAGACAGAGAGACAGAGAGAGAGAGAGCACACGCACAAGCCAGAATGTGATAAAATGTTAAGAATTTGATGATCTTGGTGAGGGGTATATGGTAGTTCTATGTATTGTTCTAGCAATTTTTCCACAAGCTTGAAATTGTTCAAAGTATATTATCTTTTGAAATATTCAAAAGAATAAAAATCCAATTAGAAATGTTACTAGAAAGAATTATAGAAGCACCTTTGGCATATTTGAAATAGGCCTCATTTTTGTTGAATAAAGTGCATTCACATCCACTAAATAAATAAACACTCAGTGTTGGTGAGGGAACAGATAAAAAAGATTCTGTGGTGATAGGTTTGTAATTTGGTACAATCTAAATAGGCCTTTCTTTGAGTCTAAAAAATGTATAAAGAAGCATGCAAAGATATATATGTTTTAAGGATGTTTGGGGCAGAACAGGTTTGAAAAATTGGAAACAACCCATATACCTGTGAGTGGTCATTGAAAAATTCAGTCACGTCCCTACAACTTAGCTCTCAGGAGCCCTGAAACAATGAAGTATTGTTTAATGAACATACAAAGGTGTTCACAATTTATTTTTTGAAAAACAAATTTATGTATTTATTAATTTGGTCATTAGCTCAGCAAATATTTGTTGAATCCTATTATGTATGAATTGTTGGGTAAGGCGCATTAGATTTAAAAAGATTTATAAAGCACTGTATTTCCTTTTCTGAAACTCTAATTTCTAATTGAGGAGACAGACATATCAACAAATAATATTTATGATATCTTCAGTGAAAAGTACAAGTTGAGACCAGGCGCAGTGGCTCACGCCTGTAATCCCAGCACTTTGGGAGGCCGAGGCGGGTGGATCACCTGAGGTCAGGAGTTTGAGACCAGCCTGGCCAACATGGTGACATCCCATCTCTACCAAAAGTACAAATATTAGCCAGGTGTGATGGCAGGCGCCTGTAGTCCCAGCTACTTGGGAGGCTGAGGCAGGAGAATCGCTTGAACACAGGAGGTAGAGGCTGCAGTGAGCCGAGCACTCGAGCCTGGGTGACAGAGCAAGACTCCATCTCAAAAAAAAAAAAAAAAAAAAAGTGCAAGTTGTAGAACAATTTTCACAGAATGCCATTTGGAAAAAGAAATTATATGAACGGTAATGTGTGTGAGTACAGGCATGGAGACGAAAAGCACAGTGGATCAAATACATTATTAGCGGTTCTCTCTGGGAATGAGTTAAAATGGGGAAAATTTTACTTTCTGTAGTATTTTGAAATTTTTACAATGAGCATGTATTGCTTGTATAATCTGGGGTGATACAAGCAATAAAAATATCTATGACTAGGGAGAAATAACGTCATGTTGCCTGAACACAAAACAAGGAAAAGATGGGTCTTTGTCTCTAACACGGAGATGCAGCTCTGCCCTGGGAGCGACGGGCCTAAATTATTATTAATTGCAGTTGTAGGCCTCAGCACTTTGCCATGTCTGCAATTTTAGAAAGTAAACAAACATCTTGTTCTCGAGATAATCCTGAACTGTTTATATTTGGTCTTCCTGAGAAAGGACGTTTTGTGACTCACCAGGGCCGCAGGGAGGAAGGGCAGGCCCTTCCCAGATCTCAGGTTTGCCTGCTGCGGGAGGCCTGCCCTGGGGATCAGCTCCTGTTGCGCCCCCAATTTTAGCCATGGAAGGGCCTCTGGTCGTGAGCACTTCAGCCTGGGGTCTGAGCCCCGTCCTGTTCACCCCTAACCCCATGAATGACAGGGGATCCTCACGGAGGGAGTTGGTAAACTTGGGAGGTGGAAAAAAATATTACATCTGTCTCTTCAGCACCACTGCCCTGAAAGTTAGCATTTCCTTCCCTTGCGAATGTCAACAACAAACCACAGTTGTATTAGCGGTGTTCTTGGCTTTGTCACCAAAAGAAACATAGATATTTTCATATCGCATTACAGTGATTGCTACTATCTCCATAGATCGTTTACACCCAGTACCACTTCAAAGTTAAGATGCTAATTAGACCTGTCCCTAGCGCTTGTTATTTAGTGCATTAATGAAGAAGTACATTTTTTACTATATCAAAAGTGTTTTTAATATTTTGATAACCATGTTTCAACATAATTGGAATCCTTTGTAATCTAATATATTTTTATTTTGTGCATTTAAAAGATGTGCTCAGAGAAGAGGCCCATGGCTCAGAAGGGTCAGGAGTGTTTGATCATGAGGATTGCAAAGGGTTGAGAGTCCCAGGAGGCCTAAGGGATGGCTCCCAAACCCCGCGAATGGCCAGCCTTTCACAACTCCATACTGCTGGAAAAACCTGAGTTTTGGCCAGGCACAGTGGCTCACACCTGTAATCCCAGCACTTTTGGAGGCTGAGGCAGGCGAGTCACCTGAGGTCAGGAGTTCGAGACCAGCCTGGCCAACATGGTGAAACGCTGTCTGTACTAAAAATACAAAAATTAGCCAGGCATGGTGGCACACACCTGTAATCCCAGCTACTCAGGAGGCTGAGGCAGGAGCATCGCTTGAACCCGGGAGGTGGATGTTGCAGTAAGCCAAGATCATACCATTGCACTCCAACCTGGGAGACAGAGTGAGACTCCATCTCAAAAAAAAAGAGAAAGAAAACCCAAGTTTTCACTTTCTCCAAAGAAATGCTGGAGCTGGGCATGGTGGCTCATGCCTGTAATCCCAGCACTTTGGGAGGCCGAGGTGGGTGGATCACTTGAGGTCAGGAGTTCAAGACCAGCCTGGCCAACATGGTGAAACCACATCTTTATTAAAAATACAAAAAAATTAGCCAGGCATTGTGGTGTGTGCCTGTAATCCCAGCTACTCAGGAGGCTGAGACAGGAGAATTGCTTGAACCCGGGAGATGGAGGTTGCAGTGAGCTGAGATTGCACCATTGCCCTCCAGCCTGGACAACAGAGCAAGACTCTGTCTTAAAAAACAGAAAAGAAAAAATGCTGGCAATACTGCACCTGCCTCCCCTCCTGGGACCCAGCTCCCAGCATGAGTAGAGGCTGCTCCTTCAGCCAGGACATCATCTCTAGTGCCCAGGCCCTAGCATGCCCCATCATCACACAGTACCCCAGGCCTCGCATCCACAAAGTCTCAGAGCCGTGTACCGGCCAGATCTACTTGTCTCCTGGGTCCTCTGTAGCCATTTCTTTTTGTAACCCTTAATCTAAGTCCACCCACCCATTTTCCAGGTGCCATAGCTGTGGCCTGAGAGGTGGGGAGCCAGGATTGCCCAGCTAAGTTAGTGGCACCCCCAGAATCACCCCGACTCCAGGCCCCTTCTGCTCATTGGCCAGGCTGTTCTCCTTGGAGGACCCCATCCCACCTCCTTTACATTCCACAGGAGTCCTCGGAGAAGGGACACAGCTGCAGGTCCTGTGATCTTGGACACTCGTTGCACTGCCCTGAGCCTTACTTTCTTCATCTGTAAAATGGGTATGATTTTGCCAGGTCTGGGACAAAGTGCAAAATGTAAGGAGGTGCTCACTAGCCTGACCCTGGATGTTCCCTCTTGCCCAGGGATGTAAGAAGGCCCACAAGAAAAGAAGAATAGGAAAGAAGTCCACATAAGGGTGGGAGGGAGTGACATCCACTCCGCTGCACTGTCTTTGATACATCTCACCCCCAGCATCCTTTCTGCAAAGCAGAACTCACGCCAGGCACGGTGCCTCATGCCTCTAATCCCAGCACTTTGGGAGGCTGAGGTGGGTAGATCACTTGAGCCAAGGAGTTCGAGACCAGCCTGGGCAACATAGTGAGATCCTGTCTCTTAAAAAAAAAAAAAAAAAAAAAAAAAAGGCAGGCCGGGCGCGGTGGCTCACGCCTGTAATCCCAGCACTGTGGGAGGCCGAGGCAGGCGGATCACAAGGTCAGGAGATCGAGACCATCCTGGCTAACACAGTGAAACCCTGTCTCTATTAAAAAAAAAAAAATGCAAAAAATTAGCCAGGCTTGGTGGCGGGCGCCTGCAGTCCCAGCTACACAGGAGGCTGAGGCAGGAGAATGGCGTGAACCCGGGAGGCGGAGCTTGCAGTGAGCCGAGATCGTGCCACTGCACTCCAGCCTGGGCAACAGAGCGAGACTCTGCCTCAAAAAAAAAAAAGAAAGGCAGAACACGCCCCCATTCCTCTTAAGCTCCCTTGTGCCTCCCTACTCATCCACTTCCCTGCCTGGACTGACAACCACGTGCATCTGGATCCATTCACCCACACGGAGGGAGAGTGTGGCTTGCTACCATCGTAGCAAAAAATAACTCGGCAGCAGCATCAATTAGAATCTTAAATGTCCTTGCCCTTTGATCTAGCAATCCTGTACTTGTGTAGGAATCTACCTACACAAAGTAAATGTTTAGTGTGTAAAGATATTGATAATAGCCCCAGCCTCCAAACGTGCAAGGGGAAGATCGGAACCGCGTAGGGATCCATCCCCAGGAGGGAAGCTGGATACAGTGTGACCTGGCCATCCTGTTGAATTCTATGAAGCCCTCACTCACAATGGGGTGGACCTGTACATTTCCACATGGAGAGTGCTCTAAGATAAGCTGGTGAGTGAAGGAAGAAAGACGCAGGCCGATACTCAAGTGTGATGCCATGGCCTGCTAAAACTAAAGTAGCATGTGTACGTTGCAAGAGAGGACTATTAACACGCCCATCCCCAGCTCCCCGCTCTCATCTCTGACAGAAAGGGCTGCTTTCCCCACCACGACCTCCCTGGAGAGCCCACACCTGCTCGTGGGCTTCTGTAGAGGCTGGGAATGGGTTGGGGGGGACTCCCAGGTGAGAGAGCTGGTCTGCAGAAAGCAGCTGCTGCTCTGTGACAGGGCGTGCGTCCCTCCCCACAGCGTTGTCTGTGTGTATATATGTGTATGTTTATATAGACAGATCATGGTGAGACTAAGATCAGACACACCAGGAAAGGCGCACAGTAAACTGGTCTCCATAGTTACTCCGGGGTGCGATGAGGTGGCGCTAAAGTGATGGGAGAAATGACACAGATCTTTCAATAATGACATGGAAAGATGTCCACAGATGACTGGGACTGGGGAGGGAGAACAGTTGCGGGATAATAGGATTCGTGGACTACCACTTTCAAAATGACGTAGCTTTGTGTCTCCTTATATAGACACACCATGCTACACATCAAGCTTTTCCTGCTAGTTACTTCCTGGAAATGGGATCAGGAAACGGTGAGGGGCCGCACTGTTTACCTGCCCCTAGACCCCATGGAAAGGGTTGGTGGGAAAATCACAGCATGAAGCATAGTGCAGGGCTCGGCACTTAAGGCGTCCTCATCCACAGAGAATGCGAGAGTTTGGCGGAACTAGCTGAATGGGTCTTTTGTTGAATAAATATTGTGGCTCACAGGTAGGCCATGCCAATAATCAAATCCCCGAAAAAGTTTTATGCAATAAAAATACATTAGCATTATACCTAGACTTGACTGATTTTTTACAATGGATGATTCAGAAGTTTCTATATTTCTAAGAAACACTTAACTCTCTTGGCCTCAGAGATATCATGTGCTCCTGGCTTTCTTTTCTCCTATATCACTGGCCTCTCCTTCTGAGTCTCTCTCTCTCTCTTTTTTTTTTTTTTTTTTGAGACAGAGTCTCACTCTGTCACCCAGGCTGGAGTGCAGTGGCATGATCTCAACTCACTGCAACCTCCGCCTCCTGGGCTCAAGCAATCCTCCCACCTCAGCTTCCTGAGTAGCTGGGACCACAGGCATGCGCCACCAAACCTGGTTAGTTTTTTGTTTTGTTTTGTTTTGTTTTGTTTTGTTTTGTTTTTTGTCTCTTTTGCTTATTCATTCATATAGCCACTCATTCATTCGGCGTATATCTATTGATTTCTTATTACATGTCAGACATATTCCTTGGTGGTGGAGATACAAGTGTAAACAAAACAGACTACATTCCCTGCCCCTGTGGAATTTAATTCTAATTGGAGGCACAAGACAACAAACAAATTAGTTAAATACATATATAGTGAGTGATAAGCACCACGGAGAAAAACAAGGTAGGGGAAGAGAATCAGGAATGTGGGGCTGAAGAGGGAGTTGCACTTTTAAAATGGTCATCAGAAAAGCTCTTTGGGTAAAGACCTAAATTCGATGAGGAAACAAACCATGCCTATTTCTGGGATAGGGAAGGGTGTTCCAGGCAGAGGGAACAGCAAGTACAATGGCTCAGAAGCTTAAGAGAACATGTAGCAAAGGAAAATTGCATGGAGGTTATGGAGCATAAGTGGTGGGAGCCAGTGGTGAAATGAGTGTGGAGACTGTTAGGGCTTTATCAGGAAAAGCACTGGGCTTCGGGCTAATGAATGTGGGCTACATGCAGAGGGTATTAGGGATCAAAGTTACCCCATCAGGCTCTGTGTGGGGAGGGCAGGTGCTGGGGCAGCCTGGAGGCAGGAGCCTGGTGATGAGGCTGTGACAATTGTTGGATGAGGGACAGAGGATGACTAAGGAGGGTGGGAAGTAGGGGACCTGATGCCAGAAGGGGCGTGTTTGTTTCCTGTAGCTGCTATGACACATTACCATAAACATGATGGCTTAAAGCCACAGAAATTTATTCACTCGCAGCTCTGGAGGCCAGAAGTCTGAAGTCATTATCACTGGGCTGAAATTAAAGAGTCAAGGGCACTGTGCTCCCGCTGGAGGCTCCAGGCCAGAATCCATTCCTTGCCTCCTCCAGCTTCTGGTGGCTGTGACACTTTTTAACTTATAGCAGCATGACTCCAATTTCTACCTCGGTGTCACATTGCCATCTGTCTGTCTGTGTCAAATCTCCCTCTGCCTCTCTCTTATAAGGATTGTATGTAGGGCCCATACATTAGCAGATAATTTTCCTATCTCAAAATCCTTAACACGGCCACAAAGACCATTTTGCCATATAAGCTAATATCAATATTTAGGGGCTGCAGGGATTAGTGCCTGGCACCTCATGGGGGCTGCTATTCAGCCTGCCACATGGATAAAAGGTATAGATTGCTCAGACACGGGATACCCTGCCAGGCCTCACCCACATGGCCCCTGATGACCTCCACATCGCTAAGTCTCCTGGGCGATGCTCAGTCCTCATCTTACCTGACCCGGCACAGCTCAGCTCTCCTAGTTCTCCTCCAACCCTGCAACTACTCCTTCTCATTGCCTCTGTTCATCCCTCCTCTTCTCCCCAGGGCCCTGGGGGCCAGCCCTTGGTGACCATATCTACCCACATGCCAGCCACTCTAGCCTAGACCTCTGTCCCCATCTGGAAGCCCATAAACCTGACTCTCTCAACAGCTCCACTGGGATGTCTAGGAGGCCTTTCCACATCACAGCTCCAAAGCGGGACTCCTGATCTTCCCCCAAACCTGCCCCACCTGCAGACTCCCCCTTCTCAATTGTCAACCTGTCCAACCCATCAGGAGGCCTCGGCAGCTCGGTCTTCACAACACACTCAAATCTGACCCCTTCTCCCCGGTCCCAGCCACCCTCTCCTCTCTTACCTGAATTTGGCTGCAGCCACCTCACTGGCCTCCCTGCCTCCCCTCTCCAAGTGAGCCTTTTTGAAGGTAAATCAGATGGCATCATTTCACCCAGGGTCAAAGCCAGGCCTTGCATTGTTCTACAAGGCCCCGCATGATCTGCCCGCTCCCTGTCTTCTCTCTGACCTCATCTCCTGCTAAGATCTCTCTCCTCTTCCTACTCCTTCCTCTTCACCCACACTCTGCTATTCCTTGAGCTTGCGAGCGCCGTTTCTTCCTCAGGACCTTTGCACTGGCTGTTCCCCTTCTTTGGAATGCTCTTCCCTTCAATACCCCCATGACTCATTCTCTTGATCCTTTAAAATCTTGCTCAAGGGTCAGCTTCTCAATAAGGCACACTCCGACTACCCCAATAAATATTGCAACCTCCTCCAAGATTCCCAGTTCCTCACCCTGCTCCACATCCTCCAAGGCAGTCCCTGGGGCACATCATTTGCTTATTCATATTTCCTCTTGAGTCAGCCCCTGAGAGACAGAATGTAGGAATGTTTGTTGATTTTGTCCACTGGTTCCTCCTTTGAATGTAGATCAGTGCCTGGCACATCATAGGGGCTCAGTGTATGTTTGTTGCATGGATCACTGCATGTGAGGTTGAGGGAGCAGCAGGAGATCAGAATGGCTTTGGGAGTCTAATTCCATGTGGACAGTCTCCTGTCTCCATGACGCGGGCAGGGCAGGGGCAGGTCAGGGGAGCTCAGGTTTGAGTGTGGAGGGTATGAGGCACCCAGGACCTACAGAGATACCTCCCAGTGCAGCTGGCTCTCTGGATCAAGAGCTCAGAGAGACATCTGGCTGCACGAAAAAGCCTGGCCTAAATGAGCCTGGCTTTGACCCTGGGTGAAACTATAACAGAAAGTGCACCTTCCAGCCCTACCCCAGAGTCAAGCTCACCTGGGTGTGAATCCCAGCTCCTCCCACTACTGACTGTGAGACTCTGGGCAGGTTCCCTCCCCTGGCTGCACTTCAGTTTCCTCATCTATAAAATGGGGACAGCCACTGTACAGCATCTCACACCGTGTTGTTGAAAGGGTTAAATGAGATGATACTCAAAGCATTGAGTATGTGGCATATGCCCTTGTCTCCTTTCCAAGGGCCAGGTGGCAGGGCAGGTAGCAAGTCCCCAGGAAGCTGGCCTGGGACTCTGATTCACCCGCAAGCCCTGGGCCCCTCAGACATTTGAGGCTCCATCTTCAACCCCTCTCTCGAAGGGTCCAATCCCCCAGCTCTGCCTCGTGCTGTAGGCATTGCCATAGTTAAAGCAGGCTCTCAGCCACATCCGAGCCTGAGTTAATGGGCCTCTGACCCATTTTTCTAGCGGACTCATTACCTCTTATTTAGCCTTGAAGACTCTGGTGGCTGATTGGCAGAGAAGCTTTCACAGCTGGGAAGAGATATGGGATCTGGGTCAGCCGCCCACTGTCCGTGAACTCTGGCCTCAGCAGCTAATGGCAGAACCAAGGCAGGCAGAATGAATTCCCTGACCCCAGGACCAGGCCCACCAGGGAGATAGAGTCACCATGTTCCCCTTGTCCCAGCTTTGCCTGGCTTCCACGTGGTCGCATTCCAGCCACCCCATGTGGGGGCTGTAAGAAAAGGGGGAGGACTCAAGTGTTCCCTCCCTGCAGGGAACCCTGATGCTTCCAAATGATGCACCCCCAGGAGAGGATGACAGACGAGTAGGCTTTGCAGCCACCCCCAGCGTGATTCATGCATGGGCAGCACCTCTTCTGGAAGGCCAGGTATGGAGCTTTGCCGGGGCCACTCTGCAGACAGCAGGGGTAGATGGGGGCCTTGGATACCTCACACAGCAGGGTGTTGTGGGATAAAGCGGCCAGGCTGCATTCTTCAGGGCCAGTCACTGCCCCACTCAGGGCCTCAGTCTCCTCATCTGTTGAATGAGGGTTCTGAGTAGATAATCCCCAGTTGTGCTATCCAGTGTCATAGCACAAGCTACACGTGGTGATTGTGCCCTTGAAATGTGACTTGTCTTGTAAGTGTAAAATACACATGGATTTTTAAGACCGCACAAAAAAATCCCACCAAGAATATCGAAATAAGTTTGAATAAGTTTCAAACAAATTTTGTTTTGATCACATGTTGAAATGATGTTTTAGACATATTGGGTTAAATGAAATGTCGTATTAAAATTAATTTCAGTGTGTCTTTGTACTTTTAATGTGTACTTTTACTTTGTACTTTTAATGTGTCTACAAGAAACCTTAAAATGATACATATGGTTTGCATTGTATTTTCATTGATAGCAAGTGGGGCTCTAGAGACCTTCTGAGTTTGAATTTTTCAAGGGATGTGTGGAGGTGGGTACCATAAATGTGTGTGTAAGTGTGTGCATGTATGCGTGTGTTGAGGGAAGAAATTGGCAGGAGGAATGTGTGAGCACAAGTATGTACACGTATGTTTCATGCACATAAATGTACCTATGTCAGAGCCAGGCACGGTGGCTCACGCCTGTAATCCCAGCACTTTGGGAGGCCGAGGCAGGCAGATCACTCGAGGTCAGGAGTACAAGACCAGCCTGGCCAACATGGTGATACCCTGTCTTTACAAACAAACAAACAAACAAAAAGATAGCTGGAAGTAGTGGCACACACATGTGGTCCCAGCTACTCGGGAGGCTGAGGCAGGAGAATCCCTTGAGCATGGGAAGCAGAGGTTGCAGTGAGCCGAGATTGCATCACTGCACTCCAGCCTGGGCCACAGGGTGGGACTCCATCTCAAAAAAAAAAAGTTTCTGTTAGGGCATGCTGCAGAAGGGAGGAGGTAGGAAGAGGAAACGTCTCTCGGACCCAGGCTTGCCCACGGCCCTTCATTCACATAAAGTGTCATCCTGTAAATCTCATGGAAACCTGTAGGTTAAGGTCCCTTGTCCCTATCGTATAGATGAGGAAACAAGATCTAGGGACTTGGGCGTGAGTGATATTTACCTTCCATTCCACCAATGGTAGGAAGGAAGCAGGTCCCAGGTGATGAGTCTGGGGGAAAAAGACATGTTGCGGGGGCTGCGCTGACCGCTCTTTCATGCATTCTCTCACTTAATAATCCCCACCACAGGCTGGGAGCACAAATAAGGAAGCTGAGGCTCAGAGAAGTAATCTCACCCCCCACACCATCATTCTCAGGCACCACTACCCACCCAGTGGCTATACAAACCAAAAGAGAGGGGCGTTGTCCTTGTCCCCTTTCTCTTCCTCACCCTTCACAACCACCACATGCGTCACCAACTCCTGCAGGCGCGCATCTTAGACTGCTCTCTGCAATCATCTCTCCATCCCTCCCAGCCCCACCCCACCAAAGCCCTCATCCGCCATCCTCAGCCCTCCCCAAAACGACTAGAGGGAGCTTTGCAAATCAACAGGGAGTGGTTGCCTCTCCCCTGCTTACAAACCCCTTGTTGGCATTTATTGCTTCCAGCATAAAGACTAACAGCCCTAAAAAAAGCCCCCAGGCCCTACCTCCTCAGGCCCCCAGCTGATCTCTCCAGCCTCAGGTCTCCTCCCACTCCTCCTTGATCACTCTGCTGCAGCCCCACTAGCCCTGTTCGGCTCCCCAAATGTACCACGGTCTGTTCCCACCATACGACTTTTGTACATGCTATTCCTTCTGCCTGGAATGCTTATCCCTCCATTGTTGCCTTGCTACTGCTGACTCATCTTTCACAGCTCAGCTCCAAGTCATTTCTTCTGGGAAGCCTTCCTTGACTAATTATGAGAATAATAGTGATAATGATTTTTAAAAATAGGTAACATTTTTTAGCTCTTACCATTTGCTCAGAACACTCTAAGCACTTTTTACGTTCATTCATTTAAACCTTACAACAAACCTATGAGGCATATACCTTAATTGTCTCCATGTTGCAAATGAAGAAACTGAAGCACAGAAAGGGTAAGCAGCTTGCCCATGGTCACACAGCAATTTAGCTCCAGAGCACTCCCTCTCTGAGCCCTCATCATCGTCATCACCACGGCTAACCTTTGTTGGCCACCGACTATATTCCAGTGTTATAAACATCTTACGAATCTTATCACTGTTGTAATTTTACATTTGTTTGTAGGATGTTGACTGTTTCACAGTTCCAGTTGCTCACATTCTTACTCATACCTGTTTCATTTATACCCACAACAGAATATTAGCTAAGAACAGGAAGCCAGGGCCAGTGAAGTTGAAATACAAGTGAATGGGCACCGCTGAAATGATAATTCACTGGATGTGCCTCGTGCTACCTTTCATTGGTGCCATCTGATCAGAATTCTTATAAAACACATCCATATGTTTCCAGCACCACAAAAACCAATTACAAAGAGAGAAAATACAGAGATGGGCACAATCAATTTAACTTTTCATTTATTGGAGGGGAAAAAAGCTATTCACGCCACAATGGGTTCCCTGAGTGGGTCTTACCAACATCAGCTTGGAGCCTTCTCTCCTATTTATAGTCAATTTGAAATAAAACCTCCAAATTCACCAATAATCCCATGGCTTTTATTTTAGGCACAAAACACACAAATCCCTCTCATCTGGCTATGAAAGCAGTTTTTCAATTACGTACAGAATGAAACATCAGTCTACACTTTCATATGCATTTATTCCCCCAAATTAATCATGAGATGTCCTTCAAAGATATATCTGTCAATCTGTCAACAAATTGTACCGTTTATTACATAATTAATTCAAAAGAAATTAATTCACAAGAAATTGTGTGTATCTCTTTTTCAAGAGACAAGATTATAAAAATGTCTTTTTCTGCATTAAACATGAACTTTGTAATACAGTCTTTAACAGTATGCTATCTAAATAATTAACTACTTTTTAACATATACCATATGAAAGAAATTACAGATCTTGTAAGAGGGTTGGAGAGATTATTTTTACCATGAATGGGGAATGCTTGTTTTGTCACAACCAGGACCCCCTCGAGGCTCAGTTAGGGGAAAGGGCTCTCCAGAGGGGATGTGACTGGCCACTCTAGGCAGCTGATCACTCAGGGAAGAACTGGGGCCACAGGCCAGGCCTCCTGCCTCCCAGGCTAGACGATGAGGCTTCACCCTTAATCCTAAAACACCCACACCCCATCCTCTCATCTAGAGGGTCTCTCCCACGCAAACCCACCCTCCACTCTCACTGGCATCTCTCACACCCTGCTGGCCACGTCTTTGGTCTGTGGTTTCCTCACCTCCTCCAGGAAGGCCTCTCTGATCACTCTTGCTACCCCCGACCCCCACCCCCCACCTCACCACCACCACCACCGTCAAAGCTGCCTGTCCTCAGCTGCTGCTGAGTGTCATTATGTAACTGTGCTCGGGCCTCTCATCTTCTTCCCCCACCTGACTGCAGCCTCCTCCCAAGCCCCGCTCCATCTCAAGCCTCTCTGAGCCCTCCTTGTCCAGTCCAGGGGAGGGGTTCACTGTAAATCGAGGCTGTGTCTGCCCTGAGCACCTGCAGGGCTGGGTTCTCTCCTGAGCCGGACTCACTGACTTCTTGACGGACAAGATCCCTGGTCCAGCCAGGCCACAAAGGTGGGCAGAGGCCTTGTGTAGCGCTGCACCTGCCGGAGAGAACTCAGGCACATCGCTTCACTTTGGAGGCCTCAGTGTTCCCACCCATTGAATGGGAGAAAAGTCCCTGCCCTGGCCCAGAGGGAGTCTCCAAATACCCAGAAGTCAGCCTGTGTGAGGTGCACTCCCTGCGCTAGATATATCTGGGTCTGCCCTTGGCTCAGGCCTCATCCCTCCCTCCTCAGACCAAGCAGCCAGCACCTCTTACCTGGGCTCCCTGCAGCCACCCACAGCCCCTACCTGCCCCCACCTGCAGTCCACACTGGAGCCACAAGGCGCTTACACATCCTAAGTCAGCCCATGTCACTCCTCGCCCCCACCCCTCCATGGCCCCCCATTTCCTAACCCGGGGCTAAAGCACCCTCATGTTCCAACACTACTTCTCAGCTGGCCAGGACCACCTCGCCCCGCCCTCCCCACGTACCTGCTCCCCCTTCTTGGGGCAGGAGTGGCAGGAATGGGAGTCCTCTTTTTGGGCCACTGTCCACAGTCCACAATCCTATGGCACTTTTCCCCCACTCTGAGCCTCAGCACACTGTTCCCCATCTTCCACAGCTGCTTCCTCCCCAGCCTTCAGCTCTCAACCTAAAACATCAGCCCCGCACAGAGGCCTTCCCTAACTGCCCTCTCCACAGTGCCCCCCAACACCCTGGACCTTCATTGCATGGGTGACAATGGGTAATTAATGAATGACAGTCAACCCTTGGACAACACATGTTTCAACTGTGTGGGCCCACTTATACGCAGATTTTTTGTGATAAAATTACACCAAGTGTGTCTGCCTCTCTTACCTCCCCTTCCACCTCCTCCACCTCTTCCCCCTCTGCCACCTCTGAGAGAACAAAACCAACCCCTCTTCTTCCTCCCCAGCCTAAACATGAAGACAACGAGGATGAAGACCTTTGTGGTGATCCACTTCCACTTAATGAATAATAAATAGACTTTCTCTTCCTTATGATTTTCGTAATAACATTCTCTTTTCTGCAGCTTTATTATAAGAACACAGTATATAATGCATAAAACATATAAAATATCTGTGAATCAAGTGTTTATGTAATCAGTAAGGCTTTGGCCAACAGTGAAGCTGTTAGTTGAGTTTTAAAGTTATGCAAGAATTTTCCACTGCACGGGGTAAGGGGTCGGCACCCCAACCCCCGCATTGTTCAAGGGTTCACAGTAATGAACTTGCTGCTGCTTTATTGTCTGTGTCACCACCGAGGTCCCTGCTGTTTCCCCAGTGCCTGAGACAGTGCCTGGCACATAGCAGGTGCTCAGTAAATATTTGTTGAACGAATGAATGAATGAATGAACAGCTAGGGGTGGTTGTGTGTGGTACCCCCATGAAGGCTTTGATGGGTGTGAGGGGTGGTTATTTAGAAATAGCACAAAACAAGCTATTTGCCTGGAGGCAGGTTCTCTGCAGCATGGCCTCTGTCTAACCCCAGGCCCCAGCTCTGCTGACCCTTCCTCATTACCCTCCTAGTGTGTCTCAGGAACAACACTCACTCCACTCCTCTCAGCCACGCTGACCAAGTGTGGTCAAGCCATGAGCAAAGCATGTTTTGAAACCAGCATAGGCCAGGTGCAGGGGCTCATGCCTGTAATCCCAGCACTTTGGGATGCTGAGGCAGGAGGATTGCTTAAGGTCAAGGGTTTGAGACTACCCTGGGCAACACAGCAAGACTCTGTCTCTACAAAAAAATAAAAATAAAAAAATTAGGGAGGTGTGGTGGCATGCACCTGCAGTCCCAGCTACTTGGGAGGCTGAAGTGAGAGGATCGCTAGAGCCCAGATGGTCAAGACTGCAGTGAGCCATGGTTGGACCACACTGAACTCCAGCCTGGGTTACAGAGCAAGACGCTATCTCTAAACAGAATGAAACAAAACAAAACAAAACAAAAAACAGCGTAGAACAATCACCACGCTGACCTCAATTTGTGAGAATGTGATGAGTTCTGTAACACAGATTTGCCACCTCCTTCAATGCCACCAGGCTGAAGAATGCCACCTTGGGTGGTGTGAGCCTCCATTGCCTCTATTTGTAAAATGGGGATAATTCCACATACCTCCCAGTGTCACAAGACTGAGACGTGAGAACATATGAGAAGCAACTTGCACATTGCCTGGTGCGTGGCAGCCCTCAGGGCCACGTTAGTCTCTCTCCAGTCCCATCCCCTTCTCAAATCAGGGAAATTCTAGAATGCAGACTGTGTCTCTTGGTATTTGGAACCAATTACCAAGTTTCTGCGGGTGTCTGGCTACCTCTCGGGGACATCAAGAGTCTTAATTAATTATGATCTGAAAAGGTTTGATGTTCCAGGAATAAAAAGGCATGAGGGAGCCCAGACTATTTTCAGGAACATTAATTATTTAATGGGCATTACTCGTAGAAAATTGGGACTGGAAAATGTAAGTTTAAGATGGGAGCAATATGATTACTTTTAATCCTAAATTCCATTCACTCTCACCCATCATCAAGAACAGGCTGTTGGTCTGGCAGACAAAAGAGAAGGTTCTAGTCTGAGCTGTGCCATGGATTTGCTGGGTGACCTTAAGTAGGTCACTGTCCCTCTCTGGCCTCAGCTGCTGCTTCTCTTTTTTTTTTTTAAATATAATAATTTTCTTTCTTTTTGTGAGACAGAATCTCACTCCATCACCCAGGCTGGAGTGCAGTGGCACGATCTCAGCTCACTACAACCTCCACCTCCCTGGTTCAAGTGATGCTTGTGCCTCAGCCTCCCAAGTAGCTAGGATTATGAGCATGTGCCACCACATCCAGCTAATTTTTTTGTACTTTTAGTAGAGATGGGGCTTCACCATGTTGGCCAAGCTGGTCTCGAACTCCTGACCTCAAGTGATCTGCCCGCCTAGGCCTTCCAAAGTGCTGGGATTGCAGGCATGAGCCACTGTGCATGGCTGGCCTGTTTCATTATCTGTTAGGGTCTGTCTGAGATGGTTTCCCAGGGGCCTAAGCTCGGACAAGAGTGCTTCAGAAATGTCCCATCCTGGGCCCCACTTCCGAAGTTCCCATTCAGTGGGTCTGGGGTGGGCCCCAGAATCTACATTTTAACAAAGCTCACGAACCTGCCTGCAGAGATCTTTGGGCCACACTTCAAAGAGAATTGGCTGTGACCCTGGAACATCCATGGAGAACCCTTCCGAGGAGATTTGCACATGAAAGATGTCCATTTTTATTAGCTGCTTACGTGCTGAAAGGACATATTAAACTAAATTTAAATGAATTCACCCAGTCCTTGATTTTCGTCTTCATCAAAGTTCATGTGGTTAATTCTGGGGTCAAAACATAAAAATGTCCTCTTGTAATTAGCTGCTAACCAGTTCACTACAGTGATTCCCCAGAGAAGTCATAATTCCTGTCCACAGGAACTGGAAATGAAACACACACATAGCTCAGCTCTCTGCTGATAATCTACATATAAGGATGTCCTGAACACACAGAGAATTTACACCTGAAAATATGTGAGCTGGAAGTCATCCATCCACCCACACATAAATTCATTTATTCATTCATTCACCCATCTACTTATCCATCCACTCATCCATCCACTCTTCCATCCATCATTCATCTATCAGTTCATCTCTCCATCCATCCATCCATCCAAGAAATGCTTACTGAGGACCTGCTATATCCCAGGTATTGGAGGCACAGCTGGTAAACAAGACAACAAAACAAACAGAGATAATTTGGTCTCTACCTTCCTGCATCTGCAGTCTTTTGAGGGCATTCGACATCAGACAAGTAAAACAAACTAAATAATTACAAATTGTGGAAAATCCCGTGAAGGAATTCAATAGGTCTCTGAAATAGAGAATAGTGGGGTGGCAGAGGAAGAAACCTACCTTGAGTGATCAAAGGAGAGTTCCTTGAGGAGGTGATATTAAAGCTGAGACCTAAAGGATGAGAAGGCAGTACCTGGAACGCCTTCCAGACAGAAGGAACAGTAAAAGCAGAGACTCTAGGCATGAGCTGCGTGGAAACCTGAGATGCTTCCTAGTCCGAAACGCCTCCCAAGTTCCCCAGTTAAATGATCTTCCAGCTTCTGCTCACACTCTTTACGTGACAAGGAACTCACTGCTTCTAGTAACTGCCTCCCATTACTGAGGATTTTGATAGGTCAAAGTTCATTCTCATAAGAACTCTGTAATGTTCACTATCTGGTCCAGGTTATGACCTTAAGGCCCCCCAAGTTCCTTGAAGTGAGTCCACAAGACACCCTTGGGCAGCTGAAAACAACACTGATGCCCCAAGTAAGCTGCCTCTTTGCCTGATGCACCTCCCCAGCTCTTCAGCCAAGGCCCACAGGCCATCCTAGCTGCTTTGGATATCATCTGTTCAATGACCCCATGTTCTCCTTATTGTGGGAGTGTAGAACTGATGAGATCTGATCCGGATTGCAACAAGTGGGACTCTCACCTCCTTTATTCTGATTATTAAACCTCTATTAATGCAGCCCCAGTCACCCCAATCTTTTCTTCCTTCCTCATTGATCAAGCAGTCATCAGTACCCAGAGAAATATTTGGCTCTTGTTTATTTTTTAACTCTTCAAGCTCCACTTATACCTGTCCATGCATAGCTCAGCTGACCCTATGAACAATGCTTGCCCAGAAGATTTGAGGCCTGACTTTTCCCCTGCTCCTGAGGCAGCGTGGCCTTGTAGAAATCCAGGAATGGCAGGCATCATATCCATGTTTCTCTGCAGAGTACCCCTAGGACCTGGAACAGTGCCTGGCACATAGCAGGTCCTCAGTGCCAGGTGAATGGCTGGAGATGAGCAATTGAAGTAACAGCCAATCCAGGCTCTGATCCCGACTGCCTCTTACCAGCTGGGGAGTTTCTCAGCATCTCTGAGCTTCAGTTTCTTCACCTGGAAGTGGGTCTCATAATTATATTCCTAAAAGCTGGGTGTGGAGAGAGCCGATGACAAAGCCTGGCACATAAGGGGGCTGGAGAAAGACCGTCCTGGACCTGGGCCTGGCCTTCTGTGCACAGCTCATAACCTCAGTTCCCTTGTTGGTGCCAAGCAGGGATCTCTGGCTCCTGGGGCTCAGCGGGTTCAGTGGTGAGAACAGTAGCTAACATCTACTGAGCACTCACCATGTGCCAAGGTGCTTGGATTTACTCATTGCACTCTCACAACCAGCCCAATGAGACGGGCACAGCCTATATCCCCATTTTACAAATGATGAAACTGAGGCACAAAAAGACGAAGTTCGATGGCCATTGAGTGGCAGAGCTGGATTTCAACTCTAGTTTCCGGCTCCAAGCTCTGCTCAGCCTCTTGATAACTGTGCCCTGGGGCCTCATCTGGGGTCTTCTTCCCTAAGGGGCTGAGTAAAGATGCAGAGTAAAAGCCTCTGGCCCACAGGGCTTGCTGGAGCTGACTGTGCCACCATCCCACCAGCCCAGAGCACAGGCAGGGGGACAAAGGTGGGCCTCGTGGGGGGATCTGGAAAAGATGTTTTTCATGACCTGATGGCATCCTGTGCCTGGAATATTTTTGTGCATTCATTAAATGCTTACCGTGCACCCAACTCTGTTACATGACGCCACAGGTATGCTCTTGCTTATGCTCATAGCAGTCACGTGAAGGAACCATCTCTTGCTCCCATTTTATAGTTAAGAAATCTAAGGCTCCAAGAGCCAAAGGATTCCATGCTTGCTGGATCTTTCCATCCTTTGTACCCAGATCATTCTGCCTCAGTTCGACACAGGGCACTTGGAAGGGAGGAGGTATGGGGAGGGGGTGTGCAGGAGGAGGGAGAGAGAATGGGATGAAAGTCAGACAATGCGGGTAAGAGAAGCAGGAGGCAGCAGGGGCAGGCATGACATTAGCCAGGTGTCGGCTACTCAGGCATCGGCCCCGTGAAACTCCAAGCAGATTAGTTAGCCTCCCTGAACCTCAAGTCCTCCATGTGCAAAGCAGAGATTATACTAACAACTCTTCATTATCAAACGAGGAAACGGAGCAGAGATCCAGGCAGCAAATGGGAACTCAGTAATTTTCAGGCTGGTTTTGGGTGGGGTGAGGGGGACAATGAGAAGACAGGGGAAGCGTTTACCATGGTCCAGGTGACCACAAAAGTATAGGCAAAGGCTGGGCAGCTTCAGGGGTGGTAGTGGAGAGTGGAGGTGATGCCTTGAGGTTGTAGAGCATCTGGGGGTTGCAGGGGTGAAGAGGATGGATGTTGGCATGTGACCTGAAATTGTAAAAGGAATTGACATTGGGATTGTGAGGGATTGTGAAGCAAGAGGGTGGGATTTGATGGCAATTGTAGGAGAGTCTATGAATGCATTGGGAAGACAGTGGGAACCTGTCAGGATGGCTACAAGGGTGTGGGTGACAGCAAAATGTGAGGGGAGGTGACAGGACAGAAATGTGGCAATGAGAGGTGTCGGTGAGGTGATGCTGGGAAATGCAAGGTAAAGAGGGCCGGCAGAGAAGTCCATGAAGATGGCGGACGGACTGAGCAAGCTGGTGTCTCTATGGGGATTGCCCCGTGTTCTGCAGAGGCTCCCGACCTCCTAACCATCTCCACCTGGCAGCGGGAGAGGGCACGGAAGGGGGGTTTTCTCTCTGAGAATCACAGCCCTGTGTGTGGCCAAAGCATCTTTACGAACATTCAAGCCCAGCCCCTGTGTATTAAACATGTCTCCAGTGAGGTCCAGAACAGGGAAGGGACTTGCCCAAAGCCACACAGTTGGTGGGTGCTGGAAGCAGGATCCACCCAGGTCTGACTTGCAGGCCCACACATATCCCCACCGGCTGCTGCCGCCTCTGTGTTGTCTGTGCTTAGCTTCGAAGCTGAGGTTCACGACGAGCCCCAGGGACAACTCTGCTGTCGTCCTAAGCCCTCCATGACAGTTATCAATAGCCACCAGCAACCCCTCCTCCCAACTTGTTTTTCTATTGATGCCATGCTGAGGTCACCAATTAATAGGAAAAAATTTTGCTGTTTTCCCTTAAAAATATTCACCAAATGATTTTTTTTTTTTTTGAGATGGGGTCTTGCTCTGTCACCCAGGCTGGAGTGCAGTGATGCGATCATAGTTTACTGCAGCCTCAACTTCCCAAGCTCAAGCAATCCTCCCACCTCAGCCTTCCAAGTAGCTGAAACTACAGGCATGTGCCCCCACACCCAGCTAATTTTTTTAATTTTTTGGAGAGATGGGGTTCCACTATGTTGCCCAGGCTGTTCTCAAACTCCTGGGCTCAAACAATCCTCCCACCTCAGCCTCCCAAATAGCTGGGACTACAGGGATGAGCCGCTGTGCTCAGCCCACAGAATTTTTTTATTAGTATCATTATCACTATCTCTCACGGTTTGGGGACTGATTGGGTTCAGCTGGGCAGTTCTCCGCTCTCTCCTGCAGTTGTGCTCAGACAGGAGCTGGAGGCTGGAATCATTTAAAGGTTCACTCATGCATTTCTGATAACTGAGGCTGGTTGTCATCCAAAACGCCAACACATGGCCTCTCCTGGTCACCTGGGCTTCCTCACAGCATGGTGGCTGGGCTCCTAGAGCAAGTGTGCCTAGAGAGGGAGAGCCAGGCAAGGCTATATTGCCTATCATGACCTCCCTTTGGAAGACACATCGCGTCACTTGTGCCATACTCTGTTGGTCAAAGCAGTTGCAAAGATCTGTTCAACTTCAAGGGTCGGGGACATAGACTTCACCTCCTGATGGGGATGTATCAAGGTCATCTTGTAAGAAGAGCACATGGGATGGGAGCTATTGTTGCGGCCTCCTTTGGAAAGTACAATCCACTAGAGTTGGGAAAGAAGAGATCACTAGTAGCAGCAAAGCTTTACCTAAGAGTTTCTTATGTGTCAGGCACGGGGCTGTGATCTCTTGCCAGCTCCTCACAACAACGCTTAGGGGTGGACACTAGATTGCCCCCATCTTACACATGAGAAACTCAGAGTTTGGAGAGTTTAAGTGGCCTGCCCAAGTTCACACAGCCAGTGAATGGCAAAGCTGACTCCCGGCAGACTGCAGAATCCACTCTCCCAGTCATGCTGCTGGGCTGACTTACGTCAGAACTGAAGCCAGACCTGCACTGGGCATGGAAGGAGGGAGGAAACTGACATTCACGGAGCACCTGGACATTGGGCATTTTGCAAATGTTAACTCATCAGTCTCCATGAGCTCCCCCTGTTACCCACCTAAGGATCAGAGGAGAGGAGTGACTTGTCTAGGGGCACCCAACCTGTGAGTTTTAAACCAGGTCTGTTTGAGGCCAAACCTTGCTTGTGCAACACCCAGGGCCACCTCTGAGAATAAAGGCCAGAAGCTTGGGGGCAGAAACCAGGACAGATGGTGCCAGAGAGGGGCTTGGGAGCAGGTGGTCTTGGGGCAGAGTAGACGGAAGCCTCAGGTAGTCACTGGTTCAACCCCATCTTGCCTAATCCCCAAGACAAACAATGAAGTAGTCCCAGCTGCCAACAGGGCAGCCTCTCGTGTCATGTCCTTCCTACATATGAGGAAACTGAGGCACCAGAGGGAACTTGCCCAAGATCACAGTTTGGAAAACCTGGAGCTACTGAGGCGTGGGGGTCATTGCCTTGGTGGTAGACTAGACTAGGTGGGTGTAATGTCAGGAATGGGGTAAAAAGTGCAGTCAGAGAATATAATGAGGAGGTGCCAGGGGGCGGAGCCAGGGCAGACATCAGGAAAAAGGGTTGGAGGTCATTATGGGGGCCTTGAATGCCAAGCTAAGAAGCATGGCCTTTATCTTGTAGGCAGGGGAGTGGCAATGGGCAGAAGCAACAGTGCTGGAGTTACTTTTCAGGGTGAAAGTGGTTCCAAGGCCAGGCACAGGCACAATGCAGAATCCAGACACAGAGCAGTCACGTTAGCCACATCACACACCACCCAGGACACAGAGGGAGCAGGCACCAGAGCAGGCCCCCAGCACCCTGTGCAGTGTGCTATTCCTCCTCGTCCCATGCCACCATGTGGTCCCCACCTCCAGGGTGAAGATGCCTCTCTGTAGCCAAGATACAGTGTCCTAGGAGGGGCTGAATTCACTAATTCAGCCAGAATATGTGGCATCACTTTCCCACATCAGGAATGGATGTCTCCAGAAGCTTGGTGATATGGTTTGGCTGTGTCCCCACCCAAATCTCATCTGGAATTGTAACTCCCACAATTCCCAGGTGTCATAGGAGGAACCTGGTGGGAGGTGATTGAATTATGGGGGTGGGCTTTTCCTGCACTGTTCCCGTGATAGTGAATGAGTCTCATGAGATCTGATGGTTTTAAAAACAGGAGTTTCCCTACACAAGCTCTCTCTTTGTCTGCCACCATCCGTGTAAGATGTGACTTTCTCCTCCTTGCCTTCCACCATGATTGTGAGGCCTCCCCAACCATGTGGAACTGTAAGTCCATTAAACCTCTTTTTCTTCCCAGTCTCAGGTATGTCTTTATCAGCAGCGTGAAAATGGACTAATACACTTGGCTTCCTTCTGCAAAGCTACCTCACTGTCTGACCTGATGTGGCATGTGGCCTGTCTCTGAACCCAGCTTTCAGGCCCCAGACTTAGAAATTACCTCCATCTTCACCTCCACCTGAGGACATCACATTAGGGGATAAAAGTTGAATCACATCTGTTATTCCAGGAATTCCTCACAACAACCATCAAGTAGGTGTTGTTGCACTCCCATTTAACAGAGAGACAAACTGAGGCAGAGAGAGACACATGGCTCACCCCAGCTGCCTTGGCCAACAGAGCCAGGGCAGCCTCTCTCCTGCAGGATGTGGAGGAAATCCTCTGAGGACTTGGGCAGTGGTGGTTGCCCTATTGTGGACCATAGGCAGGGATGACTTGTTCTCCCATGGGCACCTAATGACTGTCTTTCCTCCTTCTCCAGCCTCCTTCCCTTTTCCTCCCTCTTCTCCACCCCCCTTGGCTACTCTATCAACTGCTTTCTCATTCTGTCTGCTTTCCTTCTCTTCTCACTACACCTGGAATCCCCCACTGGGGCTTTCAGCAGAACCCTCATCCCTCACTCCTGCTCCAAACTCCACTGGGGCTCCTCATTGCCTGATGGACAGAGTCCCAGCTCTTCAGCTCCTGGCCTGTCATGAGCGGCCATCCCGTACCCTCTTGGCTTTGGCTGTCCTCTGTTTCAGCTGCAGCTGCCTGGTCAGGCCACTCTCCTCCAGGCTCTATGCCTGAGCTCATGATGTGCCTTTGGCTAGATGGCTACCCCTCCCTTGTCCACCTGGAAAACTCTTCCCTGTCCTTCAAGAGCTACCTCAGATGTCCCCTCTGCTTCTATAAGGCCTCCTGCAGGGTGTCACCTATGTCAGGGGTCCCCAGGAACCCTTCCATGATTTTCTGGAGGACTCACAGGACTCAATGCAGAGTCATAGTAATGGCTGTGATTCATGACAGCAAAAAGATATGAAACAATCAGCCAAGGGAAAAGGCACATGGGACAAAGTCCAGAGAAAACCAGGTGCGATCTTCACAGAGTCCTCTCCCAGTGGAGTCACACAGTATGCACTTCATTCTCCCAGGGACAGGTGTTGACATGTGTGAGGTGTTGCCTACCAGGAAAGCTCATTAGAGAGTCAATACTCATGATTTCTACTGGGACAGGTCATATAAGCACCCTCTGCCTAACATGTACCGAAATTCCAGACTCCCAGAAGGAAAGCAGGGGCTCAGCACATGCCTACAAACAGTTTAGGCACAGTGAGCCACTATTATCAGCTACGGGAATGGCAGAATCCTCCCAAAACCCAAGTACCCAGACACCAGCCAAGGGCCAACCTTGTAAGTAGACCTTTCTGAATATGCAGCCTCAGGCCAGCTGTGTTGACTCTCCTCCCTGCTACGCCTGATCCATGCCACACTGTTAGAAATGCACTGATCACACCATCTGGGCTCACATTATCACTACTGCAGCAGTAGCCCTAACAGGTTAGGCTTACTCCTGGGCTGGCCAGCTCATCAGACTGAGCTCACCTTTTTTAAGAATGTCCACTAGCACAGGTGCTTAATGAGTGCATTGAATAAATTAACTTAAAAATGTCCACAAAAAAACTCAAAATAGAATTACTCTATGATATGGTTTGGCTATGTCCCCATCCAAATCTCATCTTGAATTATAGCTCCCACAATTCCCACGTGTTACGGGAGGGACCCAGAGGGAGGTAACTGAATCATGGGGGTGGGTCTTTCCTGTGCTGTTCTCATGATAGTGAATAAGTCTCAAGAGATCTGATGGTTATATAAAGAGAAGTTCCCCTGCACAAGTTCTCTCTGTTTGTCTGACACCCTCTGTGTAAGACGTGACTTGCTCCTCCTTGCCTTCTGCCATGATTATGAGGCCTACCCAGCCATGTGGAACTGTGAGTCCATTAAACCTCTTTCCTTTATAAATTATCCAGTCTCAGGTATGTCTTTATTAGCAGCGTGAGAACAGACTAATACACTCTATGATCCAGCAATCCTACTTCTGGGTATGTACCCAAAGAATGGAAAGCAGGGTCTCCAAGAGATATCTGTATACCCGTGTTCATAGCAGCATTATTCCAAATAGCCAAAAGGTAGAAGCAATGCAAGTGTCCATTAACAGACGAATGGATAAACAAAACGTGGTCTAGACATACAATGCAGTATTACTCAGCCTTTAAAAGGAGGGAAATTCTAATGCATGCTACAAAATGGATGAACCTTGAGGACATTATGCTAAGTTAAATAAGCCAGTCACACACACACACACAAGATATTGTATAATTCTATATGAGGCACCTCAAGTAGTCAAACTCCTAGAGATGGAAATTAGAATGGTGGTTGCCAGGGCTCAGGGGAGAGAGAAAAGGGAATCATTATTTAATGGGTACAAGAGTTTCAGAACTGCAAGATTAAAACGGTTCTGGAGACTGGTTGTACAATGCAAATGTACTTAACTCTACTGAACTATACATTTTTAAAAGGTTAAGATGATACATTTTATGTTATGTTTATTTTACCACAATTTTCTTTTCAAATGAAGCACAACTCTCCCTGGAGGCAGGTGTCTGTTCTGTTTGACCTAGAGTTCCAACAGTCATGTGAAAATGCACTAAACTACAGTCCAAGAGCCGAACATGCCTTTTATTCACAATCAGCAGAGAAGAGGGTTCATTAGATATCTAATGATTGATTTTTAAATTCTTCTTGAAAGACCTGATGTGTATATTCGAATCAGTTTGCCCTGCGATCCACTAAAAATGACTTATGACAGGAATTCATACATAATTGCTATCAATGGAGTTGGCTTGTAAGAATATTCCAAGCATTTAATTGACTTTTAAAAGAATAGCTACAGCAAGCTAATTAAATATTACGTTAGGATATGTGTTAATTGATATTTAATGAGGATGTCAATTGATGTCTAACTAGCCAATATGTCTCTTAAAATATGTCAATTAGGTACCCAAAGATCCTTTTCAAAGGGAATAGGAGTTAAGCACATTGAGGATGTAATTTGTTAATTTTTCATAATAACAAATCACAACCCTCCCTGCTGACTTTCTCTGGAGCGTAGAGCCATTTGTGAGCCACCTTGCCTGGTCTGGAAACAGGAAACACTGCCTGTTCCACATGAACACTCCCCGCAAATTTGCACATGTGGTAGCATAGAGAGAGAACTGCGCATGCCCGAGGGCTTTCCAGACCTCCCCTTTCCTTCCACCAATCATCTGCTAATCCCAGAATCTACCCCCTCAACCTTTTTTAATGAAATGACTGTCTGAAAGCCAGCACAGGGAGACAGATTTGAGCTGGACTCCTGTCTCCTTGTTAGTCGACTTAAAAAGCTTTTTGTTTCTCAAAAACCCAGTGTCATAGTATTGGCTTCTAGTGCATTGGGCAGCAAGCTCCTTTGGCTTGGTAACAAACGCAATAGCCTAAGTGCCTCCATGAAAGTGATCTGGAATTCACTCCTGTAGCCAGGTCTGCTCCACCACCTATCACTCCCCAGGATGGAGGGAGAGTGCAGGGGGAGAGCAGGAAGTTTGAGGCAATGGCCTCAATGAGCATGACCCTAATAACTCTAGGGCTACAGCATTTTAAGGTCCCACTGACACCACTGCAGGATAATCAAGTAAGACAGCTTCTAGAACAGCCTTTGTGCAGACCATGGATCACTGTAAGATGCTACCTGTCCTCACAAATAATTAGACAGCTCATGGTGTCATGAGAGAGGGCTAATCAGGTTTTCATGAGATCTCAGAGGAATGGGACAGAGTCAGAACAGCCATGTGGTCACAAGCATGGGTTTCAGAATCAGACAGGGCAAAGTTCAAGTTCTAGATCTTGCTAGCTAAATGCCCTTGAGCACCTGTCTCAACCTCTCAGAGGAAGCCGGAAAATAGACATTAAGTCAGTTTGTCCCACCCTCTCTGCTGGCAGAGGTCAGAGATAAAACAGAAGGGTGGCTTCAGCTTGCCCAATATCAAGTGAAGATCCCAATCAGCAAAGAGCTCAGCACTTAGGATCAATCAGCAAAGAGCCTGGCTCCTCTCACTTCCAAGTAGAAGGGAAAACCATCAGCAGCTCCAGCCGCCGTTCTAGGAAATGGTTATTCAGTTACCAATAACAACAGTTGCTATGGAGACAGGCGGTCCAGCCTGCCAGCCTGGAATTGCTCTCAGGCCAGGGCCAGATTAGCCACCTCCACACCCTTTCCAAACCAAGTGGCAGCTTGAGCCCCAGTTCTCCTTCAATTACCTGATCAAGGTGTTTTTCCACTTGATTTTTCCTTCTTCTTCCTATAAGAAGGTCCCTCTATTTGAAAGTTAGTTGAAATACAGGGCAAAGGCATTGAAAGTCTTGTGGACTGTGCAATCCCTAAGTCTTTGTAAAGTCTGAGGACAGCTTATGTTGGGGTGGGGTAGTAAACGAAGCAGCTGTGTTTTTGCTCAGGGCTGTAGCAGCACCAGTGAATCCAGAACCTCTTGAGAGGTCTGTGTTGGGGTCAGGCTCCATGCAGAGGCCAGGGGCAGACTGGGATGTTTTTGGATGCGCAGCTGGAGATAACGCACCAGGAGGGATGGTGAGGGCCACACTTAAAGAGCACTCGGTTTCTCCAGGCCCTTCAATACTGCTCCTCTAGAATAGGTGGCTAAATTAGAAAATACATCAGAATGTTAGTGGTGAAAGGAACCAGAGATAAGTGCTCTTCACAGGGAAGAAACTGAAACCCTTCAAGGGGATGGGACTTAACCACAGTGACCCCAATCTCATACCCAGGAATCTCAACTCCCAGTGTGAGTTTTTCCCACCACAGCGTGAATCCAGGTTGTTCCTGCAATGTTATGCAATGTGAGTGGAGCTTTCTAACAATAAGAGCACCATCTATGGTCTGGCTGTCTGCTGAGGTAGGTAGTGAGTTCCCCATCACTGGAGGTATACAAGCAGAGGTCAGATGACCTTTGGGCAGAGCGTTTTAGAGAGGGTTTCAGTCTTGGGAGGCAGTCAGGACTGGATGACCTCGGATCCTGTATTGTGTGGACTCCATTAATTCGACAGTGAATAGAGGTGTCTCCACTCATGATCCAGATCCAGTCCAAACAAATGATCCAGAATTGCTTCAAACAGCAGCATCCAGTTCAGCTATCTGTCCAGCAGCCTGCGCGAGGCCTGGCTAGAGGGCTACTCAAAAACCTACCAAAAGAGCACCCACATGTGAGAGATGGAGGCAGGGAGGAAAACAAGAGCTTTTCCTAAAGTCCCAGTGGGAAAAAGACACAGACAGAAGGCCAACCCAATAGTGCTCATGGTCTGATGTCAAGTGTAGAAAACAGTATAATATTGACCGGGCATGGTGGCTCATGCCTGTAAGCTCAGCACTTTGGGAGGCCAAGGCAGGTGGATCACTTGAGGTCAGGAGTTCGACACCAGCCTGGCCAACATAGTGAAACCCCATCTCTACTAAAAATACAAAAATTAGCTAGGCGTGGTGGCAGGCGCCTATAATCCCAGCTATTCAGGAGGCTGTAGTAGGAGAATCACTTGAACCAAGGAGGTGGAGGTTGCAGTGAGCCAAGACTGTGCCACAGTACTCCAGCCTGGGCGTGAGAACAAGACTCTGTCTCAAAGAAAAATAACAAGAAGAACAAAAAGAAAACGGTATAATAAAGATTTGACCTGGGCTCCAGCCTGTGTGCCCTCAGCTTCTCCAGTGTGAACCTGAGAAAATCTCCTAATGTTCCCAAAGCCTGGTTTCCTCGTGTGAACAACCAGATACTCATAGCTCCTAATAAAGTGGATTTCTTATGACAGTTAGGAAAAGGATGCAGGACCGTGCCTAATGCAATGCTGATAGTAACTGATGGTTATAGGTTTGCTCCAAACTAATGAAGAGGGGAGGCAAGAGGGAGAAGAGATGAAACGAGATTGACCCTGAGTTGATAATTAAAGCTGAAGTCCACAAAATCAAAAGTATTTTCCTGGCCGGGTGTGGTGGCTCACACCTGTAATCCCAGCACTTTGGGAGGCCGAGGCAGGTGGATCACTTGAGGTCAAGAGTTTGAGACAAACCTGGCCAACCTGGTGAAACCCCTTCTCTACAAAAAATACAAAAATTAGCCAGGCATGATGCCTGTAGTCCCAGCTACTTAGGCTGAGGCATGAGAATCACTTGAACCCGGGAGGCGGAGGTTACAGTGAGCTGAGATTGTGCCACTGCACTCCAGCCTGGGTGACAGAGTGAGACTCCATCTCAAAAAAATTTTTTTAAAAACCTATTTTCCTAATAATACTAGCATGTCATTTGCCTTTCTCCCTTTCCTTCTCCCATGAGGGTACTGTGGAGTTTTCCAGAGGCCACACAGCATGTGATGTCACAAAGATTAAATGAAAAAGCAGATATGAGAATCCAGCTGCCCATTAAGCCAGGCATTCAAGATTTACAAAATGTAAAACAATGTCTTTTTCTCACTAATTTTTTTGTTTGGGAAATATTGGGGTTTTTAAATTAAGAATGTATTTAACATTTATTGGGATTGCTATTAAGAAAAACAGAAAACGTGTGTTGGAGTAGATGTGAAGACATTAGTACACATGCACACTGTTGGTGAGAATGTAAAATGCTCCAGTCACAATGGAAAACAATGGGACGATTCCTCAAAAACAGAAACATCAGAATTACCATGTGATTCAGCAATTCCGCTTCTGGGTAAACACACAAAAGAACTGAAAGCGGGGTCTCAAACGTATCTTTGTACACCAATGTTTGCATTCACAATAGCCGAAATGTGGAAACAGCCCCAGCGTCTTGTCAATGGAGGATCACTCGGTGGTGTACACATACAAGGAATATTCAGCCTCAAAAAGGAAGGCAATTCAGACATGGGCTACAGTATGTGGATGAATCTTGAGGACATTATGATAAGTGAAATAAGTCATTCACAAAAGAACAAACATGACATGATTCCACTTATATGAAATACCCAGAGTAGTGAAAATCATAGAGACAGAAAGTAGAACAGTATTCATAAGGGGCTGGGGGAAGGCGGATGGAGAGCTGCTAATGGGTACAGAGTTTCAGTGTGAGATGATGAAAAGTTTCCAGAAATGGATAACAGTGATGGTTGCACAATGGGAGTGTACTCAATGCCATTGAACTGTACATTTAAAAATGGTTAAAATGGGGCGAGGCACAGTGGTGCATACCTGTAATCCCAGCACTTTGGGAGGGCAAGGTGGATGGATTGTTGCCCACTCCATCTTGGGCAACAGAGCAAGACTGTGTCTCAAAAAAATTTTTTTAAAAAAAGGAAGGTTAAAATGGTAAACTTTCTGTTATATATATTTTACTACAATAAAAATGAAATAAAAGCAAATCTAATGGAGAACGTATAATTGTCATCTGAAAGCTTATAGTAGACATAAAGTGTCAAAAACAAAAAAGTTACTGGTGTTAACATGTAATGGGATTATTGTTTTTTTTAATGAGTTAATAAATACGTTTAAGTGTCTGAGTTTTAACGTCTAATATGGTTAATATCAATAGACACACCCCAAATAAACAAAAGCCCCTTGAGGTCCTCAATAATTTTTTGAAAGTATAAAACATTCCTAAGACCAAAAAGTTTGAGAATGGCTACATGATATCGATCTCTCTCTACTTCTGTAAATGTTTTTAATTTTCCATATGAGAAAAGCTTTTAAGTTTTTAAAATAATACTAATTGACTATTCTCTTTCCTTCTACCTGTCTGGGCAAATTGATTCACCTTGATGGAATTCAGCAGCCTCATCTGTCAAAGGAGCAGAAAATTCCAAAGCATGATCCTATGAATCAAACCTGACACCCACAGACACAGGAGCTCCCTCCTCCCCCACCGCCAACCCCCAAGCTTCCGCAGAGATCTGAGCCTCTCTGGGTTGAGGAAGAGAGGGAGTGTTCTCCCGTATTAATCAGATCCCATTAATTTTTCAAAGTAGACAACAGCCCACTTACTCATCTGCTGTGGAGCCTCATCCATAATTGATCCTGAACTGCACTTACCCAAACAGACCGCGCAGATGCCGGTTGCACGTAGAGCTCTGGGAGGGTTGTCTGCTGATGAGCCTACTCTAAGTAGCAAAGGCACTCACAGCCATGACACGTGGTAACTTCAGTGGGCCTGACACTTTTCCTTCCATCAAAAACAACAAGGAAGAGGAAAGGAATGACTCCCCAGATGCTCTGAGTGGTTGTTCTGAGGTCATTTCTATGTACAAGTCAGCTTGAGGGGAATTAAAAACAATTGGCATAAGCCAAACTCATACCTGTGTCTTGATCCTTTTGGGCTCCTAGAGCAAAATAGCATAAATTGGGTGGCTTATAATTGAAATTTATTTCTCATCGTTCTGAAGGCTGGAAGTCCAAGATGAAGGCACCAGCAGGTTTAGTGTCTGGTGAGGGCCCACCTTCTACTTCATAGATGACACCTTCTTGCTGTGTCTTCATGCAGTGGAAGGGGCGAGAGGTTTCTCTCAGGCCTTTTTTGTAAGAGCACTAATTCCATTGATGAGGACTCTGCCTCCATGAACAAATCACCTTCCAAAGGCCCTACTTTTTAATACCTTGGGGCTGAGGATTTTAACATACAAATTTGTGGGAAACATAAACATTGAGACCATAGCAGCCTGCCAGGTCAACCACCCAGGTCCATGAGGACCTCAGCAAGTTCAGCGCCAACACCCCTATAATCACTTTGAACCTCATGCCCTCTACCTGAGGCCACATGCTTCTCACTCCATCCCCCACTCCAAAATAAATGGCAGCTGGATTGAATATTTAAATGTTTAAAAAAAAGAATTGGACCAGGCATGGTGGCTCACACCTGTCATCCCAGCACTTTGGGAGGCTGAGGCAGGAAGATCGCTTGAGACCAGGAGTTCAAGACCAACCTGGACAACATAGCCAGACGTCATCGCTACTAAAAATAAATAAATAAGTACAAACTGGCCGGACGTGGTGGCTCACGCCTGTAATCCCAGCACTTTGGGAGGCCGAGGCGGGCAGATCACAAGGTCAGGAGATCGAGACCATCCTGGCTAACAGGGTGAAACCCCATCTCTACTAAAAATACAAAAATATTAGCCGAGCATGGTGGCAGGCACCTGTAGTCCCAGCTACTCGGGAGTCTGAGGCAGGAGAATGGTGTGAACCCAGGAGGCGGGGCTTGCAGTGAGCCAAGATCGTGCCACTGCACTCTAGCCTGGGCAACAGAGCGAGACTCCATCTCAAAATAAATAAATAAATAAATAAATTATTAGTGGAGCATGTTGACACTCACCTGTAGTCCCAGCTTCTTTGGGAGGCTGAGGCAGGAGGATTGCTTGAGCCAGGGAGATTGAGGCTGCAGAGAGCCATGATTGTACCACTGCACTCCTGGGCAATAGAGCAAGACCCTGTTATAAAAATAAATACATCAATAAATAAATTAGTTAAAACCCTTAAAGACAACCTAAAATGAACATTTATCTGATGAATAAAGACTTTGTAGTGAAAAAGAGAAAAGTAGCCCCTGGCATTGGGAAGCTTACCTGGCACTCATGGTTGGGCCCTGGTATTTTCTTGTTGGACATAAACAATCTTACAGAACACCAACATCAGACAGGGCCATTATGTAACTGCGCTGAAGCAAGACAAAAGCTAGACCACTCTGTACTCATATCTGAAGCATGTTACACCTGTAATCCCAGCACTTTGGGAGACCAAGGGGGGCAGATCACCTGAGGTCAGGAGTTTGAGACCAGCCTGGCCAACATGGTGAAACCCCGTCTCTACTAAAAATGCAAAAATTAGCTGGGCATGGTGGCGCACACCTGTAATCCCAGCTACTTGGAAGGCTGAGGCAGGAGAATCGCTTGGACCCAGTGGGTGGAGGTTGCAGTGAGCCAAGATCACGCCATTGCACTCCAGCCTGGGCAACAAGAGCAAAACTCTGTCTCAAAAATAAATAAATAAATAAATATAAATTATTATCTCACAGCTCTGGAGGCTAGAAGTCTGAGATCAAGGTGTCTTCAGGTCCACGCTTCATCTGAGAGTAGTAGGAAAGAGTGTGTCCCAAGCTCCTCTCGAGATGCTTGTACTTTCTTGGCTTATAGAAGCATAACTCTAATCTTCGCATGGTGTGCTCCCTATGTGTATGTTTCTATGTCCAAACTTCACCATTTTTATAAGGATAACAGTCATTGGGTTAGGGGCCCACTCTACTGACCCCATCTCAACTAATTACATCAGCAACAACTCCATTTCCAAATAAGGTCACATTCTGAAGTACTGGGGGAATAGGACTTCAACATATGAATTTGAGGAACATGATTAAATCTATAACCCATTAACTAATGCAAATATAAGGACATTGTCCAAACCACAAGAATGAACAAACACCCTCTGTATTAGTTACCTAGGGCTGCTATACCAAATTACCTCAATCTTCATGACTTGAAACAACAGAAATGTGTTTTCTCATAGCTCTGAAAGTCAGAGTTTGAAATCAGTATCACTGGGTCAAAATTAATGTGTCTGCAGGTCTGCACTCCCTCCCCAGAGGCTCTTGGAAAGAATCCATTCCTCGCCTCTTCCAGTTTATGGTGGCTGTCAGCATTCCTTGGCTTCTGACCACAACTTTCCAGTCTCCACCAATCAACGTTTTAAAAATCTCCATTGTCTCTACCTTCATATTGCCTTCTCCTGAGAGAGACAGAGAGAGAGAGAGAGAGAGAGAGAGAGAGAAGTTTCCTTCTGTCTCTCTCTTATAAAGACTCTTATGATCATATTTAGGACCCACCCAGATAATCTCCCCAATCTCAAGACCCTTAATTTAATCTGCAAAGACAACTTTTCCATCTAAGGCAGCATTCACAGATTTCAGGGATTAGGACCTGATATCTTTGCCAGCCATTATTCAGCCTACCATACCCAATATGCTAGCTAATGAGGGTGGCTGCTGCTTCCTTTCCAATTTCAGCTTTAATCGCACTTCATTCTTCCCACTTTCTAAATAAGATTTATTAAAATATCCAATCACAGAATTTCCTCCACTTCTAGAAAGCTTCCACTTCAGAGAAAAGCTTTGCTTCTTTGAAATCTCCTCAAAATCATTTGACACAAATCCTGTAATGGATCCTTCGTGATACCTCTCATGAGGTGCCTCACAGTTCCCCAGGGTGTGTGGTCTCTCTTGTTGCAAGGTCAATAAACTCAACTTTGTTCAAATATAGGATATGCATGGTGGTATTTGGCTGGAGAATATTAACAGTGGCATTAAAAACCACGAGATGGACTGGGCGCTAGTGGCTCATGTCTGTAATCCCAACACTTTGGGAGGCTGAAGTGGGCAGATCACTTGAGGTCAGGAGTTCGAGATCAGCCTGGCCAACATAGTGAGACCTTGTCTCTACTAAAAATGCAAAAATTAGCCAGGCATGGTGGTGTGTGCCTGTGATCCCAGCTACTCAGGAGACTGAGGCAGGAGAGTCACTTGAACCCAGAAGGCAGAGGTTGCAGTGAACAAAGATTACCTCACTGCACTCCAGCCTGGGAAACAGAGCAAGACTCTGTCTCCAAAAAAAAAAAAAAAAAAAAAGATGTCACAAAGAAGACAATGCTTGTCTACAAAGAAGTGACATTATCAAAAAATGGCAAAGTGAGAACTTCCAAAAATTCTTTCTTCCATAAAAGCAATGAGAACACTGGCAAAATTTGTCAGAACCAACTATTTCAGACCTCTAGAAACAAATCAAAGCTTACAGCAATCTGAGGAGCATTTATTGAAGGAAAACAATGAATCTTCATAAGAACCTTGAGCTTTGTGACATTTTAACTTGACCTCAACCCATTCCTGCTCTTCAGCCCACAGTAACCTTGAAACCTAACAGCCTATAATCACAGGAATAACCAATAGCCTACCAGCCCCTGGAGAAGTTAGAAGGGGGCTGGAACTCCTTTAAACCTCCATTCTCAGAGAATTGTCATTATTTGACCTGTCTGGAAGCCCCCTGCAAAATCCCGCTCACAAGCCATGTCTTTATTTGGCCTGACTTAGAGTTTACCCATTGTGAACATTCTTTTTTCCCCCTTTGGGGGCTTTTGTCAAAAATGATATGCAGAATTATTTACCATTGTACATGCCTGAAGGGAAGATAACAGTTTGGGAAAACAACAAGCTAACCAAAAAGCTTAAAAGGAAAACCTAGAGAAAGAAATTCCATAGTGGGTTTTGAAAAGAAGGCCATACATATGTGTAGGGCTGTGTACATGATCAAGAAAGACATGAGAAGGGCCTAAGCACTCACCTCTGGCTGACCTTGAGGCTCTCTGCAAGCAGACAGTGAAGACTAAACCAGAGTTACAAATTGCTTGGCCGAGTATTGAAAGTGTGCCCCAGCATGCATACAGAGCCCCTTAACAAAGACTGGGAGATTTATTAGTTCTGGACATTTAAGGAAATTTCTGCCTGATCAATAACTGATCACTAAGCTAACCTGAGCAGAGGCTTCAGTGGTCACACACAATAAAAAACACAGACTTTAAGAATTAGTCCAGGAAAGTCACCAAATAAACAAATAATGACAACAACAACAAACAGCAAAAACAACAAACCCTAGGAAGAAGCAAGAATCTGATTTCCAGAGTTGTCACAAGTTATTTAGAATGCCCTGTTTTCAAACAACAACAACAACAACAAACTTTTAAGACATGCATAGAAACAAGAAAGTATGGCCCATACACAGGAAAGAAGTGGTCAACAGAAACTGTGCTGAGGAAGCACAGACATTGCACTTAATAGACAAAGCCTTTAAATTAGCTCTTTTAAATATATTCAAAAAACAAAAGAAATCATGTCTAAAGAACTAAAGGAAAGTATAAGAATAATGTCTCACCAAATACAAAATATCGATAAAATGGAAATTCTGGAATTGAAAAGTATAAGAAGTGGAATGACAACTTCACTAGAGAATTTTAAGAGCAGATTTGAGCAGGAAAGATAAAAAATAAGGCAGCCTTTAAGATTAATCCATTGAGCTTTTCCAGTCTGAGAAAAAATTTTCAAAAGAATTAAGAAAAATGAACAGAGCCTTAGGGACGTGTAAGACACCATCAAGTGTACCAACACACACACCATGGGAGTCTCAGAGGTAGAGAAGAGAAGCGGATAAGAATATTTGAAGAAATAATGGGCAAAAACTTCCAAAATGTTACAAAAAAAATTCATCTACACATCCAAGAAGCACAGTGAACTCCAAGTAGGATAAACTCAAATAGCCATACCTAGACACACCATAATTAAATGGTGAAAACCCAAAGACAAAGAGAGAATCTTGAAAGCATCCAGAGAAAAGTGATTCATCACATACAAAGGATCCTCAATAAGATTAATTTAGATGACTTCTTGTCAGAAAGTATGGATGCCAAAGTCAATGGAATGACATATTCAGAACACTGAAAGACAATGACTGTCAACTAAAAATTCTATATCCAGCAAAACTCATTCAAAACTGAAGGAAAAAATAAGAACTTCCTACATTTAAAAAAAAAACAGAATTTGTTGCTAACAGGCCTGTCGTGTAAGAAATACTAAAGGGAGTCCTTCAGGCTAATATAAAAGAACACTACACAACAACTTGAATAAATATGAAGAAGTAAAGAATATCAGTAAAGGTGAACTACACAGGTAAATTAAAAGGCAGTGTATAGGCATTTTTTGTTTGTAACTTTTTCTTCTATTTGTTTTAAAAGACAATTTCATAAAGCAATAATTACAAAACTGTATTGAGGCCAGGTGTGATGGTTCATACCTGTGATCCCAGCACTTTCGGAGGCTGAGGCATGAGGATTGCTTGATGTCAGGAGTTTGAGACCAGCCCGGGCAACATAGTGAGACCCTGTCTCTACCAAAAAATTTTTTAATTAACCACGCACGGTGGCACACATTTGTAGTCCTAGCTATTCAGGAGGCTGAGGCAGGAGTATCACTTGAGTCTAGGAGTTCAAAGCTGCAGTGAGCTATGATCTTGCCACTGCACTCCGGCCTGAGTGACAGAATGAGACTCTACCTTTTTTTTTTTTTTTTTTTTGAGATGGAGTCTCACTCTGTCACCCAGGCTGGAGTGAGATGGTGTGATTTTGGCTCACTGCAACCTCCGTCTCCCAGGTTCAAACGACTCTCCTGCCTCAGCCTCCTGAGTAGCTGGGATTACAGGTGCACACCACCATGCCAGGCTAATTTTTTGTCTTTTTTAGTAGAGACAGGGTTTCGCCAGGTTGGCCAGGTGGGTCTCGAACTCCTGATCTCAGGTGATCCACCTGCCTCGGCCTCCCAGAGTGCTGGGATTACAGGCGTGAGCCACCATGCCTGGCTGATTCTATCTCTTAATAAAAAAAACTGTATTGATAGGCATACAGTATATAAAGATGTAATCAGTATGACAAAAACAGCACAAAGTAGGAGGGAGGTAATAGAGTTATTTTTTTAAAGTTTACGTATGCTATTGAAATTGAGAAGGTATTAATCTGAACTTCATTGTTATAAGTTGTTAATTACAATTCCCAGGGTAATCACTAAGAAATTTACTTCAAAAAACATATAGTAAAGGGGAAAAAAGGGGTTTTTTAATGGTACACAAGAAAATACCTAGCTAATACAAAAGAAGACAATACGGATGCACAGAGGAATACAAAAGATCCAACATATATAGAAAACAAATAGTAAATGACAAATGTAAATTCTACTTTATTAGTAATTACAGTAAATATAAATGGATTAAACACTCCAATCAAAGGGCAGATACTGACAGAATGGATTTTAAAACATTATTCATCTATGTGCTATTTATAGAGACACACTTTAGACTCAAAAACACCAATGAGTTGAAAGTAAAAAGATGGAAACAAATGTGCCATGAAAACAGTAACTAAAAGAAAGCTGTAGTAGCTATACTAAGATCAGATAAAATAGATGGTAAGACAAAGATATTTTACTAGAAATGAAAAAGGAAATTTTATAATGATAAAAGGATCAATCTACACAATAATTATAGGCTGTATCCTTTATCCAAAATGCTTGGGACCAGAAGTATTTCAGATTTTGGAATATTTGCACATATATAATGAGATATTTTGGGGATGAGACCCAAGTCTAAACAAGAAATTCATTTATGTTTCATATGCACTTTATACACATAGTCTAAAGGTAATTTTATACAATGTTTTTAATAATTTTATGCATGAAACAAAGTTTGTATACAGGTACATTGAACCATCACAAAGCATGTGAGGTCAGGACTAGAATTCGTCCCTTGTGGAGTCATGTTGGCACTCAGAAAGATTTGGATTTTGAGGCGCTTCAGATGTCAGATTTTCTGATTAAGGAAATCAACCTGTATAAACATACATGAACCTAACAACAGAGCCCCAAAATACATGAAACAAAACCCAACAGAATTGAAGGAGGAAATAGACAAAAAGTCAATAGTTAGACACTTCAATAACCCATTATGATAATGGATGGAATAACTAGACAGAAGATCAACCAGAAAATAGTAGATTTGAACAATCCTATAAACAACTAGAACTAACATCTATGAAACATTCCACCTAACAACAGCAGAGAATTTGTTCCTGTTAGGTGCACATAAAACATTCTCAAGGACAGACCATATATTAGGCCATAAAACAAGGTTTAATAAATGTAAAATGATAGAAATTATATAAAGTATATTCTCCAACCACAATGAAATAAAATTAGAAATCACTACCAGAAGAAAATCTGAAAAATTCACAAACGTAGATATTAACACACTCCTGAGTGACCAATGCTCAAAGTGATAGATATTCTAAATACTCTGACTTGATCATTACAGATCCTATGCATGTAACAAAATATCACATGTACTCCATAAATGCATGTAAGTACTATGTATCAATAAAAAACCAAAAGGAAGAAATTACAAGTATATTAGAAAATCCTTTGAGATGAATGAAAATGAAAACACAACATGCCATACATGTGATGCAGCTAAAGCAGTGCTTAGAAATTTACAGCTGGAAATGTCAATATTAACAAACTAAGAAAGATTTCAAATCAATATCCTAAACCTCCACCTTAAGAAACCAGAAACATAAGAGCAAACTTAACCCAAACAAGAAAAAGAAAGAAATAATAAAGACTAGAGCAGAAATAAATGAAACAGAAAATAAAAAATAATAGAGAAAACTCAATAAAAGCAAAAGTTGGTTCTTTGTAAAGATCAACAAAACTGGCAAATCTTTACCTACACTGACAAGAAAAAATAAAGAGAGAAGACTCAAATTACGAAATCAGGAAAGAGGTAACATTACTGCCAATCTTACAGAAATAGAAAGGTTTATAAGCTGGGCACAGTGACTCACACCTGAAATCCCAGCACTTTGGGAGGCCAAGGAGGGAGGATTGGTTGAGTACAGGAGTTCAAGACCAGCCTGGACAACATGGAGAAATCCCATCTCTACAAAAAAAAAAATACAAAAATTTGTCCGGTGTGGTGGCCCACCCATGTAATCCCAGCTACTATGGAGACTGAGGTAGGAGGATTGCTTGAGGCTGGGAAGTCAAAGCTGCAGTAAGCCATGTTTGCACCACTGCACTCCAGCCTGGGCAATGGAGCAAGACCGTGGCTCAAAAAAAAAAAAAAGTTTACAATGGAATATTATAAACAATTGTATACCAACAAACTAGATGACCTAGAGAAAAATTGAGAAATTTCTAGGAAGAAAAAAACTACCAAAACCAATTCAAAAAGAAATAGAAAATCTCAATGAAACTATAACAAATAAAGCAATTAAATTAATAATCAAATCACTTCCCACAAACCAAAGCCCAGGACCAAATGGCTTAACTGGGGAGTTCTACCCAACGTTTAAAGTAAAATTAATACCGACTTTCCACAAACTCTTCCAAAATAAAGAATAGGAAGGGGCACCTTCTAACTCATTCTTTGAGATCAATATTACCCTGATACTAAAACTAGACAAAGACATCAGACAATAAAGAAAACTATAGATCAATATCCCTTATGGATAAACATAAAAATCCTCAACAAAATACTAGCAAACCAAATCTAGCAACTTATAAGAAGAATTATACACCATGACCTAGTGAAATGTATCCCAGGAATACAAGATTGGTTCAACATATGAATATTAATCAACATAATACACCATATTAATAGAATAAAGGACAAAAAACACATGATCATCTCAAAGGACCCAGAAAAAGCAACTGAGAAAATCCAACTACCTTTTATGATTTAAAAAAACAAAACTCAAAAAAAATAGAAAGAAGGAAACATCCTCAATCTGGTAAAGTCCATCTACAAACAAACAAATCCACAGCTAACATCATAGTTAATGGTGTAAGACTGCAAATTTTATGCCTAAGATCAGGAAAAAGACAAGGATGTCTCTACTCATAACTTCTGTTCAACATTGTGCTGGAAGGTCTAGCCATGACAATCAGACAAGAAAAAATAATAAAAGGCATCCATTTTTCCAAAGTAGAAGTAAAATTGCCTGTATTCACAGGAGACAGGATCTTGTATGTACAAAATCCTAAAGAATCCACAAAATAATTGAACAAGTTCATCAAGGTTGCAGGATACAAAATCAACATAGAAAAATCAATTGTGTTTCTATATACTAGAAATGCACAACCAGAAAATGAAATTTAAAAAACAATTTCATTTCAAATAGCAACAAAATAAAATACTTAGGCTTTTACACTGAAATTACAAAACATCCTTGAAAAGATTTAAAGAACACCTAAACAAATGGGAAAACGTCCACGTTTATGGATTGCAAGATTTAATTTGCTAAGATGGCAAAATTCTTTGATTGCTCTACAGATTCAAAGCAATCTCAATCTAATCCGAGCGGACTTTTCTGCAAAAACTGTCAAACTGATCCTAAGATTAACATATAAATACAAGAGACCTTTAATAAGCAGAGTAAATTTGAAAAAGAAGAACACAGTAAGAAGACTGAAACTTCCCAATTTTAAAACATATTACAAAGCTACAGTAATCAAAACAGTGTGAGACTTTCATAAAGATAGACATATAGACCAAAAGAATAGAATTGAGAGATCAGAAATAAACCCTTACATTTATGATCAATTAATTTTTGACAAAAGTGTCAAAACAATTTCAGAGGGGGTAAAATTGTCTTTTTAACAAATGGTGCTAGGATAATTAGCCAAAAAAATTTCTTTACAAAAAGAATTAATCAAACCCCTACCTCACTCTATATATAAAAATTAACTCACAATGGATGCAAGATCTAAATGCAAGAGCTAAAATTATAAAATTCTTAGAAGAAAGTTAGGTAGAAATCTTTGTGACCTAGGATTAGACAAGAATCTCTTAGATATGACACCAAAAGCACTAGCAACAAAAGAAAAAAATAGATAAATTAGACTTCATCAAAATTTAGGACTTTTGGCCAGGCACAGTGGCTCACACCTGTAATCCCAGTGCTTTGGGAGGCCGAGGTGGAAGGATCACCTGACGTCAAGAGTTCAAGACCAACCTGACCAACATGGCAGAAACCCATCTCTACTAAAAATTACAAAAAATTAGCCAGGCATGGTGGCACATGCACCTGTAATCCTAGCTAATTCAGAGGCTGAGGTGGAAGGATCACTTGAACCCAGGAGGCAGGGGTTGCAGTGAGCCGAGATCAGGCCCCTGCACTCCAGCCTGGGCGACACACTGAGACTGTCTCAAAAAATAATAATAATAATAATTAGGACTTTTGTGCTCCAAAGAATACTATCAAGAAAGTGAAAAGACAACTCACAGAATGAGAGAAAGTATTTGCAAATCATGTATCTTATAAGGGAAGAGTATTTGGAATATATCAAATATGTTTAAAACTCAACAATAATAAGACACATAATCCAATTTTATAATGAGTGAAAGGCTTAGACATCCAAAGATATACAAGTGGCCAAGAAACACATGAGAAAATGCTCAATATCATTCGTTATGAGAGAAATGTACACCAAAACCCCAATGAGATACTACTTAGCATCCACTAGGATGGCTATAATCCAAGAGACAGAGAATAACAAATGTCAGCAAGGATGTGGATAAATTAGAAGACTTGTGCGTTGTTGGCGGGAATGTAAAATCATGCAGCCGTTTTGGGAAAGAAGTTTGACAGTTCCTGAAAAAACTAAACATAGAGGGACTGAGCAATTGAACTAATTAAACAGCCAAGAGCAGTGAAAACATGTTGAAATAAAAACATGTCCACAAATATTCATAGCAGCATATTCATAATAATCAAAGAAATGAAAACAACCCAGTGCCTACCCATTGATGAATGAATAAATTATGGTATATCCATATGGTGGAATATTATTCAGTCACAAAAAGGAGTTGAGTACTGAGTTCTTCTACAACATGAATGGATTTTGAAAACTTTATGATTCATGAAAGAAGGCAAACACAAAAAGTCACATATCATATAATTCCATTCATATAAAATGTCCAGAATAGGAACATTTGTACAGACAGAAAGCAGATTAGTGGGTTAGAGGAAGGGGCTGCTATGTCTGACTGGGTGATCAGGGAAGGCCTCTCTACAGAGGTACCATTGGAAGAGTCCTGACAGGGTGTGTCATGCAGACTCCCTTGGGAAGCACATTCCAGGCAGAGGGAACAGCCAGTGCAAAGACTCTGAGCTTGTGGGAAGGGATAGGAGGCAGGGCAGGTAGGCAGAACTACGTGCTGTCAGGCCTAGAGTGCAGAATGGGGAATTTAAAGTTTCTCCTAAGGTAGAAGGAAGCTTTGGGGGGCCTTAATGGTACATGGAATGTTGGGGGTTGGTTGGTATTGAAAAGACTTCCCTGGCTCTCATGTTTAGAATAAACTTGGGGGGTAGCAAGTGTAGAATTGAGTAGACCAGATCAGAGAGGAGGGAAGAAATGGACATGGCCCTATCCCCAGTGGGAGCTAGGAAAACAGAGACAAGCGGACACATTTAAGAAAGCTTGTTGGCCAGGCGCGGTGGCTCACGCCTGTAATCCCAGCACTTTGGGAGGCCGAGGCGGGTGAATCACAAGGTCAGGAGTTCAAGACCAGCCTGGCCAAGATGGGGAAACCCCGTCTCTACTAAAAATAAAAAATTAGCCGGGCGTGGTGGCAGGTGCCTGTAGTCCCAGCTACTCGGGAGGCTGAGGCAGGGGAATTCCTTGAACCTGGGAGGCGGAGGTTGCAGTGAGCCGAGATCGTGCCACTGCACTCCAGCCTGGGTGACAGAGCGAGACTCTATCTCAAAAAAAAAAAAAAAGAAAGCTTGTGGAGCTAGAGTGGATGAGATTTGCTGATGCACTAATGTCCATCTCCCAGCAAGAACTTTTTCCTCTGTTCCTTAGAGGCTTTTATTCTTCCCTCACCCATGTGTAGAGAGACAGCAAATGAGGGTATTTTTAGAAAGTCTTTAGGAGTGAAAGCTGAAGAGATGAAAGTTCCACTATCACCTGGACTGTCAAAACTGAAGCACAGCCTGTCCACAGACACAACTACATGGGAATGTTCGTGGCAGTTTATACCTAATAGCCCCACACTGGAAACCATCCAAATGTCCATCAACAGAAGAATGGAGAAATTGCATGTATTCCTACAACAAAATACTATAGACAACAATGAAAAAAACAGTCTACTGCCACCAGCAACAACACTGGATGCATCTCAAAAACGTTATATTGTGCAAATAAAACCAGGCAAAATAGGAGTATATGCCTATGATTATCATACGAAGTTCAAGCACAGGCACAACGAATTTAACATATAATGATAGAAAGCTGATAACTTATAGTGATAGAAATCAGTGGTTACCTAGCGGTGGGAAGCAGAGATTGACTGGAAGGGGGCACAAGGTAACTTTCTGGAAATCTAAAAATGTTCTATATCTAGATCTGGGGGGTGGTAAATGGGTATATATACTTTATTTTATTTTATTTTATTTTATTTTATTTTATTTTATTTTATTTTATTTTATTTTATTTTTTGAGACAGAGTCTCACTCTGTCCCCCAGGCTGGAGTGCAGTGGCACAATCTTGGCTCACTGCAACCTCCGCCTTCTGGGTTCAAGCAATTCTCCTGCCTCAGCCTCCCGAGTAGCTGGGATTACAAGTGTGCACCACCATGCTTGGCTAATTTTGTATTTTTAGTAGAGATGGGGTTGCGCCATGTTGGCCGGCCACCGCGCCCAGCCAATAATGTCTTAATAAAATACGGTGCTGACATGGACAGAGCACAGAAAATGCTCCCCAAGCATTTGGGAGCCCAGCAGCAACAAGGGGGGTGCCGAACTGTGCTCTCCCCAGGCCTGGCTCTTAGGAGGGCAGCTGACTACTCTTGCATTTCCCCAACACCTGAAGGTAATGCAACAGCTACCACAGGTCTCATGTCATTCTCTCAAAGGGTTCTGAACTCTCTTTACAAAAATTCTGTTTCCCTCTTGAATGTCATCGTTGAAAATTCAAATGTCCCACAGATGCCAGGAAACAGCCCTGAGCCAGGCATGGGCTGGTTGAGGGGGTGAAAGAGGAACGACCAGCTCTGGTGAGAAGCCAGGTCAGGCTGTAGCTGCATGGGACAGTCTGGGTTAAAAGCACAGGCTCCAGAGCCACCCTGCCTGGGTTCAAGTCCCAGCTTTGCCCCTTACTAGCTGAATGACCATGGGCATGTCAGTTAACTGTTTGGAACATCAAATTCTACCTGTGTGAAATGGAAATAATAATTCCAGCCTCACAGGGCCCTAAACTTATGTATATATCTTTAAAGTGCAAGGACACCCCATCGCCTATATCTTAATGGATGGAATATCCTGTCCCATCCCTGACATTGGCTTTCTACCTCAATGTCCACCACTGCCCCACAGCTGGCCCTCTCGCTTGACTTTACACTCCACCAGCACCTACTGAGGCTGGGTGCGGCAGCTCATGCCTGTAATTCTAGCACTTTGGGAGGCCAAGGCCAGAGGATCACTTGAGGCCAGAGCTCGAGACCAGCCTGGGAAAAATAGTGAGACCCTGTCTTTATAAAAAATTTTTAAATTAGCTGGGTGCAGTCGTACACACCTGTGGTCCCAGCCACTTGGGCCCCTGAGGCAGGAGGATCACTTGAGCCCAGGAATTGGAGGCTTCAGTGAGCTATGACTGCACCACTGCACTCTAGCCTGGACAACAGTGCGAGACCCTGTCTCTAAAGAGACATAAAATAAAATAAAAAACAAACAAACAAAAACCTACTGAGCACTCTCCCACTGGAGACACACCACATGCTGCGGGGAGATGGCTGGAACCTGGCCTGTTTATGCCTTGGTCTCACCCTTCTTGTCCTCTAACACACTCTCTTCCTACCCAAGGCCTTCCCCTCTCCCCACCCTCACTCCTGTGGCTAACTCATACACACCCTTCAGATCACCCTGATGTGTCACTTCCTCTAGGAAGCCTCCCCTGATTCTGTCTGCTCTGCTCGTGTCTCCTCTGTATTCCCCACTAGCAGAAAAGCTCCTGGCATCTGTCCTTTTGCTGCTAAGTCATCTTCAGGACCCAGCACAGGACGTGGAACCTGCAGGCATCCTGCGAGTGTTTGCTGAATGAGAATGGGCGAATGAATGACCATAATTCTGCCTGAGAAATTAGGGAAGGCTTCACAGAGGAGGTGACATTTCACTGAGTCCTAAAGGATAAGTGGAAGTTAACCAGGGGAAGAGTTGAGGGGCAGTGTGCATGGTTGAGGATTGTGGCTGAGCCCCGTGCCTTCTGGGGCCCAAAGGGGAGGGGGCCATTGAGGCTAAGATGTTAGGCTAAGATTTTAGGACTTGATCCTGTAAACCATGGGTTGCCCTCCGCACTGCCTGGGCGCAAACTCTGTGGACTCTGGTCCAGCCAGCCTGGGTCTCCAAGATTCTAATGAACAGCCAAGGTTTGGGGCCCCTGCTGGGGCATCAAGAAGAAAGCCAAAGCTGAGGAGACTTTCAAGCAGAGAAGGAACATGATCACATCTTCAGACTTACCACTGTGCAGGGAGTGGTGCCGGACAGAGGAAGAGGGTCAAGTTCTAAGAGGAGGGTCAGCCTCAGGCCACTGCTTAAGATGACAGAAAGGGGAAATCAAGGGCGATTCCAGTTCCCATTGTCTGTAGGGCATGAGGGAAGCAGTGTTGAGGCTGAGTGATGAAGGCGGTGAGTCGTGGTTTTACTGCTGTGGAAGTAGGCAGAAGATCTATGAGAAGCAGATGTTCATGATCTGTGTACCAGGCTGCACAGCTCACCCCTCTCAACACATACAAATGCACAGGCAGCCCTTCCCTCTGAAGCCAGCTGAGCATCGCTGGAGACGCCATCCTCACACCCAGCCTAGCTGAGAGTCTGGCTGAGATCTGCAACCTTATAAAAAATTGCCTGCGCACACATTGCCAGGACCAGACCCGGCACAACTCCAATTTCCACAGTATCAGTTTCCACGGAACAAGACAAGCAGTGGCTTCTAGAAGGAGCTTCAGGCTCCAACGGTTTTGCCTTTTCTCAGAAGCAATTGCTACTTTCATAAACACTGGGTGGGGGCGGGGGGAGATAGCACAGACAGTGGCTAAGCTATGCTCATTACAGGCAAGTACTGATACAGAGAGGAGAAAAAAAAATCCAGCTTGTACTATCTCTAGATATCAGTGTTGTGACTTCTAACAGCATCCACTATATCTTGTTTCATTACAACTGCCAAAAAGAAAAAAAAAATTGAATTACCATGCTAATGTCTTCTCTTTTGGTGAAATCTGTGATTCTGGTACGTGGATATAAAATACATCGTTAGTTGCTTTTAAACTTGTCTCTAATGATGAAAATAACATTGCAGGGCATGAAGGGGAGACATAAGTAAACTCAGGGGGCTGGCAGCACTGGAGAACCTCTCATAAGCCCGTAATGTGACAGTGTACTTTCTTTCTCCCTCCAAGATGACAGTTAACTCCAGACTAGGAAGGCTGTCAAAAATGCTTAGTTCTGCTCCACTTGAGTTAATTACCGGCCCTGGGGCAGGCTGCCCTCTACTCCTCTGCTAATGGGGCTGGGCTCCAGGTAAAAAATCCATTTGCAAGAATGTTTTCCTTGCTCCAGATCTAATTTATTGAATATCAAATATTTATGCCAATGCAATTAAAGTGACAACATTGCTCTCCCTTCTCCCCTGCCCCCAGTCCTAGACGAGCCCCGGATGGCTGACAGAATGCTTTATTCCAGTCAACACAGGATGAAAGTTTTACTTGAGCTTCTAAAGCAAGAGCTTTAAAACCCCTTTAACCCACAAAGTCACCTGGGATTCTTTTATCTTCTTCTCCTTTGTAGGCAGCCACGTGACTGGCTATGGAGCACTGACTGAGATGCTGAGGCAGGAGGCTCAACTGTGGTTTCAAATCAACCAACACTTGCTGCAGCCCTCTGTGTGCCAGGCACCAGACAAGGCCCTGTGACTGAGCAAGATGGAATAGGCTCAGCCTGTTTCCACAACAATCTTGCAGCCTGACAGCAGAGACAACTTGGGGCATGCACAGAAGAGTGAGAAACACTGACGATGCAGATAAGCTGGAAGGTTCTAGGTATACGTCCTTAGAGATCTTGGATTGGGGGTCTCCAAGGCTTGAAGGCCACCCAAGATCCCCTTCCACCCAACCAGACCTAACTACAGAAAGTTTCAGATCCAGCCAAGTGTATTTCATTTTTCCCAAATGCTACTCCCCAGCAAGAGGGTCTCAGACTGTCCAGACCTGGAGCTTTGGGCCATTCATTCCCTCTTAGACAGCACCCAACCCTGCTCCACCCCCATGAAGCTCTTGCATCACGAGACACATGATTTGGCATCTGCCCCAGAGGAGTGATGGGTAAAGGTGAGCCCATGGACAATCACATGTGTACCCTCCCTGGTACACTCTGGAAATGGGAAGAAGAAATGCAGCTGGCTAAAGAGGACTTTCTTTTTCTTTTCTTCCCTAAAGCAAGGGAGCTCAGCAAAGCTTACGGCAGCATATTTGAGTTGTGCTATACCTGCTACCTGGCTTGAATTCCTTCAAGGCCTTGCTGGCTACACTCACCTCTCCCTTCTGACAATGGAACAGAGGTCTTTCCTTGGGGCTGAACTGGGTTGTGAAGGAGAAACAGGCATCACAAGGTGGGCCACATGGACAAAGGTCGAGTAGAGAGAATGCAGGACATTGCGTTCAAAGAACTAAAAGCAGATGGATTTTTATTGTAGCCTTAATTGCAAGGGAGCAAGCCCTGAGAATGTAAACATCAAATGAGGTAATCTAAGCATGTTAGAAAATGTCAAACTGTGGATAAATGTGAATTACTACCTACATCACTGAGGTGATGGGGAAACCAAGTGATATGTTATATGCATACTAGCATTACATAAATTATAGTTGTTACAGGATATTTTGGAAGATTAAGCTTCAACCATGGACACTGATTTTAAAATATACCTATCTGTCTATTTCTTTTCATCCTACCTTTTTACAGCTGTTCATAAACTGAGAATTATGATCAATTTCTTCTCTGTTCTCTTTTCCAAATGAACACACTCTACCCGACTTTAACCTTTACTTTTAGATATTCTTAGTTTCCTGTCAATTTGACCACCAGGCTTCAGGTTTGAAGCATTGTGATCATGTTTTATGGACAGACCATTCTTCTGGCTATGAGTATGAGGGTAAGATAGTTGGTATTTATATCCCTTTTTATGTCTTCAGTTATCACCTGCTATGGTTTGACTGTGTCTCCCAAAAAGCATGTGTTGGAAACAGAATCCTCAATGCAACAGTGTCAGGAGGTGGGGCCTGTTAGGAGGCGGGGCCTCATGGGAGGTGTTTAGTCATGAAGGCTTCACCTCCATGAATGAATTTAAGGGTTTGAGGCTGTGAGTTTGACCATTTGCTCACTCTCTCGCCCTCTCTTTGCCCTCCCACCATAAGATGACATAGCAAGAAGGCCCTCGTCAGATGCCGGCCCCTTGATCTTGGATTTCCCGGCCTCCAGAATCATGAGCCAATAAACTTCTGCTCAATATAAATTACCCATTCTGTGGCATTGTGTTACAGCAGCAAGAACTAAGACACCACCTTATTCAAATGTATTATCACACCACATCTAAGCTTCTGTCATAATTTGAGCTGTATACACTGCCTCGAAGCTTTGTCTCAAAATCATCTTCCTCTTAGCTGGTCAAATATCAATATTATGTTTACCATTAAAACTAACTGTAGTGCTCACTTTGGCAGCACATATACTAAAATTAGAACAATACAGAGAAGATTAGCGCGGCCCCTACACAATGATGACATGCAAATTCATGAAGCATTCCATATTTTTTAAGAAAAAATTATATACATTAAAAAAGCTAACTGTAAAAGGACCTCTACTATAGCCAATGTGATAAAACAAGAAAAATAACAAGGGGTAAAATGGTTGGAAAGGAAGAAACACATTTATCATTATTAGCAGGCAATATAATTACATATGAGAACACCAAAAAAATCACAGAAAAGCTATTCAAACTAACAAGAGAGGCCAATAAAATGGTCTAATACAAAGTATATTTGCAGCTGGACTCAATGGTTCATGCCTATAATCCCAACACCTCGGAAGGCTGAAGTAGGAGGATTGCTTGAACGCAGGAGTTTGAGACCAGCTTGGGCAACATACCGAGACCCGTCTCTACAGAAAAAAATAATAATTTTTTTAAATCAACCAGGTATGGTGGTGCATGCTTATAGTCCAGGCTAATACAGAGGCTGAGGTTTAAGGATCACTTAAGCCCAGGAGGTTGAGGCTGCAGTGAGCCATGTTCCCACCACTGCACTCCAGCCTCAGCAACAGAGTGAGATCATCTCAAAAAAAAAAGTATCTATTTGTGTGAAGCAACAGTTTTCCTATATATAACAATAGCCAATTAGAAATAAAACAGAAAAATCTGGTTCATGATATACATCTAGCTACCTTACTGACATCTCCATAAGAATGTGTCACAGAAATTTCAGCACAAAAGTGAATTTTGGATCTTCCACTCCAATATTTTCCTCCCCCAGTGCTCCCTAATTCCATGAAGGGCTCTTTCATCTACTTATTTGCACAAGACATAATCCTAGGATTCTTTCCCTTTCCCCTCTCCCATACTCCCATCCCCAAATCTGTCATCAAAGCCTGACAATATACTCTACGTCCATCCACTCATCCCTCCAACCCAACTGCCTCTACGTTAGTTCAAGCCTCCATTATCTCTCACCAGGACAACTGTAGTAGCCCTCACTCTTCTCCTCTTTTGTGTTCTTGCCCTCCCCAATATGTCTCTATGAAGCAGGCATAAGGACCCTTTAAGATTTTAAGCTAAATTACACTATTTCCCAGCTGATACCCTTCAGAAGCTGATACACCCCATATCCTCAGCATCACCTGCATGCCTTGGCTTCCCGTGGTCCTGAGGACCCTTCTAGCTTTGGCTCAAGCCAATCTCCTCCTCACTCCCTGTGCTGCAGCCATGCCAGCCCCCTTTTGATTCCTTTAATGCCCCTAGTCTCTTTCCTACTTCAGGGCCTTCGCTCTCTGTCTTTCCTCCTGGGAGTAAGAATCACTGACCTTCCTTCAAGAAGACTGAGGAGAGCCAGAGGGCATTAGTCCTTGCCAGAGATCACCCTGATTTTCTGGGCCTCAGTTTCCCTGTCTGCAACCCCAACTCGTTGAACTAGAGATTCTCTCTGGAATTGCATGAGCTGAGATTTCAGTAAGAGTTGACAGCGATTGAACTGGTGGAGAAGGAGAATGGGAAGTGGGGAAGAGGACAGAGGGGAAATGGTCCTGGGGAAGAGGACAGAGGGGAAATGGTCCTGGGGAAGAGGGCACAGAAAGAAAAGCCTAGAAAACTATGGGTAACCACTTTCAGGGAGCTTAAAACACTGAGTGCTATTTAGCAAAACAACTCAGATCAAATCTTAACAGGATTTGGGACCATCATAAAAATCTTGTCTGAAGACAGAAAAAGCCAGTGAACTCGCCTTATTGAAATATTAAATACATGCACTATATTGAAAATTTGGTTCTACTGCATGAAAATAATCCACATTATCCAAAGCCAAGGGGGGGAAAAAAGGCTATCCATGTAAACAGCTTCTAGCTAGCCAAAGAAAGGGATACCTTAGCTGCTTTTGTTCCTGGCTTTCACAGAGACTCCTGGCTGCCAACTCAAATCTTTCTTCCTAACAGAGCTTTGGTTTCACCCAAGGAAGCAGTCCAATTAAAACGCCGCATTTCCCAGCTTCCTCTGCCAAGAGAGGTGGCCACATAGCATAGTCTGGCAAATGATACTTAAGAAGAGGCTGCTGGGTGGACTTCAGAGAGATGTCACAAAAGGCAGGGCTGGTACACATTCTTTTTTGCCCTTTGTTTTCCACCCTTTCTCCTTCTTCCTTCTTCAACCATCTTGTGACCTCGTGGTGATGATAAGGGACAGGCCAAGAGAATCAGAGACCGCCATGTAAATCCCACCTCTGCCACCTGCAAATTCTATGAACTTGGACAATTTGCTTAACCTCTCTGAGCCTCATTCTTGTCTGCAATATGGGAGTCATAATGCCTCACTTGCAATATTGTTAAGATTAATTGATATGTTCGTATTGTTCTGAGAAAAAAAGATAAATTTAGATAGTTTATCACATATAGGCCACAGCACTTTGTAAACCATATAGCTCTAAAAAAAAAAAAAAGCTAAATTGTTTATTTTTTCCTCCTCCTTATTTTGTAAGTGACAGATTTTTCTCCCAACCAAATCTAAAATACTTTACAAATTAGGATGCTACATTTCTACATGACATTCTTTCATTATAGGAATGTGTATTTCTTTGACATCACACCAGTCCACTTTGTTACAGATGCTGCCAGAGGTCCTTTTATATGCAGTCTGGCCACATGCAAATCACAAGTTATCTTGTATTCTCCAACTTTGCCATTAAAGTTAACTTGGGCCAGGTATGGTGGCTCACACCTGTAATCCCACCCTTTCAGAGGCCAAGGTGGGCAGATCACAAGGTCAGGAGTTCGAGACCAGCCTGGCCAGCATGGTGAAACCCCATCTCTACTAAAAATACAAAAATTAGCTGAGCGTGGTGGCAGGCACCTGTAATCCCAGCTACTTGGGAGGTTGAGGCAGGAGAATCGCTTGAGCCCGGGAGGCGGAGGTTTCAGTGAGCCGAGATCATGCCATTGCACTCCAGCCTGGGCGACGAGAACAAGTCTCAAAAAAAAATTAATAAATAAAAAATAAAGTTAACTTGCTATTCTTCAATTTTAGCACTAATTATCTTCTAAGTAAACCAGAAATTTCAGATGCATAATTCTTTTAAAAAAAACCTCTCTTTTCAAAGGTGTAGGTCTGTTTTATTGAGCATTTGATAGGTCTCAATCAATCTAGAATTCCACATCCTTCAGTTCTAGAAATTTTCCTTAAATTATTTCTTTGATGATGTTTGCCCTTTCATTTTCTGTATCCTTTCACTCTTAAATTCCTGTTTTTTGGATGTTGGACTCCCTAGTCTGTTTCTCTAGTTTTTCTTATCTTTTTCTCTTCTGTTTTCCAATTTTTTTTGTAGATATCACTTTCTTTTTGAAATATTGACTCAACTTTATCATTCAATCCTTCTGGTAAATTGTTCACGTTTGAGCATTTTTTGCTTTTAATTTCTTTGAGTTTCTGGTGTTTTATTGTTCTCTGAATTCTGTGTGTTCTTTTCATCAGCATTCCTTACTTGTTTCATGAATGCCATATCTTTCTATTTTGTGTTGTATTTCTGAGAATGTTAATGCTTTTAAGATTTCTTCTCCCTGCATCGTCTAACTCCTCTAGGTTGCTTCTTTTCTTTGCTTATTTGTTTGGGTCTCTGTCCTTCATGGTAGAGGCTTTACTTAAATGTCAAGTGACCTTTGGTTTTCTGCTCATATTAAACACTGAGACACTAAAAATTGATTGGGACCTCTGAGCTTTTCAACTAAGAGTCATACAAGGAGATCTGAACAGGACATTTTGTTGAGAAGACTCCAATGTCAGTGTCTTTAGGGCTCTACTCCTGGGCTTGTCATATGCTCCAAAAAAGAATCTTTCCATCTTCTGCCTGGCTACCAGCATTCTGGGAGGTGAATGGGATCTTAACATTGAGAATAAATCTCAATTATGTCACTTGCATGCAAGAAATCCCAAATGACTCCTCACTGTCTACAGGTTAGAGTCTATACAAGTAAAGCAGTTAAATCTTGCTTATTCCAATATGCTATTCCAAAATTAACTCTCAGTCAGCTCCCTTCCTACCCATATTCCAACTTCCAAATGGACCCATTTACTTATAAGTTCTGTGAGTTTCCCGTGTCTTAGTCACAAGTCATCTGCACCCTTCCCCCTCACATCTCCCTGATAGCTCTGAAAAGGCATCCATCTTGCACCCTTTTTTATGCAGAGTAATTGGACTCAGACTGAGCTCCCCTAAAGCTCCTACACCTACATCTGTCACTGCTGTGTATAACGCAAAAGATGCTAAAGAGACGGGAACCACCCTCCCTAGAAAGCCGTGGGGAATTCTAAATAATAAACACTTCTTTCCTATCACACAAACTAAACAACCCAATCACTTAGATATTTTTAAGTGCTCTCCTGGATAATATTTGAGCTAAAGAGCAAAAATCAAAACTGCAAACAGACTAGTTAAAAACAATGGAAAACAGAAAACATATAAGAAATCTCATGGGATGAGACAAAGCTGATTCATAGGCAAATCTGTAGCCTTAAATGGCCTTTATGGCTAATCAGAAAAGAATAAAAATAAATAGGTAAAATAAACTTTCATTTAAGTAATTTGGTTTTAATAAAAGATCAAAATAACCAGGGGAAGAAAGCAGTAAAACAGTTAAAAGCAAATATTATTGATTAGTAACCTTAACAGTCAGAAAGACAGTAGGATTAATAAATAAATTTTAGAGTTGGTTCGTGAAACAGCTTTGCTTCTACCTTTAGAAGAAACACAAACAGGCCAGGCGTGGTGGCTCACATCTGTAATCCCAGCACTTTGGGAGGACGAGGCGGGTGGATCACTTGAGGTCAGGAGTTCCAGACCAGCCTGGCCAACATGGCGAAACTCTATCTCTACAAAAAATACAACACTTAGCCAGGCATGGTGGTGCACTTATAGTCCCAGCTACTTGGGAGGCTGAGGCAGAGAATCTCTTGAACCTAGGAGGTAGAAATTGCGGTAAGCTGAGATTGCGCCATTGCACTCCAGGCTGGGTGACAGAGAGAGACTTTGTCTCAAAAAAAAAAAAAAAAAGAAAAAGGAAAAAACACGAATAAATGTTATAAATGCCAAAAGGGAAACTATAGGTTTTAAAACTCTAAGAGGACTCTACCTACAATTATATGCTTATAATTTCAAAACTGCAATGAAATGGATTATTTTCTGGGAAAACATAACATTAAAAAATTGCTTCAAAAATTGCTTCAACAAAAACTAGACTATCTGAATAGAACAATAATAAAGGAAAAGTTTAAAGAAAGTTCTTAAAGTATTGCCTTCTAAAATGGTTATAGCCTCAGATGATTTCACAGGTGAGTTACTTCACCTTTCACAAAACAAATAAATTTTGTAACATTAGCTCTTTCAGGGCATGAAAAGAAAAAGATGTAAATCTTTTTTTTTTTTTTTTGAAACAGGGTCTCACCCTGTCACCCAGGCTGGAGTGCAATGGCACCATCATAGCTCACTACAGCCTCCATCTCCTGGGCTCAAACAATCCTCCTGCCTCAGACTCCCAAAATGCTGGGATTACAGGCATGAGCCACCATCCCTGGCCAAAAGATGTAAATCTTATCAGTTCATTTTACAAAGCTAGCAAAACAATTGATATAATATTTTGGATGAATCTCAAAAACATTATGCAGCCAGGCACCGTGTAGTCCCAACTACTCAGGAGGCTGAGGCTGGAGGATCACTTAAGTCCAGAAGTTTGAGGCTGCAGTGAGTTATGATCACATCTGTGAATAGCCACTGCACTCCAGGTTGGGCAACATAGCAAGACTCCATCTCCAAAACACAAATTTAAAAAACTTTTTTTAATTTTTTAGTAAAAACTTTATGTTGAATGAAAGAAACCAGATACTGAGGAATACAAACTATATGATCATATATAGGACAAGTTCAAGGACAGGACAGACCAAACTAATCTCTGGTGATAGAAATCAGGGAAGTGGTTGCTGGGGTGTGGATCGAAGATTGACTGGAGGGTCCATGAGGAAATGTTCTGGGACCATGAAAATGTGCTATATCTTGATCTGGATGATGGTGACTGAGATATATATATTTGTCAGAATTCATCAAGCTGTACACTTAAGGTTTGTGTAGTTTATGTAAATTATATCTCAATAATGTCCTATTAGGAAAGACAAAACCTTGTAACTGTGACTTAAAAGATAGTCAACTACAACAAAAACAGGCCAATCACACTTAATATGTTATACATACAAAAATACTAAAAAGATACAAGCAAACATAATCCTGCAATAGACTGGGAGAATAATACATCAAAAAACTCCAAGGTTGTTTCAATATTAGAAGTCTATTACTATAACAATTTGTAGAAGAAAAAAACTATAATAATATTTAAATTAGTCTATAAAATTCATTTAATAAATTCAAATGAAAAATAATACCTCAAGATGATAAATAAAAATTAACATTTCAAACCAAATGCCAAAGTCATCCTTAACAGTGAAATTCAGGAGGCAACTTCATTAGTGTCAAGAACAAAACAAGGATAGTCACTGTTCCCACTGCTGTTTACTACTGTTCTGAAATTTCTAAGCAATGTACCAGACCAGAAATAGATGTGAATCATAACTACAGGAAAGAAAGCAACAAAAGTATTATTTTCAGTTTGTGATAATATTGTCTTTCTAGAGAACACAAGAGAACCAACTGAAAAACAATATTATGACTGTATAAAAAATAAATATACACAAACAAGTAGTGATGCTCACTGAAGCAGTGTCATACTGAACAATTGGAAACCACCTAAATGTCCAATAATAGAAGATTGGAGAAAAGAAGTATGCAACACAGTAGAGTATTATACAGCAGTTAAAATAAATTAAGTAAAGAATATTAAGCGGATCCGGGTGTGTTGGCTCACACCTGTAATCCCAGCACTTTGGGAGGCTGAGGCGGGCAGATCCCTTGAGGTCAGGAGCTCAAGACCAGCCTGGCCAGCATGGTGAAACCTCATCTCTACTAAAAATACAAATATTAGCCTGGCATGGTGGCGGGCACCTATAATCCCAGCTACTTGGGAGGCTGAGGCAGGAGAATCGCTTGAACCCAGGAAGTGAAGGTTGCAGTGAGCCAAGATCATACCACTGCACTCCAGCCTGGATGACAGAGTGAGACACTGTCTTGAAAAAAATTTAAAAAGAATATTAAGTGAAAAAGAAAATGCAGAAAAAATATGCACAATGTGATACTTTAAGCGTAATGTTTAAAAACACACTACTCAGTAAGCAACAAAAACACACAACCCAAATCAAAAACAAAGGACTTGAGTAGACATTTGTCCAAAGAAGATATACAAATGGCCAATAAGCCTATGAAAAGATGCTCAACATCACTAATCATTAGGGAAGTGCAAATTGAAAACACGAGATACCACCTCACACCCATTAGGATGGCTACTATTAATAAAGGGGAGAGAGGCCAGGCGCGGTGGCTCACACTTGTAATCCCAGCACTTCACCTGAGGTCAGGGGTTCAAGACCAGCCTGGCCAATATGGTGAAACCCCGTCTCTACTAAAAATACAAAATTTAGCCAGGCATGGTGGCGTGGGCCTGTAATCCCAGCTACTCGGGAAGCTGAGGCAGGAGAATCACTTGAAACCTTGAACCTGGGAGGCAGAGGTTGCAGTGAGCCAAGATCACGCCATCGCACTCCAGCCTGGCCAACAGAGCAAGACTCCGTCTCAAAAATAAAAGAAAAAAAAAGAGAGAGAGAGAAAACAAGTGTTGGTAAGGATACAGAGAAATCAGAGCTTTTGTACACTGTTGGTAGGAGTGTAAAATGATACAGCCACTGTAGAAAACAATATGGCAGTTCCGCATAAAATTACCATATGATCTAGCAATTAGACTTCTGGTATATACCCAGAAGAATTCAAAGCCGTGTCCCAAAGAGGTATTTGTACACCGATGTTCACAGCAGCATTATTCACAATAGCCAAAAGGTAGAAGAAACCCAAGTGTCCACTGATGAAAGAGTGGATAAACAAAATGTGGTACCATATGCTTGTGTGCATATGTATGTGTGTGTGTGGTGTGTGTGTATCTACATACACACAAAAATGGAATATTATCCAGCCTTAAAAAGGAAAGAAATTCTGACACATGCTACAGTATGGATAAATCTTGAGGACATTAAGCTAAGTGAAATAAACCAAACACAAAAAGACAAATACTATATGATTCCACTTACATGAAGTCTCTAGAATAGCAAAATTCATAAAAACAGAAAGTAGAATGGTGGTTGTCAGGAGCTGGGGGAATGGAGGTGTCATTGCTTAATGAGTACTGAGTTTCAGTTTTGCAAGATGAAAGGACTTCCGGAGGTGGATGGTGGTGATGGTTGCACAGCAATATGAATATACTTAATATCGCTGTACTTAATATGCTAAATGGACTTAATATACCAAATTATTTAATTACTTAATTAGGTGAGTAATTTAATTAATTAATGTATTTAATATACTAAAATGGTTAAGATGGTAAATTTTATGTTATGTATATTTTACTGCAATAAAAAAATTGAAAAAAAAACACACCAAACTACGCTGCTTGAAAAAATACAAAAACATGGATGTGAAAGATAACTTATCAATTTCTGGACATTGGCTGCCTCTGGGGAGAGAGAAAGGGCAATGAGTTGGGGCCGGAGCAGGATATCAAGGGGCTTCTGATGGCCGGGCACAGTGGCTCACAACTGTAATTAATCCCAGCACTTTGGGATGCCAAGGCAGGAGGATCACTTGAGCCCGGGAGTTGGAGACCAGCCTGGGCAACATAGTGAGACGCTGTCTTTACCAAAAATAAATAATAATAAAAAAATTAGCCAAGCGTGGTGGCACATGCCTGTAGTCCCAGCTACTCAGGAGGCTAAGGCAGAAGGGTCACTTGAGCCCAGGAGACTGACGCTGTAGTGAACTGTGATTGCACCACTGCACTCCAGCCTGGGCAACAGGGCGAGACCCTGTCTCAAAAAAAAAGAGGGGGGTTACTGCAGCTATAATTGTGCCTTGTTTAAAGAATAAAAAGTCCTGGGGAAAAACACTCTCCATCACCCAGGCTCATTGTGCCAAAAATAATCCCCAAAACTTCCCTTGCAGCCATTCCACTCAATCCTCTCCCTAACCCCAGCAACCACACCTCTGATTTCCATCACCAGATGTGAGTTTTGCCAGTTCTTGACATTTATTCAAATGGAATCATGGATTTTCTTTCAGGCCTTCTTGGTCTCTCCCGAGAAGACACCTCCTCTAGGACACCTAGTCTCTCTAAGAGACCTGTAAGAGGCAGAGCCACAGTCAAGGGCCACACACCATCGTGTTCTTGGGCTCTGTGGAAGTCAAGGGATGCTGCCTCTCAAAGGAGGCTGCTCCTCCCAGGGCTTGGAGCAAACACCCAGAGAACATGGACCAACCACTCACACGCTTAACAGATCTCCTCTGTTACTGACCAAGATATTGCTATGTCAGTAGGACAATCCGTGGGGAAAAGACTTCACTCACAATGTAGATAGATGACAGTTTCTTTTTTTTTTTCTTTTTCTTTTTTTTTTTTGAGACGGAGTCTCACACTGTCGGCTGGAGTGCAATGGCATGATCTCGGCTCACTGCAGCCTCCGCCTCCCAGGTTCACACGATTCTCCTGCCTCAGCCTCCCAAGTAGCTTGGATTACAGGCACACACCAGCACACCCAGCTAATTTTTTGTATTTTTAGTAGAGACAAGGTTTCACAATGTTGGCCAGACTAGCCTCAAACTCCTGACCTCATGATCCACCCGCCTCAGCCTCCCAAAGTGCTGGGATTACAGGCATGAGCCACCACACCAGGCCAGATGACAGTTGCTTAATGTAAGCACTACTGACATCTGACACTAATAATTTTTGTGTGTAGGGGCTGCCCTGGGCATTGTACAATGTGCAGCAGCATCCCTGGCCTCTACCCAACAGATGCCAATAGCTAGTTTCCAGTTGTGACAACTAAAAATATGTCCAGAGATTGTCAAATGTCTCCTGGGAGATGATCCCAGTTGACAGATGATAGATTGATAAATGATTGATTGATTGATTGATTGATTGATTTTTTTTAACCTACAAATAAAATGTTTAAGATGTATGCAGGGCCAGGTATGATGGCTCATGCCTGTAATCCCAGCACTTTGGGAGGCCGAGGCAGGCGGACCACCTAAGGTCAGGAGTTTGAGACCAGCCTGGCCAACGTGGTGAAACCTCATTTCTACTAAAAATACAAAAAACTAGCAGGGCATGGTGACGGGCACCTGTAGTTGCAGCTACTCAGGAGGCTGAGGCAGAAAAATCGCTTGAACCTGGGAGGAGGAGGTTGCAGTGAGCCAAGATCGCGCCATTGCACTCCACCCTGGGAGACAAGTGAAACTCCATCTCAAAAAAAAAAAAAAAAAAGATATATGCAGAAGTATTTGAAGCAGTGACAAAACTTTGTAGAGAATATAAAAAAAGATCTGCACAGTTAGAGAACATACCATATTCAAGGATAAGAAAACAATATTTCAAATGGATTATTTCTGCTTAAAGTCATATGAAAGTTTAATGGAATTGCAATTCAAACCTGGCTAGGGCCGGATGCAGTGGCTCATGCCTGTAATCCCAGCACTTTGGGAGGCCGAGGTGGCTGGATCACCTGAAGTCAGGAGTTCGAGACCAGCCTGGCCAACATAGTGAAACCCCATCTCTACTAAAAATACAAAAATTAGGTGGTGGGCACCTGTAATCCCAGCTACTCGGGAGGATGAAGCAGGAGAATCACTTGAACCTGGGGACAGAGGTTGCAGTGAGTTGAGAGCTGGACATTGCACTCCAGCCTAGGTGACAAGAGCGAGACTCCAACTAAAAAAAAAAAAAAAAAAGGCCAGGCGCGGTGGCTCACACCTGTAATCCCAGCACTTTGGGAGGCCAAGATGGGCAGATCTCTGAGGTCAGGAGTTCGAGACCAACCTAACCAACATGGAGAAACCCCATCTCTACTAAAAATACAAAATCAGCTGGGTGTGGTGGCGCATGCCTGTAATCCCAGCTACTCAGGAGGCTGAAGCGGGAGAATCACTTGAACTTGGGAGGCGGAGGTTGCGGTGAGCCGAGATCACACCATTGCACTCCAGCCTGTGCAACAAGAGCAAAATTCCATCTTGAAAAAAAAAAGCAAAAAACGCCCTGGCTACAAAGTTTCTACAAGTTAAAAATATTAGTCTAAAGTTTGAATGGAAAATAAAAGAGGTTAAATAATAAAGAAAATTTTCAAAAATATAAATAATGGATTTCATCTACCAGATATAAAATGGGTTGTAAAATTATAATAATTAAAGCAGTGTCAAAGAATAGACATAGCTATGAAAGAATAAGCCTGAAAACCATCCCGAGTCTATACAGGAATTTAGTATTGATTAAAGTGGCACTTAAATTAATGGAGAATTTCAGCCAGGCACGGTGGCTTATGCCTGTAATCCCAGCACTTTGGGAGACCGAGGAAAGCAGATCACTTGAGGTCAGGAGTTCAAGACCAGCCTGGCCAAAATGGTGAAACCCTGTCTCTACTAAAAATACAAAAGTTAGCCGAGTATGGTGGCACGCACCTGTAGTCCAGCTACTCTGGAGGCTGAGGCAGGAGAATCGCTTGAACTCGGGAGGCAGAGGTGGCAGTGAGCCAAGATCGTGCCACTGCACTCCAGCATGGGCAACAAAGGGAGACTCCGTCTAAAATAATTAATTAATTAGGCCGGGTGCAGTGGCTTACGCCTGTAATCCCAGCACTTTGGGAGGCCGAGGCGGGCAGATCATAAGGTCAGGAGATCGAGACCATCCTGGCTAACACGGTGAAACCCTGTCTCTAGTAAAAATACAAAAAATTAGCCGGGTGCGGAGGGGGCGCCTGTAGTCCCAGCTACTCAGGAGGCTGAGGCAGGAGAATGGTGTGAACCTGGGAGGCGGAGCTTGCAGTGAGCCAAGATCGCGCCACTGCAGTCCTGCCTGGGCGAAGGAGCAAGGCTCCATCTCAAAAAAAAAAAAAAAAAAATTAATTAATTAATTAATTACTGGGGAATTTTGTGGGGTGCTCAATAAATAATGCAGGAACAATTCGTTAACAATTTGGGGCAGGAAAAAGTTCAGCGTTTCATACCATATATCAAAATAAATTTCAACCGGGCGTGGTGACTCACGCCTCTAATCCCAGCACTTTGGGAGGCCAAGGCGGGCAGATCACTTGAGGCCAGGAGTCTGAGACCAGCCTGGCCAACCTGGCAAAACCCCATCTCTACAAAAAATACAAAAAATTAGCTGGGCATAGTGGCGCACACATGTAGTCTCAGCTACGTGGGAGGCTGAGGCAGGAGAATCGCTTGAACCCAGGAGGCAGAGGTTGCAGTGAGCTGAGATCATGCCACTGCACTCCAGCCTGGGTGACAGCACAAGACTCTGTCTCAAAAATAATAATAATAAAGTAAAATAAAATAAATTTCAAATCAATCAAAGAGCTGTTATTTTAATGAAACCATGAAAAACTAGGATAAAATATAGATTAATATTTTTTCTGATATCAAGAGAAGTATGACTTTTCAAGCAAGAAGAGAAAAAGACAAAAGGAAAGACTCAAAAAAGAAAAACTGATATACTTGACTATAGTCATCTGCCTACCTTCTGTGTATCAGGAAGCACCACAAACAAAATTAAAATTCAAAAAATACTATTTGTCATATAATGAAGAACATAAGATCTAAAATTTCTTGTCCATCAATATGAAGAGGACAACACCCTACTCCCGTTTTTTAAATGGACAAAAGACACGACCTTGCAATCCACAGGAGTTAAAACAGGAATGACCAAAAGGCATTATGAAGTTAATCATGGCTGCTCTGCCTACAGAGTAGCCATTTTCTTTTCTTTTCTTTTTTTTTTTTTAAACGGACTCTCGCTCTGTCACCAGGCTGGAGTGCAATGGCAAGATCTTGGCTCACTGCAACCTCCACCTCTGGGGCTCAAGCGATTCTCCTGCCTCAGCCTCCCGAGTAGCTGGGACTACAAGCGTGCGCCACCATGCCCAGCTAATTTTTGTATTTTTAGTGGAGACGGGGTTTCATCATGTTGGCCAGGATGGTCTTGATCTCTTGACCTCATGATCTGCCCACCTCAGCCTCCCAAAGTGCTGGGATTACAGATGTGAACCACTGCACCCTGCCTCCTTTACTTTCTTAATAAACTTGCTTTCGTTTTCCTCTGTGGACTCACCCTGAATTCTTTCTTGCACCAGATCCAGGAACCCTCCTTTGGAGGCTAGATCACAATCCCTTTCCAGTAACCTCTTCCTAGCAAACCTCAAAGGGACAATACTGGAGAGAACCCTGACCCAAAGGAAATAGACTGCAGCACCAATTGGTTGACTTTGGATATCACCTTTTGTTGAAATTTTGGAGTTATGAATGGCCCTCAGCATACCAATGCTGTCTGACTGAGCGCCTCTCTACCCTGGATACGAGAGACCCTAATAGTTAAGCAGGAATATCATGGCCCCTATTCAGCCTAAAGAAGCTGCAGAAGATGTACCTTCGTCCCTCTGCAACCCTTAGGATTAAGAATCCCCTTGCAATGGCTGAGCGCAGTGGCTCACACCTGTAATCCCAGCACTTTGGGAGGCCAAGGCAGGTGGGACACCTGAGGTGGGGAGTTCAAGACCAGCCTGACCAACACAGAGAAACCCCGTCTCTACTAAAAATACAAAATTAGCTGGGCATGGTGGCGCATGCCTGTAATCCCAGCTACTCGGGAGGCTGAGACAGGAGAATCACTTGAACCTGGGAGGTGGAGGTTGCAGTGAGGTGAGATCGGGCCATTGCACTGCAGCCTGGGCAACAAGAGTGAAACTCTGTCTCAAAAAAAAAACAAACAAAAAAAATCGCCTTGTAAAATGGAGGGGGTTCCAACCAGAGCGACTCCATCTTGAATAGGGGCTGGGTAAAATGAGGCTGAGACCTGCTGGGCCGAATTCCCAGGAGGTTAGACATTCTTAGTCACAGGATGAGATAGGAGGTTGGCACAAGATACGGGCCACAAAGAGCGGCTGATAAACAGGATGTGGTAAAGAACTAGCTGAAACCCACCAAAAGCAAGAGGGGGATGAAAGTGGCCTCTGGTCATCCTCACTGCTCATTATATGCAAATTATAATATATTAGCATGCTAAAAGACACTCCCACCAACACCATGACAGTTTACAAATGCCATGGCAACATCCAAAAGTTACCCTATATGGTCTAAAAAGAGGAGTAATCCTCGGTTCCAGGAATTGCCTGCCCCTTTCCCGGAAAACTCATGAATAATTCACCTCTTATTTAGCATATGATCAAGAAATAACCATAAAAATAACCAACCAGCAGACCTCGAGGCTACCCTGCCTATGGAGTAGCCATTCCTTTATTCCTTTACTTTCTTAATAAACTTGATTTCGCTTTAAAAAAAACGAAGAAGAAGTAGTTAATTGCTACCAGGTACAGTGGCTCATGCCTGTAATCCCAGCAGTATGGGAGGCAAAAACAGGAGGATCCCTTGAGGCCAGGGGTTTGAGACCAGCCTGGCCAATATGGCAGAACCCCATCTCTACAGAAAAAAAAATAGCTGGGTGTGGTGGTGCACGCTTGTAGTCCCAGCTACTCGGGAGACAGGATGCAGTGACCTGGGGTGCAGTGACCACAGTACTTCAGCTTGGGTGACAGAGCAAAGTTAATACCATTGGAAATCTATATTACACAGATTAAAATATTGAGATACCATCATTCACCTATCAAATTGGCATGGGTTTTTTAAATTAATCTCCAGCATTTGAGAAGGGGCCCTGTGAGGAAAGACCATCCAGAGAGGCCTTTGGGTACCAACATTTAAGAGCATGGGCTTTGCAATAAGCCTGCCTCAGTTGAAAAAAAACCAGCCCCGCCACCTGTTAGCTTTGTGGCCCACAGAATGTTATTTCACATCTTTGAGCCTCAGTTCAGATGCCTCTGAAAGTGGCAGTAACTGCAAGGGTAACCAAGATGCTGCATGTAACCACTTAGCAGAACACCTCGTGTAAGTCAGGGCTCAGTAGACTTAGCAACTGTCACTCTTGCCAACGAACATGTGTGCATGGAATGGTGTATTAGTCTGTTTTCACACTGTATAAAGAAATACCCAAAACTGGGTAATTTATAAAGGTAAGAGGTTTAACTGACTCACAGTTTCCCATGGCTGGGGAGGCCTCAGGAAACTTACAATCATGGCAGAAGGGGAAGCAAGCACCTTCTTCACATGGCAGCAGGAGAGAGAATGCTTCAAAGGGGGAACTTCCAAGCACTTTTAAAACCATCAGCTCTCGCGAGAACTCCCTCCTATCACTGGAACAGCATGGGGAAGCCATCCCTGTGATCCAATCACTTCCCACAGGTCCCTCCCTCAACATGTGGGGATTATGGGGATTATGATTCTAGATGAGATTTGGGTGGTGACACAGAGCCAAACCATATCACATGGTGATACTTTGAAAGTCCTTTTAACACATGTTCTCACGTGAATGTCCCTGCAGGCCAGGGTCCTATCAGAGAGGGCTGAAGGAGGTCATGTGGTTAAAGTTCTTAGCGGTGCCTGACATCCAGTAAGTGTGCAATACCTTCTAGCAATTAAAGGCAAATTGGAACAGGTAATGGAGGCTCAGAGAGATGATGGGATGAGGCCAAAGTTGCATTGGTAAATGGTGAAGCATGGCTTTGATCCACATTTGCCTAGTTCTAAATCTCTTTCCCCCATAACATGTTTAGGATCCTGGCAAGGTCTTAGGTTCTTCTGAGAAGTGGATCCAGCTCCCAGTCTTGAAATGAAGTCAGCAATACAACCAGCGTTGGATCATGCACAAAGGCTGGGGAGTTAACCTTCCTGGGTTCAAATCCTGGCTCTACCACTTTCCGGCTGTGTGTCCTTGGCAAGCTACCCAACCTCACTGAGTCTCAGTTTCCCCATCTGTAATACGAGGATGATATTAATATTACCTAACAGAGCTGTTGTAAGGATTAACTGAGATGATCAATGTAAAAGGCTAAGCACAATGCTTCAAAACATTATATAAATGTTGTTGTTATTTTATCAGCACATTAATTTAGGCACCAGTGTCAGTTTGCCATGCCCCCTTCCTTCAATATGTTGGTGCAAGTTCCTTAAGCCTAACTGCTCAGGCAAGGCTTCTGCATTGCACAGCTCCAAGGGCACTGTTCACATCTATTCCCTTTGAATGGTGGCCTATGGACTTGTGCAGAGCACAACCTATACTCCTGTACATAGCATACTCAGAGCAAACTATGGGGCTACATAGAGGATCTGGATGTCAGGGTCTCTAGTGGGAAAGCATGAGCACCATGAGGTCAACAGAAGTGTCCCGGTTCTGGTGTCCTCCATCTTAAAGCCAGAGTCCAAGCTACTCCCAAAAGTCTGGGGGATATGCCTCACTGCCAGAAGGAGGAGACAGTGAGAAATGGTAGGTGCCCTCAATACAGGAATGCAGTTTGGGAAGCTGGACTGCTGGGTAGAGAAACAGGACTTGGGCAAGCAGTGGTCTCTGGTGTAATTCAGGATCTCTGAGTAGATGCAACTCAGAGTCAAGGGAGAGGATCTGTGTATTCTGGTCATGGAAGACAACACATTAGATACCAGTTGCTGCTTCAGAGCATATACTACTATGTCCTGCACAAGAGTAGCCCAGCATTAAAGGTGGCAGAGCTGAGTCTTCAGTGGGCCACTTCATCCTTCTACTAAGCTAGCCACTTCATGTCTGCATGGTAAAAATAGCAAATTCCGTGAGCACAAGCCCATTTCCTCACTGCACTTGCTGTGGCCCAAGGGAACACTGTGGCTATGATGACACATTTCACAAGTTCATGGATGGTGATGCTGCCAGGGCATGATGGAAATGAAAATCCAGGACATGTGTCTATTCTGGTAAGAACAAATTGTTTCCCCTCCATAGCAAATGGGGACCTATTAATCAACCAGCCACCAGATCCCCTCAGTGTGCTATGGCACCTCATTGAGGACTTGGTGAAGACATCTGCTGCTGGAACATCCAGCACTGAGCAGAGGGGACAGCCCAGGAAGTCTTAGTGTTGGATACATGCATACTGCTGTGGCCACATGGTGGTAAGTCTCTTGAACAATGGGCTGACCAGGGAATGAGGAGGATGGACACCCATGGGGCAAGTTATGTTGTCTACCAAGTACCTACATGGTAGACACTTAATTAACATTTACTGAATGAATATATTAACCTGATCATTGAGAGGCATAGGGGCAGGACCTGGACTAGAGTGAAATGAGTCAAGCACTTGCCTTGAGCAAAAAATTTAAAGGAAGGTGCTCAAAATCTCAGTCATCAAGATAAACAATATTTTGCCAAAATAATTTTTAAAATAAAAATTAATGCCAAGATGACTAAAATCTCAAAATAGTACATTGAAACAGGATGTGATGGGGCCAAGACAAGAGTGAGATGAGTGTGGCCAAGTTACACAAGCGCAGGGTTGGATCCCACCTTAAAGTTTGGATATTTTGTTTACAACGAATTTTTTGCATTGTTTTTTAAAGCATTGCTTAAAATAGTAATATTAAGGAAAATCTTGTAAAATAGTAAAATCTTGGTGGCTAAAGCTTATTGGCTAACCCCTTTAATTTCGTGCCCCAGGCAAGCGTCTCACTTGCCTTATCCTAGTCACGGCCTAGCACCATCTGCTAGGATTCTTAAGATTTTCCAGACTACAGACAGAATGCTGATCTGCCACCAGGCCTGCCAAGTGGTGGGGTCACTTGTACAGTTGTTGGACCAGCTATAGGACCTCTTTTTGCCTGCAGCTCCACTCAAAGCTGATAACCTTTTAGACAGGATGGGCACTGGTTGAAATAAGGCCACCCAGATGTGAAGAGATGCATTAGGCATTAGTGCCTTCTGCCTCACAAGGAAAATCCCAAGAGGTCCCACACTTATAGACCCCAGGAGCTTCCCCAAAGTGACTGACCTGTGAGGGGTTTTTGTTTCTTTGTTTGTTTGGTTGGTTGTTTTTTAAGAGTTTTTTTTTAGAACAGTTTTAAGTTTACAGAACAAGTGAACAGAAAGTACAGAGAACTTCCATATATTCCCTCTCCTTCTCCCATGAACCCTGCAAACAGTTGACCTATTATTAATATATTGCATTAGTGTAGTACATTTGTTGTACTTGATGAATGAATACTAATATATTATTAATAACTAAAGCCTACAGTTTAGAGTTCACTCTCTGTGTGGCACATTCTATGTGCTTTGGCAAATGTCATGTACCTGCCATTACAGCATCATACAAAATAGTTTCACTGCCCTAAAAATGCCCCTGCTCCACCTATTCATCCCTCGTTGCCTCCTTCCAAACCCCTGGCAACCACTGATCTTTTTACTCCCCCCATAGTTTTGCCTTTTCCAGAATGTCGTATCATTGGAATCACAGAGTATGTATCCTTTTCAGAATGGTTTCTTTCACTTAGCAATATGCCTTTAAGATTCTTCCATGTCATTCTGTGGCTTGATAGCCTAAAAAAAAAAAATCACTGAGTGATGCTCCATCATGGGGATATACCACAGGCTGTTTATCCATTCACCTACTGAAGGACATCTTGGTTGCTTTCCAGTTTTGGCAATTATGAATAAAGCTTCAGTAAACATCCACGCATAGGATTTTGTCTGGACCTAACTTTTCAACTCATTTGAGCAAATATTAAGGAGCGTGATTGGCCATGAGTTTTTGGTGACCAGGACCTCCTGGACATGGGCCCTTTATTAACTTCCAGCATCCACAGGCATGACTTCTTCAAGGGAGTTGACCGGTAAGATATTTTATGAAATTGAGAGACCATCAGAGTCTCTCACACCCAGACACTGGATTGTCCTTGAAGCAGGAAGGCAAAGGTGTACTGCTGCCCCTATCAGGAGAAGGCAAATGATTTCTAGAGGTCCAGTTTAACGGAAACAGAGAAAGCAAACTTTCCCCACCCCCGGTAATGCCCCCACCCTAGAAAGAAATTGTGTCAGAGAACAAAGAAGGGAGAAAAGGGTTGTATTTTCCAATTTAGCACAAATCTCTTCTCCCCAGATGTAGCAGGGTCCAACTCTTGCCTTTGTGTTTGCTCTCTAAATGAGAAAGAGCTTTTACCTGCAATGATTACTTGCCACAAGGAGATCATAATTAACAGAGAAAACACATATTTCCAAGGAGTCAGAAAACTGTTTTCTAACAACAAATGAAAATATAATTAATGTTCCACAGTTCTTTTCTCTGGAGAGATTTTTTTTTCTTACTTTCTACAGATTTAAAGGAAAAAAAATATACTAGAGTATGTTATGGGTTGTTCCCAAAAAAGATAGGTTGAAGTCCTAACCCCAGTAACTAAGAATGTAACCTTATTTGGGAATAGGGCCATTGCAGATATAATTAGTCAAGATGAGGTCATGCCAGAGTAAGGTAGGCTCTTAATCCAATATGACCAGCGTCCTTATAAGAAGAGAAGAGACACAGACACCCAAGAGGAGGATGCCATGTGACCACAGAGGCAGAGACTAGAGTGACACAGCTGCAAGCCAAGGAATGGCAAGGATTGCTGGCCAATGCCAAAAGCCAGGAAGAGGCAAGAAAAGGTCCTCCCCAGAGTCTCAGAGGAGCATGGTTCTGCGGACTTCAGACTTCGAGTCTTCAGAACTGTGACAGAATACGAAGCTGTTGTTTTTTCTTTATTTTTATTTTTTATTTATTTATTTTTGAGATGGAGTCTCGCTCTGTCGCCCAGGCTGGAGTGCAGTGGTGCAATCTCAGCTCACTGCAAGCTCTGCCTCCCGGGTTCACGCCATTCTCCTGCCTCAGCCTCCCAAGTAGCTGGGACTACAGGCACCTGCCACCACGCCTGGCTAATTTTTTGTATTTTGTTTAGTAGAGACGTGGTTTCACCGTGTTAGCCAGGATGGTCTCGATCTCCTGACCTCGTGATCCACCCGCCTCAGCCTCCCAAAGTACTGGGATTACAGGCGTGAGCCACCGTGCCCGGCCGAGGCTGTTGTTTTAAGCCACCCCGCTTGTGGCACTTTGTTACCGCAGCCCTAGCAAATTAATACAGAGCAGAATCACCTGATGCTTCACTTTGCAGATTAATGCCTGAGGCCCTGGCAGGTGCATTGATTTACCTGAGATCCCAAGCAAGTGGGAAGCAGAGATGAGACTCGAATCAAGGTCCACTTGACCTGAAGACTAGTGTTCATTTCACAACATGACTCCCTCTCCTGTGTGTGGCAACCTTGCCTGGGGCAGCCAGGTTCCCATCTGGACATGCACTACATTGGGTTCAGCACCTGGGCAACAGGTGAACACAGGCCTGGTGTACTCGGATGTAGAAGGTTTTAGAAACCAAGGTAGAAAAAAATGTATGTGATGAGTGAGGAAGGAAGGGTAAAAGAAGAAAAGTGATTAATACTGACTGAGCTCCATGCCAGGTGTTTTATACATATTGTCTCATTTACCTCCCACAATAACCCTTGGGTATAGGTATAATTATTCTCATTTTTCAGATTAAAAACTGATTATCAGAGAAGCTAAATAACTTGCCTAAAACCATATGGCTAGCTGGTGGGGAGATTCAGACCCAAGTCTATAGGACTCCAAACTCCAAACTCCATGTACTGTTTCTGAGTAGTTTCATCTCTTCCCGTGGTGTTTTTTGTTTGTTTGTTTGTTTGCTCGTTTGCTTGCTTGGAGACAGGGTCTGGCTCTGTCACCCAGGCTGGAGTGCAGTGGCACAATCACAACTCACTGCAGCCTCAATGTCCTGGGCTCAAGCCATCCTCCCACCTCAGCTTCCCAAGTAGCTGTGACCACAGGCGTGCACCACCCACCAGCTAATTTTTGTATTTTTAGTAGAGACGGGGTTTTGCCATGTTGCCCAGGCTGATCTCAAACTCCTGGCCTCAAGTGATCTACCTGCCTTGGCCTCCCAAAGTGCTGAGATTACAAGCATGAGCCACGGTGCCTGGCCTCTTCCCATGGTTTTATTGGTCATCTTTAGGTTAGTGGCTCCTAAATTTTTATCTGCAGCCCCACGTCTCGTCTCCCTGTTCAATATCTTCATTTTAACATCTCACATGTCCAAATTCAACATATCCAAAATTTAATTCATCACCTTCCACCAAAAAACTGGCTATCCAACCAAGATGCCCAAACTAGAAACCTTAGAAGCATCCTCGACTCCTCTGCTGCCTCACGCCCACTCCCTTCCCCCAGCCCTAGCACACAAACCCGACAATTCACCAAGTCTATTCATCCATCCTCTTTCCACATCCACTGCTTCTGCCCTGGTCTGAGCTGCCATCATGCTACTCCTGGGGAGCTGTAATCTTCTGACTGGTCTCTCTGCCTTCACTCTACTTTCCCTTCCACAGTCTAGTGTCTCTTCTGCAGTCTAGTTTCCCTTGTGCAGTAGTGAGAGTGATTTCTTGAAGCACCACAAATCTTATCACATTATTGTCCTGATGAAAACCCTTCAGCGGTTTGGGAGGCCGAGGTGGGCGGATCACGAGGTCAGGAGATCGAGACCACGGGGAAACCCCGTCTCTACTAAAAATACAAAAAAATTGGCCGGGTGCGGTGGCGGACGCCTGTAGTCCCAGCTACTCAGGAGGCTGAGGCCGGAGAATGGCATGAACCCAGGAGTCGGAGCTTGCAGTGAGCCAAGATCGTACCACTGCACTCCAGGATGGGTGACAGAGCGAGACTCTGTCAAAAAAAAAAAAAAAAAACCCTTCAGCTGTCATTGTAAATTCTCATGTGCTATTCACTGTTATAAGCCCTTTACATATAGCAACTCATTTAATCCTAAAAACCACCCTATGACATAGGCACTAGTTTGTTCTTCTGTTACCGATGAGAAGATCAAGATGCTGAAAGGTTCAGCCACCCATCCAGGGTCTCACAGCTAGCGAGTGGCAGAGTTCATGCTCTTATGAGTTACACTAAACATTCTTCTCAAGGATGCCATCTGCTCTGAAGATAAAAGTCCAAAATCCTTATCATGCATGCAAGGGCCTGTAGGGTTGCACCCCTGCCTCCATCTCTCTATCCCATCTCCTCTCTCTCTTTCATTCTTCTCAAGTTCACAGCAAGGACTGAGAGTTTTTTGTTTTTTTTTTGTTTTTTTTTTGAGACCAAGTCTCACTCTGTTGCCAGGCTGGAGTGCAATAGCATGATCTTGGCTCACTGCAACCTCTGCCTCCTGGGTTCAAGTTCTCCTCCTGCCTCAGCCTCCAGAGTAGCTGGGACTATAGGCACGCACCACCACACCCAGGCAATTTTTGTAGTTTTGGTAGAGACGGGGTTTTACCATGTTGGCCAGGCTGGTCTCAAACTCCTGACCTCAAGTGATCCTCCCGCCTTAGCCTCCCAAACAAAGTGCTGGGATTATAGGTGTGGACAAATGGGCCCGGCCAGGACTGGAATTTTTTAAAACATCCTCACAGTCTCAGAGCTTCTTCCTGCCTCAGGACCTTTGCATGGGCTCTTCCCTCTGCCTAGAACACGGCTGTCCCCCATTTTTCAATGTTGCTTCCTCAGAAAAGCTTTCCGTAAGCCCCAGACCAGGTCAGCTTCCCTGTGTTATGCTGTTATTGTCACCTGTACTTTTTCTTTGTAGTACTTATGACAATTGTAATAAACTATGTGTATTATTTTATGGCCAATGTCTGCTTTCCCCCACAGACAGCAAGCTCCAAGAGTGCAGGAAGCTTTGTTTCCCTAGGACATTGCCTGGAAAACTGATGTTCAATACAGTGATGGGTTGAAAGAACAAACAAAATAAAGAACAGAGAATAAATGAATGAAGATATTGTGCTACTCTTCAGCTGTCTGTCCAGCCAAGAGGCACATTTCCTGGTATAATACCTTTTTTCTAAGGAGAACGTCTCACACTTTAAGTGTATGCACAAATCACTTGGGAATCTTGTTAAAATTTCGGATTGGATTCAGTAGCCTCAGGTGGGACCTGAGAGCCTGCATTTTGGACAAGCTCCAGGTGATGATGGTGATGCTGGTCCTGGAGCCTTACTCAAAGCAGCAAGTATTTAAACCATCTCTCACCTCGGTCTCTCTTTCATGAATGTGTCTTTCAAGTTTCTTCCCCTACCTGCTGATGGCACCCAGTTATTAAAAGAGGGCTTTCTGTGAACTTCTGCAGTGAGTGAAGAGTGCCTCCTCCTTGCTGCTGAATTCCTCCCACAGTCCCCCAGGGCAGGGAAGGAAACAGTCCCTCCGGTCCCTTTATCCTGTCTTATTGAGGTTCTCCTTGTAGTAGCTGTTGCTTCCCAACCCATACACCCTGTCTTGTTCCATTTTCTGTTGCTATAACTTAATATCTGGGACTGGGTAATTTATTAAGAAAAAACATGTATTTCTCACAGTTCTGAAGGCTGGGAAGTCCAAGGCTGAGGGGCTGCATCTGGTGGGGCCCTTCTTGCTGTGTCATAATGTGGTGAAAGCATCACATGATGAGAGCCAGGGAGTGTGCCAGCTCAGGTTTCCTCTTCCCATAAAGCCACCAGTTCCATTATGGGTGCCCCAGCCTGATGACCTTATCTCATCTTAATTATCTCTCAAAGGCCCCACCTCCAATCAACATATGGATTTGGGAATTGGGTTTCCACAACATGAAATTTAGGGGGCACATTCAAACCATAACACCCCTTTTATCAGACTAGTACCCCAGCTCCTGGGTCCTGTGAGTCCTGAAGGCTCACCCTGTTCCCTTTCCCAGAGACTTGCCTTTGGCAGATCTGCCCCCTCTTGGAAGCTACTCTCTTCTCACTCCCATCCCCACCAGTGGCAACCAGTAGCTAGTGACTGATGTGGAAGTACAAATGCCAGTCCCCTGGCCTCAAGTGGGGGCCAATCTGTGGTACAATTCACACTCCAGAGCTTCCTGTGGATCAGGTTAAAGCTGATCTCCAGCTTCAGGTCCTTCCCCTACCATGTCCAGCTCCCTTCACTCCCCATCTGCAATAATTTACTCTCTGCAAAAATTCTGCAAGAATCTCCATCTAGGAAAGCTGACTTAAGACATCCTCTCCACCAGATCCTCTTTCTCCTCCCTAAGGAGTTCTCTACTCTCTTCTTTCTTCCCAGCCATAATGGCAGATGCAGAATGCCAGAAACTAGAAACCAGTGTGCAAATAATGGAACATACCTTGGGAAGTACAACTAAAATATCACACAGAAGAAACTCTAGCACCTTGAGCACCGTGCTGCCATCCACACTCTCAGCTGCAACCCTAGCATGGCCCTGGGGTTCTGTCTCTTACAGGGAGGCCACCCACCAAGCCAGGGAGGAATTGTGGCATGGTTTCCTTGCACACTGAATCTAAGTTACCAGCAGATGCTTTGTCCGTGAGCCTCACCTGGCCTGGCCCTGGCCTTCCCAAAGCAAAGCCCTTCCCTTGTTACCATGGTGGCCATGTGCAGGAATGGAAATACAATGGGAACAGACAGGAATCTAGAGAAAAGAAAGACATCATCTTCCACGCATTCCTGGCACCTGTTTCTTTGGCCCATTAGGAAACCCACACCCTCTTCCCCCAGCCTATCAGCTGCCCACATTCTGGGACCCAGGATCTTCAGAAGTGCTTTTGATCCCTGCTATGTGTATGCATATGTGTATGTGTATGTGTATGTGTATGTGTATGTGTATGTGTATGTGTATGCGTATGTGTATGTGTAGACATACAGCTGGAGGCAGTGAGGGAAGTGAATGTGCCCACAGGCCCAGGGGCAGTGGAGGAAAGGGGGAAGAATGGTGAAAGGAGAGGGTTAAGGAGCTGGCAGCCACACAAACACCTTCCACACTGCACTCCTTGCCATTTCTTTTCCGTGAATTTAAATGCATTCTGTCACACTGAGTTATGTCACCCGGAGGAAATGCCCAACTCGGCGACGTTTTTAAAGATTATTTTTTAGATCACCTATCACTATCCATTTGAGGAACGATTGTTCAATCTGAAAAAAATAAATTCAAAACTGTCCCCATCTAAGCAAGATGGAAAAATAACTTTCCCTATTCTTTTATTTTCTTTCTTTTTTTTAAGAAGGTTTCTTTCTGAAGGACAGGTTTGAAAATCAGTTTTCACCTTGGCATCTGGCTGGATTTAAGCACGTCTGTAATCCTTGTCATACGAGTAAACAAATGAATGGACAGCCAGCTGTGTGACCTCAGGCCATTCATTTCACCTCTCTGAGCCTTAATCTCCTCAATTGTTACACTGAGATAACAATACCGACCATGACCATCAAATGAGATGATGTCCAGGACAGTCCTTGAGTGTGTAAGGTGTCTGTTCCACTAAAGTGTCAATTCCTCAAGGGCAGGGAGCAGGCTCAGGCCAATTCTGCCCTCCCAATGGAGCTTGTATAGGACCTGGCTCACAAGAAGTGCTTAATACATGTCAGATGGATGAATGGTTCAATGGATGATGGTTTGGTGGTTGGATGTCTGGACATCCAGAGAAAGGGATGCATGATACAGGGATGGATGGATGAAACAGTAGGCTGAAAAATAGTTTTCAAAATAGCAAACAAATAATCCCAAAAAAAGCCTTTATTTGTAGTGTTCTCCAATTTCCATGGCATAAATGTTCCCACCATGGCTGATGTCAAGCCACCAAGTGACATCATTAAATGCAGAGTCAGAAACAGACAGGCACAATCAGCTCTTAAGAGACTGTGGAAGCCACCTCCCACACCCAACAGATGGGTGGGTGAGTGGATGGATGGAAGGAAAGAAGGAAGGAAGGAAGGAAGGAAGGAAGGAAGGAAGGAAGGAAGGAAGGAAGGAAGGAAGAAGGAAGGAAGGAAGGAAGGAAGAAGGAAGGAAGGAAGGAAATGAGGGAGGGAGGGAGTCAGGAAGGGAGGAAGGGAGGGATGGAGGGAGGGAGAGATAAGACAGGAAAGGTGGGGAAAAGGAAAGAGGAAGAGAATAGAGCCAGAATAGATGTTTACCATAGAAAAGAAAAGAAAAATACTCAGGGACCAAAGGGAGTGCCAGGAAGAGAAAAACTCAAAGTGGTAGGAAACCTCGGCTCCCCAGCCCTCATCATGGACCATGTCTGAGTCCACCCATCTCCTGGAGTAAATTATTTCTTCTTAAGAACTGATTGGAGAGGGAGCTACTTAGTCCAGGACAATGCTCCTCAATTATTTTTAAGAATTAGAGGCCAGGTGTGGTGGCTCATGCCTGTAATACCAGCATTTAGTGAGGCTGAGGCGAAAGGATTGCTTGAGCTCAGAAGTTCAAGACTAGCCTAGGCAATATAGCAAGACCCTGTCCCTACAAAAAAAAAAAAAAATTAATTAGCTGAGCTTGGTGGTGTGCACTTGTGGTCCTAGCTACTTGGGAGGCTGAGGTGGGAGGATCGCTTGAGCCCAGGAGGTTGAGGCTGCAGTGAGCTGTGATTGTGTCACTGCACTCTAGCCTGAGTGACATAGTGAGATCCTGTCTCAAAAAAAAAAAAAAAAAAATAGGAACCATTTTTCAAATGAAATCTTACTTGGAAGCTCAATAATAATTATAGCTGGTATTTACTGAGCATTTACTATGTACCAGGTATAGTCTAAGTGCATTACATGGAGTACCCCATGATCCTCCTGACAGCCAAGCGAGACAGATGCTCTTACTATCCCATTTACCAGTGTGGTCAAAGCACTTGTCCAAGTTCACATAACAAGCAGAAGATCCAGAATTTAAGCCCAGGTGGTGACAGCAGTCCTAACCACTCTGTTCTCCTGCCCTAACAGATCAAAAGGAAAAGAAATGGCTGCCCCGCTGAACTGTCCCTGAAGGACCTAAGCCCAGCAACTCAGAGGCCCCACACAGAGCCAGTTTCTTGGAAAAGAAGCAGGAAGAACAAGTGCCAATCCTGGTTCTGCCCATAGCTGGCTGTGTGTCCTTGGGAAAACCTCTGGCCCTCTCTGAGCCTTGGTTCTCTCACTTATAAAACAAGCAGTCATCTTTATAAATGAGAGAACCGAGGCTCAGACAGGCCCAGAGGGGATTGAAGTGAGCCCCTTCAACCTCCTGGGCTCAAGTGATCCTCCTACCTCAGCCTCCTGAGTAGCTGGGACCACAGGTGCACACAGATGGCCAGAGGGGGCCATGGTGAGGGACTGGTGATAGAGCCCCAAGGCTCAGCAGGTTGTCCCTCCCTCCCTCCCTCCTCCCTTCCTCCCTCCCTCCTCCCTTCCTCCCTCCCTCCCTCCTTCCCTCCCTCCTTCCCTCCCTTTCTATAGCCATTATAGATGATGCATTGGACAATTCTCCTCACAAGAAGGGTCTGGAGGCCTTCAGAAAAGAATAACTCAAGTAAGCCACGCTGTATAGCTTTTATATACCTCTGGGGCACCAGGACACATTTGATTTATAATAAAATGCATCTACTTTTGAGCTTATATGACATTCTTGGAAAACCCTGATAGTAGTCATATCTCTAATTAAATTAAATCTTGTCGGGCTCATTTTCTTCTCAAGGATAGTTATTTTTACAGTCATTTTTGTTAATGCACAGTAATAGTAACTTAGTTTCTAGCACTGCCTTCATGTACAATTTTACAACTATGCATGCAATTAAATGTGTTTTTATGGGGAAGAAAAACAACAACAAAGAGCAAAACCAAACAAGTTGGTCAGCCTGGCTGAGTATTATGGTCTATGCGACTCCTATCCCTTTGCAAATCTGAAGAAGAAATACAGATTATTCTCCCCAGAGAAATGCAACACTTACTAAACTTTGGATATAACTATGGGAGGGGAGGCATGAGGGGGACACAAGCCCCAGGAGCTAGGATAAAGGACGGTTTTTGCCCGGACAAGAATGTCTCTGAGGTCCCAGGTAATTCTTCAGGTCCACAATTCAATGTCCTTAATCAATGCAGAAAAACAGCCCAAAGCCACGCAGACACCACCTGAGATTTTTAACATGAAGAATGCTCCTGATAAATAAAACTCTTAATGAAATACAAGCAATTAACCTAAAAGTTCTATCAAATGCAGCCTGTCACTCAGCAGCCTGACACTTAATTGAATTTCTCTTTCCACCCCCGGCTCCCTTTCCCTGATAAACAAATTCATTCACTGCAGATCAAGTTTCCCTAACCCAGAAACCAACGATAGTCAATCAACTAATTGACACAACAAAGACTTCTATTTTTTTAAGTTCCCCTAATTAAAGTGGAAATGAAATTTTATAATACTCTGGTGCCTGGTATTAATTACTCTGTGGTTAACCCTCTCCCTCCTCCTCAGGGACCTGGCAGCAGATAGTGGAGGATCGGGAAGTCCCAGACCCAGACACAAGTCCAAGTTCCAGCTCTATCCTGAGTTCACTGTGTGATCTGGAGAATTTGCTTCCCTTCTCTGTTTTCCATCAATTGTAACACAAGGGATAGAACTAGATGACTGCCAAGGCTGCTTCTGGCTCTAACTTACATTTTATGATCCAGAGGACAGCATCATGGCATAGTTCTCTCTCTGTGACTCACAGGTTTGCCAGCACAGCTGCCAGAAGCTCTCTCGCAGCAGAAAACCAAAAATACAGCCCATTTACTTCAACAGGCTCCCTCTACCTGACAAATGCAGCTGCCAGGAATGTATCCACTGCTCTTCCCCGGCATCCATCCCCACATTCCCAGGTACACCCCTGATACACACACGTTCATACAAACCTCTCTTTGAAGCACACTCCTTCACACTCTCATCTCTCTCACACATGCACACACACAAATACATCAAGACCAGGTGCACACACACAAGACACACCCTCATGCAGGCACACCTGCATACAAACATACACCCCCTTACAGAGCAAGTCCTGTCAATCAAGGCCATTCACACGCACACAGACACACACACTACATGCTCCTGAAACACACATATTGAGATGCATGCCCCTTTAGACAGATCTCCTCAAATCTGTGCACACACGCATCTCCCTCACCCCTGACACAGAGGCACATACTTGTGTAGCCCAGACTCCTTTTTCAGGCAAATCACCTCCAACAAGGCCATGCACACACGTTTACACACTCACATGCCACACACACTCACATGAACCCCTCCTCACCATCACTGTCAAATATGAGCTTGGGCTGCGTTTGAGGATGTTATCCAATCGCAAGAAAGCTTTGGCTGGGGCAGCCCCAAAGATCTCCAAAACCTGACCGACCAGGACCTTTCCAAACTGTCTGCGTTCCAAAGTCTCTCATTCACCCAAGGGTTCCTGAGTGTCGCCGCTGTGCCCGGCACTGCATGGGGAGGAGCATGGTGAATGGGACAGACACGGTCCCTCTGGAGGCGGCTCTCTTCCTGGCAGTTCCCAGCTGCCAGGACACGTGTGCCCAGCCCAGACTCCCTAGCAGGTAGTGAGGACCCCATCCCCGGACACTGACACATCCAGGAGTCTCATTTAGAGGCAGCATTTTCATGACATCATGGCCACAGGATGGCCTTTGGGTCAGGTCTTACGAGACAAGAGAGGGTGCACCAGGCAGAGACACAGTATGAACAAAGACAGGGAGGCTGGGATCGGGGTACTGAGAGGCAGCACGATGCAGGGGTGTGGGCAGCCCAGCTCCACTGCCCGCTGCCTGCAGGGCTGGGGCAAATCACTCAACATCTCCAAGCCTCAACTACCTCACCTACAAAATGGGGACAATAGCAGTAGCTGTCAGAGAAGGACCACAAATAGAGATCGGGCAGCTACTATTTGCCAGGCACTTGGGGTTGCTGTGCAGAGCAAAGAGGGTGATGAATGCCAGCTCCTGGTGCTATGCCCAGCCTGGCAGGACCCCCAGGCACATGATGGGGTGGAATGGGCAGAAGGCCCGGACTGCCAGTGGGAAGACTGGTACCTGGAATGAATGAAGAGCATGGAGGCTGGGAGGGGCAGAGGCTGAGGCTGGAGTCGGGCTGGGAGGAGGGGGCCGTGGTGAGGGACTGGTGATGGAGCCCCCAGGCTCAAGCTGCCTATCACTCTCCACAGTCTCACACTGTCTCAGCCCCAACCTCGCCTTGTCCCAGCTCCATTCCTCAAGGGGCCCCTTCCAGGGAAGGGGTCTGGCTTCCCCTGCAGCTTTGCAAATCCAGGCTGGGAAAGTGGGGGCAGCAGGCACTTTTCTTCCCCCTTGGACCTGGAGCAGATGCTCTCCGCATCTAATGCCTTCTGTTTAGCTCATCTCTCTGTCTCTGTTTTCATGTTTTCCTCTCTCACGCTGGCTGTGTGGAGCACATCTCAGAAAATACTTGCTTTTGAAAGTTGTTGCCATAACAACCACTTCATTACACGCCAGGCCCAGTATCTCAGAAATGCAGAATCTTTCCTTAAAAGCGTGCACTGCACATCAAAGGAGAATAGGAGCTCATTATTTTTACATTATTTTGCAGGCAAATAGATATTTTCCAATACACATTTCTTTTCTAAGTTGATTTTCTTGTTCAGTGGAAATGCACATTTCTTTCTTAACGCTTTCCTGCCTGCAGGGTGCAAGGCCTCAAAACAGGGCCCGAGTTCCTCAAAACAGGAGAGAGAAAGCATTTCTTTGCTGGGCTATTCATTCCTTGGTCCTCAACACAGCAGCTTAAGACGGGTGGTTTGCTCTAACTCGCAATTTGATTGCACCTAGAAATTCTAGAAAAGGCAGGCATTGTTTATGTAGCATCCACACACTTTCACTCATCTGACTTTGTGCTAACCAAGATTTTGTAATGTGAAGCTAATTATTTAGGGAGCCAAATTAAAACCAAACCAAACAAACTTCACCATATGGGATAAAGATGTGGTCCAGGATCTTATTTTCTGAACCAGAGGGTGCTATCCAAATTTCATACTTCTCTGTGAGTGCCTAGCATGTCTCTCTCCCTCGCCAGCATGTAAACCCCATGATTTTTGTCTGTTTGGATCACGTCTTTATCACCAGCACCTAGAACAGTGCCCGAGCCTGCAGGCACTCAGTAAACATCTGCTGAATGAACCAACGAATATGCTGTGAATACTGTAACTTCTAACAATTCTGCAAAAAATGCGGTAATCAACCCCATTAGACAGATGAAGAGTTTAAAGCTCCAATAGGTTAATTTGATAATAATATTAAAAAAATAATAAGTGCTAACTTTTTGTTTGTTTTGAGACGGAGTCTCGCTCTGTCGCCCAGGCTGGAGTGCAGTGGCATGACCTTGGCTTGCTGCAACCTCTGCCTCCCAGGTTCAAGCAATTCTCCTGCCTCAGCCTCCCAAGTAGCTGGGACTACAGGCGCACGCCACCACGCCCGGCTAATTTTTTGTATTTTAGTAGAGACGGGGTTTCACTGTGTTGCCCAGGCTGGTTGTGAACTCCTGAGCTCAGGCAATCCGCCTGCCTCAGCCTCCCAAAATGCTAGGATTACAGGTGTGAGCCACCACACCCGGCCTAACTTTTAAGCTTTTTATTGAAGCATAATATGCATATAGAGAAGTGCACGTAAGTGTACTGCTCCCCCACTTTTCATAAACACCCCTGGGTAACTAACACTCAGATCAAGAAACAAAATACTTAGAGGGAGGACTGTGATCAGGACTAGCTTCAGGGGTAGCCTCACAGTAGTTCCCTAAACTGCAGCAGGTTTATCTTATGTAATCTTTTCAATGTTTTATTTAGTTTTTTTGAACCAGGGTCTGGCTCTGTCACCTAGGTTGTAGTGCAGTGCCACTATCATGACTCAGAGCAGCCTCAACCTCCTGGGCTCAAGCAATCCTCACACTTCAGCCTCCAAGTATCTGGGACTACAAGTGCGTGCCACCATGCCTAGCCAATTTTTTTTTATTTTTAGTAGAGACAAGTCTTGCTATGTTGCTCAGCCTCGTCTTGAGTTCCTGAGTTCAAGCAATCTTCCTGCCTTAGCCTCCCAAAGTGCTGGGATTACAGGCATGAGCCACCACGCTGCTATTTAATTTTTAATTGACAAATAATAATTGTATGTATTTATGGGGTACAATGTGATGTTTTGATATATGTATACATTGTAGAATAATCAAATAAGGGTATTAAACTGGCATATCCATCACCTCATATATTAACCATTTCTTTGTGGTATGAACACTTAAAATCCTCTTTTGGCCATTTTGAAATATACAATATTTCAAAATTCACCTCCCTGCTGCATTATTTCTATCTGTTCTATTTTACAACAAAAATGGCAAATCCCCATAACCAATATCCTGACCTCTAATATCACAGATGACTTGTGCCTGTTTTGCGATTTCTATGAATGAAACTGGACGGTAAGTGCCCTTTTGTGCCTGTTTCTTCCTGTCATTAGAATGATTTTGAGGCTCATCCATGTTGTTGCATGTCGTTGACCATCATTCATTTCCCTGCCAATAGCGGCTAATTTTTCATGAGCATTTACTATGTGCTCTGTAAACCCATTTAATCCTCCCAACACTCGAATATGAAAGCAGTATTAAAAGTGATTTGCCTAGACCAGCCACGCACTGCCTGTAATCCCAGCACTTTGGGAGGCCAAGGCAGGGAGATCACTTGAGGTCAGGAGTTCAAGACCAGCCTAGCCAACATGGTGAAAACCCATCTCTCCTAAAAATACAAAAAGTAGCTGGGTGCGATGGTGCGTGCCTGTAGTCCCAACCACTTGGGAGGATGAGGTACAAGAATCACTTGAACCCAGGAGGTCAGGATTGCGGTGAGCCAAGACCGCATCACTGCACTCCAGCCTGGGTGACAGAGTGAGACTCTGTCTTTAAAAAAATAAAATAAAAATAAAAAAGCCAACCGTGGTGGCTCTCGCCTATAATCCCAGCACTTTGGGGGGCCGAGGCGGGCGGATCACAAGGTCAAGAAATTGAGACCATCCTGGCCAATATGGTGAAATCCCGTCTCTACTAAAAATACAAAAAAAGTAGCTGGCCATGGTGGCTCACGCCTGTAGTTCCAGCTATTCAGGAGGCTGAGGCAGGAGAATCACTAGAACCTGGGAGACGGAGGTGGCAGTGAGCTGAGATTGTGGTATTGCACTCCAGCCTGGGCAAAAGAGGGAGACTCTTTGCCTAGAGCCCTGCAAACAGGGAGCAGAGAATTGAACCCAGAACTTTATGATCCCAAAGCTCCAGCTTGGTTGTTGGTAAACTCTTTCCTGGGTGACTCAAGGCTATGGCTAAGAACGGTCAGTGGCTGCGCTAGGCCAGAGTAGAGCGCTCTGTGCTCTGACATTGAGCGGCCCCAGCATGCCATCCTGGCCTCGTGTAATTGCTTTGATATTTCTCCAGTTCCTGACCTCACTGACAGGCTTCCAGCTACTCCCTCCTGCTGGTGTCCATGTGCCTGCCAACAGCCATGCCATCAACTCTCACTTTACTAAAAGTAGTGGAGTTATTAGACTTGTGTACAAAACAAAAGGAAATGGCCATGAGCAAGTGCCTGCCTGTGCATGTGATTACAGGTGACGAGGTCCATGGTAGTTTGCTTCCTGAGTCCAGGCAGAAGTGTGTAGTTAGGTGAAGTGCCACTCTGGTGAGCTTAGGAAACTTTTCCTTTTGTAACTACCAGCTTAGGGGCTTGAGAGCTTCGGCCTTGTAGTATTTCTGTAGTTAGTGATGATGGTCAGTACAAACAAGGTAGCTAAAGTCACATTAGTCCCGAAATCCCACTGGACAAGGCAGCAAGGAGAAGGCCAGGTGCAGTGGCTCATGCCTGTAATCCAACATTTTGGGGGGCCAACTCAGGAGGATCACTAGAGACAGGAGTTTAAGACCAGCCTGGGCAACATAGCAAGACCCTGTCTTAACCAAAAAATAAAAATAAAAATTAGCAGGTGGCCAGAGTGGGAAGATTACTTGAGCCCAGAAGTGAGTTTGAGATTACAATCAGCTACAATTGTGCCACTGCAATCCAGCCTGGGAGACAGAGCGTGACCCTGTCTCTGGAAAAAGAAAAAAGAAGCCAGGAGCAGGACAAACACAGAAGCCCTTTGCTGCTCTCAGTTCTGAGGCAGAAACGAGTGCCGAATGGTATCTGAGAGGGACTGGTTTCTTGTCCCATGGCAGAGCTAGGGTCTGCAATCCCAAGCTTTCATGGTCTGTTCCCACTCTACTCTTCTGGAAGGTCCCCTCTCATCCCCTCCTGCCCCAAGGTCTGCCATGCATTTACCACATTTGGGGCCTGTGCAGGGAGCTGGGGATGCTTAGCACAAAAAGGACAAGGCCCAGACAGCGGCATCCCCCATAGCCTCCTGCCCCTCTGCTAAGCATCCCTGGAGCACTGCCCAGGTCTGGGTAGCACAGTCTCGCTTGAGTCCCATCCGGCCTGTCCACCCCTCCGTCCAAGCACCACTCACTCTACTGAGCACTTGTTGTCTCTCAAATGTTTTTAATGAAAGACTAAATCTTCTCCCCATCTCCTTACTGCTCTTGGAAGAAACCAATTTTGTGTCTCTTAACCAAAACATTCCTAATTACCTATATTAATGTCTGTTCTCTGCATTCTCTCCTGAGCCAGTTTTTAACATCTTACTGGTCCCTTCATTAATTAATGAGCTTAAAAATCTTTGGCACACATTTGAAAAAAAAAAAAAAAAGAGTGAATCTATGCCTTTGGAACTTTTGCCATGAGCGTGTGCACCCCGCCTTCCTGGGTTTCACACTCCCCTAGACCCAGGGCCTGATGCCAGAGAGAGCCTCTCTTCATGAATAAGGACAGCTCCTTGCTTGTTTTCTGACACTTTTTGCAGCAGCCCCGATGGCTGTGCTGTAAAAAGCCACTCCACCCTGGGCCCAGAGCGTACGTTTGGCAACTGTGTTCCTTTAATGGATGCACACGTGTCTATTGTGAGTACAAACATAATGGTCTCCATGGAGATATGGTCACGATGACTAATTAGACAAAAGACAGTGTATCTCAAGCCTTGAAAGACATCATGGATGTCATAAACGAACATCGTCTTATTTGGTTGCTGTATTCCTTCTCATTTCTCCCTAGAAACGTCAATACGTGGTCCCTAGCAACATGACCTTATTATGAAGTCATACTTTTTTTTTTTTTTTTTTTTTGAGAAGGAGTTTTGCTCTTGTCACCCAGGCTGGAGTGCAATGGCACAATCTTGGCTTACTGCAACCTCCGTCTCCTGGGTTCAAGCCATTCTCCTGCCTCAGCCTCCCATGTAGCTGGGACTACAGGCGTGCACCACCGTGCCTGGCTAATTTTTGTATTTTTAGTAGAGACGGGGTTTCACCATGTTGGCCAGGCTGGTCTCGAACTCTTGTCTCAGGTGATCCACCCGCTTCAGCCTCCCAAAGTGCTGGAATTACAGATGTGAGCCACCACGCCCGGCCTGAAGTCATACTCTTTAGCCACCTGGTCAGAACCTTTCAGATCCTCAACTGCAGGATTCCAATCCTGGCACACATTCCCAAGGCAGCCATGGGGCACTCATTCATGGCTGGCATTTCCCGACTGGGCTGTCCAACTACAGCCCTGCCTGCTCAGTCTTATGATGGCTGCTAAGGGGACCAGGGATGCTCCAAGCTACGGGGCCCTCACAGCTCCTTCCATCGCACCAGCCTGACTCAGCCATTGGCTGCCCCACTGGGCTCACCCCAATACTGATTTGTTTCAGGATGCCAGATGGGATTTTTCTTATTGTGCCCCTCCCCAACAAGGCTGGGGCAATGAGTATTAAATATCCTGCGTTCTGGTTTTGGTTTTTGTTTTTGAGACGCAGTCTTACTCTGTTGCCCAGGCTAGAGTGCAGTGGCACCATCTTGAATCACTGCAACCTCCGCCTCCTGGGTTCAAGTGATTCTCATGCCTCAGCCTCCTGAGTAGCTGGGACTACAGGTGCCCACCACCATGCCTGGCTAATTTTTGTGTTTTTAATAGAGACGGGGTTTCACCGTTTTGGCCAGGATGGTCTCAAACTCCTGACCTCAAGTGATCCTCCTGCCTCAGCCTCCCACTGTGCTGGGATTACAGGCGTGAGCCATCACCCCGCGTCTGAGTTTTTGTGTTTTAAGGGACAAGGCTTTGCTCTGTCATCCAGGATGGAGAGCAGTGGCACAATCACAACTCACTGCAGCCTCAAATTCCTGGGCTCAAGCAACCTTCCCGCCTCAGCCTCCCAAGTAGCTGGGATTACAGGTGTGTGCTACCATGCCCAGCTGACTATCCCACATTCTAAAGGGAAGCTATCCTTCTCCCCAGGGAAGTGCAATCCTAGCATATTTTCACACCCTCAGAAGTGAGAACGTATTTCTTCCAGAAATATGCACTGCCCCAATATGCTTTTCCACTTTCCTGCCCCTCATCCCACCATGATCCCAGGCTAAAGGAAAAATGTTAAGAACAAAAAATATCTGGACCTCAAACTATGGCAAAATCTATCTCAGACACACTGAGACACTGAGAAATGAGTCCAAGTTCACACTGTATAACAGCAAAAAGAATATTTGAACAGAAATGCCCACGCACAAGTAAGAAACTTATGGAAACTATGCACACACACTCCCACCAAAACCCCCAAGAAAAAAAGCACCCAAAAGACAAAGAATCCAGCCTAGAAGAAGATATAACCCCAAAACTGGAAGAAAACTTCACATAGGTGCTCTCTGCTATAAAACGACGGAAAAAGAACAGGAATTTGGTAAAACAAACTTTCAAAGATGAGTTCATTAAACAACAGAATGACACACAAAAGAGAGACCTAAGGAAACAAATTGAAATAAATAACATTACAGAAGTCCCAAATTAATGATAAATGTCAAAATCAGAAGAGACCCTGCTGAAAATGGAATTATGAATAGACAGATAATAGATATTAAGAAAAACAAAGATATGAAAGCAATCAGAGCCAGGCGTGGTGGCTCACACCTGTAATCCCAGCAGTTTGGGAGGCCAAGGTGGATGGATCACTTGAGGTCAGGAATTCCAGACCAGCCTGGCCAACAGGGTGAAATCCCATCTCTACTAAAAATACAAATATTAGCTGGGCATGGTGGTGCACGCCTGTAGTCCCAGCTACTCGAGAGGCTGAGGCAGGAGAATTGCTTGAACCTGGGAGGCGGAGGTTGCAGTGAGCCGAGATTGTGCCACTGCACTCCAGCCTGGCGACAGAGCAAGACTCTGACTCAAAAAAAAAAAAAAGATGTCATCAAAATTTGGAAGATTAAAAAGTGAATGAATGATTGGTAATTGGCCCAGCAAATGAGAGAAAGTTAAGTCCTATGTGTGCCTGCAGGGTGAAGAACCTGAGAACAGAAAATCTATTTGAGCCACAAAACTCTGCATCAACCAGAATCCCTCTGACAGGTGGGGTGCAAGAGAGGCTGAAAACAGAAGTGGCTGAGAGTCTGTTTGATGAGCATTTAGAACCCAGACCCCCTTTTATGAGCCTGCACAGTCAGGTAATGGTGCTCCCCACCCCCAGCAGGTGGGAAATTTACTCCCTGCAGATGTTGAAGCCAGAGACTTGAAAAGGAACACCACACACAGCCAATAATAGTTATGAGATACTGTGATGAAAACATTAGAATTAAGATTTACATTGCTTCCCCTTCACCTTCTGCCATGATTGTAAGTTTCTACGGCCTCCCCTGCCATGCGAAACTGTGAGTCTATTAAACCTCTTTTGTTTATAAATTACCCAGTCTCGGGTAGTATCTTTTTTTTTTTGAGACAGAGTCTCACTCTGTCACCCAGGCTGGAGTGCAGTGGCGTGATCTTGGCTAACTGCAACCTCCGCCTCCCAGGTTCAAGCAATTCTCCTGCCTCAGCCTCCTGTGTAGCTGGGATTACAGGAGCGCACCATCACACACAGCTAATTTTTGTATTTATAGTAGAGATGGGGTTTCACCATGTTGGTCAGACTGGTCTCAAACTCCTGACCTCATGATCCGCCTGCCTTGGCTTCCCAAAGTGCTGGGATTACAGGTGCCCAGCCTTCGGGTAGTATGTTTATAGCAGTGTGAGAATGGACTGATACAGATTATCTTCTAATTATGTGATTCTCTGGAAAAGGCAAATCTACAGGTACAGAAGGCAGATCAGTGATTGCCAGGGTCCAAGTGAGGAAGGAGGAGCCCATCAGGGGCAGAGACTGTTGGGGATGATGGAGCCACTCCACATCTTGATGGACACATGGCTAAGCTTATTCAGAACTCAGAGCACTAAGTGCGCACATCTGTGAAGGGTGCATGAGAAAAGGACAGGAATGGTGATATGGTTTGGCTGTGTCCCCACCCAAATCTCATCTTGAATCGTAGCTCCCATAATTCCCATGTGTTGTGGGAGGGACCTGGTAGGAGGTAATTGAATCATCGGAGTGGGTCTTTCCCGTGCTAGTCTCATGATAGTGAATAAGTCTCATAAGATCTGATGGTTTTATAAACGGGAGTTTCCCTGCACAATTTCTGTTCTCTTGTCTGCCGCCATGTGAGATGTGCCTTTCATGCCATGATTGTGAGGCCTTGATTGTGAGGCCTCCCCAGCCACGTGGAACTGTGAGTCCATTAAACCTTTTTTTATTTTTTTATTTTTGTAAATTGCACAGTCTCAGGTATGTTTTTATCAGCAGCATGAAAATGGACTAATACAAATGGAAAACTTGGTTACAAACTTTTCATAGAATATGCCTGTCTTCTGATTTAATGATGAACAAATTCACATTACTCTAAAAAATCCTATCATTGGATTAATTTAAGTATTTTATCTGAGAAGAATACCATTGTTAATTGTGCTTATAATAAAATACAAAGATTTGAAAAAACTATGTAACTCCAATCGCAATGTTTTTCCTAATCTCTTGTTAAATTTAGAGGGATCTTGACCAGGCGTGGTGGCTCATGCCTGTAATCCCAGCACTTTGGGAGGCCAAGGTGGGTGGATTACTGGAGGTCAGGAGTTCAAGACCAGCCTGGCCAACATGGTGAAACCCCGTCTCTACTAAAAATACAAAAATTAGCTGGGCATGGTGGTATGCACCTGTAATCCCAACTACTCGGTAGGCTGAAGCAGAAGAATCACTTGAATCCGGGAGGCAGAAGTTGCAGTGAGTCGAGATTGCACCATTGCACTCCAGCCTGGGCAAAAATAGTGAAACTCCATCTCAAAAAAAGAAAAAAAAAAAACTTAGAGGGATCTTTTAGGAACCAATTCTGTTGGTGATAATGTAATATTTATTTAAGATTCAGATTCCTTTGGTTTTGTTTCCTTGTCTTCTGTTTATGTTAAGTAAAATTACCTCTAATAACTTTTACTTTCAAAAGTATCCCATTTTATAAAAGTAGGCCTATCTATCTCTCCATCTAGAGACTCCACATAGAAACATAGCTTGAATGATGGTTTTGCAGGGAGGAAACTTGGGAGGTCCTTTGTTTTATCTATTGTATCTTTTCTAAATTTTTTGCCTTTCAAGGCATCTGAGCTTTTTTTTTTTTTTTTTTTTTTTTTTGAGACAGAGTCTGGCTCTGTTGCTCAGGCTGGAGTGCAGTGGTGCGATCTTGGCTCACTGCAACCTCTGCCACTTGGGCTCAAGTGATCCTCCCACCTCAGCCTCCTGGGTAGCTGGGACAACAGGTGCGTTCTACCATGCCTAGCTAATTTTTTTGTTTGGGTTTGTTTGTTTTTTTTTTTTGTAGAGATGGGGTTTTGCCATGTTGCCCAGGCTGGTCTTGAACTCCTGTCTCAAGCAATCCACCCACCTTGGCCTCCCAAAGTACTGGGATTACAAGCATGAGCCACCACTATGCCCAGCCTTCATCTGTGCTATTTTTATGAAAACAATAAGTCCTTCACTGACCCCACTGCAGCTGGAGTCACAGCTCTCTCCTCTCTCTTACCCATGTCCCTCTTCCTACTCCAGAGCTGTTGCCACGCTTATCCCCACCCTTTTCTGGATTCCAGTCTTGAGGGACAAGGGTTCTGTCTTGCTCCTCCCCATACCCATGGAGTGCCCTAGTGCACACAGTAGGTCCTCAACACATACAGCTCAAATAAAGGAGACCACATGCCAAGGAGAGAAACCCATCATGAGTTTGCAAAGTTAAACATCTGAGTTTTCAATCCTGAACTGGGGTGATGGTCCCGCTGTCTACTTTCCCACAAAGTGAGAGAGAAATCAAGGGATAGGGAGAATGTGGCTAAAAGCCCTTCGCTCACAAGAATGCTGGGAGACCAAACACAGCCTCCGACATCTCACACCTAACATCTGATAAGATGTCTTTCCTCCTAGCAAGAGACTGAGCCTTAGACAGGAATGCAGGGGTTGGGATTCTAGAACCATGAGTACACAAAGTTGAGAACATGACGGAGCCACTGGAGCCGGGAGGACATCGAGGTTAAAGCAGAGATGGAGCAAATAAACCCACAAGATTCCTTGGCATTCTTGAGTTGAACATGAATCACTTGTAAGCTGTCCTCAAGGACTATGATTGGGATCATTCGTTATTTCACTGAGGGATGGGTTCAAATCGTGCACTGCAGAACCGGGGGCAGGTGCTGAAGCTGAGTCCCTTAGCCAGCTAGAGAGGCAGCCACCGCCAGGGCCTCTCAGCACAGCTCTGCTCCTCTCTCTTGGTCCTATGTGTCCCCAGCTACTCCCACAAAGTGATGAAACTTTGCTTTTTGTGAGAAAGGGCCCTAAAATAAATCCAACTGCTCATGTTGGTGATGGGACAGAAGAAGAAGTGAATAAAGATTAAAGGCACCCAAAAAAATGATGATGTGGAACTACATACTGAAAAGTGATATCCAATTATCCTGAGGCTCAGATCCACCATTGGAATGCCTTCAACGTACACGCAACACAGAAACCGGAAAGTGTGACTCAGGAAACTGTCAGTGAGGTTCCTGCCATGAGCAAAGATACTTACCATAGAAAGCTCCGTTTATTCCTTTTGAGATGGAGTCTCACTCTGTTGCCCAGGCTGGAGTGCAGTGGTACGATCTTGGTTCACTACAAGCTCCACCGCCCGAGTTCAAGCAATTTTCCCATCTCAGCCTCCCGAGTACCTGGTATTACAGGCGTACCCCACTATGCCCAGCTAATTTTTGTATTTTTAGTAGAGACGAGGTTTCACAGTATTGTTCAGGCTGGTCTCAAACTCCTGACCTCAGGTGATCCACCTGCCTCGGCCTCCCAAAGTGCTGGGGTTACAGGCGTGAGCCACCGTGCCCAGCCTCAGTTTATTCCTTTATTGATCCTTCATTCAATTCAACCAATGTAACTGATGTGGTCAGGCACTAGGCTTGACTCTAAGGATGTAGCAGGGAGAGGAGCAGAGATGCGGCTTTTGTGGAGCTTATATTCTAGTGGGGAAAGAATCAACAAATACATGTCAGGAGGAGATACAATAAAATTAAGAGGGAAAAAGAATAAAGAGTGGAGGAAGTTGATATTTTATTACAGGAAGCTGATATTTTAGGTAGAGTGGTCAAGAAGAGCCTCTCTGGGATGGAGAGAATGGAGCAGAAACCGGAAGGAGGGGAGAGAGGGAGACTCATGGGTATCTGGGGCAAGAGCTCTCCAGGTAGAGGGAAAAGCAAGTGCAAAAGCCACACAGCAGAAATGTGCCTGAAGGAATAGCATGGAGGCCAGAGAGGCTGGAACGAGGTGCGCAAAAGCAGAACAGCAGGAGATGAGCCCAGAGAAGGACCAGGGCAGACCCAGTGAGGTCATGGAGGCCCTGGTAAGAACTTGGGCTTTGACTCCTGGTGGAAGGGAAACCATCGGAGGGCCTCGAGCAGAGACTTCGCCATCTGACTCAAGCCTTAACAGATCCCACAGCATAAAGAGTCACCTACAAGGTGAGCAAGTTTGGAGGAGGAAAGGAGCGAGGCTTCTGTTTCTGTCATAACCCACGTTGTTGGCTAGTGGCTTGAATAAAAGTAGCAAAGTGGAAGTGGTGAGAGGAGCTCCGATTTGGGATATTATTTGAAAAACCAGAGGCCGAGCTTGGTGGCGCACACCTCTAGTCCCAGCTACGTGAGAGGAAGATATTGTTTGGATCTGTGTCCCCGCCTAAATAGCATGTTGAATTGCAATCCCTGGGGTTGGAGGTGGGGCCTGGTGGGAGGTGACTAGATCATGAGGGTGGTCCTTCACAAATGGTTTAACAACATCCCCTTGGTACTGTTATTGTTGAGTGAGTGAGTGAGTTATTGCAAGATCTGGTTGTTTAAAAATGTGTAGCAGGCCGGGTGCGGTGGCTCACGCCTGTAATCCCAGCACTTTGGGAGGCCCAGACAAGCAGATCACGAGGTCAGGAGATCAAGAACATCCTGGCTAACACGGTGAAACCCCGTCTCTACTACAAAAATACAAAGAATTGGCCGGGTGTGGTGGCGTGCACCTGTAGTCCCAGCTACTCGGGAGGCTGAGGCAGGAGAATGGCGTGAACCCAGGAGGTGGAACTTGCAGTGAGCTGAGATCACGCCACTGCACTCCAGCCTGGGCAACAGAGCGAGACTCTGTCTCAAAAAAAAAAAAAAAAAAAAAGTGTGTAGCACTTCCCCATTTTCCACTCACTCCTACTCTGGCCATGCGATGTGTGTGCTTCTCCTTCACCTTCCACCATGACTGGAAGCTTTCTGAGGCCTCCTCAGAAGCCAAGCAGATGCCAGCATCTGTATTGCCTGCAGAATCATGTGGCAATTAAACCTCTTTTCTTTATAAATTACCCAGTCTCAGATATTTCTTTATAGCAGTGCGAGAACAGATGAATACAGAGGGTCTCTGGAGCCCAGGAGTTCGAGCCCAGGAGTGAGCCGTGGTCACACCACTGTACTCCAGCCTGGGCAACAGAGTAAGACCCTGTCTCTATAAAATTGTAATAATAATAATTTGAAAAATCATATTCATGTGTCTAGGGGATGGATCTTCAGATCCATCCCTAGAGGGTGTCAAGGGTTGAGCAAGAATGTTTACTTGTGTCAAGCCATTTATATTTATTTTAGTGTAACTTAAAATTATGCCTTATATTCTTAAATACATTACTGATGATAATTAATGGTGGCTTATGTTCAATTTCAGTTCTGTTCTCATTTTGATAAGAATAACCAGTCAGGTGGCCAGGCACAGTGGCTCATGCCTGTAATCTCATCACTTTGGGAGGCCAAGGTGTGTGGATCACTTGAGGCCATGAGTTCAAGACCAGCCTGGCCAACATGGCAAAACCCCATCCCTACTAAAATGCAAAAGTTAGCTGGCACAGTGGTGCATGCCTGTAGTTCAAGCTACTCAGGAGGCTGAGGTGGGGGGATGGCTTGAGCCCAGGAGGCAGAGCAATCACACCACTGCACAGCAGCCTGGGCAACCGAGCTAGATCCTGTCTCAAGAAAAGAAAAAAAAAAAAGAATAACCAGTCAGGGCACTATAATCTCACATGGGTAACTGACCTGTAGCCAACCCCACTGTTTGGAGTGAAGTTCAGGTCCAGACACAAGCACTTACATACTTGATGTCAGACATCCAAGGCAGGCAGTAGACGTGGGATGCTCAGGAGGATACGCCCCATGTGGCATCTGATCAAGTCTGGCTTAGGTGTAAGGACAACGTTCAGGACGAAAACTATGCCTTTCCCATTTTACCATTGAAGATGCCTTAGACAACCAATAAAGTGGACGGTGTAGGACCACAGCCCTACACAGCGACATTCTTGCATCACTCGGCTCAACCACAGGAAGTCTCACACCACTGAGTCTGACCACAGGAACGGGCAAATGAAAAGTCACGCAGCTATATGGGCAATGGAACTTCCCTGCCTCCAGTTCCTGGCCAGGAAGTGGGGGCTGGGTGGAGAAATCTGGAAGCTGCCTGCCTACCTACCAGGTCTCCACTCTGTTTTGCTATGAAGCCTCTAAGGCTTGATACCTGTTAATGGATGTATTTGTTGTGAGAAATAAATGAGATGGTGGGGTCAGTTTCCAAAGTTAACGACAGTTTGAATCAAACAGGCTTGGGCACACATGCCACCTCTGCCCCTTGCTCCCTGTGTGGCCTTGGGAAAATTACTTAGCCTCTCTGCCCCTCAGAGGTGGGAATAATGTGAGAAGGAAATGAGTGCCTGCACTTGGCCCTTAGAAAGCCCCAATCCACGTTCAGCCCTGATACCAGCTTCACGAATGTTCCCTTACAAGTCCCAGAGACGGGACTTCCTGAACGGTCCAGGTGCCTTCAGGCCGCCTTGGGTCTGTGAGTACTGGACCACTTGCATCCCCAGATTAGACCTCAAGGACTTGGAATCCCCACATCGGGCCACAGTGGATTTATGCATCTCCAGACAGGACCAAGGGACTCACGCATCCCCAGATTAAACCACTGACCCACAGGGCAAGGAAGTAGGGTGATTTGTTCTCAGTGGAGTCTGGAGAAGGAGATTTCGAGTCGCTAGACTTCATTGGTGGGGGCAGCAAATGGGGAGTGAAATAAACCAACACTCTTGGGGAACTCTAAAATGCTCAAAAGGAAACTAAAACCGAGGAGCTGAAGGTAACATCCAAAGTCACACCACCAGCAAAGGCCATAGAACAACAAAACTAGAGAAGTTCTTGGAGAGCATCTGGTCTAGCCCTTCATTTTCCAGATGAGGAAACTAAGGCCCAAAGAAAGGAGGAAGTTAACCTAAGCCACATGGTCCACTTGTGGCAAAGCCATCCCTCAGACTCAGATCCCAGATTTGAGGTCTGGCGTCCCCTCGATTCCCCAACACCAGCACCCACGTTGCACACCCTTCACCATCTAGCAGAGATCTCCCCAGGGCTGCCATGAGCTGCCCCATGACACTCCAACGAGCTGATGCAAAACATTTTGTTTTGCACCATGCCTGTGGTGACAGCTGAGTTAAACCGAATGTTCACAGTCATTATGCTCAGAAACTGAGCAAGAGTTCCATCTATTGGGGTTTCAGAATGAATCAGATTTCCAAACTCTCCTCTCTCCACCTCAGCGCATGTCTGTATATGGTAACCTTTCAAAAGTGAGTCTAATAATTAGTCATCTTGGCCTAGTTCAAGACAACAGTATGTTTTCCAATTTCACTTTGTTTTCAACAAGACAGCGATGCCAACGGTAATGTTCACTGTGGTTAAACACGCTTCTCAGCTGGTCCCTGCAGGCCGCCAAGACAGCTCTGGTCCCCGCAGTTGCCTAGTGCTTCCCCACAGCTCTCTAACCAGGCTGTACCCTCTGCCCAGATCCACCCCCACCCCCAATATTGACACCAACTGTGTACCAGGCACTACATTAGATGCTTTGGGCTCATCATTACATGTTATCCTCTTTGCAAGATAGATGGTTCTCTTGTTGCCCCATTTGAAGATGGGAAATTTGAGAACCTGAGGGTACTGGTCCTTGTCTACTGCCCACACCCCAGGTCTAGCCAGTCCCTCTCTTCCTTCCTGCTCCAACCACACTCTTCTGCCAAGGCAGTCAGCTCATTTCCACCTCAGGGCCTTTGCACATGAGATTCCTCTGTCTGAAACACTCTTCCCTCTGACTCCACCTGGTTCACTCCTTCTCACCCTCAGATCTCAATTCAAGCATAATTTCCTAAGGGAAGAATCCTTCACATCCTCAGGTTCCTAGAGCTCTTTTCATCCACACAGCACCCTATGAATCCCTCCTCCTTCAAGGCAGCTCCTATAAATTGTAATTTTATTTTAAATTTTTTGTAAAGATGGCATCTTGCTATATTGCCCAGGCTGGCCTTGAACTGCTGGCCTCAAGCAACCCTCCCACCTTGGCCTCCCAAAGTGTTGCGATTACGAGTGTGAGCCACTGCACTCAGCCTAACATGTAATTTTATATTTGAGGGATTATTTGCTGCTATCTGGCTCCTCCACACAGGCATGAATTCTAGGAGGGCAGGGATGGTGTCTGTGTTGCTCACCACTATATCTCCACACACAGAAGGGACACATGGTAAGGGTTTAGTTATCATATATTTATGGATGATGGATGGATGGGTGGTCAAATGGAGGGTGGGTAGATGCAAAATGCTTAACGAAGAATTTGCCACCCATCCAAGTAAGAGGTGGGCCCAAATGCAAGCCCAGGCTTCCGACCGGCAATCCCCCTCGGTGTGTGTGATAATCCTCCGCACACACACACACATCACCCCCAAACTCTGACCCTGGGAGACAGTGCCCACCTCCCTGGAGCAGTGTTCTCAAAACTCCCCTGACCAGCACCCCACTGTCCAAACCCCCAGCTCCCACGCCACACACCTGGAGCTTCAGGGATGCTGATTCTGTGGGTCCAGGAAGGCCCCAAACTCTACACTGTTAACAAGCACCCAGGTAATTTAGAACGGAGTGTGTCCCAGAGCTCGTTTGAGGATCTCTGGACTAAGGTGAGTCCAGGCAAACCCGAATCCCCAGGGAGAGCCGCCCAGCACCACCCCAGCCTCCCGCGTGGGAAGTGGCCGGGAGCCGCAAGCCGGGGCCGTGCTGCCCTCTGGTGGTGCATAGCGGCACTGCAGCCTCTGGGCTCCCTGAAGGAACACCGGCCGCCGGCGCCCCAAGGGCCGTGGTGTCCTGGTGGCCCACGTCGGCCTAGGTCAGCGCACCTGGGTTCCAGTCCCTGACCCTCCAGAGACCTCCCCAAGACTTTTTTTTTCTTCATAAATGGAAGATAATCAACGTTTCCCAAACTTCAGTTCTTCGGGTACCACCTTCATCATCTTGCCCATCTCATTTATACATGCTATTCTTTACTTAATTTTTCTCTGAATTGCCGGGTGTGGTGGTGGCTGTCTCCTGTAGTCCCAGCTATTCAGAAGGCTGAGGCAGGAGGATGGATCGCTTGAGCCCAAGAGTTGGAGGCTGCAGGGAGCTATGATCACCCACTGCACTTCAACTTGGGCAACAGAGCGAGACCCTGTCTCAAAAAAAATTTTTTTAATAAACGTATTTATGTATTATGATTCACGTTAAGAGAGAAATGAATACCCACAGCAAACAGAGGTGGATTTCACTTAACATAAATGGTGGGTTGGGGGAGAGGAGGGGACTTGGTGGGGAGGGGATGAAAACAAAACCAGGATTACCAAGATCTTCATAAATAAAAAGACTGTCATTTTGCAAACAAAACAAACAAGGGCTTTCCTAAGTGGTGAAACTATAAAGAACAGCAAAGAAATTAGCGTTATAAAAATTAGGATAGCCAGGCACAGTGGCTCACGCCTGTAAATCCCAGCACTTTGGGAGGCCGAGGTGGGCGGATCACTTGAGGTCAGAATATTGAGACCTTCCTGACCAACATGGTGAAACCCCGTCTCTACTAAAAATACAAAAATTAGCCCAGCGTAGTGGTGCACGCCTGTAGTCCCAGCTACTCGGGAGGCTGAGGCAGAAGAATCGCTTGAACCCGGGAGGCAAGGGTTACAGTGAGCTGAGACTGTGCCACTGCACTCCAGCCTGGGCGACAGAGCGAGACTCCATCTCAAAAAAAAAAAAAAAAAAAGGATAGTGCTTTTCTCCGGGGGTCAGGAGGCTGTCATGGGAAGAGATGGTGGGGGCCCCAGGGAACCCAGCTCTCCTTCTTTGTGTAGGATATTTTTACAGTCCTGTGTTAACCTGCACATATGAGCTTTATGCATTTTTTCCTGCATTTTTTGTGTCACAATAAAACATGTTATAGAAACAAAAAGTAACCAGTGAAATACAAGTAATTTACAAAGGCACACCTGAAAACAGGAGAGATGAGGCTAGGCGCAGCGGCTCACGCCTATAATCCCAACACTTTGGGAGGTCAAGGCAAGAGGATTGGTTGAGCCCAGAAATCTGAGACCAGCCTGAGCAACATAGCAAGATCTTGTCTCTACAAAATATCATTTAAAAATTAGCCAGGCATGGTGGCATGCATCTGTAGTCCCAGCTACTCAGGAGGGTTGCTTAAGGCAGGAGGATTGCTTAAGCTCAGGAGTTTGAGGCTGTAGTTAGCTATGATTGCACCACTGCACTCCTGCCTGGGCAACAGAGTAAGACTCTGTTTCTTAAAATAAAAGAGGGGGTGACACTGAGCAGCAGGTCAGGGGTGACACAGCTGCTCAGGGGACAGTTTCAGGGGTTAAATATCCCAGAAACAGAGTGACCATCCAGGGGGTCCTGTGTGAGAGGCAGCTCCAGGCAGCAGCCCTCCCCCCACCCCCACGCTCCTTTCTTCTTCCCTACCCTGCCCTGAGCTCCCTGTATGGAAGCTCAAAGCTCAGAGTGGATTTCTGGAGGCCAGGGTGGTGTGGTGAAAAGAGCAGGAACCCACTCTTGGGGGACTATGAGCACCCCAATCACCAGGCGGGTGGGGAAAATTGAGCTCCTTTCAGTTCAGTTATGAGTCCCAGAGACATTCATGGCTATTTACTGCTAGCATCCGTTCTGATTCGTTGATGCCTGTGCCATTCAGTTGTCAAATATGTTTACGATCAGCCCCGCTAAGATGCATTAAAACACATGTGTATTAGTCCGTTCTCACACTGCTATAAAGAACTACCTGAGACTGGGTAATTTATAAAGAGAAGAGGTTTAGGCCAGGCGTAGTGGCTCACGCCTGTAATCTCAGCACTTTAGGGGGCCGACGTGGGCGGATCACCTGAGCTCGGGAGTTCCAGACCAGCCTGACCAACATGGAGAAACCCTGTCTCTACTAAAAATAAAAAAAAATAAAAATAAATTAGCCAGGCGTGGTGGCGCATGCCTGTAATCCCAGCTACTCAGGAGGCTGACGCAGGAGAATCACTTGAACCCGGGAGGCGGAGGTTGCAGTGACCCCAGATTGTGCCATTGCACTCCAGCCTGGGCAACAAGAGCGAAACTCTGTCTAAAAAAAAAAAAAAAGAAAGAAAGAAAGAAAAGAGGTTTAATTGACTCACAGTTGCCCAGACTGTACAGGAAGCATGGCTGAAAGGCCTCAGGAAACTTACAGTCATGGCAGAAGGCAGAGGGGAAGCAGGCACATCTTCACAATGGCAGAGCCGGAGAGAGAGCGCACGAAGGGGGAAGTGCCACACACTTTCAAACCATCAGATCTCATGAGCACTCACTCCCTACCACGAGAACGCCAGTGGGAAATCCACCTCCATGATCCAACCACCTCCCACTAGGGCCCGCCTCCAATTTGACATGAGATTTGGGCAGGGACACAAACCCAAACCATATCAATATGTAATTACTGAAATTAAAACTGTCCACCAAAACACCATGAAATGTCACTCACATACCTCCAGTGGGGCACAGTGGGGCACGCAGTGCATTTTAGGACGTGGTAGGCATTACCTGACCCTGCACAGGGCGACTCTAAGAACTAAACGGGCACTCACAAGTGCTGAGCCCCACACAAAGTGTTAACGTGGTTAACACGACAGCCTTCCAGGAAGCTGGGAGCTGGGATATCCCCAGCACGGAGGACAATGCTGAGACAGACCCACAGGGCGCAGGGGCTCCCATGGGAACTCACAAGTGCTCTGCAGTTTGCCTGTCTCTCCTGCCTAAACAAGGAGCAGCTGGGGAAACTCAGGCTTGGCCAAAGCACCAACCATTCCCTCTCTCCCTCCACCACCTCCCCACCTTTTTTTTTTCCCTTCATTTTTCTCCTCTTTCTTCCAAGGAATTCAGAGTGCAGGTCCCACTATGAGTTCCCAGGCAAACCCACCTCTCCCGACTTCCTAAACTGTGAAAGGAAAATAAAACTTGGGACTCCAATTCACTCTACCCAGAGGAAAAAAATTAAGCTGAAAGCTGAGTCATGCAAGAAACCGCCTTCCCTTTTGTGCCTAAGCAGATAGGTAGAGATAAAAGGCCAGATATCTCCAATTACTCTGGTTCACCTTATCTTACTTAAAGTGCCAATTTGCTGAGTGCTAGATGAATACATAATTGACGAGTCCCCCATCTACTCCTTTTCTCTTGCAACATGTGAATTCAGTAATATGACCACACCCTCCCTCGTTCCCCTCCAGCCTGCTTTTCCCCTTTAAGTACTGACACCCTCAAAATCATCTTTGTAGAAAGGCACAGACTGTTTCTGTGATTCTGTGTTCTGTTCTTCTGGGCATGTCCTTAACTTCGGCAAAATAAACTTCTCAATTGATTGAGGTCTGTCTCAAATACTTTTAGGTTTACAAAGCCCACTCCCATTTTTACTAAATGTGTGTCCACACATTTGGGAACAAAAGACACCGGGGACTCTAAAAGCAAGGAGGAGTCGGGCACGGTGGTGACTCAGGACTGTAATCCCAGCACTCTGGGAGGCCAAGGCAGGTGGATCACCTGAGGTCACTTCAAGACCAACCTGGCCAGCGTGATGAAACCTCATCTCTACTAAAAATACAACACTTAGCCGGGAGTGGTGGTCACACCTGTAGTCCCAGCTACTCCGGAGGCTGAAGTACAAGAATCGCTTGAACCCAGGAGGCGGAGGTTGCAGTGGGCTGAGACCGTGCCACCGCACTCCAGCCTGGGAGACAGAGCAAGACCCTGTCTCCAAAATAAATAAAAGCAAGGAGGGAAGGAGAGGGGCAGGGGTTGAAAAATTACCTATCAGGTCCTGTGTTCACTGTTGGGTATTAACAGAAGCCCAAACCCATATCACACAGTATATACCCACGGAGCAAACCTGCCCACACACCCCCCCGAATCTAAAATTAAGAACATTAAAATAAATCAATATGTGTCTACACACAGAGAGGCAGCCTGGAAGACTAGACGCCAACACATTCTTTTCTTCTTCATACAATGTTTGCATTTTCCGACTTCTTTTTACAACAAAGTCTGAAAATGAGAAGCGACCACGCAGCTGTGTGTGCAGGCAATAAAGCATGGTGTTGAGCAGGAAGCCCTCCTATGAGAAGAAGGAAGTCAGGGGCTGAGTCCTCATGGTGCCCTTCAGTTGCTAAATGACCTTAGGCAAGTCCTTACCCTGTATGGGCTTCAGTTTCCCCATCTGTTCTTTAACTCAAGCCCCCCTCCACCCATCTTTCCGCCCTGCCGTGGGCCCTGGAAGGTTGGCCCCTGTGGACTGCATCACCCACACATCGTTGCTGGCTGGCTTCCAGGTTTCGGATGCTGGGAGGAGAGAGAGAAGTAGGGATATTTCTTCCTGCTTCCTTCCTTCTTCAGGTCTCATTCCGGGCAGTGGCTTAGTCCCTCAACCCCAGCTCTTGCTGGGTGGTTCTACTTTCTGTCTCCAGCTGTCAATGGACTTCAACAGCATAATCCCCTACCCCACCCCGGCAGGCTTCCCCTTGCTGCTGGTGCCTGGCAGCCTCTGCAGCCTTGGTTGGGGCTCTTTGCCCCGCCCACCTCTCCATAATAGTCCATGAAATCCATCTGAGTAGGATTCTATTCCTTGCTGGAACTCCAAGCAATACAAGGAATGAGTAAAAATACTCGTATAAATACTATGGAATGAGTATAAATTTCCCAGACTATATCTTCAGGGATAAAAACCTATTACTTTCTCTATTTCTGCATATTTAATTTATCTGAGTTTTTGTTTTTTGTTTTTTTTTTTTTGGGTCACTCTGTTGCCCAGGCTGAAGCGCAGTGGTGTGATCTCAGCTAACTGCAACCTCTGCCTCCCAGGTTCAAGTGATTCTCCTGTCTCAGCCTCCCGAGTAGCTGGGACTACAGGCACGAGCCACCGCTCCCAGCTAATTTTTGTATTTTTAGTAGAGACAGGGTTTCACCATGTTGGCCAGGCTGGTCTCAAACTCCTGACCTCAAGTGACCCACCCACCTTGGCCTCCCAAAGTGCTGGAATTACAGGCATGAGCCATCGCCCCGGCTTATCTGAGCTTTTAAGCTCCCATTTCCACTGAAGGTGGGAAACAGTTGCAAACATGAAGTACAGCAGCCACTTCACTCTACTATTCTTTAGGTAAACACTCACTGCATTCAGATTTCAGACACGCATCCGGCATGCATACACACACACACACACACACACACACACACACACTCCACCCAGAGGTGGTGCAGCTGGTGTGGGGAGGGGCTTACCTACCACGCCAGCATCTGGGGTGAGTTTCCTGGCTGGGAGGGTTCCTCGCTGACCTCCCTGGAGTCTGAGTCACCCCAGTCCCCACTGCCTCTGCAGAGGTGACTGTAGGTCTGCCATGGTCCCTGATCACCCATTCCTGGGAGCCTGAGCCCCCCAGGACAGTCATCCACCCCAGCTACGTGCACGCTCTCTCCAGGGGCATGAGAACTCTAATCTGCTCCCTCACACTGTGCAGGATCCCAGACCCCCAGGAGGCTTTCCTGAGGCCACTGCATTCCAACACCTCCCTTTGCCACTGCTGCTCCACCAAAGTGGGCTTCTCTGTGAATCTTCCGGGATCCCTACAACCTTAACATGGGTTTCTATCCCCTGAGGGATGGGGTGCCGGACTCATTCTTGGGGACCCAGCAACTCCTATCCCTAACCACACCTCCTCCATCTGCTCTTTTCCGAATCATCTCCTTTTGGGCAAGGGAACATTCTTCACTGTCACTCATTCTTCCCCACGCTGTGCTTCATGGTGTAAGTCACAAGCTCTGGGTCCCCATGGCTTTGTGTGTGCTGTGCCAAGCCAAGCTTAGGAAACTAAAAACACAAGAAACCTGCTGCAGCCTCCGCCTTCCGCGTACAAGCGATTCTCCTGCCTCAGCCTCCTCAGTAGCTGTGACTATAGGCGCGCGCCACAATGCCAGGCTAGTTTTTGTATTTTTAGTAAGAGATGGGGTTTTGCCATGTTGGCCAGGCTGCTCTCAAACTCCTGACCTCAGGTGATCCACCCATCTCGGCCTCCCAAAGTGTTGGGATGACAGGCGTGAGCCACTACGCCCGGCAACACTCTAAAATTTGACTCTCATCTCACAGGCTTCTCTGGGGTCCTCCCTTCCCTGGGATCTAAGCCTTGAGATCTACTTTTAATAATAGTGATGACCTTCAGTGGCTCTTCCAGCTGTGATCAGCTCTAAATCATTCATTTATTCAAAACAAATACTTCTTGAGCACCTGCTATGCACCAGGTGCTGTGCTGGGCACTGGAGATACAGCAATGAATTGAAAAAGACAAGGTGCATGCTTCTGGGGACTGATAGTCTACTGGGGGAGGCAGGCGTTCATCAGAAAATAGAAAGAAATAAATGTAAAATGACAGTTGTCATATAATGCCATGAAGGAAAGGCATATGAGGCTACGAGGGTAAAGAATAGAGGAATTTAATTGAGTCAGAGAGTTCAGGGGAGGCTGAGCTCCAAAGGCCAGGCAGGAGCTTCTGAACGTAAAGAAAGAAGACAACAGAAAGCAGGAGATGCCAAGGCCATGTGGTGGCAGAGAGCACGGAGCCCAGGAGTGGCCAGGATGGGCCAGTGTGGCTGGTGTGCAGAGAGGATAGGAAGGAAGCACATGCCAGGTATGGCCAGGTATGGCAGCCCTCGGAGGGTGCAGAGCCTTGTGGGCACCTGAAGGATCCTGACTAGATCTTAGTGTAGAGGAAGCAGAATGGGGACAGCCTGCCTGCATTTCTAGACCTTCCCTCAGGGTCAGGTCTAGAAGACAGAGACCAGAAGGGAGTTGGGAGACTAGTTAGTAGACTACTGCCTTAGACTAGGCGAGACATAATAGCCAATAGGACTAGAACAGTTGTGATGAGGATGAAGAGAACTGGATTGATTCAAAAGCTGTTCAGAAGTTAAGAGTAACAGGACTTGGTGATTGATTAGACATGGGGGAGGTGGAAAAGAAAGGAATCACAACTCCTGGTTTGCAGCACTGAATGGAAGTGGATGGGTGATGTCAGCAGAGGAAATGGGTGATGGTTAATTTTATTCATCAACTTGACTGGGCCACAGGGTACCCTGGGTATGCCTGTGAGAGTGTTTCTGGCTGAGATGAGCATTTGAATCAGTGAACTTGGTAAAGGAGGTGGCCCTCCCTAATGCGGATGGGCACCATCCAATCCACTGAGGGCCTGAACAGAACAAAAGGCAGAGGAAGGAGGAATTTGTCCCTTTTTTCCTAACTCACCGCTTGAGCTGAGACATTTCTCATCTTCTCCTGTCCTCCAACCAGGATTTATATCATCATCTCCCCTGCTTCTCAGGCCTTTGGACTTGAACTGAATTCTACCATCAGCTTTCCTAGGTCTCCAGTTTACAGATGGCAAATCATGGGACTTCTCAGCCTCCATAATCACGTGAGCCAATTCCTCATTTTTCCTATCCTGTTCATTCTGTTTCTCTGGAGAACCCTGACTAGTACAGATGGAGACTCTAAAACAGGACCAGGTTAGGGCAGGAAGGTCAGTTTTAGATTGGTTTGGAGAAGGTTAAGTATGAGGTATCCATGAGATGTCCAATGTGGATTCACAGGCTTGCACTAAGCAGATGGTTTAGACCTCCAGATGCATACTGGTGAGTTATCTACATCTAGACAATAAGAGAGAAGAGAAAACTAAGCTCACAGGACTCCAGCATTTGATGGCCTAGCAGCAGAGAATAAGATTGAGGAATCCAAAAAGCAAATTCAGAAATAGGGAAGAAACAGTACAGAGAAAATAAAAGCCAACAATGAAAATGCAAAAATACAGGGCTGACCACAAATAATGAGGCATGCAACCTATTGCATATGTCCAAAATAAATATTAAAGCTGAAGATACACAATATGTTAAAATAATTTTTTATTAATGACCAGGTTAGGGCAGGAAGGTCATAACCATCTGGTTCTGAAAATCCCAAATAATTTCCCCAAGTGTGAAGTATATGAAAAGGGCCAGCTATGGTGGCTCATGCCTATAATCCCAGCACTTTGGGAGGCCGAGGCAGGTGTATCACTTGAGGTTAGGAGTTCAAGACCAGCCTGGCCAACATGGTGAAATCCCGTCTCTACTAAAAATACCAAAAAAATTAGCCAGGCATGGTGGCGTGCACCTGTAATCCCAGCTACTCAGGTGGCTGAGGCAGGAAAATCGCTTGAACCCAGGAGGCGGAGGTTGCAGTGAGCCAAGATCATGCCACTGCACTCCAGCCTGGGCAACAAAGGGAGACTCCATCTCAAAAAAAAAAAAAGAAAAAGAAAGAAATACATGAAAGGAAGTAAAAGAAGAATGGCATGGGGAATCATATCTTAGACTGGACATGAGATAATGGTCAATAGTACTGGAGTAGTAGTGATGAGGATAAATTGGATAGATCCAAAAACTGTTCAGAAGTTAAGAGTTGCAGGACTTGATAATGGATTTAACATGGGGAAGGAGGAAAAGAAAGGAATCAAAACTCCTGGTTTGCAGGAGTGAATGGAAGTAGATGAGTGATGTTGTCAACCAATGAGTTGGTATTCTGGTTATTTTTATTCTTGCCATTTGATAAGTAAACAAAATGGTCTCAATATTTTTCTATTTAAAATAACTTCTGATATAATAAAGGATGTATAACTTCTAAGACACCAAAGAAAACTAATTCAAGAAAACATGGCTTGCTAAAAACAAAAAGCATAACAAGATAACAGAATTAAGACCACAGGTAACATCTGTCATAATAAATGTGCATGAGCTAAATTCATCTAAAATGCTTAGGTTGAATCAAAAAACAAAATCTAAACTACAGATTGTTAGACCTCAAAGAAGTGAGATGTTTAGTGTTTTGTTTTTGGCTTCGTGGTTATGTTTGTTTTTTTCAGTGACAGGGCCTTGCTAGGCTGCCCAGGCTGGACTTGAACTCTTGGGTTCAAGCAATCCTCCCGCCTCAGCCTCCTGAGTGGCTTCAACTACAGGCACGTGACACCGCGCCTAGCCAAAGTGAGGTTTTAATGATATATGATGGCAGCTCGCTGGAGGGAATACCCAAGTCCTACCCTGCCCATTAACCTTCCTTATGAAGTTCCAAGGAACAGATTCTCAAAAGAAACAAAAGAAAACGGAAAACATGTTTCCACATTATTATAATGACGTTGCAGACCCAACCAGAGGCTCCATGGAAACCCAAATCTGGATCTGACGGCCAGCTGTTCCAGAGAACCCCTTAGAATAGTTCTTAGAGTACATGGGTTGCCAGATTCAGCAAATAAAAATAGAAGATGCCTAGTTAAATTTGAATTTCACACAAACACTAAACTTTTCCTTTTTCTTTTCTTTTTTTTTTTTTTTTTTTTTTGAGACGTAGCTTCACTCTTGTTGTCCAGGCTGGAGTGCAATGACGTGGTCTCAGCTCACTGCAACGTCTGCCTCCTGGGTTCAAGCAATTCTCCTGCCTCAGCCTCCAGAGTAGTTGGGATTGCAGGCACCCATTAACCTTCCTCATGAAGTTCCAAGGAAGAGATTCTCAAAAGAAACAAAAGAAAATGGAAAACACGCCCAGCTAATTTTTGTATTTTTAGGAGAGACGGGGTATCAACATGTTAGTCAGGCTACTCTTGAATTCCTGACCTCAGGTGATCCACCCATCTCGGCCTCCCAAAGTGCTGGGATTACAGGCATGAGCCACCACACCCAGCCTAAACTTTTTTTAAATATAAATATGTCCCAAGCAATATTTGGGACATTGTGCTAAAGAAAACTATTCATTGTTTATCTGAAATTTAACTTGGCCTCCTGGATCGCATGTAGCAACCCAGCACACCATAACAGGTGTGTTAGAAAATAAGAGCCAAGAAAGGGGCAGATGGCCCCCTCCCAGACCCAGGAGGAGCAAAGTAAAAGAGGGAGCGACCCTCCCACCAGGAAAAGTGGGTTCCTCAATCTGGAATCCCAGGTTAGCAGCTCCTCCTGGAGAGAAGACAGAGTGAGAGCAAAGGGCAGAGTTTTCCCTCCCCATACACAAATAGCTTGTTTACAAAAAGCCCAGGGCCAATGAAATGCTACATAAAGGTTAAAAGCAAAGGGATTTCCAGATGACTGACTCTGGGATCCATTTAACTGCTCCCTGCCAAATGCTTGCTAAAATGGTCAAAGGAAAAACACAGGAAAATCTATATTCACATGTAAACCAGCGAGGAGGCCAGACACATGCTAGAAGCCCTTGAGGTGAACTGGAACATAAGGCGGACCTGGCAGAGTGAGGAACCAGCCCAGTGCTGTGTCTGGTGGAATTGGCCCACATCGACTCACTCACATTTCCACAAGGCTGAAAGACCAGGATAGCTGAAACCATAGGGCTAGAATTTACTTCTCAATTCAATCAGCTTCACTTTTGCTAAATGCGTAGTCTAGGAAAAGACTGCCCTGAGCACGGCAGTGTTTAATACGATCTTCTAGTCAGTCTTCAGTTTACAGATGAGAAGCCTGCACTGGAGGGGCACTGGTTTGCTCAAAGCCACCAGTCTATTAGGTTTTGAATCCAATTCTCCTTACCCTCTGCCACAGTGTGGCCCTCACCAGGGGAGAGGGGCCGGGAGGGGCTGGCAAGGGCTGGCAGGGGGTCCTGCCCTCCGTCTGGGATGTGTTCTCCTGCCCTGGTCTTTCAGAGGGGATCCTCCTGTTGTGCTTGAGAATGGTGGTTGCTGTGTGCTTGGGTTCCTGTACAGTCCAGCTGTGCTTAGACCATGGCTTTGTGTGGGTGGGCTTCTATAAACCACCTCTCTGGGCAGATTTCTCTAATCTCTGCTTTTTTATTTTTATTTATTTTTATTTTTTGAGACAAGGTCTAGTTCTATTGCCCAGGCTGCAGTGTAGTAGCACAATCACAGCTCACTGCAGCCTCAACCTCCTGGGCTCAAGCAATTCTCCCACCTCAGCCTCCATAGTAGGTGGGACCACAGGCGTGTACCACCACACCTGGCTAATTTTTTCATTTTTTGTAGAGATGGAGGCTTACTATGTTGCCCAGGCTAGTCTCAAACTCCTGGGCTCAAGTGATCCACCCACCTTACCCTTCCAAAGTGCTGGGATTATAGGCATGAGCCACCACTCCAGGCTAATCTCTGCCTCCTTAGCCCCCTAACCAGGCCCCCTGCCTTTCTTGCTGCTCTTAAAACCACAGGCCCCAGAGACAGAAAATAAGATGGAAACCTGTCCACATCACTTCCTTACTTGAAGCCTTCCTCAGCAACCCGTCACTTCAGCACCCAGCAAGGATGCCCTCAGGTCTGAACTCCATGTGCATTTCCACCCCTCCCCTGCCAGCCCACTTTGTAGGGGACATCTCATATATAGTCCCCAGCCCAGCCGCTCTTACTGCCTCGGTGCTTTGCTCATGCTGGTCCACCTGCCGGGAACACCCTTCCTATAGCCTGTTGGTTCCTGCTTATCCTCCAGGCCAGCTCAGTCCTTATCTGAAAGACAGCAGCCGGCTGTCCCCTCATCCTTGCACTCACTGTATCCTGATCAGAAGGATGTCTGTCTGTCTTCCCACCAGAGATCTTTGACACAAAGGTCAACACCGTAAACGCCTGAGCTCACCTGAACCTGATGTCACGAAAAGTGCAAGAGTAAGCCGGGTGCGATGGTTCATGCCTATAATCCCAGCACTTTGGGACGCTGAGATGGGGAGATCACCTGAGGTTGGCAGTTGGAGACCAGCCAGACCAACACGGCTGTATTAGTCTGTTTTCATGCTGCTGAATCACTTGAACCCGGGAGGCAGAGGTTGCAGTGAGCTGAGATCTTGCCACTGCACTCCAGCCTGGGTGACAGAGCAAGACTCCATCTCAAAAAAAAAAAAAAAAAAAAAAGGCGCAAGAGTATTTTAGTTTGGCAGGCTTGGGCTGCACCCCCAACTCTGTCACTTGCTACAGGTCTATCTCGAGGAGTGTTACTTTACCTGTTTTCCTCGCCTGTTGACAGCTGTTAAACCACTGGTAGCTTGAAATTGGCCATGGTGGGAATATTGACACCATGGAAATTGGCAGATGCTACAAATGGATGATTTTTTTTAAATGCTGGCTGTTTAAGCATTTGTGGGACTGACTACCCCGTAAGTCACCAAGTAAGAAGACATGAATCTCTAAGTTGGAGGGACCCATGGCACAAGTGGCCTGCACCCCACCTGTATCCCTGTGACTTTTCAGTGTGCTCTGGCCAGCTTCCACTTCCAGCCTCTGCAAGTAGAAATGAGGCTCTTGCTCCCAGAACTGCCCATGCCTGACAGGATGGAACTGCCAAAGACCTTATGATGCAGGGCAGGCAAGCCCCAAAGTGGAGCTCAGTCCACAAGGGTTCTTGGCTTTGCCCAGGAAAGAATTCAAGGGCCAGAGGTAAAAGAAAACAGCTTTATTGAAGAGACGGTGTTATAGCTCTGTGACTGTTCCTGCACAGCAGGGCTACCCCATTGGCAGAGAGTAGCTGCTCAGGGCACTTTTGCAATCGTATTTACACATACTTTTAATTGCATGCAGATAAAGGGGCAGTTTATGCAGAAATTTCTAAGGAAAGGGTGGTAACTTTGAGGTCATTGCTTTGAAAAGGGGTGGTAACACTGGTTGTTGCCATGGCAACAGTAAACTGACTTAACACACTGGTGGCTGTGTCAGATTGAAAGCTGCCTTCACCTTAGCCCTGTTTTAGCTAGTCCTCAATCTAGACCAGTGTTTGAGCCCCACCTCTGGAGTCAAGTCTCACCTCCTATCTCACAACCCCAGAAATAGCTTTTAACAAATGACTCTCTTGAGGGTTGGGGTGTAAATGCCCCAGCTCCCCCACCCCTTGGGTGGGGTAGTTCTGAGTTGAGTGTTTTGTATCACTTCCCACAGTTTCCCCTAAAGGCCTCAGATGCCCACTGAAGTAGACAGCTGAATCACGTGGGGGATTTTTCACACTTTGACCTTTGAAAGTCTTTACTAGTTTCCATGCTTTTCTAAATATAATTTTTGCTTGATTTTTCTTGTTACAGAAAAATATGCCCATTAAAACTTTAGAAAATACAAAAAAAGGCTGGGCGCAGTGGCTCACGCCTGTAATCCCAACACTTTGGGAGGCCGAGGGGATCGGATCACCTGAGGTTGGGAGTTTGAGACCAGCCTGACCAACATGGAGAAACCCCGTCTCTACTAAAAATACAAAAAAGTAGCCAGGTGTGGTGGCACATGCCTGTAATCCCAACTACTCGGGAGGCTGAGGCAGGAGAATTGCTGGAACCTGGGAGGTGGAGGTTGCAGTGAGCCGAGATCACGCCATTGCACTCCAACCTGGGCAACAAGAGTAGAACTCTGTCTCAAAAAAAGAAAGAAAAAAAGAAAAGAAAAGAAAATACAAAAAATTGTTATATTTTTTGACTCTTATTAGTTTTAAATATTGGTATGTGAGTACATCTATAAATGTATCTTCCTTACTCTTTCTCCTACAGCCTTACCTGCACTTCCCGAATGAACTACTTATATCTGAAATCTCATCTTAGGGTCTACTTCTGGAAGAACTCTAGCATAATACCAGTAGAACTCCACAAAACTGAAAAGCTCAAAGCAGCAGGTGGCAGAGAAGCAAATGCCACCGGGTATCACTGAGGACTAAAGCTCAGCACTGATGTTGCCCCTGCTGAAGGGGCAGGAGGGCTGGCCCATCCCATGGTGCCACAGGCTGTGGCCACATCTCACACCCTCCTGCGCTGATGTTGGAATGAGGTGTGGGTTGTTCCTGAGGTCCAGCTAACTTTGGGCTGCTACAACAAAGAGAAAAACCCTTGGGGGCATCAGTAAAGTCACTACACAGCTTCACTCCTCGGTTGGGTCCCTCAGATAACCAAGTCTCCAAGAGCAAAAGGACAGAGAATCCAGCCTGAACTGAGACAGCCTCAGCATCAGACAGAAGCCACACGGACACACTCCACTCCAGCAGAGAAGCAGCTCAGCACTCACAGATGGGCCCAGAGATGAAAAGGAAGAGGTCAACTGGCACTGTGGCTCATGCCTGTAATCCCAGCTACTCGAGAGGCTAAGGCAGAAGCCAAGAGTTCAAGACTAGCCTGGGCAACATAGTGAGACCTTGTCTCTAAAACAAATTTTAAAATCTTAGCCAGGTGTGGTGGCAGGAGGATTGGTTGAGCCCAGGAGTTCCAGGCTACAGTGAGATACGGTTGCACCACTGCACTCTAACCTAGGTGACTAAGCAAGACCCCGTCTCTAATTTTTTAAAAAAAGGAGGAAGTTGGCCAGGCATGGTGGCTTATGCCTGTAATCCCAGCACTTTGGGAAGCTGAAGCGGGCAGATCACAAGGTCAGGAGTTTGAGACCAGCCTGGCTAACATGGTGAAACCCCATCTCTACTAATGATACAAAAAAATTAGCTGGGCATGGTGGTGCATGCCTGTAATCTCAGGTACTCAGGAGGCTGAGGCAGGTGAATCACTTGAACCCGAGAGGCAGAGGTTGCAGTAAGCTGAGATCAAGCCATTGCACTCCAGCCCGGGCGACAGGGCAAGACTCTGTCTCAAAAAAAAAAGGAAGAGTTTGGCCGGGCACAGTGTCATGCTTGGAATCCCAGCACTTTGGGAGGCCAAGGCAGGTGGATTACCTGAGGTCAGGAGTTCGAGACCAGCCTGGCCAACATGGTGAAACCCCATCTCTACTAAAAATACAAAAATTAGCTGGGTATGGTGGTGGGCACCTGTAAACCCAGTTACTCAGGAGGCTGAGGAAGGAGAATCGCTTGAACCCGAGAGGCAGAGGCTGTAGTGAGCCAAGATTGCACCACTGCACTCTAGCCTTGGTGAGGCAGAGTGAGGTTATACCTGAGAAATGAGTACTGATGACCCTTAACAAATAGTTACTCCCCAAGAAATAGGAGAAAACCTTAAAACAGAGTTTTCTCAACTAGTTCCACAGGAAACTAGCTGGTAGAGGTAGCAACAGGTGCTAAAGAGAAAAGGCTGCACCTGGGAGACACTGAGTGAAGCAAAGATTCATAGTTGGCTTTTCCTTAGGCCTTCTTGGATCTGTGCTGATGTCCACTGAGATTCCCCAGGAGAAGGTACAGTATGACAATCCCCAGAGCAGCTTGTAGGACTCGCATTCCAAGCAATGCCAGCTTGGAAAAACAAGCATCATTTAATAAATAGGTATAAACAGGGAAGACATTTAATTCAAACATCTGTAAGGAAGTGACCAAAACTGATGACATTTTAGGGCACCAAGAACACCTCACAGGCACTAACAAGCCATCGTTTTCTCAGGCCACATTATCTATCCACCGTGCAATAAAAACAGAAATTAAAAACAAAAGGATAGACAACAACAACAACAAAATGAAATCACTTGGAAATTTATACCTAAATAACTTGAATCAAAGAAAGGAACAAAACTGCAGTTATGGGCCATTCAGAACATCATGACAATTGGAACTCCACGTAGTGATGCTTAGGGAATGAAACCGAAGTACGCCCCATAGCTGCAAATGTTTCTGTTATTCAACAAGGAAGACTGAAGGCAAATGAAGCATCCAACTTAAGGAGCTAGAAAATAAGCAACACGATAAACCCAGGGAGAGAAGCAGAAATACAGATAAAAACTAATGAAATAGAAAACATAAAAATCCATAGAACTGATAAATCAAAGACTTGGTTTCTTGTAAACAGCTGTAGGACACCCAGCCTTGTGGAAGCCCAATAAAGGGAGGGGTCACACGGCCAGGCACAGTGGCTCATGCTTGTAATGCCAGCACTTTGGGAGGCCGAGGCAGGCGGATCACCTGAGGTCAGGACTTTGAAACCAGCCTGGCCAACATGGCGAAACCCCATCTGTACTAAAAATACAAAAGTCATCCAGGCGTGGTGGCAGGCGCCTGTAATCCCAGCTACTCAAGAGGCTGAGATGGGAGAATTGCTTGAATCCAGGAAGTGGAGGTTGCAGTGAGCCGAGATCGCACCACTGCACTCCAGCCTGGGTGACAGAGCAAGACTCCGACTCAAAAAAAAGGTTGTGGGGTGGGCAGGGGGAGGGAGTAGGAAGCAAGTGAGCGAGACAGAACACAAAAACACATTGGAGAAGTCAAGGAAATGTAATCAAAGACACAGAGGAGAGGTTTCAGATTAGAAGAGTATTAAATGCATGCAGTGTGCTAGTCAGCTGGGAGAGTTCAGTGGAGAACACGTGTCTTCCTCAGCTCAGGCTGCCCTAAGGAAATACTACAGACTGGGTGGCTTAAACAACAGAAATTTCTTTCTCACGGTTCTGGAGGCTGCAAGTCCAAGATCAAGGTGCCAGCAAGGAAAGGTAAGGCCTTTCTTCTTGGCTTGCTGATATCAGCCTTTTTTGCTCTGTGCACACCTGGCCTTTCCTCTGTGCAGGAGTAGAGAGAGCTCTAGTGTCTCCTCCTCGTCTCCTAGGGACACCAGTCCTATCAGATCAGGGCCTCATCCTTATGACCTCATTTAAGCTTAATTGCATCCTTCAAGGCCCTGTCTCCAAAATCAGTCACATTGAGGGTTAAGGCTTGTGAAAGGAAAAACAAATCTTGGGACCCCAAAATCACTAAGCTAAAGGGAAAAGTCAAGCTGGGAACTGGTCAGGGCAAATCTGCCTCTCATTCTATTCAAAGTCTTCCCTCTGCTCACTGAGATAAATGCCTATCTGATTGCTTCCTTTGGAAAGACTAATCCGAAATGCAGAAGAATGCAACTGTTTGTCTTTTATCTGCCTATGACCTGGAAGCCCCCTCCCTACCTTTGTTGTTGTCCCGCCTTTGTTTCCAGTTGTCCCGCCTTTCCGGATGGAATTAATGTACATCTTACATATACTGATTGACATCTCATGCCTCCCTAAAATGTATAAAACCAAGCTGAGCCCCGACCACCTTGGGCACATGTCGTCAGGACCTCCTGAGGCTGTGTCACGGGGGCATCCTTAATTTTGGCAAAAGAAACTTTCTAAATCGACTGAGACCTGTCTCAGATATTTGGGAGTCACAGGCTTCAACATATGAATTTCAGAGGGACGCAATTCAATCCATAACAGCACACTTTTCTAGAAAAATGAGAATTGCCAAGAGAAGTAAAAAACCATGGAATCAACTTTAAAACTGACAGAGGACTATTTCCCAACAGGGTGTGGGTCAGAGAGTTTAGCAGACAAGTTCTCTCAGACTTTCAAAGAATGTTTGTTGGCTGTTTAAGCCATCCAGAAAACAAAAAAGAGAATGTGCTCTGATTCAGTTTACAAATCTAGCGTAGCTGTGACATGGAACCCGACAAAGACAACCAAACTTCACCCAGTCAGGCATTTTAACCAGAACCCAAGCGATTCCTGGCCACATGATAGTTTGAGAAATGCTACATGGTGCTACACTCATTGTCACTACATGAAGAGAGTTTTCTAAATAAGGTCCTTGAGTCAAAGGAGTTGGCAGGTGCCCAGACGGCTGAGACCAGAGAAGCCCTTGGGCAAGGGGCGGCCCACAGAGGCGGTCAGCATGGAGAAGCCCTGGGCCAGAGCCCAAAAGCCCATGGTGGCTACCTATGCTGTCCACACCTGTCTCCTGGACAAGGCAGGGAGACTCAAGGAGCCAGAAGTGGAGTGGCCACCCATACTAACGCCACATGCACACAGCTTGAGTTTAGCATGCTTAGGATCTCCTTTAACCTGCAGGAGGTGCCTGGGGCAGAGGGCACAGTGTTGACACTAACTGCTACAGGGTACGAGGAGGCAGTCAGCTCGGTGTGCAACCTAACAACTGAACTGTCTGGAGAGGTAGTGAGCTACCCATCGCTGTCTGACCATCCTCCAGGGACGCTCTGGGGGGCATGCCAGCCCTGGGAGAGAAGCTGGCCTGCATGACGTCAGACTCTCTCCTCGCCTGGAGACTTCAGATTCATGATGACTAATCCTCCGATGGCTGCATCCCACCCCATAATGATAATTGCTGATTCAGCTAACCAGGACATGCCATTTCTCATTTTCAGAAAACACTGTTTCTGCACACTCTGTGACCTCTCCATGCCTGTGTTACCATCTGTTGGCAGCATCTCTCAGGATGAAGATTAGCAGGGAGGGGAGTGAGAGGAAAGCAGGTCCGATCTTATTTGCAGCGCTGGTCACACATGCACAGACAGGGTTGAAAAGTTTCACACAGACAGATGTGTGTGCATCCCTAGCTCCTCTTGGGTTGCCATGGTGAGCAACCTCTCAGGTCCCAGGCTCAGAGCAGGTGCCAGGAGGAGGCCGCAGGCTTGAGGACCATTCAAGATGTCCATTAGAAGCACAAACAGCTGGGCGCGGTGGCTCATGCCTGTAATCCCAGCACTTTGGGAGACTGAGGCAGGCGAATCACGAGGTCAGGAGTTCAAGACCAGACTGGCCAACATGGTGAAACCCCATCTCTACTAAAAATACAAAAAATTAGCTGGGCATATTGGCGGGCGCCTGTAATCCCAGCTACTCAGGAGGCTGAGACAGGAGAATTGCTTGAACCCGGGAGGCAGAGGTTGCAGTAAGCCGAGATCACACCACTGCACTCCAGCCCAGGCAACAGAGTGAGACTCCATCTCAAAAAAAAAAAGAAGCACAAACAACCCCAGCCTTCCCTCTCTCCATAATGGACTGAATCTCAGCCTGCCACACTAATAGGTGCGTGGCCACAAAGAAACCTGCAACAGCAATGTCTTACTCCTCATTATGTGGATTTCAATGATGGATACAGTGCTTTCATTGTGATCTCCATATGCAGAATTGTAAAGCCTCTCTCAGCCAGGCACATGTAACCTAGGCTTTGGGAAACCCTCGCAAATAATTTTTCAAGGACAATAAACCACAAACGATCAAAGACAACCAGAATTACAGAAGCCTGAAGACTCCAGCCTGGGCCACCTCTGGTCTGAAGCATGAAAAAGACTATGGCACTAGGGATTAAAAAGTCACTGTCAGCAGGGCATGGTGGCTCATGCCTGTAATTCCCAGACCTTCGGGAGGCCAAAGTGGGAGGATCACTTGAGCACAGGAGTTCAAGACTAGCCTGAGCAACATAGAGAGACCATATCTCTACAACAAATAAAAAAATCAGCCGAGTGTCATGGCTTGCACCTGTAAGTCCCAGCAATCAGGAAGCTGAGGTGGGAGGATCACTTGAGCTCAGGAGTTTGAGATGGAGTGAGCCTAAATCTTACCACTGCACTCCAGCCTGGGTGACAGAGAGGGACTATATCCCAAAAAGAAAAAAAGAAGATTGCTATCAGCATCACTGGCAGACACTGCACCAGGCTTGGGGGTGTGGAAGAGCAGATGCTGAACTCCCTGTTAACTCCCAGTAAGGACAACACTATATATAGTTCCTTTTAAAAAATATTATTTTAGGCCAGGCGTGGTGGCTCACGCTTGTAATCCCAGCACTTTGGGAGACCGAGGTGGGCGGACCACAAGGTCAGGAGATGGAGACCATCCTGGCTAACACGGTGAAACCCCATCTCTACTAAAAATACAAAAAATTAGCCGGGCGTGGTGGCAGGCGCCTGTAGTCTCAGCTACACGGGAGGCTGAGGCAGGAGAAAGGCGTGAACCCAGGAGGCAGAGCTTGCAGTGAGCGGAGATCGCACCACGGTACTCCAGCCCGGGCGACAGTGCGAGACTCCGTCTCAAAAAAAAAAAATTATTTTAATATATTTTTTGAGACAGGGTCTCACTCTGCTTCCCAGGCTGGAGTGCAGTAACACAATTTAGGCTCACTGCAGCCTCAACTTCCCAAGCGATCCTCCCACCTCATCCTCCCGAGTAGCTGGAACTAGAGGCATGCACCACCACAGCAGGCTAATTTTTGTATTTTTTGTAGAGATACGGTTTTGCCATGTTGCCCAGGCTGGTCTCGAACTGCTGGGCTCAAGCAATCCGCCCACCTCAGCCTCCCAAAGTGCTGGGATTACAGGAGTGAGCCACTGCACCCGACCATATTTCCTTTAATAGTGGGCTGTAGGCTTGAAGAAAATGGGCTCTGTGTTACATGCATGATATGGAAGGTATAGTTTACCAAGGACACTCAGCAGAGCAAACCAGGAGCTATCCCTAGGGTGAGTGGGTTGGGGTACAGGGAACACAACTTCTTGGCCTCACATTCCTCATAGGAGCCAGCTTGGTTTGAGGCACTAGAATTCCACTGGTCTGGGGTAAGAGCCAGATCTCAAGATCTCAAGAAGCCCCAGGAAAGCACTGAGTAAGCCATTGATCTCCCCCTCTGAGCTAGGACTTTGGGTTTTCTCCCATGGGGAAGAATATGCTCCGTGTGTGTGGAGAAAAGAGAAATGAATGCTGGTGACGAGAAGGGCAGACTGGGGAAGCCCTCAGGACTTCCCAAAGTTCCCATTGTCCTCCTTCTGGGCATGTGGAAAGACCGTACCTCCTTGCTCTTTGAAGTTAGGTAGGACTTACTTTGAACCATGAAACAGTAGCAGAAGTGATGTTTATCATTTCCCGGTGGAAGCTCGCGCATGACTCTCCACATCCTCTTCCTTCTTCTAGAAGGAAGCAAGTGTTGCTATGGAGGCTCCATCAGCCTGGCTCCATTAACCACAAGGAGCAGATTCCCAATACCCCTCCCCAACCCAGAAACCTGCTTTAGACTTGAAAGTGACTCATAAGCCTTCGTTGTTTTAAGCTACTGAAGTTTTGGCACTGTACGTTATTGCAGCCTAACCTTGCCTATCCTGACTGGCACACCCAGAATAAATGGCGTAGTTATGAAAGATGCCTTTTTTTAGAATCCTTTGTCTAATCTTTTGTCTATACCTGGGTTCCCTTTACAATTTCTTACTATGACATCAGTGAGTGTCATGTTGCTAAATTGTCTGCATGTCATATGATAGTAACAAGACATCCCACATGTATGATCAGTTGCAATTATGTAACAATGTAGACAAAGCCAATCACTTCAATTCTCAAAAAAGGCTGAACACCATAGCTAGGATGTGGAGAGATGGAAAAAGTGTCATTTACAATGACAAAAAAAAAAAGAAAAAGAAAAAACCATAAAGCATCATAGATTAAATTTTTTTTAACGTGCAAAAAATAGAAAGAAAACTACAAAGCCTACCTGAAAAGACACCATCAATAGAGCTTAGTAAATGCCAGGAACCACACACACACACATACACACACACACACTCACACACACACCTTCCCCAAGGTCACATGGCTGGTAAGTGGCAGGAGGTAGAATTTGAATACAGTCGGCTTCCTTAACCACCACCAAGAATAGGATGGGTGAGCTTTTTCTATAATGGGCCAGACAGAAAACATTAGAGGTTTCTGGGTCATTTGGATTCTGTTGCAACTACTCAAATCTAGCTCAAAAGCAGCCAATGGACAATATATAAACAAATGGGTGTGGCTGTGCTTCAGTAAAACTTTATTTACAAAAGCAGATAGCCACCTGGATTTGAATCATGGGCCCATAGTTTGTTGACACATGATCTAGAATAACAAATCCTTGAAGATAGTCAAGGCTTTTGGGGGGAAAACTAATAACAAGCAGAGACTTGCTCTATCAGATATCAGCACATAAAATAAAGCTACAAAAATTATTTGGAATTGCATTATATTTATGTATCAATTTAGGGTGACTATGTAATTTATGTAATTTAGTTTACAGAGAATATTCATTTATGATTTTGAGTCTTCCTATTCAGGAATATGGTATTTCTCTACTGTCACTCAGATCTTGAGAAACAATTTAACGGGGTGGGGGGTGGGAAGGAGCTCCAGGCCAATTTTTAGAAGAAATCCTACCTAACACCAAACAGGTAAATATAATGTCAGAGGACCAAAACCACTAACACCCTGAGGTATGTGTCAATTGCGTCCATTCAGACTTTGGTCCAGTTCTGTGAGGGACAACGGCAGGGTCGACCTAAGATGGGGCGTTTTATAGGAAATGTTTCCCATGTTAAGCTGGAACACCAAAAGGCTTCACCTTCTGCGATATATGAATAGATTTAAACCCTTCCCCCACCCCCAAGGAGACTAGGCTGCTGTGGGCCTCAGCAGAGCAGAAGGGTAAAGAAAGACAGCCCTGAGAATCACATCCAAAAACCAGCCCTGGCAAAGCGCAGGGGCTCACACCTATCATCCCAGCACTTTGGGGGACTGAGGCGGGTGGATCACCTGAGGTCAGGAGTTCAAGACCAGCCTGGCCAACATGGTGAAACCCGTCTCTACTAAAAATACAAAAAATTAGCCGGGCATGATGGCGGGTGCCTGTAATCCCAGCTACTTGGGAGCCTGAGGCAGGAGAATCACTTGAACCTGGGAGGCGGAGATTGCAGTGGGCCAAGATCGCACCACTGTACTCCAGCCTGGCAACAGAGCGAGACTCTGTCTCAAAAAAAAAACAAAAACCAAAACAAAAAACAAATACGTACAGTTAAAAGACTTAAGTCACAACATACATCCATGAACAATTTTAGATGGCAGCATTCCCAAAGCCATCCACCCCTCCCAAGCAGTGCACAATAGCCTCTTCCTGATGACTTAGGCTGCCCATTGTGACCACCGGTGACTGCAGCTTGACATCATAGTATATCTGTGAGTCAAGCGGCTGTGGGTTTTTGGCTCTTGCATCTGCTATAGTTCTGTCTCGGGTGCCATTTGCTAACTCTGTTCTCTGTGTAGCTGCTTTTGGCAGCTCCTCATCTCTCTTCTAATCCACCACTCACGGTCCTACAGAACAGACCACAAGTTAAGACCGTCACCTACAGAATCCCAAGGGCCAAAACTGGGCAGAGGACAACTCCATCCTTCTTACAAAAGGGCTTCTCCACAAGAAGCATTTCCGTTAGACTCTAGCAGTGAGATACCCTACTTCAAGAATTTCTCATGGAGCCAGAAGCCTTTGAAATTTGCCCTTACGATCCTCACCACCAAATCCCACTCAGCAGATTCCAGTACCACCTGGCATCGTGCAGGAGAAAGAACCCCAAGAAAGCCAAAAAGATGGCCACCTGCAAATACAACGCCTGCCACGTGGTCCCCATCAAAAATCTGGAGGAACATGAGGCTGTTTGTGTCAACAGGAGCGCTGTGGAGGAAGAGAACACCGAGAACCCTCTGAAAGTCAGTCCTCCTAGTTCAGAGCAGAACGATGACACCCAGCAGGTCTCACCCTGCCTTCCCAGCCCCGATATCTGGAATGTCGATGGCGCTAATTGCCAGCATGTGTTTGTCCTTAAGACTTTTTTTCCTCAAAAGGTTGTTTGTGAAAATGACACGAAAGAGTCAGCAAGAGAGACCAGTCCCCAGAAGATCCTCAGACCAGGACAGTAAACTGCCAGCTGAGGAAGGAGCACACGCCTCGTAAATGCATGGAAGAACGTGCAATGCATCAGAATAAAAGACATGCAAAGTAAGCTACCCTGGGCTACCTCTTTTTTTAACCTGGCAGATTGATAAATATCAAAAGGCTTAAAATACTCTGCTGGCAAAGGTAGGGCAAAATGGGCACTTTCATAACATTGGTGAGAATGTCAGTTGGTACAACCTCCACAGAGGGCAATTTGACAATAGCTATAAACATTATCAATGCACACAGGCTTTGATTGAGCAATTCCACTTCCAGGCTTCATTCTGTAAATATAATCACACATGTGGAAAATGAGCTAAGTACTAGCTTATTCACTGCAGCATTATTTGCAGCAGCAAAAAAGTTAGAAATGAGCCAGGTGTGTTGAATCACAGCTGTAGCCTGTTACTCTGGGAGCTGAGGCGAGAGGATCGCTTGAGTTCAGCCTGGGCAACACAGTGAGATCCTGTCTTAAGCAACAAAAAAAAAGTCAAAAATGACCTAAATATCCATTAAAAGGACCTGATTAAAAATAAGTTATACTGCAGCCATACAACAAAATATTATGCCGCCTTGAAAAAAAGTGAGGAAGCTCTTTCTGTGCTGATATAGAAAGGTGGAGACACACTGTTGAGCTCAGAGGTCAGCAAACTTTTTCTGTAAAAGGCCAGATGGCCAATATCTTAGCCTTTGTCAGCCACGCAGTCTGTGTTGCAACTACTCGGCCCTGCCACTGCAACACGAGAGCAGCCACATATAATACGTAAACAAATGAACAGAGGTTCCAGTAAAATGACTTACAGCCACAGGTGGCAGGCTGGACTTGACTGGTGGGCCATGGTTTGCCAACCCCCAGTTTAACTGATAAAAACCAAGTCCAGGCTGGGCCCGGTGGCTCATGCCTGTAATCCCAGCACTTTGGGAGGCGGAGGCGGGCCAATCACCTGAGGTGTGGAGTTCGAGGCCAGCCTGGCCAACATGGCAAAACCCCATCTCTACTAAAAATACAAAACAGCCAGGCGTGTGGTGGGCACCTGTAATCCCAGCTACTCAGGAGGCTGAGGCAGGAGAATAGCTTGAACCCGGGACGCAGAGGCTGCAGTTAGCCGAGATCACTCCATTGCAATCCAACCTGGATGACAGAGCGAGACTTCGTCTCAAAAAAAAAAAAAAAAAGGAAAAAGAAAAGAAAAAACAAAAACAAGTCCAGAACAGTCTATACAGTATGGTACCATTTGGGGAGAGTTGCGGGAGAAGACATGAATATGTATATGCTTGTTTTTGCATAAAATTTCTCTTTAAGGATACTCTAGAATGGAGATCTGTCCACAAAGCCTGAAATGTTTTTTCAACCTGTTGCCTAATAGAAAAATTTCCTTGCCTCTTCACTAGAAACTGATATTGTCTGCCTCCAGGGAAGACAAGAGAGAGCCCTTCTTTACTATTGACTCTTTAGAATCTTTTACATGGGAATATATATGAATATGTTATCTGGTCAAAAATTAAACTATATTTTTTTAAACAGCAGGTAGAAGACTTAAGTCCTTTGAAAGTTTTTCAGGAGGAAATCTTAACTGTTAAGTTTTTTTTGTTTTTTTGTTGAGACAGAGTCCTCGCTCTGTCGCCCAGGCTGGTGTGCAGTGGTGCAATCATAGCTCACTGTAGCCTCAACCTCTAAGGCTCAAGCAATCCTCTCGTCAACTAGCTGGGACCACAGGCGTGCACCACCATAACTGGCTAGTTCTATTTTTTTGTAGAGATGGGGTCTCACTATGTTGCCTAGGCTCACTGCTTTTTTTTTTTTTTTTTTAAGTAATCATAACTTTGCCACCCGGCTGGCCCTTTCAACTGCTTACACGAAGTATTATAAACAAAGACTTCTTGGGGGGAAAAAAGTTCTGGATGACAGTGATTAATGAAGTGCATGAACTAGAGAACTGACATACAGGAAATAGGGGGGAAAAGTGATGTGGAGAATATATGTCTATAAACCATAGGCCAGTAGGACCAGGAAAACTTACTCTTCCTGAAACTCCCTGAATTGGGCCATAAGGGAGTGAGCCTAGTGGAAGCGCTACCCACAGGGGCTCTGTCAAGACAGAGCAAGATAGAGCTGACGTCTGTCACTATGTAGTGGCAGCCTGGAGCATTCTGTAGGTATCCTCCAAGCTCCCAAAAGGCAGCTGGCCACCAGGCAGTGGGGAAAAGCAGCCCCACCAACCCTGGGCAACAGGCAAGCCTTGCAGGTTCATGCTGAGGGTTCCTGGCAAAGAGAGTGCTGTGGAAAAGCTGTGTCTTGGGGCAGAGGGTGCTCTGGCTGGCAGAGGAAGAAGAGAGAGGAACTATATTCAGGTCAGGTGCCTTGCTGAAATAATTCCATTAAATCCAGGCCACAAAACTGAGGAGCAAGTATTTTTATTTCCAATATACACATATGAAAAGTGAGTTTCAGAAAAGCTAAATGACGGCCGGGTGTGGTGGCTCACACCTGTAATTCCAGCACTTGAGGAGGCCAAGGTGGGCAGATCACTTCAGGTCAGGAGTTCAAGGCCAACATGGCGAAACCCAGTCTCTACTAAAAATACAAAAAAATTATCTGGGCGTGGTGGTGTGTGCCTGTAATCCCAGCTCCTCGGGAGGCTGAGGCAAGAGAATCACTTGAACCCAGGAGGCAGAGGTTGTAATGAGCCGAGATTGCACCGCTGCACCCCAGCCTGGGCAATAGAGCAGAACTCCGTCTCAAAAAAAAAAAAAAAAAAAAAAAAACACCTAAATAATGTGCCTTGGGCTCCCTCCTCTCCCTCCTCTCCCTCCTCCCCTCCTCTCCCTCCTCCCCTCCTCTCCCTCCTCTCCCTCTCCCTCTCCCTGTCTCCCCACAGTCTCCCTCTGATGCCGAGCGGAGGCTGGACTGTAGTGCCGCCGTCTCGGCTCGCTGCAACCTCCCTGCCTGATTCTCCTGCTTCAGCTTGCCGAGTGCCCGGGATTGAAGGCGCACGCCACCACGCCTGACTGGTTTTTGTATTTTTTTGGTGGAGACGGGGTTTCGCCGTGTTGGCCAGGCCGGTCTCCAGCTCCTAACCGCGAGTGATCTGCTAGCCTCGGCCTCCTGAGGTGCCGGGATTGCAGACGGAGTCTTGTTCACTCAGTGCTCAACGTTGCCCAGGCTGGAGTGCAGTGGCGTGATCTCGGCTCGCTACAACCTCCACCTCCCAGCCGCCTGCCTTGGCCTCCCAAAGTGCCGAGATTGCAGCCTCTGCCCAGCTGCCACCCCGTCTGGGAAGCGAGGAGCGTCTCTGCCTGGCCGCCCATCGTCTGGGATGTGAGGAGCCCCTCTGCCCCGCGGCCCAGTCTGGGAAGTGAGGGGCGCCTCTTCCCGGCCGCCATCCCGTCTAGGAAGTGAGCAGCGTCTCTGCCCGGCCGCCCATCGTCTGAGATGTGGGGAGCGCCTCTGCCCCGCCGCCCCGTCTGGGATGTGAGGAGCGCCTCTGCCCGGCCGCGACCCCGTGTGGGAACTGAGGAGTGTCTCTGCCCGACCGCCACCCCGTCTGGGAGGTGAGGAGCGTCTCTGCCCGGCCGCCCTGTCTGAGAAGTGAGGAGCCCCTCCGCCCAGCAGCTGCCCCGTCTGGGAAATGAGGAGCGTCTCCGCCCGGCAGCCGCCCCCTCCAGGAGGTGGGGGACAGCCCCCGCCCGGCCAGCCGCCCCATCCGGGAGGGAGGTGGGGGGCAGCCCCTGCCCGGCCAGCCGCCCCGTCCGGGAGGGAGGTGGGGGGCCCCTCTGCCCGGCCGCCACCCCGTCTGGGAGGTGTACCCAGCAGCTCATTGAGAACGGGCCATGATGACGATGGCGGTTTTGTCGAGTGGAAGGGGGGGAAGTGTGGGGAAAGGAAAGAGAAATCAGATTGTTGCTGTGTCTGTGTAGAAAGAAGTAGACATGGGAGACTCCATTTTGTTCTGTACTAAGAAAAATTCTTCTGCCTTGGGATGCTGTTAATCTATGGCCTTACCCCCAACCCTGTGCTCTCTGAAACATGTGCTGTGTCCACTCAGGGTTAAATGGATTAAGGGCGGTGCAAGATGTGCTTTGTTAAACAGATGTTTGAAGGCAGCATGCTCCTTAAGAGTCATCACCACTCCCTAATCTCAAGTACCCAGGGACACAAAAACTGCGGAAGGCCGCGGGGTCCTCTGCCTAGGAAAACCAGAGACCCTTGTTCACATGTTTATCTGCTGACCTTCCCTCCACTATTGTCCTATGACCCTGCCAAATCCCCCTCTCCGAGAAACACCCAAGAATGATCAATAAATACTAAAAAAAAAAAAAAAAGAAAGAAATGAAATTAAGAGGTACTGGAATGGAGATAGAATTATAATCTACTATTTAATTATTTACCTAAAAAAATAAGAAAATGACCTAATAAAGTATTAGTCTTTACTGGGAAAATAATAATAATAATAATAATGTGCCTTGGTTCACAAAGTTAGTGCATGGCAAGTGGCCTAATTGAATCCATCCCCAGCAATTGCACTCCTAGATATGTATAAACCAGATGTGCATGAGAGTTCACCAAAACATGAGGATGACATGTGCATAACAGCACTATTTTTTTTTTAATTTAAAAGTAACCTTTAATTTCGAAAATGCAAACGTGGAGAGGGCAGACAGATCACACACAAGGCTACCACTTCACACTTGGAGGGTGGCACAGCAGCCGGGCAAAGCTGCTCCTCACTTCCCAGATGGTGTGGCAGCCAGGGAGAGGTGCTTCTTACTTCCCAGACTGTGGGGTGGCGAGGCAGAGGTGCTAACAGCACTATGTGTAATAGTCAGTCTGGAAGCAATCCACACATCCTTTAAGATAATGGGTAAATTGTGGAAGTCACACAATGAAAAACCAATATTGTAAATTTCAGAATTGAGAAGAGTAGACTTTAAATGGTCTCAACACACAAAAAAAGTATGTGAGGTGATAGATATGTGAATTAGCTTGGTTTAATCATTCTACTGTGTATGTATAAACATATCAAAACATCACATCATACCCCATAAACATATACAATTATTTGTCAATTAAAATTAAATTGGCCAGGTGTGGTGGCTCATGCCTCTAATTCATCCCGGCCCCACTTTGGGAGGCTGAGGCGGGAGGATCACTTGAGCCCATGAGTTCAAGACCAGCCTGGGCAACATAGTGAGACCATGTCTCTATAAAAACATTTAAAAAAATTAGCCGAGCGTGGTGGTGCACCTGCAGTCTGTTATTCGGGACGCCTGAGGTGGGAGGATCCCTTGAGCCCAGGATTTCAAGGCTGCAGTGAGGAAATCACATCACTACACTTCAGCCTAGATGACAGAATAAGACCATGTATAAAATAAAATAAAATATAGAAAATAAAATAGAAAATAAAACAAAATGGTCATGAGAATGAACAAATGATTACCCAGATCTACTTGGATGAATCTCACATAATGTGAAATTCTGTTGACATAATATTTAACGAAAATAAAAAGGCAAAGCAAAGCTGGTGTTTGATGTTAGGATGGCGGTTACCCTTCGTGGGTGGAGAGGGGGTTTCCAGTGCTGCTCTTGTTCTGTTGTTTGATCTGGGTGCTGGTTATGCGAGTCTGTTCACTTTGTGAAAACATATCCACAGCCACGTGGGATTCATGCACTCTTCTGTATGAATATTGCACTCCGATGGAAAGATTTTAACTGAACCTCTATCTAACGCTTATGGTTTTTTTCTATGGCACCATACTCCTACCCTGGCTGACAGGTATTGTCATTGGCCGCTGCCATCACATGTGCTGCAGCAGGGAGGCACCTGTGGCAGGGAAGCGCCGCGGGAGCTGCACACTCCATGGATCTGGTGCTCCCCAGAGGCCGCTGCGGCTGCCCAAATCTCAGCTGCCGACCCAGGCCTCCAGCTCCACAGAGCAGGCAGGAACCCTGCCCTACTGGACGGGGCTGCAGCTGCCCAAACTGCAGCTGTGGATCCAAGCCTTCCCGTGCTCTTAGGGGGGCTGGGAGCAGGCAAGATCTGCCTGTCTGGGTGCAGCTGCAGCCACCCGACTGGCGGCTGCAGACCTGGGCCTCCTGCTTCACAAAGTAGGCAGGAGCTGGGGACAAGCAGGATCCCCACCCCTTCCAAGCTGGCGGGGCGGGAGCTCCCTAGGTGCAGCTGCAGCGGCCCTCCCAAGTGCAGGACCTGGGCATCTCTGCAGCCTGCATTCTCAGGCGGGGAATGCTCCCCATCCCTGCAGGCTCAGGGGTGTCTGCTCCCGCTGCTTGGACTCTCTCCTCTCCAGGCACCTGCTCCAATCTGGGAGCAGGGTTGGGGCTGCACCCCAGGGGCCATGAATGGCAGCGGGAGTCAGATTCCTGGGCAGAAGGGGGCGAGTCCCCAGTAAGGCCCCTCCTTCAGGCCGGGGAGGGCCTGAAGGCTGGGAGCCAGCTGCCAGTCCTGAGGACCAGAGTGGGGACTTGTGGTGCCCCCTCCCTGCTGCCCATGGCCACCCACAGAGCAATCAGCATGCACTTCACCCCCTCTGAGGTCTATAATAGTCCCGGGCTCAGCCAGAGCAGGAGAGAGGACAGAGAAAGGGATGACCAGCTGCAGAGAGGAGCTACTGTCTCTGCTGGTAACTGGAGATAACGGGACAAACAGTAGCAGAGAGGAGCAACCTCCTCCAGGGCCTCCTCTCTGCTGAGAGTTAACACTGCAGACCATCTGCCTACAGACAGAAGTTACTCACTGAGGGTCTCCTGTGAACTGTTTTAACACTCAATAAAGTTTCTCTTAATCATGTTCACCTTCCACCTGTCTGCGTACCTCCTGGACACAGGACAAGAACTCGGGTAAAGGTGCCATCAGCCACAGATGTTTCTGGCCAGAAAAGTGACAACCCAAAGATCCAATAACAGTATGACACAGAGGATGGCATGGAATGGGGGATACTAAAATGCCAGACTTGCTGTCCAGATTGGGCTCAAGTCCTGACTCAACCACTGTCTACCATCTTCCCTCCCAGCACTCACCTGAAACGTGGGCACTAATTTCTCCTTTGCAGGGTATATTGTGTGTAACAAAGAAATGAGAAACTAACATGTAAAAACATACTAAGTAATAACAAACTAAGAGCCCATGTTATCTGAGCACCAAGTATGTGCCACGTTCTTCCCAATCCCTTCAACAAGTCTGAAGTTGAAGGATTCTCCCTATTTTACAGCCAAGGAGCCAAGGCTCAGTGCATTGAAGAGACACACAGCTCCCAAGAGCTAAGCTGGGTTTACACCCAAGTCTGTCTGATCCAAAGTAAGAGCTCTACCCAGGACTGCAGGAGGACCTGGGAGAGTCTGCCAGATGCCATGAGCCATATCTCTCCCCAGTGCCTTCAGCTCTGGGGAACAAGATACAGGTATGGTCACAGTGGCTTTGAACTCCAGAATCCTTCACCCCATTCATTTCCCGCAAAGTTCCTGGAACCCTAGGTCTCCTGTTTCTCCCCAACCCTGATGAGCCCATGGCTCAGTGTTGATTTTCCTCAGTGATACACCAGGGTCTGCTGAAAAAGTGGCTAATTAAGACTCCCAAACTACTCCTGGCCTATCAAAACAGGTTTGTGGCCTGCTCCTGCCCCAGTCCCTGCCTTGCTCTGAGAAGCAGGACACTTTATCTTTATCCTGGACCACGTTAAGTACTCACATGTCCCAGTTCCTCATGCCAGCATCTGTATCAGTCAGCTTCTGCTGTGTAACAAACCATCCTCAATCTTAGGGCTTAAAGCAATACTGATTTATTATTCTCATGACTTTGTGATCAGATGGGCAGTTCCTCCAGTCTGGGCCAGACCAGGTGAGGCTGGATGGTTTAGGGTGGCCTTACTCACGTCTGGAGTCTCAACCAGAACAGCTAGAATTCTCACCTCCTTCAGCAGATTCTCCCAGAGTCCCTCAGGGGCAAAGTCAACCATATGACCCACTCATGGGAATAGCTACAGGGAGCAGTGATCCCTAGGGAGCCATTGCTGGAACAATCTACCACAGCCTCTGTATCTGTGAGCCTCTCACCTCCAGGCCATGCTGGTCACCAAATGCCAGACAATCATCTGGATCTTGCCAGAATGGCAGATTCACCCTCTGCCATTTTTTTTTTCCAAGATAGCTTTGCTCTTGTTGCCCAGGCTAGAGTAAGTGCAATGGCGTGATCTTGGCTCACCGCAACCTCCGCCTCCTGGGTTCAAGAGATTCTTCTGCCTCAGCCTCCAAAGTAGCTGGGATTACAGGCATGTGCCACCATGCCTGGCTAATTTTGTATTTTTAGTAGAGATGGAGTTTTTCCATGTTGGTCAGGCTGGTCTCAAACTCCCGACCTCAGATGATCCGCCTGCCTCGGCCTCCCAAAGTGCTGGGATTACAGACATGAGCCACCACGCCCAGCCTCCCTCTGCCGTCTTAACTAAGCCTCATCTTTCCCTCCTGCCTGTCCCTCTCCCAGGCTGACCGCAGCACCCCCACTCCTGTACTACCATCCTGAACTCAGGCCCTCTGCCCCTCAGTGCTATCTGGCTAACTCTTTCTTGCTTGCCACACTAGCCTGGGAAACATCAGGCCTGGATCAATCCTCATGACCAAGTTCCCCAAACTCCTGATCAAACAGCAGCTGGGCCCCCAGCACCTCCTGAGTGGCAACCAATCTGCCTTCCCATGTGGGCTCTCCCTGTCCCCATGATGGCCAGGAGCTGTCAAATCTGACTCCTCCCCACTTTCTCTGAGCAGATGACTGGCCTCACGGTACCCCCTGCTTTACTTCAAAGTTTGTGTTCCCTCTGGCACATTTTATATCAATTGGTTGGTTTATATCTGTCTGCTTTTTAGAATTTAAGCTCCATGGCCAGGCGCAGTGGCTCACGCCTGTAATTCCAGCACTTTCGAAGGCTGAGGCACGTGGATCACAAGGTCAGGAGATCAAGACCATCCTGGCTAACACGGTGAAACCTTGTCTCTACTAAAAATGCAAAAAAAAAAAAAAAAAATTACCCGGGCATGGTGGTGGGTGTCTGTAGTCCCAGCTACTCGGGAGGCTGAGGCAGGAGAATGGTGTGAACCCAGGAAGCGGAGCTTGCGGTGAGCCAAGATCGCACCACTGCACTCCAGCCTGGGCAACAGAGCGAGACTCCATCTCAAAAAAAAAGAATTTAAGCTCCATGAGAATAAGGTAGTTTTTTGGTTTTTGTCTTTTGAGATAGGGTCTTGCTTTGTCACTCAGGCCGGAGTAGAGAGGCACAACCACAGCTCAAGAGATCCTCCCACCTCAGCTTCCTGAGTAGCTGGGACTACAGGCGTGAGCCATCATGCTATCATGCTAAGTTTTTAAAATTTTTTGTAGAGATGGGGTTTCACCATGTTGCCCAGGCTGGTCTCAAACTCCTGGGCTCAAGTGATCCTCCCACCTCAGCCTCCTAAAGTACTAAATTACAGGCATGAGCCACCACACCCAGCCTGGTTTCTATCCTTTACTGCTATATCTTCAGCACTACAACTATGCCAGACATGTGGGGGTAGGGTTGGAGGGTCCCTCAATAAATGTGGTTTTGTTTTTGTTTTTGAGACAGTGTCTCCCTCTGGTTGCCCAGGCTGGAGTGCAGTGGAATGATCTCAGCTCACTGCAGCCTCCACCTCCTGGGCTCAGGTGATTCTCCCACCTCAGCCTCTCGAGGAGCTGGGACTAAAGGCACATGCCACCATGCCCAGCTAATTTTTTGTATTTTTTTTTTTAGTAGACAGAGGGTTTCATGATGCTGCCCAAGCTTATCTCAAACTCCTGGACTCAAGCAATTTGGCCTCCTCGGCCTCCCAAAGTGTTGGGATTACAGGCGTGAGCCACCATACCCGGCCTAGTAAGTATTTATTTAATGCATGAACCAAAGAACAAGCCCACAGCACACAGAGCTCAGTGAGGATGGTATGTTAAGCTTGCTGTTACCTGCAGCCACTCTGTTCTTTACAGCCTCCTCCCTCCAGGACAGGAAAGGGCCTGAGGGCAGTCCCTGGGAATAAGCAAGACCTCAGGCAAGAGAGGGCATGGGGTACAAGCCCCTGGAGCCTCACAGGCGTCAGCTCAGAGTGTAGCCAGTCAACACCCTGCATGTGAATCACCCACTGGTGGTTTGTTAAAAATCCCTTTTTGCAGGCTCCACCCCAGGTACCTGACTCAGAGGGCCCAGGAATTTTCATCATTAGCCTGCAGCGCACTGCATTTGAGTTTGACAAAGTTGTTCCACCGAGTCTTGGTGTGAGCTATAGGAGACAAGGTAATGCAGCCTCCATCCTCACCGTGGGGCACAGGTCATCCACCTTGGGTGACCAAGGCCTGTAGGGAGCGGCCAGTGACAGAGCTTGGGGAAGAAGTTGGGGAGGGGACAGGCTCCATGCTGACAAATCACAAAAGCTCAGGGCATGAGTTAGGTGTGGTTCATCCATGGAACCTGCAGGTGCATGCAGCCCAGCCATATGGGCTGCGGGGTGCGGGGTGCAGGGTGGGAAGCACAGAGCCCCCGCCCCTCCTCAGCTTTAGATCAAGAACTGGGACACTGCCAGGACCAAGCATGGCATGCCTGCATGTGAATGGACAGGAGTAGGGGGACTGTAGGTGGGAGCTCAGCAGGGAGAAAGGGGTGTGTCTGAGGCCAGACACATCTGAACTCTGGCACCCTAATTAACTCAGTCCCCATCCCTCTAGAGTTGGCCGCATCTCTTGCCCCAGGTGAGGACCTGCCCCAAGTCCGCTCAACCTCTGTCCACAGGGATGTTCATGTGCCTGTCCCATGAAGACCGCTGCTGAAAACATCAGTTCCTCATTTAGACATTCTCAGACTTGGCATCTTCCCCTCTTCAATCCCCAGTGACTCTTCCCAACCACCTGCCAAGCACTGTGCTCTGTAGCCACAACCCTAGGGATTTAGGGCCACAAGGGCAGAGGCTCGGGCCCATCCTGGCCTCCTGCTCAGCCTTGGCCAATGGGGCTAGAGGGTTCTGCCCAGCTGCCTTCACCCCTCTTCCTCGCTTACTGGTCTGACCTGGGGGCCACGCTCAGCTTGAGGCAGGGGCTTGTTAGTGGGCAGGTGAGCCACCCAAGGCAAGGGCCAGGCAAGGCCCTACTGCACCAACCCATCGTCCTCCTCCGCCCCCAGTCTCTGCCCACCCCGCCCAACCCCATGGCTAATAGTACTCAGAGCTTTGCAGAGACGCCCACTGGGTGCAGAGACGCCCACTGGGTGCAGAGACGAGAGAAATTGCTCTCATCTCACTGTGCCCCTCTGTGGAAACAGGGTCAAGGGCTCAGCCCTGGGCTGTGCCGATAAGGCTGGCCTCTGAGGATGAGCATTCAGGTCCCTATATCCCAGAAGAGGCCCCTAGGTCACCAGGGAACCATAAGCAGGGCCCAGTAGAGAGGCAGAGTCCAGACCAGCACAAAGAGAGAGGCAATTTTATTCTTCCAAAAAAACTGCACCAAGAGAGGGTGAGCACAGGAGCACCCCTGGCCACATCCCCCATCCTAAGCAGGGTCTGAGATGAGGCCAGGCCTGACCTGGGCTTGGGAGAAGCTGACTGAGCTCCCTGTGGCCTTGGGGAGGGAACCAGGCAGACCTGGGAGTGGAACTTTGTTGTTAGCACCAGGAGCCGCCCACAGCTGGGCTCGGCGACAGGGCAGTGCATGGCCCTGTTGCCTCCACCTGAGAGTCTGGGGAGGGGCTGGTGGCAGAAGGCTCCCTGCAGGAGGTCACCTGAATGACTCGCAGATTCACAGACCCCCTCCGCCCCCACAACCCCTGTAAACATGAGAATGGGCTCGTGACACCCTCAACACCTCAGGACAAGATGAGGGTCCGAGATGTGTGGCTGGGCTTCAGGCGGCCCAGGAGCTGCCGGGCTTTCTCCTGCATGAAAAGCTGGTCCCTGGTCCCCCCGCAGGCTACCGTCTTCCAGGCACTGGACATCTGGGAGGAGGCAAGAGGGTTACATCCAGGCAGGGACTATGTGTTCCCAACAGACCCTGGTGATCCTGGCCAGGGAAGGGTAGAGTTATAAGCCTCCCTCCCCTAGAAGCCAGAGCCTTCCTATTCTCTCTCCACATTCCCTGTGACCCTGGACAAGTCACTTCCTGGCTGTGGGCTTCCTCAACTGTAAGTAGGAAGTTGGACAAGGAGACATGGCCATGCACTGCCCGCCCCGTGCAGCACCAGCCTCAAGGAGAAGCCACAGCCAGGAGGCGGCTGAGAAGGAGCAGTGAGACGGGTCAGCAGCCTGAAGCCAGCCCCTGCTTGAGGACAGACATGTACTAAGCAAACCAAATACAGGGATAATGACTTAGTTACAAGTGAAACCCAGGCCACAAAAGAGAGAATGGCAGAATGGGGGTATCTCTACAGAATGTAGGGTCAGAGAAGGCTTACCCCTAAGGAAGCAGCATTGAGACTGAAATCAGAAGAGTAAGTTAAGCAAATGCAGCCACGGGAAGTAGCAGGAAAAGCACCCAGGCAGAGGAACAGCCTATGCAAAGGCCCTGAGCTAAGAAGGCGGGCACTGCAGGACTCCCAGGGATGGCCAGCACTCAGCCCTGAGCTAAGAAGGCGGGCACTGCAGGACCCCCAGAGATGGCCACAGCACTCACAGGGGCAGGTGTCGTGAAGTGGCTTCGGGGCTTCTGGGCCACTGCTGCCTTCTCGGGCTTGGCCTGCAAGAAGCCCTGGTTGAGCAAGCTGTTGTCTTCTTTGATACCTGACAGGGTGAGGCTGGAAGAGTTTGAAGGCGCAGTTGTCGGCTGAAACCAAAACCAAGTCAAGGAGTCACCATTTTGCCAGAAGCTGTGAAAGGGAAGAAAAAAACCCGCAATCTCACCCCAGCACCACCACCTGGCTGCTGAGACCTGAAAGAGGATACACACTTTTCCAAGCCTCAGTTTCTGCTTTCAGATGGGGAGTTTACATGAGCTTAAGCTTACTTTATACTTAAAAGATTAAGCAAAGGGCCAGGAGCGGTGGCTCACGCCTGTAATCCCAGCACTTTGGGAGGCCGAGGCAGGCGGATCATGAGGTCAAGAGATCGAGACCATCCTGGGTCAACAGGGTGAAACCCCGTCTCTACTAAAAATACAAAAATTAGCTGGGTGTGGTGGTGGGCGCCTGTTGTCCCAGCTACTTGGGAGGCTGAGGCAGAAGAATGGCGCGAACCTGGGAGGAGGTGGAGCTTGCAGTGAGCCGAGATCGCACCATTGCATTCCAGCCTGGGAGACAGAGCGAGACTCCGTCTCAAAAAAAAATTAAGCAAAGAACTTAATCTTGTTCTAAAGAACTTTCTTACTTAAAAAAAAAAAAAATCAAGTAATCAAGTAAAGAAACGTGTGTGCGTTTCAGAGCCTGATTCAGTGGTGTGTCTGGAGGCACAGTCAGGTACGTGGGGGCACATCAGCCCTGGGATGGGTGCCGTGCAGCCCCCAGGCCATAATAACATAATCAATAAATGTGGAGTATTACTGAGCATTATCCAGTAATAACATACTCAATAACGTTGCCTTTGTCACATAAAGCCTCAGGAGGAGCCAAGGCTGTTCCTAGTTTTCCTGGGACCAGAAACATCCACAAGCATCATAAAGACGCAGCTTCAACCCCAAGCACAGCGGAGTTGCACAAAGCCCCTCTCACGCCTTTCCAGTCTCTCTGCTCTGCTTGGCACTGTGCCCTCCTGACTTAGGCTTGGCACCCCTTTCATAGGCTTTTAACTGGGGCTCAGGGAACCTCAAAGATCCCAGAGAGCAGTGATGGTGTCAGAACTCAAACCCAGGCCCACCTGACTCAATCTGTGCTCTTCACTCCCTGCAGTGATGTTTTTTTCTTTGCAGTAACCTGGCTGCAGGTCCCCAGCCTGTCAGAGACCCCTAGCCAGGACAACGTTTCTCTGCAAGGACCGTGAGGGCAGCAGTCTACTTGGAAGATCAGGCAACCCTTAACCTTTGTTCATGACGCCGCCATGCCTCTCACCACCTCCCCACTCTGAGCCAGGGCAAGGCAACTCACCCCATTGTGAGCAGAGAGGGATCAGCAGCATACCCTGGCTTCTGGGGACCCAGGCTCTGCACAGGCAACAACCCCCTTTCTGAGGTCGACCTGACTGTAGCACCCGGCACAGCAAGTCCACTGGCCTGGGGGCCGTATAGCACCCATCCCAGGACTGATGTGCCCAAGTGCCTGGCTATACCTTAAGACACATTACTAGGCTGGGCACGGTGACTCACGCCTGTAATCCCAGCACTCTGGGAGGCCGAGGCAGGCCGATCTCCTGAGGTGGAGAGTTCGAGACCAGCCTGACCAACATGGAGAAACCCCGTCTCTACTAAAAATATAAAATTAGCCGGGCGTGGTGATGCACACCTGTAATCCCAGCTACTTGGGAGGCTGAGGCAGGAGAACCACTTGAACTCGGGAGACGGAGGTTGCAGTGAGCTGAGATGGCACCATCGCACTCCAGCCTGGGCAACAAGAGCGAAACTCCGATTCAAAAAAAAAAAGAAAAAAAAAGACACATCACTGACCCTCTCTGGGAGGGCGCAGGAGACCCAGACGCCTGTTTTTAAAACATGTCCTAGCCGCGCAACTCTGCCAAACAAAACCTTCTGTGAGAGACAAGCAGAGCTGCTGACTGAAGCCATGAGTGGGTGCCCGGACCCACCCTCCCTGATAGCCCCTCCCTGCAGAGCCCAGGGTTCCAGAAGCCCAGTTGGAGAGTTACTACACTAACTCCACCTTGAGGGTCCTCTCCAAAACTCAACAGTTCCAAGGGGCAGAAGCCTTCCAAGGAGAACTCATCCTCCTGGGGGCAGCTCTGGAGTGGGGCATGGGTGGCTGAAGCCTTACCAAGGATAGAGACTTGGGCAGTGTGGACATCATCAGCTTCACATCCTCATCCACAATGTCAAGAGCCAGAGACTTCCGGACTTTCTTGATGGGGCTCCGCCGCAGCTAGGGGTTGGCAGATAGAAGGGGGTTAGGGTGAGTGTCTGGATTCCCCATGGTCAGCACCTGGATGGTCATGGCCATGGATGGTCACAAAACCAGGCCCTGCTGCAGTGCAGACTTGGAGCAAGGCCCAGCTAGTGGGAATCTGCTGTCAGAAGAATGGGGTGGCTGGGATAGTTAGGCCCCATGGCCCCATTAGACTCTGTACCCAAGGTAGACCCTATCCTGCCAGGTGCTGCGACAGTGAGCAGGAACATAGCATGAACCTCCACCACGAAGTGACCTGTTCTCACCCCGAATGGACCAGACACAGCCCCTCAAACAGGCCCAGCAGAGAATCACCCCAGTAACACCTAAAATAGCACCCACAGGCCAGTAATATGGGAACACAAACCCCTCAGGACAAGCCCCTCTACAATGCCTAATACAATCAAGGAATGCCCCATTCCTAACCGTGCACCTCACAGAAGCAGGTCCAGGGTCTGCTCCGATACCAGGGAGTGGTTCTGAGAGTCACACCCCCACTCTACCCAACAGTGCACTCAGCAGGGGCTGCCATGGCTCACAACCATCCCCACCAAGGAGAGGCCAGGGAGGACCCTGGAGGCCAGAGGCCAAGCTCTCTCCACGTGCACATGGGGTGCCAGCTCGGGCAAGTCCCGCCCAGGCTGACCGCCCACCTCCCCTCCTTACCTAACACCCTGTACATCCCACCGTTCCCAGCTCTCCCTTGAGGAGAGCAGTCTGGGAAAAAGGAGCACTAGGAGACTCGAAGGGATCGCGCACTGTCATGAAAGCTAACGACGCAGTGGGAGGGAGGCTGGCATAGAACGGAGGCTTGGGACAGTCCCTTCCCTGCCCCCCTGCCCAGGAGTCCCTGCAGACTCCACCTCACCTGAACCCATTCCCCCACCCCCAGCTCATGCAGCTTGACACTCAGCCAGGCACTGCCTGGCCTGGCTGGCTCATCCCGACCACCTCGCCTCCACCCAAAAGATTCCCTTGGAACCTCCCTTTCTGCAGCCCTTGGTACCCTGTGAATTCAGTCATGGTGTGTCTGTCTAGCATCTGTCTCTGCCCCCTGAACACTAAGGGGAGATCCAGTCTGGGTCGTAATCGCTGCTCCATCCACCACATCCAGCCCAGCTCCACTTGAGCAGGGTCCGAACACAATGCTGGATAAGTAAGTGAATCCTTCAAAGCAGAGCAGAGGAGGGTCCCAGAGACACTGTCCTTATCTTGTCAGTTTCCTCAACAACCACCGTGCAAAAGGGGGCAAAGGGGATATGCTACGCCCCCATTCTCCCCAGCGCCTCACTTTCTACAACCTGTCCCCAGACGCCTCCCCCATGCCACGGCTCCAATTCCCCCTGCCCAGGCTCTCCCACCCCTACCCTACTCACCCCAGGCTTCCTCTTCTGCTTCTCGGGCCTGACGTCGTCCTCGATGATGAGTTCGATGCCAGCCTCAGAGCGCAGCACCTCCTTCAAGTCCTCCTCCAGGTGCGGGGTCTGTGGCTGTGGGTAGGCATGGGGCAGCCCGCGTGAGGCACCACACTCGGGCTGTGTGTGTGTGGGACTGTGGGACCAACCCAGCTGCAACTGGGCTGTCCTGGGTAAGGCAGGAAGGAGGCCTGACACCAGAATGCAGATCTCACATGCACCATTCACAACCACTAACTGCTGCCTTGGACAAGCAGCTGATGACCTTGATTCCCAGGGGCCTGCCATGGCTGGGAGCAGCCCAGAGACGCACTGTAACCCTCACACAGCCCTGTGCAGTAACTGTCATTTTAAGCAGGTAGAAACAGAAGCTCAGAGATCAACAGCCTGGCACACAGTCACACAGCTGCTGAATTAGGATCCCGACAGCTCAAAGCCCAGGCTCACTCAACCCTTCATTCCACACTAATGGGGGCTCTCAAACCCATTTCCCTTTCTCAGGCCTGGGGGTTCCAAGGACCTCTCCAGCTTCAGGCAACAGAGAACAGGGGAGGGAGAGTGCTACCAAGAGCGAAAGGTGCGAATCACAGCCACTCCTCATAAGTCATCCGAAAAGCCCCCGCAAACTTTAATTACAGCTGCTAAGGTCATGAGATTTGCCCTCACACCTGTTTGGAGAGCACGCAGATATTTTAGTACAGAGGAGCCGAATCTCCACTGCAACAGGAAAGGAGCACTAACTAGTGCCTCACCTCGGCTCATGTAGCATGGTCCGTGGGAAGTCTGCTTGACTCAGAATCAGTTCCATGGCAGGCCCAAGGGAGCCTCAGCCCCCAGCCACCTTGGGCTTCATAGGAGGCTCCATGCAGTGGAGAGAGACAGCAGGGGGACCCGCTGCAGACCTTGTTCACAGTCCAGTGCCTCCACAACCATGCCTTTCTCTCACCCTCCACTGATTTCTAAAACACCTGTGTGTTTCAGAAAGCCCAAGGTGCCAACTCCTTTTTTCATAGAGAAAACACAACCATCCCGTCAACTGGGAAGAGCAGGGGAGAAGGGCAGCCTGCACACTGCAGGAAAGACGTCCCCGAGGGGCTTTCCCGTGCTCTGTAGAGAACTGGGAGTTGGTCAGAGACAGGCCAGAGCAGCAATTTGCCACTTCTCTGAACTAGGCCCAGTGCTTATCTTTGCCTGAAAGTGTTTAAGTTATTTGTATTTCACATCAGTCTCCCCCATCCTGAGGCTGAGTGTCACGGGATACCACCATGTCTCTAGCACCAGCCGGCGCGTGCTTGCAAACTCAGGTGCTCAGGAGCAGTCGGGGGAAGTGACAAAGAGCAGCCTCAGCTTCCCCATTTATATTATCAGGATCTCTGCATCTTCTCAGGAGAAAGAATCAAATGAGACCTCAGAGGGAAGGGTCCTGTGGACTGAACATGGTTGGATGAACCGAAGGGATCCCACTGTGCAGAGATCCACGGCAGCGACCACACCACGTACCAGGGGCTTCAGGGGTCCGTACTTCTCCAGGGCGTTCTTGAACGGGGTTGGCGTGTGGGGAGTGTTGTCCATGGAGTACTTCTGATCTGGGGTTACAAACCTGCCAGGGGCCAGAACGGGGGAACTAGTGACAGGATAGGGGCCGATGCCAGGCACTCTGCTGCCCTGGCTCCACCTTCCCCCAGTGCGACCTTTGGCCCCAGCACAGGTTCTCGTCCCATCCCTCTCCCCACCCTGCAGGTCCAAGTCAGGGGCTCGGGGGAAACAGAAGGGAGAGGGGAGTCTAAGAGGGGCCAGGAGCCCCAGACGGGTGGCAGATAGCCAAGAATGCTGCTCAGTCATGGTCCAGACTTGGGACTTTCCAGAAAACAAGGCAGTCCATGGCCACACTTCAGGAACAGTGAGAGGGGGCACGGAGCAAGGTGGGAACCCAGGAAGATCCCATCCTGCCCAGCTCTCCCTGGAGAGCCTGTGTGAGAAGGATGGTGGCAGCACAATGAGGGAAAGGAGGGGCAAGAGGTGAGGCCAGCATCTTCCCAGGTCTCCCAAGAGTTCACCGAGGTGATGGACACGTGGAGGGAACCCTTCAGCAGAATAGAGAAAAACCCAGGATGGTCTGGTCCAGAAGCAGAACTGTAAGATGCTTCTATCAGATGTAGACCCACTATGGGTGACTTCCACCTGCCCTAGAGCAGGGGGGCAGAAAAGGCACCTCACGCCCCAGAGCGCCAGGGCTGGTGGTATGGGGCTGGGCCAGGCTGGCTGTGGGCAAATGTCAGCTCTGAAGGAAGCTACCAGGTTCCACAAACACGAACCCTTGTGTGCTGGTATGTGACCTTAGTCACCTGGAGATACCACCATGGCTGACTCTCATGGCATAACCAGGGCACTTAGAGGATGAGAGAAACATCCCAGGTAGCCAGGGACCTTGGTGATGAGGCCAACTCCTAGAAACAGCAGCCTGGGGCCTCGCCGCCTCCACTTCCCGCAGCTGGCCAGCCACTCCATGGGGAGATAAAAAACTAGAACAAATGCAGACCATTCTTTTCTTCCTTCCTCAGGACCTAGAGATTAGGCAGGGATCCACAGTCTCTTCCCAAACCCTTGTTATCCCCCATCTGGGACACACAGAGATCCCCCTCTGTAAGGAAGAGTGAAGACAGATAAGCACAAGTCAAATGTACACATCTTACAGTTCAAACCACAATTCACAGAGGTGAATCTGAGCCACTCAAGCATCTCCATGGGACATGGAGTTTCTGAGGAACATGAGAAAATTCCAGAACCTCTCTAATTCGTGGCATCAACAAGGACTAAGAGCACACACATGGCCGAAGGCAGTGGTTCACGCCTGTAATCCTAACACTCTGGGATTAGTGTTAGGCTGACAGGAGAGGATCACTTGAGGCCAGGAGTTAAAGAACAGTCTGGGTAACACAGACTCCATCACTACTAAAAATAAAAAAATCAGCCAGCCATGGTGGTGCTTGTAGTCCCAACTACTCCAGAGGCTATGGTAGGAGGACCACTTGAGCCCAGAATTCAAGGCTGCAGTGAGCCATGATTGCACCACTGCACTCCAACCCGGGTGACTAAGAGAGACCTTGTCTCGGAAAAAAGAAAAAAAAGAGTGTATATACACACATTAGAAAACTCAGGGAGAGGCCGGGCCTGGTGGCTCACCCCTGTAATGCCAGCACTTTAGGAGGCTGAGGCGGAAGGATTGCTTGAGTCCCAGAGTTCAAGACTAGCCTGGGCAACACAGTGAGACCCTGTCTCTCAAAAAAACAAAAAAATTAGCCAAGCATGGTGGTGCACACCTGTGGTCTCAGTTAGTTAGAAGGCTGAGGTGGGAGGATCACTTGATCCTGGGAGGTAGAAGCTGCAGTGGGCCATGATCACACCACTGTATTCAACTTTGGGAACAGAGCAAGACTGTCTCAAAAAGAAAACTCAGGGAGGCTGACTTGAAAAGGGAATTCAAAAGATTGCTTGGAGATAAAAAATGCAGCTCTGTAAATCAGAGAATTCAGCAAGTTGGAAACCACAGACAACCAAACTGGTGAATCAGAAAACAATCCCATCATGTTCTCCGAAGATTAAGGAAATGGCTTAAGATGGTGAAGAGGCGTATGAAGACGAAAAAGACACAGAGACCAATCCAGCCTATATATGAAGGAATCCCTAAGGTAGGAGAAGGGGCAGACAGGGAAAGAAAAACTAAAGAAATAAACACTTCCTCAGCTCAAGGTTTGAATCTTTAGTCTGATACGAAAGCCAGGCGGGGAGAAAAATAGAGAAATACCACACCACCATACAGCCTGTCAAATTTGAGGGATAACTAAAGAGATTCTCTACAAAGGAATAACAGCTGGATTACAGCTCACGCCTGTAATCCCAGCACTTTGGGAGGCCAAGGCAGGCCATTTGAGTCAGGAGTTCGAGACCAGCCTGGCCAATATGGCAAAACCCCATCTCTACAAAAAAATAGAAAAATTAGCAAAAAATATAAAAATTAGAATTCATCGCCAGCAGGCCCACACTACATGGTTAAAGGATGGCCTTCAGAAGGAACCAGATGGAAATATGGATCTAAAGAGGAATGAAGCACTGGAGATGCTTCTTCCTATGGAAAAAAGGAATTGGAAGGAGGCAACAAATGAGGCCACATGGATGAGAAAGAAAGGGAGAGAGAGAAGTATCAATGCCTTTTGTAGTGACAGCATCTCTGTTTAAGGGTTTAGATGCGAAGTCCAAGATTCTGGTTTGAACGGACAATCATTTCTCACGAAACCTATCTAAGTTACGCTTTAGATCAACTCTTTAGAGACTGATTTCTTTTTTCTCTCTTTTTTTTTTTTAAAAAAAAAACTAGAAAGAGAGTCACGCTTTGTCACCTAGGCTGGAGTGCAGCAGCCAATCATAGCTCACTGCAGCTTCAAACTCCTGGGCTCAAGCAATCCTCCCACTTCAGCCTCCCGAGTAGCTGGGACTGCAGGCACACACGGCCACGCCCAGCTAATTAAAAAAAATTTTTTTGGCTGGGAGCAGTGGCTCACACATGTAATCCCAGCACTTTGGGAAGCCGAGGCGAGTGGATCACAAGGTCAGGAGTTTGAGACCAGCCTGACCAACACGGTGAAACCTCGTTTCTACTAAAAATACAAAAATTAGCTGGGTGTGGTGGCGCGTGCCTGTAATCCCAGCTACTCAGGAGGCTGAGGCAGGAGAACTGCTTGAACCCCGGAGGCGGAGGTTGCAGTGAGCCGAGATTGCGCCACTGCACTCCAGCCTGGGTGACAAAGCAAGACTCCATCTCAAAAAAAAAAAACAAAAAACTTTTTTTTTTTTTTTGGTACAGACAGGGTCTCCCTATATTGCCCAGACTGGTCTTAAACCCCTAGTCTCAAGTGATCCTCCCACCTTGGCCTCCCAAGCGCTGGGATTACAAGTGTGAGCCACTGAGCCGGACTTTGGAGACTGATTTCTGACTAAGGGATTCACAAATCTTTTCCCGAAATTATGTATCACTATCAGGGCTAAAATTCCTGAGCTGATTTCTGAATCACAAAGTAGCGATTTCCTCCTCCAGCAAATGTATCAAGCAGAGGAATAGTTAAGCAACTCTCTCTACCTGGAATTTAGAATCATGATGACCCGAGGAAGTAAACTTATTGTAAAAGCACTTCCATTGTAAAAGCAGGCTGGCGAGCAACCTGTACAGGCTTCCAGACAGAAAACGCCGTGCTCCATAAGCTCAGAGGACAGGAATGCAGTGTCCACTCTTGATAGAGGGACTGGGCACTTTCGCCCTGCACATAAGGCTGTTCAAACACAACGAATTTGCACCTGAAACCTTAGGAAGGGGAAGAGATTATGTTTTTCAGGCTAATTTGGACTCTCCATTCCTGAGACAGAAAATTATCAAACGAGGGCCAGGTGCAGTAGCTCACGCCTGTAATCCCAGCGTTTTGGGAGGCTGTGGCAGGAGGAACACCTTAAGGCCAGTTCAAGACCAGCCCAGATAAAGTAGCAAGACCTCACCTCTTAAAAAAATTTTAGCCGGGTGTGGTGGCTCACGCCTGTAATCCCAGCACTTTGGGAGGCTGAGGCAGGAGGATCACCAGGTCAGGAGATCAACACCATCCTGACTAATACGGTGAAACCCTGTCTCTACTAAAAATACAAAAAATTAGCCGAGCATGGTGGCGGACGCCTGTAGTCCTAGCTACTCGGGAGGCTGAGGCAGGAGAATGGCATGAACCTGGGAGGTGGAGCTTGCAGTGAGCCAAGATCGCGCCATTGCACTCCAGCCTGGGCAACAGAGCAAGACTCCATCTCAAAATAAATAAATAAATAAATAAATAAATATTTTTTTAATTAGCTGAGCATGGTGGCATGCACCTGGAGTCCCAGCTACTCAGGAGGCTGAGGCAGGAGGATCACAAAAAAGGAAACTATCAAATTAAAAAATACAAATGAGGAAAAGCAAAGGTGGAGCCCAAAACTATATTGATAAAAATGATAAATCGTGGTGGCCAGAAAGGAGAGGGCTTTCTTAAAACAGTCTTCAGTGTTATTCCAAGGGTGCCCCCTCCCCACTGTTCCACCACTGGTCCTGAGGCCCATGGTGTGGTGTTGCTGAGGGAGAGGACGGCGAAGGTGGAGGGCACTGCAGCACTCACGCAGCATGTTTCTGGTGCAGGGGTGTCTTGTCCCGGTGCAGTGGTGTGGTGACCACCACCTTCTGGCTGCACACTGGGGTGGATGTCAGCGAGGGGCTCTCCAGCTCCAATGTGTCCTGTTTGTTCCAGAAGTTCAGAAACTGCCAAAGAAGAGAGAGGGAACAAGACAAAATGATGACCTGCATGTGTATCCCTGAGACCTCAGGGGATCATGGGGAGAGATCCTTGAGCCTCTCCCCCAAAACATCTGCTCTGATACTGAGGTCCCCTCTTGACCCATCAGACACCCGAGAACAAGGACTGGGACAGATCGATGCCAGGAGCCCACCAAGCAGGTTCACACAGGCCTCTGGGCTTCCGTCACCCTAATCCTAGCTTTTGCCATCTCTACTCGAGTGCTGACGACGCAGTTAAGGCACAGGAAGCCAACTGTGGGAGAGTGGCTCCTTCTCAGAAGAAATAAAACTAGCTCTGAACTGACCTGTGAAGGCAAAAGGCATGTGACAGTTGTAGTGATGCTGGTGGCGGTGGGGTTATCATTTAGAGGGCACCTTCTCTTGCCAGTGCTAAGCACTTCACACAAATAATTTCAATTAGTTACCACAAATCCTGAGACATAGGCACTATTACTATCCCCCTTTTACAGATAAGAAAACCAACGCTTAGAGAGGTTTTGAGTCTTGCACTGAGTGCTAGAAGTGAGACTCAAATCTAGATCTAAGCCAACATCCATCCTTTGAAGCACCCCCCTCTCTTCCCTCCCTGCCCTGAAGGTGCTATAATAGAGAGCCATCTGCAACCCTCAGGGTCACCACCCTGAATGCGGTCTCTGGAGTAGAGCGGCCACCACGCTCCATCATCCTGAGCTTCCCAAATAGTAGCTGAGGGACCCGCTGCCTTCCTTCTCCAGCCAGCAGCCCTCACTTGTGGCATGTTACAGGCTGACCTGTGTCTCCCCCAAATTTACATCCTGAAGTCCCAACTCTCAGCACCTCAGAATGGGACTGTATTAATACTTGGAGATAGGGCCTTTAAAGTGGTTTGTTAGGCCAGGTGCGGTGGCTCACGCCTGTAATCCCAGCACTTTGGGAGGCTGAGGCAGGTGGATCACTTGAGGTCAGGAGTTCGAGACCAGTCTGGCCAACCTGGTGAAACCCTGTCTCTACTAAAAATACAAAAAAAATAGCCGGGCATGGTGGCTCATGCCTATAATCTCAGCTACTCAGGGGCCTGAGGCAGGAAAATTGCTTGAACCTGGAAGGTGGAGATTGCAGTGAGCTGTGATCGTGCCACTGCACTCCAGCCTCCGGCCTGGGCAACAGAGCAAGACTCTCAAAAAATAAAAATAAAAAAATAAAGTCATTAGAGTGGGCCCTAATCCAATAACGGGTGTCCTTATAACATTATAAAATAAGAGGTTTTACAAGAAAAAATAATAGATTAGGAACAGGTGACCACGTGAAGACACAGGAGCCGCCAGCATCTACAAGCCAAGGAGAGAGGCCTTAGAAGAAACCAGCATTGCTAAATTTCTTGTCAAATCCACCAAGTCTGTGGTACTCTGTTAAGCAGCCGGAGCAAACCGACACAGGGTCTCTCTCAAAATGCCACTAGCCATCCTGACCCGTGATGACAGGGTGGCCTCCTGCACCAGGCCACCTCAGGGCCTCGCTCTCTCCCACAGCCTCACAGGAAGAACAAACCTAATGAGAGCCAAAGCCCTAAGTTATACCTAGGCCCACCAAGGCCCTGCGCCACCCCTCACCACTCCACACATCCACTCTGTCCTTCCTTTTCTGTGCCTTTGGTCAAGGTGCTCAAGGAGACCCAGCCCAGACACCTCTCTGCAGGAAGGCCAGGTGCCCCCCATGACCTCTATCTCAGAGAGACCCTGGCACCCATCCCGGTTCCCGAGGCTCTGTGTGTTACTAACAGAGCACCCAGGGGCAACACCCAGAACAGTGAGTTCTCAGTGACTTCGCAATTGCTATCACATGGCACTTCCCACACTCTATTCTGGTTAATTCATTACAAGCCCATCCCCAGCACTGGCTATCCCAGGTCTTCCCAGGACCAGGCAGGGCCAGCCAGTGCTGGGGACAACCCATCATCTTCATCTTTGCTCCCCAGTGCTGGCAAGTCTGCTATGAAATAGGTTCCATACATGGACTGAACAAACACGACAGTTCTCTTCCTCTCCTTCATTACCCAGTTACCAGCATCCTCCTTCTCCTCCTGGCAGTCTTCCTGGACTTGCCCAGACTAGATACACATATGCAGCACCGTAAGCCTTCTCTTTCATCCTGATTATCACATTTTCTGAGTCTTTTTTAGTTAACTGGTCTTCCTACCAGAGCATAAGCTGCATGAGGGCAGAGCCAGGTCTGGTTTTGCTCACCCTTGCCCCAGCACTGAACATTAGGTGTCTGTACCGACCCAATAAGCAGCCAGAGTAGGGTCCACGCACCTGGGAGGGCGAGAAGGGCAGGGTCTTAACAGGTGTGCTCTTGGGCGTGAGGCTGTTACAGGAATCAAGGAAGGACAGACTGGTGCTATTCTCAGTGACAGGGGAGAGAGCCACACGCCTCTTCCTCTGCCGCTTGAGCACAGAGGGCGGCGTGCCAATGCCAGAGCCCCCGACTTCAGTGCTGGGGGAAATGGGGATCAGCTCGCCCCGGCTGCTCCGGCTCAGGTCTGAGATGGTGTGGCCATCCAGGCGGTACTCGGTCACGCTGGGCACTGGGGCGGCAGGCTGGCGGGGTGGCAGGACTTGCTGCTGATGTGACACTTGCAGCTGCACTAGGCTGTTGTTGATACTGTCCTCTGCAGATGGTTCCTCAGGGAGGTCAAATTTACTCAGGTCACACCAAGCATCAGGGTCCTGTCCAGGGAGGGAGGTTAGGAATTGCAATTACTATGCTCTTAATACAAAAGGACTCATTCATCAAGGGAAATACTTAAGTGTCAAGTATGATCCCACAGCCCAGGACCAATCATTAATATTTCATGCATTTCCTCAAAGTTTTCCATGACTATACATCTATATTTTCATAGATTCTTTTTTTCTTTAAAGAGACAGGGTTTCACTCTGTTGCCTACGCTGGAGTACAGTAGCACAATCACAGTTCACTGCAGGCTTGAACTCCTGGGTTCAAGTGATCCTCCCGCCTCAGCCTCCCAAGTAGTTGGGACTACAGACATGTACCACCATTCTCGGCTAATTTTTTATTTTTTACTTTTTTTTGAGACGGAGACTTGCTCTGTCGCCCAGGCTGAGTGCAGTGGTGCAATCTCGCTCACTGCAACCTCCGCCTTCCGGGTTCAAGCAATTCTCCTGCCTCAGCCTCCTGAGTAGCTGGGACTACAGGCGTGTGCCACCACACCCATATTGGCCAGGCTGGTCTCGAACTCCTGACCTCAGGTGATCTGACCACCTTGGCCTCCAAAAGTGCTGGGATGACAGGTGTGAGCCACTGCACCCGGCTTCAGCTAATTTTTTAAACTATTTTTTATAGAGACTGTGTTTCACTGTGTTACCCAGGCTGGTCTCAAATTCCTGGGCTCACGTGATCCTCTCACCTCAGCCTCCCAAAGTGCTGGGATTACAGACATGAACCACAGTACCCAGCCTGCAGATATTTTTATAGAACGAAATATAGAGCAGTGAATGGGATGTCACTCATCATTGATGCCTCCTTGGGGCAGCTCACAAAAGTTATTTCCAATCCCCACAATTCTGCTAGGGAAGCATTACTTTCCCTTTCATACCAAGGAAGCTGAGCTAAGAGGATTCGGTCTTCCCGAAGTTACTCAGCTTCTAGAACAAGCCCGTGAGTCACTACAGGTTTTCCTTCCTTTACCCAATAAATCACAACACAAACCAAAAGGCTTCTGGACACAGAGGCTTCCACTTTGGTCTTTGGGTTCTGGCTTCTGAGTGGACCCAGACACTAAAGCCGAGTTCTGGTTCCCTGGGGTAGTTCACTCCTAAGGGTGGAGGCCAGCTGGGGGGCAGGACCGACCTCAGGCCCACACCCCAACTCAGGGAGGACCCAGCACTGACAGTGTCTGGTAGACCAGAAGTACATCCTACAAGGACCACTGAAGTGGACAGAGCAGAGGAGGGAAGATGGGATTTCCACGCATGCAGTAACTCCAATAGGCGCTGAAGGTCATTGTGGAAAGAGCCTGAGCTCTGAGCCGGACAGCAAGGTCTAACTCCTGTTCCTGGAGGTCACCGGCTGTGTGAACCTGGCCAACTCTCCTAACCTCTCTGAGCATGGGGTGCTCTCTCTGTTGATGAGTCCACTACCCACCTCACAGGCTGTTAAAGACCAACTAAGAGCCTACACATTAGGTAGCAAGTGATGGGCCTGGCACGTGGCAAGCACTCCAATGTTAGGTACTATAATTACTCATTAAGCACTGGCTCTGGCAATCAGTGGGTGCTCAATACAAGTGAGCAGTGCCTGCCAAGCAAAAGAAAACAGAACGGTCTGGGGCAAAGGGAGGTGATGCTGTGGTACACACAGTGTGCCAGGCAAAGAGGGGACAACTCTCATCTCAACACTCCCCTCAGGGCTGGGGGAGGGATGGGGCCCAGTGCTTGCTTCAGAGCTGTGCTGAGAATCCAAGAACATGCTAGTGCCTCTGACACTCCCTGGAGGTGGGGGCACCACAGACAGACCCTGCAGCTGGGTCCAGTCCCAGCCACTGGGGTCAAGAGGTGAGACTTAGAGTAAAAAAGGCCTGAGTAGATGGCCCCCCAACCCTTCATCGGATAGTAGCAGGAGCATAGCATGGCAGTCAAGACCACCAAGTATACTTGCTGTGCAACCTTGGGTACACTACTTGACCTCTCTGAGACTCAGTTTCACCTAAAAAACAGAAATGACACACCTCACAGGATACCACGCAGACTGTATGTTAAGCTCAGACCCTGGCAGTTAGATGTTCTAGGATGGGAGACACCTGGGTGGAAAGGCGAACACGGACCTCCATACTGAACTCCCCACCCTAGTGACCAGGCCTCTGGTCTTTCACCTCCCAAAACCCGCTCTACACAGCAGGCCTGGCCGATGCAGCCAGGAGCCGGGGTGTCACGCCAAGAAGCCCTCCTCAAAGGACACAACCACACAGCCAACACAGTAACCACAACACGGGCTCAATGGCTGCCCCACCCTGAGTAACCAGAACCCACTCACCACTCCAAGACCAGCACCAAGCCCTGGCATTTCCTGGGCTCCTCTTCAGGGAGACCCAACCATGTGTGATGCCACAAATACCACGCTGTCCTGTGCTGTCACCTGCCAGTCAACCTTTAGGACTCAGTGCAGTGCCACCCCCTCTGGGTAGCCTTCCCACCCCGCCCTGTGCCATACCTAGAGGTCAGATGCCACCACAAACTCCTGCTGCACACACCAGGAGCTCCCCAAGGATAGGGACTGCATGCTGACAACCCTGGTATCCCCAGCCCTTGGGTCAGGGCTAGGCATTCAGCATCAAGTGAGTAACTGTTAGCAGGGCGATGGAATGAGCAAAAGGATGTGGGCCCGAGAGAGAAGCACTTCCTGCTGGGGGTGTTCTGTGCTCACTGTGAAGTGTTGTGACCAACATACCGACTCGATCAAGTCCAGGGCTTCAGAGAGGCTAGAACCCACAGCGGGGATGAGGAGGTTAGCTGCCTCCACCACCCACTTGTAAGGCAGGCTCGTTTCTGGCGGGGAGCCTTCCTGGTCCTCACGCTTCGGGAATTCCTCCAAGGGCTCTGGTGTTCGCACTGCATCCAGATCTGTAGGGATGGGCTCCTGTTCCTTCGATGTGGTGGCTGCTGCAAGTTCCTCCTCACTGCTTTCCTCTTCCTTTATGGTAGGAGGGACGGAGGGCCAGTTGGTCAGAAGACTTCCCTGTAAGACACAAGAATACACCATTTGCATTTCACTGAGATATAGACTATATAGTAGTTTCCAGCTAAAGCACACAACCTGAATCTAAGAAGGAAACTGTGATGAACCCAAATAGAGAAACATTCTACAGAATAATTAGCCATACCACATACTTCCAAAATGTCAACATCATGAGACTAAGAAAGGCTGACTAAAGAGATAGGACAACTAAATGCAATGTCTGGTCTTAGACTGCATCATGGACAGGGAAAAATGGAATATAAACTGTAGATAAAGATCCTGAATTAGACTTAAATTCCCTGGATTGAATATAACTTTATTGTGGTTATGTAAGCAAATGGCCTTATTCTTAGGAATCTATGCTACATAACTAACTCTCAAATGGCTCAGATGAAAGAAGTAATACACAGAGGTTGGGTGCAGAGGCTCACGCCTGTAATCCCAGCACTTTGGGAGGTCGAGGCTGGTGGATCACCTGACCCTGTCTCTACTAAAAACGCTGTCTCTACTAAAAACAAAACAAAAAAAAAGTAGCCGGGTGTGGTGGCAGGCACCTGTAATCCTAGCTACTCGGGAGGCTGAGGCAGGAGAATTGCTTGAACCTGGGAGGCAGAGGTTGCAGTGAGCTGAGATCGCGCCATTGCACTCCAGCCTAGGTAACAAGAGCAAAACTCCGTCTCAAAAAAATTAAAAAATAAATTTTTAATGCTTAATAAACATTAAAAAATAAAAAGACCAGGTACAGTGGCTTATGCCTGTAACCCTAGCACTTTGGGAGGCTGAGGCAAGTGGGTCCCTTGAGTTCATAAATTCAAGGTTGCAATGGGCTATGATCACACCACTGCACTCCAGCCTGGGCAACATAGCAAGACTCTAATAAAAAAAGGGGGGCGGGGGAGGGCGCTGGGTGTGGCGGCTCACACCTGTAATCCCAGAACTCTGAAAAGCTCAGGCAAGAGGACCCCTTGAGTTCATGAGTTCAAGGTTGCAGTGAGCTATGATCACGCCACTGCACTACAGTCTGGGGTACAGAGCAAGACCCTGCTCATTAAAAAAAAAAAAAAAAAAAAAATCACGCGTGTAATCCCAGCACGTTGGGAGGCCGAGACGGGCGGATCACGAGGTCAGGAGATCGAGACCATCCTGGCTAACACGGTGAAACCCCATCTCTACTAAAAATACAAAAAATTAGCCAGGTGTGGTGGCAGGCACCTGTAGTTCCAGCTACTTGGGAGGCTGAGGCAGGAGAATGGTGTGAACCCGGAAGACGGAGCTTGCAGTGAGCCGAGACTGTGCCACTGCACTCCAGCCTGGGCTACAGAACGAGACTCTGTCTCAAAAAAAAAAAAAAAAAAAAAAAGGCGGGGCGTGGTGGCTCACACCTGTAATCCCAACACTTTGGGAGGCCAAGGCAGACAGATCCCTTGAGCCCAGGAGTTCGAGACCAGCCTGGGCAAACCCCATCTCTATAAAACAAACAAACAAACAAAAAGTGAATTTTATTCTATGTAAATTATACCTTTATAAAATAAAGAAAAAAAAGCTACCAAACTGGGAAAAAATAGTTACTACATGATAAAGGAGTAGCATCCTTAATATACAAATAAAATGTACAAACCAGTAACAAGATCAAAAAAAAAAAAAAAAAGACAACCAAGCCAAATAACAAATTAAGGGGTAATTTGTTACTCACCCTCATTAATAGTAAAAGAAATGAAAACCAAAACAATGAATCAAGCCCTCTCCCCTCTCCCCTCTTTCCTCTTTCCACGGTCTCCCTCCGATGCCGAGCCGAAGCTGGACTGTACTGCTGCCATCTCTGCTCACTGCAACCTCCTTGCCTGATTCTCCTGCCTCAGCCTGCCGAGTGCCTGTGATTGCAGGCGCGCGCCACCACGCCTGACTGGTTTTCGTATTTTTTTGGTGGAGACGGGGTTTCGCCGTGTTGGCCGGGCTGGTCTCCAGCTCCTAACCGCGAGTGATCTGCTAGCCTCGGCCTCCCGAGGTGCCGGGATTGCAGACGGAGTCTTGTTCACTCAGTGCTCAACGTTGCCCAGGCTGGAGTGCAGTGGCGTGATCTCGGCTCGCTACAACCTCCACCTCCCAGCCGCCTGCCTTGGCCTCCCAAAGTGCCGAGATTGCAGCCTCTGCCCGGCCGCCACCCCGTCTGGGAAGCGAGGAGCGTCTCTGCCTGGCCGCCCATCGTCTGGGATGTGAGGAGCCCCTCTGCCCGGCTGCCCAGTCTGGGAGGTGAGGAGCATCTCTGCCCGGCCGCCCCGTCTGAGAAGTGAGGAGCCCCTCCGCCCGGCAGCCACCCTGTCTGAGAAGTGAGGAGCCCCTCCGCCCAGCAGCCGCCCCGGGAAGTGAGGAGCGTCTCCGCCCGGCAGCTGCCCCTTCCGGGAGGTGGGGGGGCAGCCCCCGCCCGGCCAGCCGCCCCGTCCGGGAGGGAGGTGGGGGCCAGCCCCTGCCCGGCCAGCCGCCCCGTCCGGGAGGGAGGTGGGGGCCAGCCCCTGGCCAGCCACCCGCCCCGTCCGGGAGGTGGGGGGCGCCTCCGCCCGACCACCGCCCCATCCAGGAGGTGGGGGGCGCCTCTGCCCGGCCGCCACCCCGTCTGGGAGGTGTACCCAACAGCTCATTGAGAACGGGCCATGATGACGATGGCGGTTTTGTCGAGTGGAAAAGGGGGAAATGTGGGGAAAAGATAGAGAAATCGGATTGTTGCTGTGTCTGTGTAGAAAGAAGTAGACATAGGAGACTCCATTTTGTTCTGTACTAAGAAAAATTCTTCTGCCTTGGGATGCTGTTGATCTATGACCTTACCCCCAACCCGGTGCTCTCTGAAACATGTGCTGTGTCCACTCAGGGTTAAATGGATTAAGGGCGGTGTAAGATGTGCTTTGTTAAACAGATGCTTGAAGGCAGCATGCTCGTTAAGAGTCATCACCACTCCCTAATCTCAAGTAGCCAGGGACACAAACACTGCGGAAGGCCCCAGGGTCCTCTGCCTAGGAAAACCAGAGACCTTTGTTCACTTGTTTATCTGCTGACGTTCCCTCCACTATTGTCCTATGACCCTGCCAAATCCCCCTCTGTGAGAAACACCCAAGAATGATCAATAAAAAAAATAAAAAATAAAAAATAAAGAACAACAACAAAAAAATGAATCAAAACATCACATTGCACACCATAAATACATGCAATTTTTTTTTTTTTTTTTTTTGAGACGGAGTCTCACTCTGTTGCCCAGGCTGAAATGCAGTGGCGTGATCTCGGCTCACTGCAAGCTCCACCTCCCAGGTTCACGCCATTCTCCTGCCTCAGCCTCCCTAGTAGCTGGGACTACAGGTGCCCGCCACCATGACCGGTTAATTTTTTGGGTTCTTTTTTGTATTTTTAGTAGAGATAGGGTTTTACCATGCTAGCCAGGATGGTCTCGATCTCCTGACCTCATGATCTGCCTGCCTCAGCCTCCCAAAGTGCTGGGATTACAGGCGTGAGCCATCGCGCCCAGCCCTTGTTGTTTTTTGAGACAGAGTCTTGCTGTTACCCAGGCTGGCGTGCAGAGGCACACTCTCAGCTCAATGCAACCTCTACCTCCCGGGTTCAGGTGATTCTCATGCCTCAGCCTCCTGAGCAGCTGGGACTACAGGCGTGCACCACCACACCGGGTTAATTTTTTATATTTTTAGTAGAGATGGGGTTTCACCGTATTGGCCAGGCTGGCCTCAAACTCCTAGCCTCAAGTGATCTGCCCACTTCAGCCTCCCAAAGTGCTGGGAATACGGGCATGAGCCACTGCCCCTGGTCAATATATGCAATTTATTTGTCAATTATATTTTAATAAAGCTGAAAAAAAAAGATCAACTCCAAAGTAATTCAATCAAAACAAGAACATGATAATGCATTTGTTGCTCATTAAAACTGGCAAAGATTTTTTTTCATATAACCATAGCCGGTATTGACAATAAGGCTGGAAACAAGCAGTCCTATATACTGCCTATAGCAGGATTAAACAGTACAATCCCTTTGGCAGCAATTCGGCAATGCTTATGAAAACATCAAATGTCCACACTATTTTACCCAATCATTCCACATCTATAAAATCAACCGGCCGGGCGCAGTGGCTCATGCCTGTAATCCCAGCACTTTGGGAGACTGAGGCGGGCAGATCACGAGGTCAAGAGATCGAGACCATCCTGGCCAACATGGTGAAACCCCGTCTCTACTAAAAATACAAAAATTAGCTGGGCATGGTGCTGCATGCCTGTAATCCCAGCTACTCGGGAGGCTGAGGCAGGAGAATCACTTGAACCCGGGAGGCAGAGGTTGCAGTGAGCCAAGGTCACACCACCGCACTCCAGCCTAGCGACAGAGTGAGACTCCATCTAAAAACAAAAAAATCAACCACACAGTTCAGCAAATGTACAAAGAAACTGAACAATGATGTTCATTATAGCATTGATGGAAATAGTAACAGATGTTCGACAATATAACGGTTAAATAAGATACGGCAAATTCAGGAATGTTGGAGATCTGAATACACATAACAACATGGAAAGATATGTTAAATAGAAAAAGAAAGTTGTAAAAGAGTAAGACATCATCTAATTTTAGGCCTGGCGTGGTGGCTCACGCCTGTAATCCCAATATTTTGGGAGGCCAAGGTGGGCAGATCACCTGAGCTCAGGAATTTGAGACCAGCCTGACCAACATGGAGAAACGCCAATTAGCCAGGCATGGTGGCACATGCTTGTAATCCCAGCTACTCGGCAGGCTGAGGCAGGAGAATCGCTTGAACCCGGGAGGCAGAGGTTGCGGTGAGCCAAGATCATACCACTGCACTCCAGCCTGGGCAACAAGAGCAAAACTCCGTCTCAGAAAAAAAAAAAAAAAGTTGAGATGAGCAGGCTCAACCTTCTGCATTGCCCAATTCTATAAAGTTGTTAAGTTTTTGCAATGATCACGCATTACTTCTGAAGCAGAGGAACCAATTTTATAATAGCAAGCACTGACCAGTGAGTGGAGAAGTTGGGAGTGGTCCCATACACGAATTAACATGCAAAATTCTTCTGGCAGCAATCTAACAAAATGTATTAAGAGGTTTTTTTTCTTTTCTTTTTAAGACAGAGTCTTGCTATCACCCAGGCTGTAGTGCAGCACTGCGAACTCGGCTCACTGCAACCTCCGCCACGCCAGTTCAAGTGGATTCTCAATTATCGTGCCTCAGCCTCCCGAGTAGCTGGGATTACAAGCCTGTGTCACCACACCCACCTCAGCCTCCCAAAGTGCTGAGATTACAGGTGTAAGCCATGACGCCTGGCCTGTTTGCTTTTTCAAAGACAGAGTCTCACTCTGTTGAAATCCTGGGCTCAAGTGAACTTCCTGCCCCAGGCTCCAAAGTAGCTGGAACTACAGGTGTGTGCCACCACACCAGCTTTTTTTTTTTTTTTTGTAAAGACAGTCTCCCTATGTTGCCCAGACTGGTCACCAACTCCTGGCCTCAAGGAATCCTCCCAACTTGGCCTTACAAAGTGCTGGGATTACAGGAATGAGCCACCATACTCAGCCAAAAGGGTTCCCCCCACCACCAAATATATTTGTCCATCTCTAGGAATTTCTCAAGAAATAACTGCACAAAGAAGCAGTCATTTGGCCACAAGGGTGACTGTTAAGAGTTTTATCTCTAATAACAAAAAACCAGTAATATCCTTATCTTCATCAGTAAGAAACTAGTTAAATAAATAGCACACCAGAAAGACCACACTGGAGAGACACGGGTAAGGCTGAAATCAACACAGGCCCGGCATGGTGGCTCATGCCTGCAATCCCAGCACTTTGAGAGGCTGAGGCAGGTGGATCACCTGAGGTCAGGAGTTCGAGACCAGCCTGGCCAACATGGCGGAACCCCATCTCTACTAAAAATACAAAAATTTGCCAGGTATGGTGGCAAATGCCTATAATCCCAGCTTCCCAGCTACTCAGGAGGCTGAGGCAGGAGAACCACTTGAACTTGGGAGGTGGAGGTTGCAGCGAGCAGAGATGGCACCACTGTCCTCCAGCCTGGGCAAGAGCAAGACTCTGTCTCCCAAAAACAAAAAAAAAAAAACACTGACCTCCTGTGCTCAGGGTCATGGTCTGGGGCTTGGTCCCAGCCCAGCACAGCCAGCACTCCAGACACTCAAAGTGTCAGGGGACAAAAGCCAAGTCAATAACTGGCTTTCAGCACAGTAGAGTTTTTAAGAGACTAGAGATCTGTTCACTCTGTCCTATGCTGAAAGTCTTCTACGAGTCGGCTGATGCCCGCTGTTTCTCTTTGTGGAACGGAGACCTTTTCTTCAATCAGAAGTAAAAGATCAAACACATACTACTTAGATGTACAAGAAATTGTCAGAAGTAGACTCCTCCGGTTAAGAGATGCACAGGGAGTTGAAACTAGAAAAAGAAGTCGTTTTCCTTTTCATTTTATACCTTTCTCTGCCCTTTGAAAGTTACCCCATAGGTGCATTCATATTGGGAAATCGAGAGATATTCTCTAAAATTGAAAATTCAAGAAATAGAGGCAAAAACATAATATATCGCTCTAGCAGGGCATTGTGGAAGAATTGTAACTGTCAACAAGTTATCTCTACCCAGTAAGAAGAGGGAAAAAGATTTTTTAAATTAAATAGTTCACACCATGACAGAAAAGATTAGAAAATAACAAAGGACAATTGTGTTACCTACCACACATCCGGCATCATCAAATCTTAATGTTTTGTCATGGTTGCTTCAAATTTTTATTTATTTATTTTATTTTATTTTATTTTATTTTTTTTGTGACAGAGTCTCACTCTGTCACCCAGGCTGGAGTGCAGTGGCGTGATCTCGGCTCACTGCAAGCTCTGCCTCCTGGGTTCACGCCATTCTCCTGCCTCAGCCTCCTGGGTAGCTGGGACTACAGGCACCCGCCACCACACCCAGCTAATTTTTTGTACTTTTAGTAGAGACGGGGTTTCACCGTGTTAGCCAGGATGGTCTCAATCTCCTGTCCTCGTGATCCACCCACCTCGGCCTCCCAAAATGCTGCAATTACAGGCGTGAGCCACCGTGCCCAGCCTTTAAATATTTATTTTATTTATAAATAAAAGCTGGAGTGCAGTGGTGGGATCTCAACTCACTGTAACTTCCACCTCCCAGGCTCAAATAATCCTTCCACCTCAGCCTCCCAAGTAGCTGGGACTACAGGTGCACAAAATCACACACAGCTAATTTTCCTTTTTATACAAATGGGGTTTCACCGTGTTGCCCAAGCTGGTCTTAAACTCCTGGGCTCAAGAGATCCAAAAGCCTTGGCCTCCCAAAGTGCTGGGATTACAGATGTTAGCCACCACGCCCTGCCCAAATTTTTATTTTGAAAAATAACCTTTAGAGATATAGCTAAAAAATATAAATAAAAACTTTGCTCTGGTATATAGGACAGTGGATGTTAACATAAGTATATACTGATTTCATTTTTAAAACTGCAAATGTAGCTGGGGCATGCTGGCTCACGTCTGTAATGCCAGCACTTTGGGAGGCTCAGGTGGGTGGATCATTTGAGGTCAGGAGTTTGAGACCAGTTTGACCAACATGGTGAGACCCCCATCTCTAAGACTACAAAAATTAGCCAGGCATGGTGGTGTGCACCTGTAATCCCAGCTACTCGGGATGCTGAGTTAGCAGAATCGCTTTAACCTGGGAGGCGGAGGTTGCAGTCAGCTATCATATAACTGCACTCCAGCCTGAGCGACAGAGTGAGATTCCATCTCAAAAAAATAAATAAATAAAAACTGCAAATGTAGTGCCAGACATGGTGGCTCACATCTGTAATCCCAACACTTTGGGAGGCCAAGGAAGGCGGCTCTCTTCAGGCTAGGAATTCAAACCCAGCCTGGCCAACGTGGTGAAACCCCATCTCTACTAAAAATGCAAAAATTAGTCAGGCGTGGTGGTGCATGCCTGTAATCTCAGCTACTCAGGTTGCTGAGGCATGAGATCGCTTGATCCCAGGAGGCAGAGGTTACAGTGAGCCAAGATCACACCCTGCAACTCCAGCCTGGGCATCAGAGCAAAACTCTGTCTCAAAAAAACAGCCTGCAAATGTAATACTATAGGATTTTAATTGTTAATTTCTAGAAAAGTCAAAATTATAGAGACAGAAAACAGATCACAGTGCAAGGAGCTAAGGGCCGAAAAAAGGCTAAGAAAAGGAGCACAAGGGAATTCTGGGGTGATGGGACTGTTGTATACCTTGACTGTGACAGTGGTTACATGGCTGCATGCTTTGTCATAACTCAAAACTGTTTATGAGAGTATGTAAATTACAACTCAATACATTTTTAAATTTTTTTTAATTAAAAAGATAGAGACAAGGTTTCACCATGTTGCCTGAACTGGCCTCCAACTCCTGGGCTCAAGCAATCCGCCCGCTTCAGCCTCTCAACTTGCTGGGATTACAGGTGTGAACCAACGCACCCAGCCACCTCTGATTTTTTAATTGCAAACATGCTTTCTGTTTTAAAAAATTAAAATGAGCAACAGGTAAGAAGGCGGCCACCAGCAAGGAGAGATGGAGGCTGAGGATCTCCTTAACTAATTCACAGTTTTATATAATCAGCTTGCTCTGCTATCCTTCATCTGCAGGCAGACAAGTGCCAGTTATGTGCAGAAGTCTCACAAGGCCCCAGAAGCACATAGCCCACTTTTAGACTCTGTGGCAGAAACTGACCAATAGCTGTGGACAAGGTGTTCAATGAGATGGTGTCAGATGAATGTCAAATCAAACCAAGCCAAAGCCTGAGCAGCTGTCTCACCTGGCCTTCCGTGGGCTGGGCACTCTGGAGGCCGTCCTTGTCCTCGAGCTCCAGCAGCAAGTACACTGGGGGCTTGCAGTCTTTGGACTCGCTCAAGAAGCCTCCTGTGTCCACCTTCCTTTTGATGGTAGAGTTCCAGTGATTCTTCACAGCATTGTCTGTCCTGCAGGGGGCAGCAGGGGGCCTTTGAACCCCAGCTCTGTGGGTGGGGTGCCACCAGGCACATCACTAACCTCCCTAAGCCAAGTTCCTGCTCCTGTAAATGAATCTTCCACTAGATGAACTCTAAGGTCTCTTTCAGTTCCAAGATGAAGTCTCACAAGTCTCTAGCCCTAATAATTTACAGAGCATTTCCACGAAGCTCTGTGAAATAAGCAACTGAATCCTTCAGGCTATGGCAAAAATTATAAAATGACACCAGCTACTGTCGGGTTCAGGTAAAAAACAAAATTTTTTTTTTTTAATTAAAAAAAAAAAATTGCCGAGTGCGGTGGCTCACCACGCCTGTGATCCCAGCACTCTGGGCGGCCTGGGCGAGCAGATCACCTGAGATCGGGAGTTCGAGACCAGCCTGACGAACACAGAGAAACCCTGTCTCTACTAAAAATACAAAATTAGCCAGGCATGGTGGCACATGCCTGTAATCCCAGCTACTTGGGAGTCTGAGGAAGGAGAATCGCTTGAACCCAGGAGGTAGAGGTTGTGGTTAGCCAAGATTATGCCATTGCACCCCAGCCTGGGAACAAAAGTAAAATTCCATCTCAAAAAAAAAAAAAAAGCTCTCCCTCTCCCTCTCCCCACGGTCTCCCTCTCCCTCTCTTTCCACGGTCTCCCTCTGATGCCGACGAGCCGAAGCTGGACGGTACTGCTGCCATCTCAGCTCACTGCAACCTCCCTGCCTGATTCTCCTGCCTCAGCCTGCCGAGTACCTGCGATTGCAGGCACGCGCCGCCACGCCTGACTGGTTTTCGTATTTTTTTGGTGGAGACGGGGTTTCGCTGTGTCGGCCGGGCTGGTCTCCAGCTCCTAACCGCGAGTGATCTGCCAGCCTCGGCCTCCCGAGGTGCCAGGATTGCAGACGGAGTCTCGTTAACTCAGTGCTCAATGGCGCCCAGGCTGGAGTGCAGTGGCGTGATCTCGGCTTGCTACAACCACCTCCCAGCTGCCTGCCTTGGCCTCCCAAAGTGCCGAGATTGCAGCCTCTGCCCGGCCGCCACCCCGTCTGGGAAGTGAGGAGCGTCTCCGCCTGGCCGCCCATCGTCTGGGATGTGAGGAGCCCCTCTGCCTGGCTGCCCAGCCTGGAAAGTGAGGAGCGTCTCTGCCCGGCCGCCATCCCATCTAGGAAGCGAGGAGCGCCTCTTCCCGGCCGCCATCACATCTGGGAAGTGAGGAGCGTCTCTGCCCGGCCGCCCATCGTCTGAGATGTGGGGAGCACCTCTGCCCTGCCGCCCCGTCCGGGATGTGAGGAGCATCTCTGCCCGGCCGCCCCGTCTGAGAAGTGAGGAGACCCTCTGCCTGGCAACCACCCCGTCTGAGAAGTGAGGAGCCCCTCCGCCCGGCAGCCACCCCGTCTGAGAAGTGAGGAGCCCCTCTGCCCAGCAGCCACCCCGTCTGGGAAGTGAGGAGCCCCTCTGCCCGGCCAGCCGCCCCGTCCGGGAGGGAGGTGGGGGGTCAGCCCCCCGCCCGGCCAGCCGCCCCATCCGGGAGGGAGGTGGGGGGTTAGCCCCCCGCCCGGCCAGCCGCCCCGACCGGGAGGTGAGGGGCGCCTCTGCCCCGCCGCCCCTACTGGGAAGTGAGGAGCCCCTCTGCCCAGCCAGCCGCCCCGTCCGGGAGGGAGGTGGGGGGGTCAGCCCCCCGCCCAGCCAGCCGCCCCGTCGGGGAAGTGAGGGGTGCCTCTACCCTGCCGCCACTACTGGGAAGTGAGGAGCCCCTCTGCCCGGCCACCACCCCGTCTGGGAGGTGTACCCAACAGCTCATTGAGAACAGGCCATGAAGACAATGGCGGTTTTGTGGAATAGAAAGGGGGGAAAGGTGGGGAAAAGATTGAGAAATCAGATGGTTGCTGTGTCTGTGTAGAAAGACGTAGACATGGGAGACTTTTCATTTTGTTCTGTACTAAGAAAAATTCTTCTGCCTTGGGATCCTGTTGATCTGTGACCTTACCCCCAACCCTGTGCTCTCTGAAACATGTGCTGTATCCACTCAGGGTTGAATGGATTAAGGGCGGTGCAAGATGTGCTTTGTTAAACAGATGCTTGAAGGCAGCATGCTCGTTAAGAGTCATCACCACTCCCTAATCTCAAGTACCCAGGGACACAAAAACTGCGGAAGGCCGCAGGGTCCTCTGCCTAGGAAAACCAGAGACCTTTGTTCACTTGTTTATCTGCTGACCTTCCCTCCACTATTGTCCTATGACCCTGCCAAATCCCCCTCTGCGAGAAACACCCAAGAACGATCATTAAAAAAAAAAAAAAAAAAAAAAAAAGATGTATATATAAGACCAGGAACAGTGGCTCACGCCTGTAATGCTGGCACTTTGGGAGGTGCTGGGCGTGAAGCCAGGCACCTGTAATCCCAGCTACTTGGGAGTCTGAGGCATGAGAATCGCTTAAACCCGGGAGGTGGAGGTTGTGATGAGCCGAGATCGCGCCACTGCACTACAGCCTGGGCAACAGAGTGAGACTCCATCTCAAAAATAAATAAATAAATAAATAAAAATGAAAAAAAAAAATAAAAATGTTTTAAAAATTATAAAACTGAAGATATGTGCTTGGAACTCTCACCCCCTTCCCTGCCCACTTCGAATGTGTAGAAGCCATAAGCAACACTGTCTGCTCATTTCCACTGAGTCTCACGCTGACCTCAGATGCAAGGCCTGTTCACCTCCCACAGACTGATAAGTGGCCAAAGAGGGCAGAAGGCCCACAACTGTTCACCTCCCTGAGCCTTGGTTTCTTTATCTGGAAGGTCAGAAGACTACGTCATACTCCATCACTCACTGAAAATTCAGGGAGGAGACACATCTACAGTAGAACAGTAGCATAAAGCACAGAGTAGATTAGCAGAGAAACATGTAGTAATAAAGGCATAGAGTAATACAGAAGGATGGGATAGTACCACAAAAGTGTATAGAAGTATAGTGGTGAGAAGCAAGTGGCAGGTCAGGTGCGGTGGCTCACGCCTGTAATCCCAGCACTTTGGGAGGCTGAGGCAGGTGGATCACCTGAGGTCAGGAGTTCAAGACCAGCCTGGCCAACATAGTGAAACCCCATCTCTACTAAAAATACAAAGGTACTGTGCTGACACATAGTAGTCACCACCTTCTTTGGAGTGCCAAGCAGAATACTCTTCCCTTGACAAGTGAACAGAGAGTAACAGCTTCACTGAGCACCCAGTCTAAGAGGATATCCTCGGATCATTTGCACTCTAAGCCTTCAGGGACACAATGCTCACTGGGCAAAGGTGTAGGGTAAGGGGTGCTCCTGGTGCTTTGCCCAGATCCTCTGTCCCTACAGCGAATCCAATCCCCCAGCTGCCGGGCATGCTGCCGACGGCTTCTACTATGACTTTATCTGCATAAGAGCCCTTGGAAGCAGATCACCTAAGGTCAGGAGTTCAACACCAGCCTGGCCAACATGGTGAAACCCCGTCTCTACCAAAAATACAAAAATTAGCCAGGCGTGGTGGTGCATACCTGTAATCCCAGCTACTCAGGAGGCTGAGGCAGGAGAATCACTTGAACCTGGGAGGTGGAGGTTGCAGTAAGCTGAGGTCACGCCACTGCACTCCAGCCTGGGCGACAGAGCAAGACTCCGCTCAAAAAAAAAAAAAAAACAAAACAAAACAAAAGAAAAAAACAAAAAACAGCTCTTGGAAGGCACAACCAAAGATGCCCCAGGAGTTCCCCGACCCATGTACACATGCGCCCTCCTCATATGTACATACCTCGCATGTATACATGTGAACACACACACCCCTTGGCCTTATAGCAGGCCAAAGCTCTATTTTCCAAGACCCCATCCCTTGCTTGGCCCCTTCCCTACTTTTCTCCACTCCTTCCCTTACAGGTGAGAACCTTTCCAAGAGATCCCATGTACCTGAAACTCTTGAGTCACAGGTTCTGCTTCCAGGGAACCTGACCCAAAACACCTCCCCAGCCCTCCCACTCCCCAAGACCAGAGTCTGGGGTGCCCCAAGCTATAGTGAGACTCATTCTTTTGCTCGCATATAAAAAGCACCCACTGTGTGCCAGGCATTATTGTAGGCACTGGGGATCCATCGGTAAATAAGACAAGTGGCTGCCATTGACAGTTAAATCTAGCAGGGGAGATAAATGTTATCTTCAGCTACAACTGGGGTACACACTACTCTGCAGACAGGTGTGGGCACAACACAGAGGTCACCAGAGATCAACCACAGTCTGGGAGAACAGAGAAAACTTCTCTGAAGAAATAGCACCCCCACTGAGAACTGAAGGATGAGAACACATTAGCTACACAATAGGCACAAGCGGGAGTGCACTGCAGGCCGACAGAGGAGCACTAGGAGCTCTGAGAAGAGCTCAGGGTTCGAGGCACTGAAAGGAGGCAAAGCAGCTAACACCGAGTGAGCACAAGTGACAGTGGATCAAGGTGAGGCTGCTGGCAACTGTGAGCCAAACAGGCCATGGGGGGAAATAAGCCAGAGTTTCCAACCCAAGTGTCAGGGGAAGCCCCAGAAAGATGACACATTCAGGTTTGAGCTTTGAAAAGGGATCATTTCAGACTTTGGGGAAAACACACCATCTGGCATTTTCTCTCCCTGCCAGGACCACACTGCCATGACAAAAAAAGGGATTCAAAATAAAGCAAGGCAAAAATTCACAAGGACAAAGAGAAACAGGTAGAAGACAGCCACTAGTAAGAGATTTTTTACAAGTTTTCATAAGATGGAAAACAGGGGAACAATATCCAGCTTAGGGCCAGGTGCCGTGGCTCACACCTGTAATCTCAGCACTTCGGGAGGCCCAAGGCAGGCAGATCACCTGAGGTCAGGAGTTCAAGACTAGCCTGGCCAAGATGGCGAAACCCCATCTCTACTAAAAATACAAAAATTAGTCAGGTGTGGTGGCGGGCGCCTGTAATCCCCGCTACTCAGGAGGCTGAGGCAGGAGAATCACTTGAACCCAGGAGGCAGAGGCTGCAGTGAGCCGAGATCATGCCACTACACTCCAGCCTGGGTGATAAGAGCGAAATTCGGTCTTAAAAAAGATATAATATTGACAGAGAAGTAAGCTATTGAAACCACAAAATAAGAATAGGGTGCCAGGCCAGGTGTGGTGGCTCATGCCTGTAATCCCAGCACTTTGGGACCAGCCTGGGCAACACAGGGAGACCCTGCCCCTACAAAAAATTTTAAAACTAGCTGGGTATGCTGGCATGCGCTTGTAGTCACAGGTCCTTGGAAGGCTGAGGCAGAAGGATTGCTTGAGCTCAGGAGGGTGAAGCTGCAATGAGCCATGATTATGCCCCTGCACTCCAGCTTGGGTGACAGAGTGAGAACCCTGTTTTAAAGAGTCTGGGCATAGTGGCTCATGCCTGTAATCCCAACACTTTGTGAGGCTGAGGTGGGCAGGAGGTCAAGAGTTCGAGACCAGCCTGGCCAACATGGTGAAATTCCGTCTCTACTAAAAATACAAAAATTAGCCAGGCATGGTGGCACACACCTGTAGTCCCAGCTACTTGGGAGGCTGAACCAGGAGAATCATTTCAACCTGGGAGGCAGAGGTTGCAGTGAGCCCGGATCATGCCACTGCACTCCAGCCTGGATGACAGAGCGAGACTCTAGTCTCCCCCAAAAAAAAAATAAATAAAAAATAAAAAAAGAGTGCCAGAAAAGGGAGGAGCCCTTAGAAAGTAAAATTTTTAGGGAAAATAATTTCAAAAAAAGAGAAGATAAGAAGTCTCCCAGAAAATGAAGCAAAACAGATGAAAAATAGGAGAAAAGATCATGGAATGCTTTCAGTATTTAGGGGAAAAAAAAAAAATTTTTTTTTTTTTTTTTTTGGAGACAGTCTTGCTCTGTCGCCCAGGCTGGAGTGCAGTGATATGATCTCGGCTCACTGCAACCTCTGCCTCCCGGGTTCAAGCAATTCTCCTGCCTCAGCCTCCCAAGTAGCTGGGATTACAGGCTCACCAACACATCCCGCTAATTTTTTGTATTTTTAGTAGAGATGAGGCTTCACTGTGTTGGCCAGGTTGGTCTCGAACTCCTGACCTCAAGTGATCCACCCACCTCAGCCACCCAACGTGCTAGGATTACAGGCATGAGCCACCATGCCCGTCCATAAACATTATTATTTTAATAACTATCATACATTATTGGAGCAATAGTGACATATGGGGAGTGGGAAAGCCTAAGAAAGCTAATCTCCCGTAGCAGAGGATCAATATGAAAAATGGCACATCACTTAAAGAGATAAAGAACTCAAAAAGATGAGTCTGTTTTAGTAGAGTGATTTAACAGAGTGGTGACAAAGACTGATGTTTTTCATTATTAAACCTTTTAAGAAAAACAAAAAACACCTTTTAGCAGATTATAGTACTACCTGATTTTTGATCATTTTCTTCTTAAAGAAAGCCCATCTACCCCACATCTCAAGCCTATTCTGTGTTAGAAGAAACTGAAGTCGAAGAGAAGAGGCTAACCAAGAAGACACAGTGAGCTGGGAACAGGATGAGAACTAGACTCCAGGGTTCCCGATTTCTTGCTGAGGCCTCCCTTATCACCATCTGTTCTTTTAAGCTGACAGAAGACAGGGCCTTCCCTGAGGAACCACCCTTCCTCCTGACTATGCATGCCTCTGGGAGCCCTGGAGCCGAAGCTGGGTGTTACAGAACAAGAGCACAGGACCACAATACCCACCCAGGAACCCTCCTCCATCAGAAACACGGGCCTGGCCTCCCGGGAACCTGCCCCAACCCCCAAGAAGACAGCTTACCTCCCTGGCAACATCTTGGCGATCTCGGCCCAGCGGTTGCCCAGCACCTTGTGGGCCTCGCAGATGATGCGGTCCTCCTCCTCGGTCCAGCAAGACTTCTTCACCTCAGGGTTGAGGTGGTTGTGCCAGCGTTCACGGCACTGCTTCCCCAGCCGGCCCTTCAGGTGCTTGGCAATCAGTGTCCACTGCTTTGTGCCGTACTTCTTAACCAGCTCGATGACCTTAGAGAAAAGTCTCTGGGTAGCCACTTGCACCGGCCCCTCCCTCGCCCCCACCACAGCCCTTCACATCCACCTGAGCCTTGCCATGGCCCTGAGAGGTGCCACCTACCACATCCCCACAGGCAACACTGAGCGAGCTGCAGGGGATGCCACCCAGGATGACTTTGTGTAGCCCACAGGGCCTACCTGAGGATCTGACCGCATCCCTCTCATTTATTGCCTGGAATAAATCTAGGCCAAGAATACCAGAGACCCTTTCTAGAGTAGAGATCAAGTGGGGGTAAACAAAGGCGCCAGAGTCCTGCTTCCCTCTCCAGGGCTCAACCCAATAAGCTAAGTAGAAAAGAGCAGAGGGATGAGGAGGAACAACACACACGGAGTCCAAACTAAAGGTGGGAAATAGACTTTCCCACACCAGCCAGGCCCCAGGCTGCCGCAAGACCCTCCAGCACTTCCATGGAAATTGGGAGGGCACAGGCTGAGCCATGGTAGCAGGCATGGCGGGCTGACCTAGCCAGACCTGAGTCCCCACCTGCCCTCGGTCAGGCTTCCTAGCTCAGGACACAAACCACAACATACGCAGCCACAAGAGCCAGGCCAGGCCCCACCTACACAACAGACACACGTTCTCATGTGCACACAGGCCACAAGAAACTGGGAAGAGTGGATGCTTCTTTTGGCAAAGATTTTGGTGAAGAAATATCTGACTTCACTTCTGTATGGTTTAAATTTTTATAGCAACCACATATCACTTTGATTTTTTTTTAAAGATTTTATGTTTTCACTTTTTATTTTTTATTTATTTTTTTTGAGACGAAGTTTCGCTCTTGTTGCCCAGGCTGGAGTGCAATGGCACAATCTTGGCTCACCACAACCTCCGCCTTCCGGGTTCAAGTGATTCTCCTGTCTAAGCCTCCCAAGTAGCTGAGATTACAGGCATCCACCACCACGCCCGGCTGATTTTGTATTTTTAGTAGAGACGGGGTTTCTCCATGTTGATAAGGCTGGTCTTGAACTCCCGACCTGAGGTGATCTGCCCGACTTGGCCTCCCAAAGTGCTGGGATTATAGGCATGAGCCACCGCCATTTTTTTTGAGACAGTGTCTCACTCTGTCGCCCAGGCTGGGGTGCAGTGGGGCGATCTCAGCTCACTGCAACCTCCGCCTCCTGGGTTCAAGCGATTCTCCCGCCTCAGCCTCCTGAGTAGCTGGGATTACAGGCACACCAAGACACCTGGCTAATCTTTGTATTTTTTGGTAGACAGGGTTTCACCATGTTGGCCAGGCTGTTCTCAAACTCCTGGCCACACCCAACCAAAAAAGTATTTTCAAACTAAATTTTATTTTATTCTCAAGAGACAAGGTCTCAGGCCAGGCCCGGTGGCTCACGCCTGTAATCCAAGCACTTTGGGAGGTCGAGGCGGGTGGATCACCTGAGGTCACGAGTTCGAGACCAGCCTGACCAACATGGCAAAACCCCGTCTCTACTAAAAATGCAAAAATCAGCCAGGTGTGGTAGCATGCACCTGTAATCTCAGCTGCTCGGGAGGCTGAGGCAGGAAAATCGCTTGTCCCTGGGAGGAGGAGGTTGCAGTGAGCTGAGATCATGCCACTGCACTCCACCCTGCGCAACAAGAGCAAAACTCCATCTCAAAAATAAATAAATAAATAAATTTTATTTCGTTCTTTTTTTTTTTTTTTTGAGACAGAGTTTCGCTCCTGCTGCCCAGGCTAGAGTACAATGGCGCCATCTCGGCTCACTGCAACCTCCGCCTCCCCACTTCAGGTGATTCTCCTGTCTCAGCCTCCCAAGTAGCTGGGATTACAGGTATGGGTTACCACACCCAGCTCATTTTTGCATTTTTAGTAGAGACGGGGTTTCGCCATGTTGGTCAGGCTGGTCTCAAACTCCTGACATCAGGTGATCCACCCACCCCGGGCTCCCAAAATGCTGGGATTACAGGTGTGAGCCACCACGCCCAGGTGTTTTGTTTTGTTTTTTTTTTTTAAGAGACAGGGTCTCACTCTGTCACCCAGACTGGAGTGCAGTGGTGTGATCGTAGCTCACTGTAGCCTTGAACTCCTGGGCTCAAGCACTCCTCCCAACTCAGCCTCCCAACTACAGGCACCCCACCAGCACGCCGAGTTAATTAAAAATTAATTTTAAGGCGAAGTGCCAGCCATGGCTCATGACTGTAATCCCAGAACTTTGGGAGGCCAAGGCGAGAAGATAGCTTGAGCCCTGTAGTTCAAGACCAGCCAAGATCACGCCATTGCACTCCAGCCTGGACGACAGAGCAAGACTCAGTCTCAAAAAAATTAAAAAGGAAAAAAAAAAAAAAAAAGAACAGGAATGGTGGCTCATACCTACAATCCCAGCACTTTGAGAGGCTGACGTGGGAGGATCATTTGAGCCCAGAAGTTCAACCAGCCTGGGCAGCATAGTGAGATACTCTCTCTACAAAAATTTTTCAAAAAGATTAGCCAGACATGGTGGCACATGTGGCAGCAGCTACTTTAGAAGCTGAGGTGGGAGGATTGCTTGGGCCTGGGAGGTCGAGGCTGCAATGAGCCGTGATTGTGTCACTGTACTCCAGCCTGGATGACAGAGCGAACCCCCACCTCAATCAATCAAAAAAATTAGCCAACACTCTCCAGCCAGTGCAACAGAGTAAAACTTGTCTCAGAAAAAAATTAATTTAAAAATGCCTAGTTCCAGGCCAGGCACGGTGGCTCACGTCTGTAATTCCAGCATTTGGGAGGCTGAGGCGGGTGGATCACGAGGTCAGGAGTTCAAGACCAGCCTGACCAACATGGTGAAACCCCATCTCTATTAAAAATACAAAAAAATTAGCCAGGTGTGGTAGCACGTGCCTGTAATCCCAGCTAATCAAGAGGCTAAGACAGGAGAATCGCTTGAACCCGGGAGGCGGAGGATGCAGTGAGCTGAGATCGCACCACTGCACTCTAACCTGAGCGACAAAGCGAGACTCCGTCTCAAAAAAAAAAAAAAATGCCTAGTTCCCTTCATCTCCCTCTTTCCCATAAGCCATGCCTGCCTCAGTGGAATGGCATCCTCTGGGGTGGTATCGAGGAGAAGAGATGAGGGAACTCCCAAGGTAGCCCCGGGCAGTCATGGCACTTACTGCCTCTTCTAGGTTGGGGACATCCCCAACCTCTCTGAGCCTTGCTCTTTCCATCTGTAAAATGGGACTAACAACTTCTGCCCACCTCACAGGACTGCTGTGGCGATCAAAAGAAGGCATCTGTGCCCTGTGAAGGTCACAGGGTGCAATCATCATTAAATCAGGGATAGCAGCAGCTGCCATTTGCTGAGAGCAAATGTACAGGACCTGCAAGCCCCCTACAAGCATCACCTGCTTAATTCTCATGACAACGCTGCACTGCTACTGCTCCCCTCCATGGGTGGAACAAGAGAAACCGAGTAATCAGCCCAATAGCCCTCAGACCATGAGTGAGGAAGCCTGGAGACACTCTGAAACTTGGAATCTCAGGGCTGGAGCCAGGGCAGCATAAGAGTGTCCAGACTGGCTGGTAGACAACTCATACCCAATGCTCAGCTTGACACCCCCAACCCCAACACAAGGCAATCTCACAGTCCCCAGGTACACTGGTGGGTGAAGACCCACTGTGTGCAAGGCACTGTCCCAGCAGTTACTTTTTGGTCTTCCTCTTTGGTCCATGGCCCCTTGACAAGGTCTGGATTCAAAACTCTCAGCCACCTGTACTGGCATTGCTGGTCAGTGCGGTTCTGGGAAAAGAACAGAAGAACAAACCAATCTGTGAGAACTTCTGGGACCTCGGTCTGGGGGCCTGGTTAAGTACTAGGCTCAGGGGCCTATGGCCTGGGACTAGGCACACCTTGGGTAGGTGTGTCCTGTTCCATGCAGCCACCACTCACTGCAAGCCCACATGCCGGAACATGGGCGGTTTCCCTTTGCTACACGAGAGGGCAAACTCGGGCCCCTGTGGGAAGCCGCCCCCTACCAACCGAACACAACGGGCCACCATCACAAGTCTTTAATTCCTTGTATGTCAGGGACCCCTGCTTTTTTCTAGGAGAGCATTTTTATTCCCTGAAGAGTTCAGATTACACGGAAGAGGGGGAGATGAGGAAATGGGGCAGGAAGGGATCTGGTGACATGCTTTCTGAGCAGCCCAGGCAGTAAGACATATGGCAGCTCCTGCCACACCCCCTCCCTCCCAGACACCTGTGGGTCAGGGGTGGGAGGGCCTGAGAAGGAGGTCCTGAGGGGAACCCCCTCACCATCAGGAGGCTCTAAATACTCGAATGTGGTAGCACCTGCCAGCCCTGCAGGGGCCTCACCATGAAGCCTGCTGAAAGCATCACTTCCCCTCAGTTTCAGTCTCACTGTTGAGAAACCGAACACCTGTTCACTCCTGACTTACAGGAAGAAATGCAAATATGCACCACATGCTGCAAATGTCTCAGAGCCTGAAGACCACCAGGCATGCTGAGGAGCTGGAAGATGTTTACAGCAGTGCACCCTGAATGCCAGCTTGGGAAGAGAGATCCTACAAAGGTCCATTTGCCCTGTTTTATTTGGTTTTGTTTTCAGGGGCTGAGTAAGGAACTCCCTTTTCCCCTCCTTGGCAAAGTCTGTCCCAGGCACACTGTTCTCCCAGAGCCCTTGTCCCGAGGGAGGGCCACAGCGGGACTGTACTCACAGGGAAGTGGCTGGCCAGGAACTTCCAGTCCTGCTGTCCAAACTGCCTCACCAGGGCCCTCAGCTGCTCGTCCTGCCAACACCAGAAAGACAGGGGCTCAGCACACATACGTGCAGAAAACCTCAGGGCTGCCCGTGACAGAGCCCAATCTAAAAGAACAGCCTCGTTCATCCATTCCGTCATGAAGTGAATACGTACAAGGTGCCAGGCATTACAGCTGCAGCAGCAGGCAGCAAAAGAGCTGCCCCTGATCTCATGGGAGGGAGCCAGCTGCCAATGGAAGGCTCACAGGAACAAAAGTAAAGCCACCCCCTGCTGGGAGATATGGAGAGGTACGTGGTGACTGCCTACTCAGGGACACTAAGGGACAGGTTCCAAGGAAATGCAGAATAGCTAAAATGGAGGAAGCAAAACAGATCCAAGATGATTTTGGAGGGAACCATAGGGGCCAGACCATTCGCAGCATCAGTTCAACCATCTATCATGCAAAACCACTGATGTGTTTGAACAGTGGGTGGTCACAGTCAAACATTCTATAAAGAGAACTTTATAAAGTTCTCTTTGCCTGCTACAGGGCGGGAAAGGGGCTGGAAGGGAGCCGAGTGGACATAAGGAGGTCATTACTGAACTCAGGCCAGAGTTGACAGTGATTCAGCACCAGAAGCAGGAGGCCTAGGCAAAAACAAGAGTAGTTAGAAGACAGGCTAGTATCTATCAAAATAGCCTCCCGAAATGAACTACCAATTCACGCGATAACATGAATCTCAGTGTCACTACGATGTGTGAAAGAAGCCAGACACAGGAGGGTACATGCGTATGATTCCATGCGTATGAAGTTCTAGAAAATGTAAACTAAGCTATAGGGACAAAAAGTGGTTGTCTGAGGCCAGTGGTGGAAAGGGATGAACAGCAAAGGGGGACAAGGAATGTCTTGGGGACAATGGAAATGTCCTGTAGCCCGGCTGTGCTGGTGGTTCTACTGAATTGCATACAAATGGTTGTAGTGAATTATATATAAAGTTTTCCTCAGTCAAATTGATTAATATATAAAGAAAATGTCAAGCCAGGCGCGGTGGCTCACACCTGTAATCCCAGCACTTTGGGAGGCCATGGCGGGCAGATCACGAGGTCAGGGGTTCGAGACCAGCCTGGCCAATATGGCGAAACCCCATCTCTATTAAAAATACAAAAATTAGCCAGGTGTGGTGGTGGGTGCCTGTAATCCCAGCTACTCGGGAGGATGAGGAAGAATTGCTTGAACCTGGGAGGTGGAGGTTGCAGTGAGCCGAGATCGTGCCACTGCACTCCAGCCTGGGCAACAGAGCAAGAGTGAGACTCCGTCTCAAACAAAAGAAAAAGGAAAGAAAATGTCATGCATATAAACAATGGATATTACTCAGTCGAGGGAATTCTGACACATGCTACAGCATGGATGAAAGCTGAGGACACTATGCTAAGTCAAATAGCCAGACAGGGCAAATACTCAGGATTCCACTCACAGGAAGCATCTAAAATAGTCAAAATCAGGCAGGGAGCAGTGGCTCACGCCTTTAATCCCAACACTTTAGGAGGCCGAGGCAGGTGGATCACCTGAGGTCAGGAGTTTGAGACCAGCCTCGCCAACATGGTGAAAGTTCGTCTCTACTAATACAAAAATTAGCCCAGCGTGGTGGTGGGCGCCTGTGATCCCAGCTACTCGGGAGGCTGCAGCAGAAGATTCACTTGAACCCGGGAAGTGGAGGTTGCAGTGAGCCAAGATCATGCCATTGCACTGCAGCCTGGGCGACAGAGCAAGATTCTGTCTTGAAAAAATAAAATAAATAAATAAAATAGTCAAAATCACAGAAACAGAGTAGAAGGATAGCTGCCAAGGGCTGGAGGGTGGGAGGAGAGTGAATTCATGTTCAATTAGTTTCAGTTTTCCATCCTTTTTTTTTTGAGATAGGGTCTCTCTTGGTCACCCAAGCTAGAGTACAGTGGTGCAAACACAGCCCACCGCATCCTCAACCTCATGGGCTCAAGTGATCCTTCCACCTTAGCCTCCCAAGTAGGTGGGACCACAGACACACACCACCATGCCTGGCAAATTTTCATTTTTTTGTTGTAGAGACAGGATCTCACATGTTCTTCAGGCTGGTCTAGACTGCCTCAAGCAATCTCCTGCCTCGGCCTCCCAAAGTGCTGGGATTACAGGCCTGAGCCACCGTGACCCACCAAGTTGGTGGGTATTTTTTGTTTTGTTTTTAATGACAGGGTCTTGCTATGTTTTCCCAGCTGGTCTAGGACTCTTACACTCAGGCAATCCTCCCGCTTCGGCCTCCCACAGTACTCGGTTTACAGGCATAAACCACCGCACTCAGCCTCGTTTCCAATTTCAAAGATGAAAAAGTTTCAGAGATCTTTTGCAAAACAATCTGAAAATACTTAACACCACTGAACTACAAAGTTAAAGATGGTTAAGGGGTAGATTTAAGGGGGAGGAAAAGGGGATAAATTTAAAGTGAGGTGGTTTTGTCACACATACAAATTTATATGTGTATATATGTATACATGCTCCTAGACAGAAAAATTGGTCACAACGTGGCCCACGACAGGTATCAAAGCCCTCAATTACAGCTTGGCCAGAACCAGCACAGGCTGGGCAAAGTCACCATAAATTCTCTGGGTGAGCCAGCCCAGGACACCCTTCCCTACCTATACCATGCCCCCTCCCTGCCCTGGCCAGTCTCTTACCTGCTTCCTTCTGTGTTCCCCAGTCCATCTCTGGCACCACCACCCTCCCTGACAACTGACCTGGATACTATCATTTCCAAACTTACATTCTTCCCACCCACCCTGGGACTCCCCCACGTGGTCAGCTCCATCCCCACACTGCCCTCTCCACAGCCACCTCTTGCTTGCCTGGCACAGCGCCCTCTCCCACTCCCTCAGCACTGGTCTCTCAGCCCCAGCCTGTGCTCTATATGTTTTTTTTTTTTTTTTGAGACGGAGTTTTGCTCTTGTTGTCCAGGCTGGAGTGCAATGGTGCGATCTCAGCTCACTGCAACTTCCGCCTCCTGGGTTCAAGTGATTCTCCTGCCTCAGCCTCCCAAATTGCTGGGATTACAGGTGCCCACAACCACACCCAGCTAATTTTTTGTATTTTTAGTAGAGACAGGATTCAGCCATGTTGGCCAGGCTGGTCTGGAACTCCTAATCTCAGGTGATCCACCCATCTCAGCCTCCCAAAGTGCTGGGATTACACAGGCGTGAGCCACCGCGCCAGGCCACCCATCTCTCTTATCAATCCCCCACACAGCAGATGAACTCCCCTGAAGCCCGGCTACATTCACATCACTCCCTGCATTAAAAACCTTCCATCTTTGTCCAGTTCACAGTTAGAAAAAACAAACCAAAAACCAAGCTAACCTGGCTCTGCATTGAGAGCTGAACAATCCTACAGCTTCTAAGCCCAACATTCAAGGCCCTCGAGGAATCAGCCCCAGTGTATCCTTTCATCTCCGTCAACCATTTCTCCCCTTCAAGGACCCTTCCCTCCAACCAAACTGGCCTCCTGTACTGGCTTTTCTCCACCTATAGCCCCTTTCCTGATCTGACTTACCCACCTTTTGCACACTGTAGGTCTTCCCTCACTGCTAAATTTCCAAATCCTCATCCTTAGCTCAAAGGTCACTTTCTCCACATAAGTTTCCTTAACCTCTTCAGGCAGCAGTAATCTCTCCTTCTAAAGGTACTTGCCATCCACTCATCTTACAATTATCAGGTGCCCAGAGCTACAACAGTGAGCACCAACAGACACTGATCCTACCGGTGCCGCGGATGACCACAGCACATTCCAGGGACCTGCACACGGTCTTATCTCTCCATTCCAGAGAGGAATCTGCTCTGGGGTAGGAACTTGGTCTTGTTTATTCTTCTAAGCCCACAAGAGCCAAATATAGTCCCTGGTCCACAACAGGATGAGCAGAAAAGGTTTGCTTAGCACGCATCTGGAAAAACATCTTTCATGATTTAAAAGGATTTTACCACTCACACAGCAAGTTTTAGAAAAAACAAAACAAGCTAGTCATGGTGGCTTCTGCCTGTAATCCCAACACTTTGGGAGGCCAAGGCAGGAAGATTGCTTGAGCCCAGGAGACCAGCCTGGGCAACATAGCAAGACCCTCTTCTCTATTTAAAAACAAAAAACAAAAGCAATACAAATAATACAATACAAAAAAAAAAACCCAATCCTAAAATTAAAGACATCTATGATGTTAACTATGGGTTGAAAACAAAACAAAACAAAAAACACTGAAGAACTGAAGACACTAAGAAAAACTGAGGTAAAATAAAAAGGCCAGTAGAAGTCTAAAATGGTACAATCAATTAAGAAAAAGGCAGTTTCTGTAAAACTAAACATACACCTACCCCATGACCATACCTGTCTTCCCAAAAGAAAGGGAAACATGTATTTGCAAAAAGACTTATGCAAGAATCTTCAAGGTAGCGCTATACACAATAGCCAAAAACTGCAAACAGTCCAAACATCCATCAACAGGTGAAACGCTGTGTGGTATACCCATACAATGGACTACTATCCAGTGATAGAAAAGGACAAGTTACTGAATCACCCAACACAATGCTGAGCAAAAGCCAGATGCAAAGAATGTAACCGTATGATTTCATTTATAGAAGATTCAAGAACAGGCAAAACATATTATCCTAAGCAAACACAGGAACAGAAAACCAAATACCGCATATTCTCATCTATAAGTAAGAGCCAAACACTGAATACACATGGACACGAAGAAGGGAACAAGGAGACCAGGGCCTACTTGAGGGTGGAGGGTGGAGGGTGGAGGGTGGGAGGAGGGTGGAGGGTGGGAGGAGGATGAGGATCAAAAAACTACCTATTGGGGCTGGGTGCAGTGGCTCACGCCTGTAATCCCAGCACTTCAGGAGGCTGAAGTGGGAAGATCACCTGAGGTCAGGAGTTCAAGATCAGCCTGGTGAACATTTTAGTAGAGTCTCTACTAAAAATACAAAAATTTACCAGGCGTGGTGGCACGTGCCTGTAATCCCAGCTACTTGAGAGGCTGAGGTAGGAGAATCGCTTGAACCCAGGAGGCAGAGGTTGCAGTGAGCTGAGATCACACCACTGCACTACAGCCTGGGCAACAGAGACTGCCTTAAAAAAAAAAAAACTACCTATTGGGTACCACGCTTATTACCTAGGTAACAAAATAACCTGTACATCAAACTCCCACGACATGCAATTTACCTATATAATAAACCTGCACATATACCCCTGAACCTAAAGTTAAAAACAACACACACACACACACACACACACACACACACACACACACACACACACACACACCAAAAAGAAAAAGGCAAAACAAATCAAATCAGCAATTGCCTGGAGCTGGGGAAGCCTGACCACAAAGGACCACAGAAAAGTTCTTGGGATAATCAGGGTGGTGCTTACATTGGCATACGCATTTGTCAAAAGTGATCAAACCGGCTCACCGTAGTGGCTCACGCCTGTAATCCCAGCACTTTGGGAGGCCAAGGTGGGTGGATTGCTTGAGGTCAGGAGTTCAAGACTAGCCTGGCCAACATGGTGAAACCCCATCTCTACAAAAATACAAGAATTAGCTGGGCATGATGGCGGGTGCCTGTAATCCTAGCTACTCAGGAGGCTCAGGCAGAAGAATCGCTTGAACCCAGGAGGCGGAAGTTGCAGTGAGTGGAGATCACGCCGTTGCACTCCAGCCTGGGAGACAGAGACTCCATCTCAAAAAAAAAAAAAGAAAAAAAACTGATCAAACTGTTCACCATAAAAAGGGGCATTTGGCCAGGGACAGTGGCTCATACCTATAATCCTAGCACTTTGGAAGGCTGAGGTGGGAGAAATGCTTGAGCCTAGAAGTTTGAGACCAGCCTGGGCAACATGGCGAGACCCTGTCTCTACAAAAAATACACAAATTAGCCAGGCGTGGTGGCGCATGCCTGTGGTTCCAGCTACTCAGGAGGCTGACGGGGAAGGATTGCTTGAGCCCAGAAAGTTGAGGCTACAGTGAGCCATGCTAGCACGGCACTCCAGCCTGGGTGACAGAGCAAAAACCCTGTCTCAAAATGGAATTAAAAAAAGGGCATTTGATTGCATATGATTACATATAAATTATATTTCAATCACATTTATTATAAAATAAAAAGATAGAGCTAGAAGGAAACCAATTCAGGGCTTGATGTCAGAAGGTTCAATACAGTTAATTATTTTAGAAAAAGAAAGTGGGAGTTGGCAGGGTGCGGTTACTCATGCCTGTAATCCCAGCACTTTGGGAGGCCGAGGCAGGCGGATCACCTGGGGTCAGGAGTTCGAGATTAGCCTGGCCAACATGGTGAAACTCCGTCTCTACTAAAAAATACAAAAATTAAGGCCGGGTGCGGTGGCTCACGCCTGTAATCCCAGCACTTTGGGAGGCTGAGGCGGGCAGATCATGAGGTCAGGAGTTCGAGACCAGCCTGGCCAGCATGGTGAAGCCCCCGTATCTACTAAAAATACAAAAAAAAAAAAATTAGCTGGGCATGGTGGCGCATGCCTGCAATCCCAGCTACTCGGGAGGCTGAGGCAGGAGAACTGCTTGAACCTGGGAGGCAGAGGTTGCAGTGAGCCAAGATCATGCCACTATACTCCAGCCTGGGTGACAAAGCGAGACTCTGTCTCAAAAAAAAAAAAAAAAATTAGCTGGATGTGGTGGCTCACGCCTGTAATCGCATCTTCTCGGAAGGCTGAGGCAGGAGAATCGCTTGAACCCAGGAGGCAGAAGTTGCAGTGAGCTGAGATTATGCCATTGCCCTCTAGCCTGGGTGACAAGTGACAAGAGCGAAACTCTGTCTCAAAAAAAAAAAAAAAGGGGGGGGGGGGGGAGTTACAGACTTGGCCAAACCTCCTAGCAGTCAAAAGGCAAAAAGCACAATCAATGTCCATGACATAGAACATGGCAGCTGCTCAGGAGACACAATGGGCCCTGAGGTCTAGGACACACATCCCCTTCCCACCCGCTGAGTCCTCAGAATTGAGAGTCCCCCAGAATGCTCTGAGAAGAGGCATGAGGACAATCGGAGGACCCATCCCTTCCTTCACCGGCTCCTCCTCTTCATCCCATCTGATGAGACATCAGGTAGACACTCCAGGCTCAGCTCCTCTGGACAGCCCCCAGCTGCCATCAACCCTCTCTTCCCCATGGCACTCACCTCCTCATGGGTCCATTTGACCTTGCACTTGCTATCCCTCTGCTCCGGCACATCTGAATCTGTGTCCTGGTAGTGCAGCTCATCCAGATCCTCGCTATGGGGAAAGCAGGCCAAGGGTCAAGGATGGTGTGTCCCTATGTTTTACATAATGGAGAACGTGTAGGCAGCGGCCAGCCCACCCTAGGGAAAGGTCTGGGGGAGAGAGGCTCTTACTTTTACTTCTTTTTAAGACATAGGCACTTCTGCTTCACTTATTTTTATTGAGACAGGGTCTCACTCTGTCACCGGGCTGGAATTCAGTGTGGCATGATCGTAGATCACTGCAGCCTTGAACTCCTGGACTCAAATGATCCTCCCGCCCCAGCCTCCTAAGTAGCTGTGACTACAGGGGTATGCCACCACGCCCGGCTAACTTTTGTATTTTTTGTAGAGACAGGGTCTCACCATATTGCCCAAGGTGGTTTTGAACTCCTGGGCTCAAGCAATCCTCCCACCACGGCCTCCCAAAGTGTTGGGACTATAGGCATGAGCCACCACACCCGACCTCACCTCTTTTTAATTTTTTTAATGAAATAGGGTTAAGAGCTACTTTCTTCTTTTTTATTTTCAGGAATGCCCTAGTGATTTCAAAAGCTGTAAAAAAAAAGAGGCCAGGCATAGTGGCTCAAACCTGTAATCCCAGCACTTTGGGAGGCCGAGGTGGGTGGATTGCTTGAGGTCAGGAGTTCAAGACCAGCCTGATCAAACACAGTGAAACCCCATCTCTACTAAAAATACAAATATTAGCTGGGTGCGGTGGCGCATGCCTGTAATCCCAGCTACTCAGGAGGCTGAGGCAGAAGAATTGCTTGAACCCGGGAGGTGAAGGTTGCAATGAGCCGAGATCATGTCACTGCACTCCAGCCTGGGTGACAAAGCAAGACTGTCTCAAAAAAAGAAAAGAAAGGAAAAAGAAAGTTAAGATTTCACCAAGAATATTATGTTCAAAATCAGACTATCGCTTTTTCCTTTCAGTTACAAACCTGCATGGATATTTTAAGGAATAAAGTTGATGAAGTAAGTTATCAGGCATCAGGATTTTAAGAGATATTAGTTATTTGGAAAAAAAATTCTAAATATATTCTCTATGTCCATTTGTTGTTTTTCTTCTTTTAGGGACAGAGTCTGGCTCTGTCACCCAGACTGGAATGTAGTGGCATTCCATTGTAGCCTCCAACTCCTAGGCTCAAGCAATCCAATCCTCCCACCTCAGCCTCCCAAGTACCTGGAACAACTTGCATATGACACTATGCCTGGCTATTTTGTATTTTTTTGTAGAAACATCTCACTATTTTGCCTAGGCTCATCTGGAACTCCTGGCCTTAAGCAATCCTCCCACCTTGGCCTCCCAAAGTGCTGGTATTACGGGCCTGAGCCACTGTGACTGGCCAAGTTGTTTTTTCGTGTATGGATTTTTTTTTTTTTGTAATGACAGGGTCTCAGTATGCTGCCCAGACTGGTCTTGAACTCCTGGGCTCAAGGGATCCTCCTGCCTCAGCCTTCCAAAGTAACTTGGATTACAGGTGTGCACCACCGTGTCCGGCTTATGTCCATTTTTGCAAATCCCTTTTCAATCCTTGCCTACACACAGGCATAATTAATGGAGAGAAAAATCAGTGTACAATTGCCTACACACAGGCATAATTAATGGAGAGAAAAATCAGTGTACAGTATCTTTTTTTTTTTTTTTGAGATGGAGTTTCATTCTGTCACCCAGGCTAGACTGAAGTGGCGACATCTCAGCTCACTGCAACCTCTGCCCCCCAGGTTCAGGCGATTCTCCTGCCTCAGCCTTCTGAGTAGCTGAGATTACAGGTGCCTGCCACCACGCTCGGCTAATTTTTTTTTGTATTTTTAGCAGATACAGGGTTTCACCATCTTGGCCAGGCTGGTCTTGAACTCCTGACCTCGTGATCCACCCGCCTTGGCCTCCCAACGGGCTGGGATTACAGGCGTGAGCCACCGCGCCCGGCCCAGTGTACAATATCTTCTAACGCGGCTGTAGGGGGAAAAAAAAAAAACAAAACAGTACGAGCTGCTTTGAATTCTGAGTGTTTTTACTCTACCAGGCAATCTTCCAAGTTGCTCCAAAAAATCCTCGTGTTTATCCAGTTTAATAGTTACAAAAATGGAAATCGGGCCAGGTGTGGTGGCTCACACCTGTAATCCCAGCACTTTGGGGCCAAGGCAGGTGGATCACCCGAGGTCGGGAGTTCGAGACTAGCCTGACCAACATGGAGCAATCCCGTCTCTACTAAAAATACAAAATTAGCCGGGCGTGATGGCGCATGCCTGTAATCCCAGCTACTCAGGAGGCTGAGGCAGGAGAATAGCTTGAACCTGGGAGGCGGAGGTTGCGGTGAGCCAAGATCAAGCCATTGCACTCTAGCCTGGGCAACAAGAGCGAAACTCCATCTCACAAAAAAAAAAAAAAAAAAAAAAAAAAATGGAAATCAGCCGGGCGCGGTGACTCATACCTGTAATCCCAGCACTTTGGGAGGCCGAGGTGGGTGGATCACAAGGTCAGGAGTTCAAGACCAGCCTGGTCAACATGGTGAAATGATGTCTCTACTAAAAATACAAAAAAATTAGCTGGGTGTGGTGGCATGCGCCTGTAATCCCAGCTACTCGAGAGGCTGAGGCAGAAAAACTGCTTGAACCCAGGAGGCGGAGGTTGCAGTGAGCAGAGATCAGAGATTCTGCCACTGCACTCCAGCCTGGGCAACAGACGAGACTCCACCTCAAAAAAAAAAAAAAACCCACAAAAATTAGCTGGGCATGGTGGCATGTACCTGTAGTCCTAGCTACCCGGGAAACTGAGGCAGGAGAATTGCTTGAACCCAGGAGGCAGAGGTTGCAGTGAGTCAAGATCGTGCCACTGCACTGCAGCCTGGGCAACAGAGGGAGACTCCGTCTCAAAAAAAAAAAAAAAAAAAGAAATCATAGGATCCACCTCCAGAGATGTCAGGTGCTTGAGGAAGGTTAGTAATCTTTCCCCAACTCCACCCGACAGGACCTGCATCAGGTCACGTTGGTCAGGTAAGTTGCTAGGTCAGACATTTGTAAACTGGAAAAAGCTTACAGGTTTCCAAACAAGGCAAGTCTAGGTCTTGTGACCAAATGAAAGAAGGCTTACTGTGCTATCCACATTACCTTCTCCTTGTTCTCCAGAGCTCACCGTTGCTTCCTAGAGTCACTCCTATACTTCCATAGCACATGGGAAACCCTCCTGTCTCGGGCCCTTACACTGCAACTGCCTGTCTCCTCCACATCATCTACAAAGGTCAGCTCCACCTTGGCATCCCAGGGTTTATCACCAAAAGGGCTTAAGAAATGTTTGCCCAGGGACTGACTGAATATACAAATAAATGAAAAAATGTGCAAAGCTGCTGCCTATTAGTCAATAAGAAATACTAATTAAATTTTTTAGGCCAGGCAAGACCCAATTTCAAAAGAAAAAAATTTTCAGAAATAGGAAAGGAGGGATGGTGTCTACAGTCAGCAATACAGAAGGATCTGGAATTCATTCCTGACCCAGTTCATGGGTCCTCCACCACTTCAATATAGAAGGCAAAAATCCAGAAGATACTAATAACAGAATGAAGCTGGCTTTAAAATCAACTGCCCCCAGACAGCTCGTGACAGAAACCATCTTTGCTTCTCCAGCATCCAGCACAAAGGCCTGGCTTCTAACAGAAGGTCAGCAAATATTCTTTCAAGGATGAAATGATGTCTGCATGGACACTCCCTGGTGCTCCAATGCTGTTTATTTATTTATTTATTTATTTATTTTGAGATAGAGTCTCACTTTGTCACCCAGGCTGGAGTGCAGTGGCATGATCTCGACTCACAGCAACCTCTGCCTCCTGGGTTCAAGTGAATTCTCCTGCCTCAGCCTCCCGAACAGCCGCGATTACAGGCGCCTACCACCACTCCCGGCTAATTTTTGTATTTTTGGTAGAGACGAGGAGTTTCACCATGTTGGTCAAGCTGGTCTTGAACTCTTGGCCTCCCAAAGTGCTGGGATTACAGGCATGAGCTACCACACCCAGCCTCCAATGCTGTTTGATAGGGTCAGCATCTCAGACAGCTGGGGCATTTCTGTGAGATGATATACTTTACCATATGTGCTGGCCATCAACTTCACCCACATTCTCATTATCCCCCTTAACAGATGCGGAAATTGAGGCTCAGAGGGGTGAGGCCACCTGCCAAGTTCATAGAGCCAGGCTCTGAACCTTCCTAACTCCAGACACCTGCAAGTCCTCACATCCTAATCCCAGCTGAAAAAGCAGAGTCCAGTTAGTGGTGGCAACCACATTGTGGTCCAACATACCCTACCTTTTGCCCTTCAACGTGCTGGGCTCTGCTCCAGGACAGGGGTGAGTCAGAGACAAAGCGGGAAGTGGGGCACTAGGGCAGAGGAGAGTTACAGCAAGTGGCCAGGAAATGGGCTGAGGGCTGTGGAGCTGCCATCCTTCACACGGGAGGGGTTCCTCCACTGAGCCCCTCATGGGAGAAGTAGCCCAGGACCTGGGGTGGTCTAGGGGCAGTCACTCCTGGAATAACTCTTCCTGAACAAAAAATCAGGATGGGGCCAGGCAAGGTGGCTCACACCTGTAATCCCGGCACTTTGGGAGGCCAAGGGGGGAGAATCCCTGGAAGCCAGGAGTTCGAGACCAGCCTGGGTAACATAGTGAGGTGAGACACAACGCAAGGCCACTCCCGCCCCCTTCCAACTCTACACAAAATAAAACAGGCCAGACGCGGTGGCTCACGCCTGTAATCCTAGCACTCTGTGAGGCCAAGGCGGGCGGACTGCCTGAGCAACACGGTGAAACCCGTCTCTACTAAAAATCCAAAAAATTAGCCAGGCGTGGCGGCGTGAGCCTATAGTCCCAGGTACTTGGGAGGCTGAGACAGAATTCCTTAAACCCGGGAGGCAGAGGCTGCAGTGAGCCGAGATTGTGCCACTGCACTCCAGCCTGGGCGACACAGATTGGCTCTGTCTCCTAAATAACTAAATAAATTAGCCAGTTGTGGCGGCGCGTGCCCATAGTCCCAGCTACTCAGCCTGCAGTCCCAGCGGGCTGAGTTGGGAAGATCACTTGAACCTGGGAGGTTGAGGCTACAGTGAGCTATGACAGCACCACAGCACTCCGGCCTGGACTGCAGAGGGAGACCCTGCCTCAAAAAAAAAAAAAAAAAAAAAAAAAAAAACCAGGGCAGGGTCTGATAGGCGCCTAAACAGAAAACTCTTCCTGGACATTGGCGCTGCCCTGGGAAAGTGGGGCCTGAGGAACTGACAGTCCCTGTGCTCAGATCCCTATCCTCAGCCTGAAAGGGCAAAAATCTAGAGGGATGGAAGGCTTCATCTTTAGATGAGGCTATCGTCTAAAGAGGGACCGAAGGTTGGCCGGGCAAGGTGGCTCACGCCTGTAATCCTAGCACTTTGGGAGGCCGAGTCGGGCGGAACACAAGGTCAGGAGATCGAGACCATCCTGGCTAACATGGTGAAACCCTGTCTCTACTAAACATACAAAAAATTAGCCCGGCGTGGTGACACGCGCCTGAAGTCCCAGCTACTCCGGAGGCTAAGGCAGGAGAATCGCTTGAACCTGGGAGGCGGAGGTTGCAGTGAGCCAAGATCGCGCCACTGCACTCCAGCCTGGGCGTCAGAGCGAGATTATCTGAGCTGCAGCGATCCAGGCAGGGAAGAGGTCTGGACCCCACTGTCCTGTCTCCCAGGCAGGCTGAAAAGCTTGGAGCTCAGGCCCCAGGCGCACAGGTGTAAGACAGGGATCTGGAGCCACAGACCTGGCTCCGGGCTCGGCTCTGCCACTTAAGTCTCTGGGGAAATAAGTAAAATGGAGACCGCAGTTCCTGCCTTTGCCCCAGGGACTCTCTCTCTCCCCCGCACCTTCAACCCCTGCTGCCCAAAACTCCTCGTGGGAACAGGAAGAGAGGTCTCAAACCGAACCAAGCTGGGGCGCGGAACCCAGGTGGGAGAGACAAAAGAGCCCCCAGCTCAGCACCCTTCTCAGTCCAGGGGAGAGGGCTTGGGGGACTCTGTGCTCCCCGGAATGTTAAGGAGCAAAGCCCACCCACCAAGTTGACCCAAAACTAGGCTGGAACAAGTGCCTCCCAGGCTCGGTCTCCCACTAGCTGGGACTTGAAGACTCCCTCTCGCTCCCAGGGGTCGTCTCCCTCGCCGGCGAAGGCCCTGCCAGCTGACACCGGCCGGCCCACCCCCATCCCGCAATTAGGCGGGAGACAAAATGACATCATGCACGGTTTGGCCCGGGTCCCAGGAGACCCGCCCGTCCCAGCTCCGAGGCCCAGCAGGCCTGGGGAGCCGCGAGGGACGCCCAAGAGCCCCCCAGCTTTACGCGCGCCCCTGCCTCAGAGGGCCCAGGACGCAGCATTTCCGCGGAAACACCCCGCCCCCAACACACACACACACCCCAGCTTGGTGGCAGCCTGGGGAGGGTCGGGGGTAGCTGGGTGGGGGAGGGGTGAGTTAAAGGGAGGGGGAGGGGCCCAAGCCCTCCCGGCTCGTCTCACCAGCGCGTCCGCCGAGACATCCCCCCGGCCCGGACCGCGCCGCGCTCGCCCGCCGGCCGGCAGAGCCCGGAGCGGGAGCCGGGCCGGGGTCAGGACCCGGGCTGCTCCGGCCGCTCCGGGCCCCGGGCCGCGCTCGAAGGCGTCAGCGTGTCAGCAGGTCCCTCGCTCCCCGCTCGCAGGAACTGCAGTCGCCGCCGGCGCGGGTTGAAGCACTTTTCTATCTCCCGCCAAGCGCGTCGGCGCCGCCCGGTCCTGGCGCGCGGGCGCCGGGGGAGGGGCCTGGGTGAGGGGCGGAGCCAGGGGCGGGGCGGGGCCTGAGGGGCGGCACCTGCCCAGACCCTCCAGAGCCGGCTGCAGGACAGGGGCGGCGGCCGCGACTTCGGAGTTGTGGAGCGGGCCGGGATGTGACCGAGGCCTGGCTCAGGTGTCAGTCCGGGGCGGCCCAGGAGTATCCCACATAGCGAAGACCGAGGAAGGGGAGCGAGGCGCGAGCATGGGAGAGCCAGCCAGGGAAAGCGCCAGGGCGGAATCCCCCACAATAGTCCAAGCCACTCCTGGGTCCCTAGAGCCCCACCCTAAAGCGGCCCCTCACCCTACCTGTGCCTCTCCCTGCTTCCTCTCCTGCCTCCGAGAGACCCTCCTTAATAGACTTTATTTTTTGTTGTTCATTTTTCTTAGAGGCAGGGTCTTGCTCTGTCGCCCAGGCTGGAGGGCAGTTTCGCGATCATAGCTCACTGCAACCTCCACCTCCTGGGCTCAAGCGATCCTCCCACTCAACCTCACGAGTAGCTAAGACCAGGCACTCGCCACTACACCCGGCTGATTTTTTTTTTTGAGACGGTGTCTCGCTTTGTCGCCAGGCTGGAGTGCAGTGGCGCGATCTTGACTCACTGCAACCTCCACCTCCCGGGTTCAAGCGACTCCCCCGCCTCAGCCTCCCAAGTAGCTGGAACTACAGGCGCACGCCACCACGCCCGGCAATTTTTTTTTTTTTTTTTTTTTTTTTTAGTATTTTAGTAGAGACGGGGTTTCACCATGTTGGCCAGTATGGTTTCGATCTCCTGACCTCGTGATCCGCCCGCCTCGGCCTCCCAAAGTGCTGGAATTACAGGAGTCAGCCACCGCGCTTTTTTTTTTTTTTTTTTTTAGAGAAGGGGGTGTCTTGCTATGCTGCTGCTGCCTAGACTGGTCTAGAAACTCCTGGGCTCAAGGGATCCTGCCGCTTTGTCCTCCCAAAGTGCTGGGATTGCAGGCGTGAGCTCTTTCCAGAATTTAAAACCATCCTCCTCTCCCTCAGGGTAAATTCCTTACTCCACAATCACATTTATCTGATCTTCCAGACCACCACCCAGCCCTGGCCAAAAGAAACGGCCTCTTTGCCTTTGCCTGAGCCATTACCCAGGGCAGGAACACTTCCTGCCCCTCCCATGTGGCTGATTCCTATTTAATTTGGGGTCCACTGCCCACAATCTGCCTGTAGACTTCTGCATTTCCCCCTTTGAACTGGGAGCATCCTGAGGTCCGGTGGCCTCTCAATGCACACCAGTATCTCCAGGGCCCAATAGAAGACCTGACTTAAGAAGCCCCAGGCAAAGGTTTGTTGAATTGAATTCAGTTTACCTTGGGTTTAAACTCCCAGAGATTAGGCCAGATTTAGTGGCTCACGCCAGTAATCCTAGCAGTTTGGGAGGCCGAGGTGGGAGAATTGATTCAGTCCAAAAGTTTGAGACCAGCCTAGGGATCAGAGTGAGACCCTGTCTTTACAAAAAATTAAGAAATTACCTGGCTGTGGTGGTGAATGCCTGTAATCCCAGCTACTTGGGAGGCAGAGGCAGGAGGATTGCTTGAGCCCAGGAGTTCGAGGGGCTCAAGCCCTCGTCATCCCGCCACTGCACTCAGCCTGGGCGACAGACAGTGAGACTGTCTCTCCTTGAGATTTAGCAAAGGTTTTCTATTTTAGATTGACATTTACCAAGTACCAAGGATCAAGTCACACTGGACTTCCTGGGAGCAGTGCTGAGAGGAAGATAAATGAGCTCTGAGACAGGACGCTGAAGAAACCAAACCAAACCCCAGCCTTTTAGCCCCTGTTCAGGCCTCAGAGCCCCCTTCCAGAAGCTGCTGGCCACCTGGGGACAGTCCAGCCACCAGCTGCTGCAAACTTCACTTACCACAGAAGAAGGAAGACTAACTCACATCTTAAGTGCTAGAAGCTTCTACATCACTTAATTCAGGGTTTCTCCCGCCCACTCCCCTTATAAAGTAATTAATGTGGACATGCCCACTTCATTGAAAGCACAGCCTCCACAGCCAAACTTCCTGGGGTTTGAGTCCCAGCTCCACCATTCAGTTGCGGTATCTTAGGCAAATTACTTAACTTTTTTGTTTTTTTTTTTTTAGACCAAGTCTTGCTTTATTGCCCAGACTGGAGTGCAGTGGTGTGATCTTGGCTCACTGCAACCCCCACTTCCCAGATTCAAATGATTCTCCCACCTCAGCCTCTCGAGTAGCTAGGACTACAGGAATGCGCCAGCATGCCTGGCTATTTTTTGTATTTTTGTAGAGACGGGTTTTCATCATGTTGGCCAGGCTGGTCTTGAACTTCTGACCTCAGGTGATCTACCCGACTCAGACTCCCAAAGTGCTGGGATTACAGGCATGAGCCATCATGCCCAGCCAATTACCTAACTCTTCTGTGCCTCAGTTTTCTCACCTGGAAAAATGGGATTTATCAAAATTTTAGATAGTTTTTAAACTATCATCAGCCTCCCAAGTAACTGGGGTTACAGGAGCACGCCGCCATGCCCAGCTAATATTTCCAGCCAGCATTCTGTTTATAAATTGTAACTCATTTAATCCTTGTAACAACTCTATGAGGTAGATACTGGGATTATCCTCTTTTAGCAGATGGGAAAACTGAGGCACAGACTTCCCCAAGGTCACAGTGCTAGTAAATGGCAGAGCAGGGATTCAAACCTGGCCTGTCTAGTTCTAGAGTCTATGCTCTTAATCACTATACTTTGTAGGTAATTATAGGATTAAATAAATTAATATGTGTAAAGCACCAAAAACAGTTCCTGGCACATAATGAGAGCTATATTGGCCGGGCACAGTGGCTCATGCCTGTAATCCTAGCAGTTCGGGAAGCTGAGGCGAGTGAGTCACCTAAGGTTAGGAGTTTGAGACCAGCTTGGCCAACATGGTGAAACCCCATCTCTACTAAAAATATAAAATATTAGCCGGGCGTGGCGGCATGCACCTGTAACCCCAGCTACTCAGGAGGCTGAGGCAGGAGAATCACTTGAACCCGGGAGGCGGAGGTTGCAGTGAGCTGAGATCATGCCACTGCACTCCAGCCTTGGCAACAGAGCAAGACTCCGTCTCAATAACCCCAGCCTCCCGAGTAGCTGGGGTTACAGAAGCACTCTGCCACGCCTGGCTAATTTTTTGTATTTTAATAGAGATCGGGGTTTCACCATGTTCCCCAGGCTGGTCTCAAACTCCTGATCTCAGGCAATCCACCCACCTCGGCCTTCCAAAGTGCTAGGATTACAGGCGTGAGCCACCGTGCCCAGCAAAAAAAGAACTATATTACTGTTAGCTATTATTACTACTGTAATTCTTCAGCTGCGCTCACTCTTATCCTTTGAGGTCCACACATTAGTCATCCCATTTCAGGGAGAGGCAGGACCTGACAGCTTGGGCAAGGTATCTGCCCAAAGCAAGAGGCAGGGAACAGCTGCAGAGTGCACTTGCAACCTGGAACTGGGGCCAGTTAACCAATGCCCCAGAGCCAAAGAAGCCTGGAGTCAGTGCTGTGAGTCAGGCAGCAGGGAGATCACCCTAGTGCCAGATGGAATCTGATGATCTCCACACATTTCCTCTCCAGTTGTCATCAAACCAACAGATATCCCCTGGAGAGAGGATTCCCAGTGTCCCGAGTGAAACCACACCTGGGAGTGGTCCCTGGACTCTGGACTAATAACATACAGAATTTATCTCTGCTGGGAAACTTTTTCTGAACACGCCCTCCTTGGACAGGGAGGCTCCAGGTATTTGGTTATTCCACAATTTGCCCCAACCCCCAGGCCTGACCCTGTATTGGGAAGATAAGGGTCAAATCAACTTATTAAATGCTCAGGGCTCAGCACCAGCTTGGACACCAAACAAACACTGATTGATGATAAGTAGAATCACATGGCCCTTCTGGCTGGAGTCTTCCCCCTCCCCCTCCAGAGCATCCTCCTTATCATTCTTGTCCTCATCACACTTCCTCCACCATTTTATTTCTCTCTCAAGAGAAAGGACAGCCTGTGCACATTTTAAGCTTCAGACCTTTACTATAGCTTGGCTTCTGGTAGGTACTCATGGAAGGGGTTTTACACATTCCATTTAAATTGAGTGGATGCAATGTTACAAAGCTAACATTTGGGCTGAAGAGTTAGAAAGGCTTGGACCTCAAGTGAGAAAGCTGGGAATGCTAGAGTTTGAATTGTATCTCATAAAATATGGGACATCAAAAGAGATTCAGGCTGGGCACAGTGGTCATGCCCATAATCCCAGCACTTTAGAAGGCCAAGGCAGGCAAATTACTTTGAGGTCAGGACTTTGAGACCAGCCTGGCCAACATGGTGAAACCCCATATCTACTAAAAATACAAAAATTACCTGGGCATGGTGGCACGAACCTGCAGTCTCAGCTACTCAGGAGGATGAGGCATGAGAATCACTTGAACCCAGGAGGAGGAGGTTGCCGTGAGCCCAAACTGTGCCACTGCACTCCAGCCTGGGTGACAGAGCAAGACTCTGTCTCAAAAAGAGATTTGGGACCAGGTGCAGTGGCTCATACCTGTAATAATCCCAGCACTTTGGGAGGGCAAGGTGGAAGGATTGTGTAAAGCCAGGAGTTCGAGACCAGCCTGGGCAACATAGTGAGACCCCCTCTGTACAAAAAAATTTGTTAAATCGAAACCTAAATACCAAGTCTCCTTAAACTATTACATACACCTGTTGGCTGGGTTCAGTGGCTCACATGTAATCCTGTAATCCCAACACTTTGGGAGGCCAAGGTGAAAGGACAGTTTGAGGCTAGGAGTTCAGGACCAGCCTGGATAACACAACTAGACCTCGTCTCTACTAAAAATGAGAGAGAGAGATTTTGAAACAAAGGGATGTTTTTCAGACTCTTCTGTCCCACTCCAGGGCATCAGTGTAGAGAACAGAGACATGGTAGTAAACAAGTGGCCATATAGACATAAGAGGCCAAGGACTCAGCCTGGAAAGGGACACTTTCTACAACAATGTGGATCTCAATGGAAGGAGGAAGGAAAGCAATTCAATTACTTGATTCAAGGAATCAAACTAATTCAATACCTGCTTTTTTTTTTTTGAGACAGTTTTGCTCTTTTTTGCCCAGGCTGGAGTGCAATGGCGCCATGATCTTGGCTCACTGCAACGTCTGCCTCCCGGGTTCAAGCATTTCTCCTGCCTCAGCCTCCCAAGTAGCTGGGATTACAGGCATGTACCACAACACGTGGCTAATTTTGTATTTTTAGTAGAAACATGGGGTTTCACCATGTTGGTCAGGCTTGTCTTGAACTCCTGACCTCAGGTGATCCACCTGCCTTGGCCTCCCAAAGTGCTGGGATTACAGGTGTGAGCCACCGTGCCAGGCCCCCAATGTCAGCTTTTATTACTGAAAAGATTGAGATTACATTAATAACCATTTGCAAAACACCTATCTTTGAGTTTCAGAAATGGACTATCAAAGTATTCAGATCAGAAAATAATAACAGCTTGGCTGGGCAAGGTGGCTCATGCATGCAATCCCAGCACTTTGGAAGGCCAAGGTGGGCAGATTACTTGAGGCTAGGAGTTCGAGACCAGCTTGGCCAATATGGTGAAACCCCATTTCTACTGAAAATACAAAAATGAGCCAGGTGTGGTGCCACTCACCTGTAGTCTCAGCTACTCAGGAGGCTGAGGCACAAGAATTGCTTGAACCTGGGAGGCAGGGGTTGCAGTGAGCCCAGATCTTGCCGCTGCACTCTGAGCTGGGTGATAGAGTGAGACCCTGTCTCGGGAAAAAAAAAAAAAAAAGATAAGAATAACAGGATGATTTTTCTAGGGAAGACACTATGTGCCTGGCACCATATTGAGCTTTACATTCATTTTGCCTTTTTTTTTTTTTTAGAGATGGGGTCTCACTCTGGTTTGAGGCTGCAGTGAGTTATGATGGCACCACTGCACTCCAATCTGGGGAGCTGCAGTGCAATGGTGCCATCATAGCTCACTGCAGCCTCGAACTCCTGGGCTCAAACAAGCTCAAACTCCTGGGTTCAATCCTCCCATTTCAGCTTCCCAACTTGCTGGAGTTACAGGCATGAGCCACTGCGCTGGCTTATTTTGCATTTAATGCTTATTACTCTGTGCAGCAGGTAACATTTTAACGACAAACAAATTAAGACACAGAGATATTAAGTAAATTGCACTGATCACATAGCTAAGGGCTGGTAGCTTGAAGCAAAACATCCACAACTTGATATGAGATTGGAGAGTACCATTTGTGATGTATACTCAAAGTCTGAGTCTGGGCTACAACTAGGGGTTAGTCATAACGAGAAAATCCAACCATCCATATTCTCAGGAAGCTCACCAACTGGTACAGAAGATAATGAGTGGGAAATTAACTCTGTACAGGTGAAGATCAATTGCCAGGACTGTGAGTGCCCACCCAACAGGATCACTGAAGGCTCTTTAGAGCTGGATGATTTAGGAATTTGCAATGCAGGGAATGGCACAGGAAATAGCCAGCGCATGGCAAGCAGGAGGGGGATTAGGAAGTACTCAGGGATTGGCAAGGGTTCAAAATCATTGACTCTTCTCTCACATCACGTATCTGATCCATCTGCAAATCCTATATCCAGTGGCAAAAGCACATGAAAAGATGCTCAATACCATGTAATTAGGGGAATGTAAATTAAAACCACAATGAGATTTACATGCCTATTAGAATGGCTAAAATTAAAAAGACTAATTATACCAAATGTTGATGAAGATGGGGAGCAATTAGAATTCTCAAGTACTGCTGGTGGGAATGTAAAATTGTACAGCCAGTTTGAAAACTGTTTTTTGTTTGTTTGTTTGTTGTGTTTTTGAGATAGAGCCTCGCTGTGTATCCCAGGCTGGAGTGCAGTGGTGAGATCTCGGCTCATGGCAACCTCCGCCTCCCAGGTTCAAGTAATTCTTCTGCCTGGGCCTCCCAAGTAGCTGGGACTACAGGCACACACCACCACACCTGACAAATTTTTGTATTTTTAGTAGAGATGGGGTTTCACCATGTTGACCGGGGTGACTCAGACTGGCTGATCTCAAACTCCTGACCTCGTAATCCACCTGCCTTGGCCTCCCAAAGGCTGGGATTACAGGCTTGAGCCACCATGCCCAGCCTGAAAACTGTTTCTTAAAAACTTAAATAGGGCCAGGCACAGTGGCTCACGCTTGTAATCCCAGCACTTTGGGAGGCTTAGGTGGGTGGATCACGAGGTCAGGAGATCGAGACCATCTTGGCTAACATGGTGAAACCAAGTCTCTACTAAAAAATACAAAAAATTAGCCGGGCATGGTGGCAGACGCCTGTAGTCCCAGCTACTCGGGAGGCTGAGGCAGAATGGTGTGAACCCGGGAGGCGGAGCTTGCAGTGAGCCGAGATCGCGCAACTGCCCTCCAGCCTGGGCGACAGAGCAAGACTCCGTCTCAAAAAAAAAAAAAAAAAAAAAAAAAAAAATGGGCTGGGCATGGTGGTGCGCACCTGTAATCCCAGCTATTCGAGAGAGTGAGGCAAGAGAATCACTTGAACCTGGGAGGTGGAGGTTGTACTGAGCCAAGATCATGCCACTGCACCCCAGCCTGGATAACAAAGCAAAACTCTGTCTCAAAAAAAAAGAAAAAAAAACCTTAAATATACACCCATCATATCATCTAGCCACTCCAAGAAAAATGAATACACATCTCCACACAAAGCTTTTAGATAGCTTTGTTTGTTACAACCCCAAACTGGAAACAACCTAAATGTCAACAGGTGACTGAATAAACAAATTATAGATAAAAAACAAATATATCCATACAGTGGAATACTACTCAGCAAATGGAATAAATTATTGATAAAATATAAATAAGTTACAAACTGTGCTAAAAGAAGCAAAAGAGAGCATACTGTATGATTTTTTTCTTAATTTTTAAATTTTTTAGAGACAAGGTCTGGCTCTATAGTCCAGGCTGGAGTGCAGTGGAGCGATCTCGGCTCACTGCAGCCTCCATCTCCCATGCTCAAGCCATCATCCCACTTCAGCCTCCTGAGTAGCTGGAACTACAGGTACACACCACCATGTCAGGCTAATTTTTTTTTTTTTTTTTTTGAGATGGAGTTTCACTCTGTCGCCCCTGCTGGAGTGCAGTGGCATGTTCTCGGCTCACTGCAACCTCCACCTCCTGGGTTCAAGTGATTGCCCTGCCTCAGCCCCCCAGGTAGCTGGGATTATAGGCACGAGCCACTGCACCCAGGTAATTTTTGTATTTTTAGTAGAGATAGGGTTTCGCCATGTCAGGCTGGTCTCAAACTCCTGACCTCAAGTGATCTACCCACCTAGGCCTACCAAGGTGGTGGGATTACAAGCGTGAGCCACCATGCCCGGCCTATAAGACTATTTATATAAAACTCTAGGCCGGGCACGGTGGCTCGCGCCTGTAATCCCAGCTACCTGGGAGGCTGAGGCAGGAGAATCACTTGAACCCGGGAGGCAGGGGTTGCAGTGAGCCGAGATCACACCATTGCACTCCAGCCTGGATGACACAGTGAGACTCTGCCTAAAAAAAAAAAAAAACTCTAGAAGTTACACACAAATCTAAAGTGACAGAAACCAATCTAAAGTGACAATGGTTGTGGAGAGGAAGGGATTACAAGGAGACACAACGACGTTTTGGCGCATGATGGATATGTTCCATTTGCATGACTCCAGGGGCCCCTTCTGAGTCACTGGAAGAAGTGTGGGGCCACTGACTAAAGGACAGGGCCATTAACCCTGCCTGTGTTTTTCCAGGCTCATGCCAGCCCTAGCGGTTTCTTTAGGTATGCAATTGCAAAGGGGGATAATTTAGATCTCTAAGAAACCATCTAATCCAAATCCCTTGCATTCCTGAAGAGACTCGGTGCCAGGACCCTGGGCTACATTATACATACCCCATGGCGAGGCCCCCACCCCTGACCTCTACTCTGCACCCTTTGGAGCATCGGCTTTTGCCAACACTTAGTTCTTCTGTCACTTGCAGTTCAGCAATCAAACAGGGAAGGACTTGCGGGGTAGGGAGTTTGGGTTCAAAGTCAGGGAGAAACCGCGGGTGAACGCTAAGGCCTGTCCAGAGGCGGGTGGACCCAACCGCAAGCTCCTCCAGCCTTACGGCAGCTCCTGGCAACAACCTCACCCTCCTCCGGGAAAACCGGAGGGGAATGTCAGGCCTTGGAGTCAACCCGAGAGTCTCGCCGCCCGCAGGTGACCCGGGGCAAGTGACGTGCCCTGTTTCGAGGGGCCTCCCATGTAAACCGAGGCCAAAGGCTCCAGGATGCTCCATGGCAGCGCCCGCGCCACGGGCCGCCAGACTGCACCGTCAGGAGGGCGCACGGGAACTCCGAGATCCCAATCTGAGCCCGCGCCTGGGATCAGGCGGCCCGCGGGGCATCGCGGGAGTCGCGTCCCTGACGTCACCTTGGGGCGCCTGTGCGCAGGGACACCTGGAGCCGGGCTGCGGGGGCTCTGGGGCTCTAACCAGCCCCGCGCCCCAGAGCCTTCTTCTCGGTGGCGTGGTCTCGTTCGTGTGGAGGACGGGTGAAAGAAAGTCGCAGGGATGAGAGGGAGCAAGGGAGGGACGTCGCAGGCCTCGGACATTGTGTCGCCCCCGACCCCTGAACCGTCCATGACTTCCCAGTGTGGGTCAGAGGCTCTGGACCAGCCCCTCACACTGCATGCCCGGTGTTCCGTTTGCAACTATTATTAGGTTAATTTCTCTCAGCAATTAGACTGTGAGCTGCGGAAGGGCAGCCCTGTAAGGTTGCCGAAGGGGTTTCACCTTGCCCTCTGCCTGGACACAGCCGATTTATCAAGACAGGGCAATTGCAATGGAGAAAGGGTAATTCACGCGCGGAGCGGGCTGTGCGGGAGACCGGAGTTGTATTATTACTCAAATCCCTCTCCCAGAAAACTCGGGGATCAGAGGGGTTTGTTTTTGTTTTTGTTTTTGAGACGGAGTCTCGCTCTGTTGCCCAGGCTGGAGTGCAGTGGCGCTATCTCCAGTTATTTTTACACTGTTACCTGCTAGGACTGGTATATATGTTTTCTTCTTTTGGTTTTGTTTTTGGTTGTCGTTGCTTTTTTATTTTTAAGAGTGAAGTTGGAACACTTGTTTGAATTTAAAAACACCCCTGCGCCGGGCGTGGTGGCTCACGCCTGTAATCCCAGCACTTTGGGAGGCCGAGGCGGGCGGATCTCGAGGTCAGGAGATGGAGGCCATCCTGGCTAACACGGTGAAACCCCGTCTCTACTAAAATACAAAAAATTAGCCAGGCGTGGTAGCGGGCGCCTGTAGTCCCAGCTACTTGGGAGGCTGAGGCAGGAGAATGGCGTGAACCTGGTAGGTGGAGGTTGCAGTGAGCCGAGATTGTGCCACTGCACTCCAGCCTGGGCGACAGAACAAGACTCCGTCTCAAAAAGACAAAAAACAAAACAAAACAAAACAAAACACCCCTGCTCACCACTTTAGCTAGTTAAGCTTAATTTTACTAATAAAAACTAATCTGACATCACCACCTATGAAATATTCTTGCCAAAAATGTTTAATTCACAGTCAAGCCTTCAGACCTAACTTCGGTTTACAGGAAATAAAGAAGATAAAGGAACAAGTTAATAGACACCGTGATGAAGCAATGAGATAAATCCAGAATGTGAGATAATCTGCAAGACCCCTAATTTGATCTTTTCAAAAAATCAGTGTCTGGTCAGGAGGAGTGGCTCATGCCTGTAAACCAAATACTTTGGGAGGGCAAGGTGGGAGGATCACTTGAGCCCAGGAGTTCCAGACCAGCCTGGGCAACACAGTGAGACCCTGTCTCTACAAAAAATTAAAGAATTTGCTGGACATGGTGGTGCACACCTGTAGTCCCAGCTACTGTGGAGGCTGAGGTGGGAGGATCGATTGAGTCCAGAAAGTTGAGGCTGCAGTGAGCTATGATTGTGCCACTGTATTCCATCTGGGGTAACAGAGCAAGACCCTGTCTGAAAAAAAAAAAAAAAAAGATCATTTGTAAAAAAAAGAGGGAGACTGTTCTGGATTTAAAGAGACAGTCAAATACAATGTGTGAAGCCTGACTAAATCCTGGCTTGAAAAAAAAATCTATAAAACATATTCTGGGGGCAATTAGGGGACAGTCTGAATATGTATTAAACATTAGGTAATAGAAATGATAATGGCATTATACAATGAAGTATTTAGGGGTAAAATACTATTCTGTCTGCAATTTCATTTCAAATGTTTGGTAAAAAAGATTATACAGGGCCAGGTGACATGGCTCACGCCTATAATCCCAGCACTTTGGGAGGCTGAGGCGGGCGGATCATGAGGTCAGGAGTTTGAGACCAGCCTGGCCAACATAGTAAAACCCTGTCTCTACTAAAAATACAAAAAATTAGCCCGGCATGGTAGTGTGTGCCTGTAATCCCAGCTACTCGGGAGGCTCAAGGATAATTACTTGAACCCAGGAGGCGAAGGTTGCAGTGATTGTGCCACTGCACTCCATCCAGCCTGGGCAATAGAGCAAGACTCTGTCTAAAAAAAAAATTGATTATACAGGCCAGGGTCAGTGGCTCATGGCTGTAGTCCCAGTTACTCAGGAGGAGAATCGCTTGAACCCGAGAGGCAGAGGTTGCAGCAAGCCAAGGTTATGCCACTGCACTCCAGCCTGGGTGACAGAGCAAGACTCCATCTCAAAAAAAAAAAAAAAAAAAACATTATGCATACATTGGGATTTTTTTTTTTTTCAAGACAGAGTCTTGCTCTGTCGCCCAGGCTGGAGTACAATGGCACAACCTCAGCTCGCCGCAACCTCCGCCTGCCAGGTTCAAACGATTCTCCTGCCTCAGCCTCCCAAGTAGCTGGGACTACAGGCGCCCGCCACCACACCCGGCTAATTTTTGTATTTTTAGTAGAGACAGGGTTTTGCCATGTTGGCCAGGCTGGTCTTGAACTCCTGACCTCAAGTGATCTGCCAGCCTTGGCCTCCCAAAGTGCTGGGATTACAGGCATGAGCCACTGCGCCTGGCCTATACATTGGGATTTTAAGGTCTACATGTAAAAAAAATAAAAATAAAAATGATTATACATACGGAAAGCATATATGGCAATATATTAACAATTTTTTTTTCGAATGAACGACAACTTTATTTTTCTTACACTTTTAAGGCTGATGAAAAACCTTCATTTCAATTGAAAAGTATGGTAACTGTGTTTACTCATTATTATTAGTTTTCTAAAACACAACTTGAAAACATCCAGCATGCATGTTTAATATCAGCACAATGAATTCAAGACCAAGTATACATGTTACATTCAGCAAGGCTAGATTACAAATTATCATAGTCATCATCATCATCATCGTCATCATCATCATCTTCACGTTTTCTTTTCAATGCATTTGATGATTCATTGGCAGTATTTTGTGATGACACCATATTAGTGGTAATAAGTATGTTTTTGGACCCGATTAATGATGGATTAATCAGAACATTCTGAACTGCTGAGGTTGCAGGAATTGAAGCTTTTACAGCTGGAGACTGAGAAGTAGGCATCTGTACTGTAAACCTTTGACCTGTGAGGGACATGGGAGTCCCTACTTTAGTTGAAACAGACATGGTCTGTGGGGTTGGTGTGCCTAGTGTGGGAGTACTTGGTCTGCTAGTAACTGAACCAACACTTAACCGCGGGACTGTTATTCTTCCCGCAGAAGTTGATGCCTTTTTCTGTAAAGATTTCAGTCTATAGTTTGGAGCTGTTAAGCAGTATCTATCAGGTGGCAACCTAGGACCTGAATATGGCTTGATCAATGGCAAAGGGGTTTGATTTCTTTGCCTTGCAATATCTAATAAAAAATCTCTTGGGGGAGGAGAGGTAAAAGACTGATCAGCGCGGCACTGGATTGCCAATCGCACATCATCTGCATCAACAGTAGCTTTCTTAGCATGGCTTGAATAAATTTTTGCATCATCTAGAATTGTGGTCACATATCGGAAGGCAAACTCCAACATCTGATTTATAACTCTTGGCTCATATTCTGTAATCCCCATATCCTTCAGGATTTGTGCCATCATCTGTGCATCTTTCGGCATGCTCTTGGGAGAAGCCATCTTGCCAGACTCCATGATATCCGATGATCAGACTTCTCGAGCTAAATCACCCACATTAATGTATTTCAGTCCTGATTTTGACGCAAGTTCTTTGCCTAGTGTGGTTTTTCCAACCCCTGGTGTACCGGTGAGCAGGATGTTCGGAAGCAACATGGTCCCCGCCGCGACGCCTTCGGGCGCCTCGCTCACGTGCCCTTTGCACTACAGGGAGGAGCCGGAAGGGGCGGGCGGCAGCAAAAGCCCACGGCCCCAAAGGCCCCGAGGCCCACCGCGGCGCCCCTAGCCTGCCCCGGCGGCCCAGCCGCGGCCCACTCATATTAACAATTTTTTAAAGTCTAATGGGCACACTGGTGTTTAATGCAGTATTCTTCACACTTTTCTGTTTCAAAGTGGGTTTTTTATTTTTTTTTGAGACGGAGTTTTGCTCTGTTGCCCAGGCTGGAGTACAGTGATGTGATCTTGGCTCACTGGAACCTCTGCCTCTCGGGTTCAAGGGATTCTCCTGCCTCAGCCTCTTGAGTAGCTGGGATTACAGGCGCACATCACCACACCCGGATAATTTTTGCATTTTTAGTAGAGACGGGGTTTCGTCATGTTGGCCAGGCTGGTCTTGAACTCCTGGCCTCAAGTGATCTGCCCACCTTGGCCTCCCAAAGTGGTGGGATTACAGGCATGAGCAACCACGCTCGGCCCTCAAAGTTTTGTTTTTTTTTAAAATGTAAACAGTTTTATTTAGAAACAGGTACCTGTTTGCATTGTAGAATATAAAACTTGGCTTATGCTCTATAAACAATAACCATTACCCCAATTCAAGAGAGCTAGCATTCACAGAACACACAATTAGTTTCAAAGTTTTCACATAAATGGGAGAAAAAATATATCCTTGCCACAAGTCATCCATGGATGAAGGCGAAAAGCCTACTGACCCTGTGGCAGAACAGGCCTTGCTTCCTCCAAGGCACCTTCTTGGTCAGGAGAGCGTGGTGGGAGAAACTCCTGGTTAGTAGGCAGATTACCAGTCTCTTCCACAACTAGGCCTCAGTTATCCCTTTGAAAAGTGAAAGTGGAAGTTGGATTAGATTCAGATAGAACCAAAAAGTTCCTTGTAAGATTGTAGGTGTTTATTCTAGTTACCTATTGCTGTATAACAAATTACTCCAAATCAGTGGCTTAAAACTGCCATTTTAAGGCCAGGTATAGTGACTCAAGGATCGCTTGAGGCTAGGAGTTTAAGACCAGCCTGGGCAATATTTATTTCTATAGGTATTTATTTATTTTGGGGTAAAGTGCTATGATGTCTGCAATTTTATCTCAAATAAAAATAAATAAATAGAGATGGGGTCTTGCTATGTTGCCCAGGCTGGTCTCAAACTTTTGGGCTCAAGCAATCCTCCCGCCTTGGCCTCCCAAAGTGCTGGGATTACAAGCATGAGCCACTATGCCCAGCTCCCCACAGCCCAAAATATATATATATATATATATAATTTTTAAAATTTATATTTATTTTTTGAGACGGAGTTTTCACTCTTGTTGCCCAGGCTGGAGTGCAATGGCGCGACCTCCGCTCACCACAACCTCCACCTCCCAGGTTCAAGTGATTCTCCTGCCTCAGCCTCCCGAATAGCTGGGATTACAGGCATGCGCCACCACACCTGGCTAACTTTTTGTATTTTTAGTAGAGACGGGGTTTCACCATGTTGGTCAGGTTGGTCTTGAACTCCCAACCAGGTGATCCACCCGTCTCAGCCTCCCAAAGTGCTGGGATTACAGGCGTGAGCCACCGCACCCGGCCTATTTGTTTTTTTTAAGTAGTTAGCATTTAATGAACTTCCCTCCATGTGGCCTCAAGCCACCAGGACACAGGCCCCCTTGACACCCTTAATCTTCTTAGCTCTTCTGCTGAAGAATTTGGCCTTCACAATGACAGGCTGCTTTGGGAGCTTTCCCTTTCCCAGAACTTTGTAGTAGCCCGATTGCATCACATCAATGAGGGGAGCAGCCCCAGGCTTGTTTTTAGCAGCATTCACCTGTGTCTGCTCACTGACCAAAGTCCACAATTTGTCAAGGCTGACAGCTGGTCAGAAACTCTGGTTCCTCTTTAAGTGGTAATGCCTCATACCAACTTTCCCAAAGTAACCTGGGTAGTATTTGTTGAAGTTGATCCTATGGTGATGCATTCCACCAGCATTACTGTGGCCTCCGGGGTGCTTTTGGAGCTTGCCTATGCGGCCATGGCCATGGCTCACATGGCCCCGAAGTTTCTGGGTCTTCTTCAGTCTGGATGGCATTTTGGCGGCTTAGACAAAAGACTCTCTTTCTCTCTCTCTCTCTCTCTCTCTATATATATTTTTTTTCTTTGAGACGAGTCTTGCTCTGTCACCCAGGCTGGAGTGCAGTGGCCCGATCTCCACTCACTGCAAGCTCCGCCTCCTGGGTTCACACCATTTTCCTGCCTCAGCTTCCCAAGTAGCTGGGACTACAGGCGCCTGCCACCATGCCCGGCTAATTTTTTTGTATTTTTTGGTAGAGATGGGGTTTCACCGTGTTAGCCAGGATGGTCTCGATTTCCTGACCTCGTGATCCGCCCGCCTCAGCCTCCCACAGTGCTGGGATTACAGGCATGAGCCACTGCGCCCAGCCACTCAATGTATTTTAAAATACATTTTTAAAAATTAGCTGGGTATGGTAGCATACACCTGTAGTCCCAGTTACTCGGAAAGCTGAAGCAGGAGGATTGCTTGAGCCCAGGAGGTTGAGGTTACAGTGAGCTATGATCACACCAGTGCACTTCAGCCTGGGCAACAGAGCAAGACCCTGTCTCAAAAAAATCAAAAACAAGGCTGGGCGCAGTGGCTCACGCCTGTAATCACAGCGCTTTGGGAGGCCGAGGCGGGTGGATCACTTGAGGTCAGGAGTTTGAGACCAGCCTGGTCAACATGGTGAAACCTTGTCTCTACTAAAAATACAAAAAATTAGCCAGGCTTGTTGGCCCATGCCTGTAATCCCAGCTACTGGGAGGCTGAGGCAGGAGAATCACTTGAACCTGGGAGGCGGAGGGTGCAGTGAGCTGAGATTGTGTCACTGCACTCCAGCCTGGGAGATAGAATGAGACCCTGTCTCAAAAAACAAAACAAAACAAAACAAAAATCAAAAATAAAAATAAAAACAAATATAACAAAATGGCAGTGAGGGCACACCTTCCCTCCCATTTTATTATATTCATGGATTCTGGGAGTCAGGAATTCACAAAGAACACAGCAGGGATGGCTTGTCTCTGCTCTATGACATCTGGGACCTCAATTGGGGTGACAAAAGGCTGAGGTGCTTGATGGCTGGGGCCAGGAGTCATTTGGAGGTATCATCATTCATGTTTGGCAAGCGATTTATACCAAGATGCTGGTATCTGAGATCTCTGGCTGTTGGCCAGAACACCTATACATGGCCTATCCACATGGCCTTGGACTTCTTACATGGAGGCTTGTGCTCTAAAGGTGAATGTCCCAAGATAACCAGGCAGAAGCTGTATAGCCTTTTATGAACTAGCCTCAGAGGTCACCAGCATCACTTCTGCCACGGTGCCAGATTCAAAGATTCAGAGGAGGGAACAGAGACCCCACCTCTCAATGGGAGGAGCATCAAGCCCACAGGATAAGAGAAGAGCATTTGGGTTGGGAGACAGTCGTTGAACACATTTTGGGTATGTATTCGGAACACACTGCCACAGCACTCCCCAGGCCTGTCCTCTAGCTGCTTATCTCCCAGCTTTGAGCTAGAGCCCCCAAATTCTGCCCCTGGAGTGGCTTCCCCGTTCCCCAGTGCCCTGCCCTGGCTGGCAACTCTGAATAAGCCGTGTACTAGGGCTTGAGTATGGGAGAGAATGGAAGCCTATGAACAGAGCTTTACCATGAAGAAATCATTTCAAACTCAGGATTTGACTTGAGCTGTTCTTCCCAAGCTTTTAAATTTCTAACACTACTCTTTGACAAATGATTCTCATGACTTTAATTAACCACTCCATATGAACAACTCCACTCTTGAGACTGGACATCTTTTCTAAGCCTAAATTAGGGATTTCCAGCCATTTACTAGTTATTTCCACCTGTATTAATTGCCATAGTCTCAACTGGACTCTTATGCTCCAAAACCACTCATCCTTCAGACTCCCCATCTTTTTTTTTTTTTTTTAAATTAAATAAATATTTTTAATTTCAAATATGCAGCTTTTAAAACCGGGTTGGGAAAACTTCTTGAATTTTTAAGATTCAAGAAGTTTTTTTTTGTTTTTTTTTTTTTTAATTTTTATTGATCATTCTTGGGTGTTTCTCGCAGGGGGGATTTGGCAGGGTCACAGGACAATAGTGGAGGAAAGGTCAGCAGATAAACAAGTGAACAAAGTTCTCTGGTTTTCCTAGGCGGAGGACCCTGCGGCCTTCCGCAGTGTTTGTGACCCTGGGTACTTGAGATTAGGGAGTGGTGATGGCTCTTAACGAGCATGCTGCCTTCAAGCATCTGTTTAACAAAGCACATCTTGCACCGCCCTTAATCCATTCAACCCTGAGTGGATACAGCACATGTTTCAGAGAGCACAGGGTTGGGGGTAAGGTCACAGATCAACAGGATCCCAAGGCAGAAGAATTTTTCTTAGTACAGAACAAAATGAAAAGTCTCCCATGTCTGCCTCTTTCTACACAGACACGGCAACCATCCGATTTCTCAATCTTTTCCCCACCTTTCCCCCCTTTCTATTCCACAAAACCGCCATTGTCATCATGGCCCGTTCTCAATGAGCTGTTGGGTACACCTCCCAGACGGGGTGGTGGCCGGGCAGAGGGGCTCCTCACTTCCCAGTAGGGGTGGCCGGGCAGAGGTGCCCCTCACCTGCCGGACGGGGCGGCTGGCCGGGCGGGGGGCTGATCCCCCCACCTCCCTCCCAGACGAAGCGGCTGGCCGGGCAGAGGGGCTCCTCACTTCCCAGTAGGGGCGGCCGGGCAGAGGCGCCCCTCACCTCCCGGACGGGGCAGCTGGCCAGGCGGGGGACTAACCCCCCCACCTCCCTCCCGGACGGGGCGGCTGGCCGGGCGGGGGGCTGATCCCCCACCTCCCTCCCGGATGGGGCGGCTGGCCCGGCGGGGGGCTGACCCCCACACCTCCCTCCCAGACGAAGCGGCTGGCCGGGCAGAGGGGCTCCTCACTTCCCAGTAGGGGCGGCCGGGCAGAGGCGCCCCTCACCTCCCGGACGGGGCGGCTGGCCAGGCGGGGGGCTAACCCCCCCCACCTCCCTCCCAGACGGGGCGGCTGGCCGGGCGGGGGGCTGACCCCCCCACCTCCCTCCCGGACGGGGCGGCTGGCCGGGCAGAGGGGCTCCTCACTTCCCAGATGGGGTGGCTGCCGGGCGGAGACGCTCCTCACTTCCCAGACGGGGCGGTTGCCAGGCAGAGGGTCTCCTCACTTCTCAGACGGGGCGGCCGGGCAGAGACGCTCCTCACATCCCGGACGGGGCAGCAGGGCAGAGGTGCTCCCCACATCTCAGACGATGGGCGGCCGGGCAGAGACGCTCCTCACTTTCCAGACTGGGCGGCCGGGCAGAGGGGCTCCTCACATCCCAGACGATGGGCGGCCAGGCGGAGTCGCTCCTCACTTCCCAGACAGGGTGGCGGCCGGGCAGAGACTGCAATCTTGGCACTTTGGGAGGCCAAGGCAGGCGGCTGGGAGGTAGAGGTTGTAGCGAGCCGAGATCACGCCACTGCACTCCAGCCTGGGCACCATTGAGCGCTGAGTGAACGAGACTCCGTCTGCAATCCCGGCACCTCGGGAGGCCGAGGCTGGCAGATCACTCGCGGTTAGGAGCTGGAGACCAGCCCGGCCAACACGGCGAAACCCCGTCTCCACCAAAAAAATACGAAAACCAGTCAGGCGTGGCGGCGCGCGCCTGCAATCACAGGCACTCGGCAGGCTGAGGCAGGAGAATCTGGCAGGGAGGTTGCAGTGAGCTGAGATGGCAGCAGTACCGTCCAGCTTCGGCTCGGCATCAGAGGGAGACCGTGGAAAGAGAGGGAGAGGGAGACCGTGGGGAGAGGGAGAGGGAGAGGGAGAGGGGGAGGGGGGGAGGGGGAGGGGGAGAGGGAGAGGGAGAGGGATCTTTTTTTTTTTTAATAGAGTTTCTCTCGTTACCCAGGCTGGAGTGCAATGGCATGATCTCAACTCACTGCAACCTCCACTTCCCGGGTTCAAGCAATTTTCCCGCCTCAGCCTCCCGAGTAGCTGGGATTACAGGTGCCCGCTACCACGCCCGGCTAATTTTTGTATTTTTAGTAGAGACGGGGTTTCACCATGTTGGCCAGGCTGGTCTAGAACTCTTGATCTCAGGTGATCTGCCCGTCTCGGCCTCCCAAATTGCTGGGATTACAGGCATGAGCCACCGTGCCTGGCCAAGACTCCCCATCTTTTAATAGCTGCCCCCACTGTCCCAGGAAATCAAGCCCCAAATCTTGCCAATCTAACTTTCAACACCCAGACCAAAGTGTTTCAAAATGCCACCTTTCCTATAATACCACCTTAGTCCACATCCTTATTATTTGCTCTTGGGGTTGTATCAAACTCTTCTCTAAATGACCATCCTTCTACCATTCCCATCTTTATAGAACCCACCAGCTAAACTATTCCCACTGTGCAGCAATGGGAATTGCTCCTCCCCTCTCCTCCCCTCCCCTCCCCCCTCCCCCTCTCCTCTCACCTCCCCTCCCCTCCCCTCCTCTCCTCTCCTTTCTCTCCTCTCCTATCCTCAGTGGCTCTGCAACCTTCCATCTGGCTTTCAGAGTTCCCCAAAGCTGGTTCTCTGTGTATGTCAGTACACTGCTGTGCATTTCTATACACCAACTGCACCATTCTGACAGGTGCAGTCTCTCCCATTGTCCCATGACAATACCATCTAGCCTCCTTGGAACAGATGATTAAATTTGGCCCTACATTATAACCCAAGATGATGATAGAACTGAGTGCTTCAGGAAGCCAGAGGACAGGGAAGAAGCGTGGGCGGCCCATTCTGGAGTGCAGTGGTATGATCATAGCTAGTGCAGCTTTGAACTCCTGGGCTCAAGCAATCCTCCCACCTCAGTCTCCCAAATACCTGGGACTACAGGTGTGTGCCTCTATGCCTGGCTAATTTTCATTTTTGTAGAGATGAACTTTCACTTTTGTTCCCCAGGCTCAGCTTCTAAATCAGGAGTATCTAATCTTTTGGTTTCCCTGGGCAACATTGGAAGAATTGTCTTGGGTCACACAAAATACACTAACAATGGCTGATGAGCTAAAAAAAATAATAATAATGGCCGGGTGCGGTGGCTCACACCTGTAATCCCAGCACTTTGGGAGGCCGAGGCGGGTGGATCACGAGGTCAGGAGATCGAGACCATCCTGCCTAACACGGTGAAACCTCGTCTCTATTAAAAATACAAAAAATTAGCCAGGCATGGTGGTGGGTGCCTGTAGTCCCAGCTACTCGGGAGGTTGAGGCAGGAGAATGGCATGAACCTGGGAGGCGGAGTTTGCAGTGAGCCAAGATAGCGCCACTGCACTCCAGCCTGGGTGAAAGGGCGAGACTCCTTCTCAAAAATAAATAAATAAATAATAATAATAATAATAATAATAATAAATAAATACATCTCTTAATTTTTTTTTTTTTTTGAGTCTTGCTCTGTCACCCAGGCTGGAGTGCAGTTATGTGATCTTGGCTCACTGCAACTTCTGCCTCCCAGGTTCAATGATTTTCCCCACCTCAGCCTCCCAAGTAGCTGGGACTACAGGTATGAGCCACTATGCCTGACCACGTCTGGCTAATTTTTTTTTTTTTTTTTTTGAGACAGTCTTGCTCTGTCCCCCAGGCTGGAGTGCAGTGGTACAACCTCAGCTCACCGCAACCTCTGCCTCTGGGGTTCAAGTGACTGTCCTGCCCCAGCCTCCTGAGAAGCTGGGATTATAGGCCTGCACCACCACACCCGGGTAATTTTTGTATTTTTAGTAGAGACAGGTTTTCGCCATGTTGGCCAGGCTTGTCTTGAACTCCTGACTTCAAGTGATCCATCCACCTCGGCCTCCCAAAGAACTGGGATTACAGGCATGAGCCACCGTACCAGGCCTCTACACCTGGCTAATTTTTGTATTTTTTGTAGGGACAGGGTTTCATCCTGTTGGCCAGGTTGGTCTCTATCTCCTGGCCTCAGGTGATCCACCCACCTTGGCCTCCCTAAGTGTTGGGATTACAAGCATGAGCCACTGCACCTGGCCTCATAATGTTTTAAGAGTTTACAAATTTGTAGGCCGGGCGCGGTGGCTCACGCTTGTAATCCCAGCACTTTGGGAGGCTGAGGCGGGCGGATCACGAGGTCAGGAGATCGAGACCATGGTGAAACCCCGTCTCTACTAAAAATACTAAAAATTAGCTGGGCGTGGTGGCGGGCGCCTGTAGTCCCAGCTACTCGGAGAGGCTGAGGCAGGAGAATGGTGTGAACCCAGGAGGCGGAGCTTGCAGTGAGCGGAGATCGCGCCACTGCACTCCAGCCTGGGTGACAGAGCGAGACTCCGTCTCAAAAAAAAAAAAAAAAAAAAAAGAGTTTACAAATTTGTTTTAGGCCACATTCAAAGCCGTCCTGAGCCGCATGCAGCCCATGGGCTGCGGGTTGGACAAGCTTGCTCTACATGGTTGTGTCCTATGGGCAACTGGGAGATGAAGGGATGAGATCTATATAAGGAAGGTATCTATCTACTCTTTTATCTTTAGGTACAGTGGGGTAAACAGACTATGGGTTAAGTTTTGTATCCTTTTTTTTTTTTTTTTTTTTTTTTTTGAGACAAGAGTCTTGCTCTGACACCCAGACTGGTATGCGGTGGTGTGATCTCAGTTTACTGCAACCTCCGCCTCCCAGGTTCAAGTGATTCTCCTGTGTCAGCCTCCCGAGTAGCTGGGACTACAGGCGTGTGCCACCATGCCCGGCTAATTTTTTGTACTTTTAGTAGAGATGGGGTTTCACCGTGTTAGCCAGGATGGTCTTGATCTCCTGCCCTCGTGATCCACCCAACTCGGCCTCCCAAAGTGCTGGGATTACAGGCATGAGCCACTGCACCTAGCCTCCCATCCCCCCCTTTTTTTTGAGACAGAGTCTCACTGTCACCTAGGCTGGAGTGTAGTGGCGTGATCTCGGCTCACTGCAACCTCTGCCTCCCAGATTCAAGTGATTCTCCTGTCTCAGCCTCCCAAGTAGCTGGGATTACAGGCACATGCCATCACACCTGGCTAATTTTTGTATTTTTAGTAGAGACAGGTTTCACCATGTTGGCCAGGCTGGTCTTGAACTCCTGACCTCAAATGATCCGCCCGCCTCGGCCTCCCAAAGTGCTGGGATTACATGAGTGAGCCACCGTGTCCAGCCAGTGTTGTATCCTTTCAACCGGTCCAGAAAGCTGTACAGTATTTACAACAAACTTGAGAGTTAATTATGTCTTTGATAAAAGACTCAAATCCAGAACTGGGGTTGAAAAAAAAAATTCAGTGAAAGACTGTTTCATAGGGTATAAAAAGACAGATGCAACCATACATTTAATTTTTAAAAATGGAATGTATCTTACATAAGGATTTTGTGAAAAATCTTATACCTATCTGAGTATTACAGAAGATGCATATACCTTCCAGAGCTCATGGAGGAGTGTATAAACAATTTTGATAAAGAGTTGAAAAACAATTTGAAAATAGTTTACAAAGAGAGAATCAGGAGGCAGAAAAAGCTTCAAGAGGCATGGTCTTCAGAAATTGTTCTGGAATGCTGTTTCACTTGTATCGATGTCATGTTCCTGGATGAGAGAATAAGACACAGAATTTTAGTATTTCAGTATAAAGCCTGAAATGTAAACTCTTCAGTGCTTTGGAATTTAGAGATTCTGAATCTTCATTAATTAGGACATATACATAATATCTGGCTTTAGGGCTGAATCCAACCCAAGGATCAAATTTTGATCCTTTTGCCCTACCAGGGCAGGGCTTGTGACCACTGCCCACCACCCACCATGATGAGTAACAAACAGAGTTGAAAGCACTGGTGCAAAGACCACACCAGACTTCTTACATTGGCCTTGGGTGCCTGTCCTAGCATGCCACCAGAATGAGTACTGCTGGGAACCTACCTGACCTCCCATCCCATCATTCACTGCTGAGCAGCCACATCAAAACCCTCATCTCTGGGTTCCCTTCATGGATGGCACTTAGACCATGGTAACTGCCCATACACTTCTGTCTCCCACTACACAGAGCTCTGAGAGGCACAGCAAGGACCGCACTCATCTTGTTCACTGCTATGGCTCCAGCCTCCAGCACCATGCTAGAGGTGGAGAGTAAAACACTGCCAAATGAGCATCCGGCACAGCCAGCTTCCTTCCAGGAGAGGCTCAGAACCTAATTGGTCTTTCCACTCAGCATCTGAAATCCTAAGCTTGAATTTTGCCTGCTTACATTAAACAACAAAACACTCTTTTTTTGCTGCAAAAGTGACACAGTCACTATAGAATTTTTTTTTTTTTTTGAGACGAGTCTCGCTCTGTTACCCAGGCTGGAGTGCAGTGGCGTGATCTCGGCTCACTGCAAGCTCTGCCTCCCGGGTTCATGCCATTCTCCTGCCCCAGCCTCCCGAGTAGCTGGAACTACAGGTGCCCGCCACCGCGCGCGGCTAATTTTTTTTTTGTATTTGTAGTGGAGACGGGGTTTCACATGTTAGCCAGGATGGTCTCGATCTCCTGACCTCATAATCCTCCTGCCTCGGCCTCCCAAAGTGCTGGGATTACAGGCGTGAGCCACTGTGCCCGGCCCACTATAGAAATTTTAATAGAGAAGGAAAATAAAAATTAAACACTATCTTTTTTTTTTTTTTTTTTTTAAGACAGGGTCTCACTCTATCACCCTGGATGGAGTGCAGTGGCACGATCACTGCTCACTGCAACCTCAACCTCCCCAGGCTCAGATGATCCTCCCACCTCAGCCTCCCAAGTAGCTGGGACTACAGGTGCACACCACCACACCTGGCTAATTTTTGTATTTTTTTATGGATGTGGAGTTTCTGTTGCCCAGGCTGCACTAGAACTCCTGGGCTCAAATGATTCACCTACCTTGGCCCCCCAAAGTGCTGGGATTGCAAGTGTGAGCCACTGTGCCCAGCCCAAGGATAAATATCTTTTTTTTGAGGGGGGACAGAGTCTTACTCTGTCACCCAGGCTGGAGTGCAGTGGCATGATCTCAGCTCACTGCAAGCTCTGCCTTCCGGGTTCACACCATTCTCCTGCCTCAGCCTCCTGAGTAGCTGGGACTACAGGCACCCGCCAACACGCCCGGCTAATTTTTTGTATTTTTAGTAGAGATGGGGTTTCACTGTGTTAGCCAGTATGGTCTCCATCTCCTGACCTCGTGATCCACCTGCCTTGGCCTCCCAAAGTGCTGGGATTAATTACAGGTGTGAGCCACCGCACTGGGCCCCAAGGATAAATATCTTTATGTTATTTTTTTATTATGCAAAATAATTCTATGTGTGTATTGTGTGTATTCTGTAAAGAAAGTAGAATCTCTCTATATACTGTTCTTTAGTCTCTCCCCACCCCGTATTTACTGTATCACGAATGTATTCCCAAGTCCTTAAACTTTTTTTTTTTTGAGTCTGTTGCCCAGGTTGGAGTACAGTGGTGCAATCTTGGCTCACTGCAACCTCCGCCTCCCAGGTTCAAGCGATTCTCTTGCCTCAGCCTCCTGAGTAACTGGGACTACAGGCACGGGCCACCACACCCAGCTAATTTTTTTATTTTTAGTAGAGATGGGGTTTCACCATGTTGGCCAGGCTGGTCTCGAATTCCTGACCTCAAGTGATCCGCCCACCTCAGCCTCCCAAAGTGTTGGGATTACAGATGTGAGCCACAGCGCCTGGCCCAAGTCCTTAAACATTTTTATTTTTATTTTTTATTTATTTTTTTGAGATGGAGTCTCACTCTTGTCTCCCAGGCTGGAGTGCAATGGCACGTTCTCGGCTCACTGCCAACCTCTGTCTCCCGGGTTCAAGCAATTCTCCTGCCTCAGCCTCCTGAGTAGCAGGGACTACAGGTGCACGCCACCACACCTGGCTAATTTTTGTATTTTTAGTAGAGAGGAGGGTTCACCATGTTGGTTAGGTTAGTCTTGAACTCCTGACCTCGTGATCCATCCGCCTCAGCCTCCCAAAGTGCTGGGATTACAGGCGTGAGCCACCATTCCCGGCCAAACATTTTTAAAAACATTTTTTATCTTATGGATGTACCCTAGGATACTTAACCAGTTCCCTATTGATGAAGATTTTTCTTCTATAAAATAATGCGGCACTGAGAATCCTGGTTGATAAATCTGTACATATTCCGAATTATATTATTAAAACAAATTCTGAAGATTAGAATGGGTCAAAGGTATATACATTTTAGGGCTTTTCAACAGTATTATAAAAATATCTCCAGACAAGTAGAACCAACTTATTCTCCATTAGTAGTGTATGAATGCCTATTTACCAACGCTGGTTGGGCATTCAATTTTTGAAATCCTGTCAAGGAATGGAAAAAAGAAGGCCAGGGATAATTTTAAAGTTCTTGGTCCTCAATCAGAGAAAGACGATTTCTTTTTTTTTTTTTTGAGACGGAGTCTTGCTCTGTCGCCAGGCTGAATGGAGTGCAGTGGTGTGGTCTTGGCTCACTGTAACCTCTGCCTCCCAGGTTCAAGCAATTCTCCTGTCTCAGCCTCCCGAGTATGGGAGCTGGGACTACAGGCATGCACCACCACGCCCAGCTAATTTTTGTATTTTTAGTAGAGATGGGGTTTCACCATGTTGGTCAGGATGGTCTCAATCTCTTGACTTCGTGATCTGCCTGCCTTGGGCTCCCAATTGCTGGGATTACAGGTGTGGGCCACGGTGCCCGGCCTGAGAAAGATGATTTCTTACATAAGGTGATCACCTCATGTTCTACTGCTCTGTCCTTTCCTCTGTTCTCTTGTCACACTGGCATCACTGCCGTTCGTCAAGCATACCAGGCACAGCCCAGCCTTAGGAACTTTGCACACGTCTCCCTTCTGCCTGGGACACTCCTCCCCCAGATATCTGCATGGCTAAGTCTCTCAACACCTTCAAATCTTTGGTCCAATACAACTTTGCAATGAGACCCACCCTGATCTCCCTATTTAATACTCACCAGTCATTATGGCCACACTCAGCACAGTTGATCCCTCTTACCCAGCTCTATTTTTTTTTTTTTTTTTTTTTTTTTTTTGAGACAGAGTCTCACTCTTTTACCCAGGCTGGAGTGCAGTGGTGCTATCTTGGCTCACTGCAACCTCCGCCTCCTGGGTTCAAGAGATTCCCCTGCCTCGGCCTCCCTAGTAGCTGGGATTATAGGCGTGCACCACCACGCCTGGTTAATTTTTATATTTTTAGTAGAGATGGAGTTTCACCATGTTGGCCAGGCTGGTCTCAAACTCCTGACCTCAGCTGAACCACCTGCCTCAGCCTCCCAAAGTGCTGGGATTACAGGTGTGAGCCACCACACCCAGCTGTTTTTTGTTTGTTTTTTTGTTTTCTTGTTTTTTTTTGAGACAGAGTCTCACTGTTGCCCAGGCTAGAGTGCAATGGCATGATCTCAGCTCACCACAACCTCCGCCTTCTGGGTTCAAGTGATTCATCTGCCTCAGCCTCCTGAGTGGCTGGGATTACAGGCACGCACCATGATGCCCGGCTAATTTTTGTATTTTTAGTGGAGAGGGGGTTTCACCATGTTGGTCAGGCTGGTCTCGAACTCCTGACCTCGGGTGATCTGCCTACCTCAGCCTCCCAAAGTGTTGGGATTACAGGCGTGAGCCACTGCGCCCGGCCTCCACTTCTTTTATACCAAAGCACTTACCATTTTCTAGCATCGTATGTGACTCACTTATGTTTACTGCTTATTGTCTATATCCTCCAGCTAGTATATAGGTTCCATAAGTACAGGGTTTATTGTCTGTTTTGTTCACCTAGTAGACGCTTAATAAATATTTACAGGCTGAATCAACGTCATAAAACATGGCAAGCACAGTCCATGGAAGATACCAGTACTGGAGGGGCTCCCACTACACTGTGCCTTGTAGGCTCTGTACCTGGTTCAATTTCTTGAACTCCACCACTTGGAAGAAGATGTGCTCAAGGATATGTTTGGCATCCTGTTGGTCCTTTGGTAGTTTACTGGTTACTCCAAGAATATCACCACACTTCCTGACATAGAATTCCAGGTCTTCTTCAGTACCTAAGACAGTTGGAGTAGTAGTTAGATTAATTCTTAACTTCTGCCCTTCCCAAAGTACAGACTTAGTGTGTTTCAGGTATGCCCTGTCATGTTTCCACATTTCCTAAGATCACTCACCTCTTCCTAAAGTAATGTGACTACAGGATTTCAACACTGAAAAACCCTAGAGCTCTCTAATGTGCTGCTTTTATAATAAAAGCACTCCTAATCAGAATAAAACTGGACTGGTACTGGCTTTTCTATTCCTCAGATCTAGTATTCCTACATTAGAAAGAACAGGTGCAACAGTAGGAAATCAAATTATCATTCCCTGAATGCAACAAAGATGACTATAGAAAAGCATATGGGTAATTAAAAATAGCATTTACTAAAACAATATTGTATTGGCTGGGCGTGGTGGCTCATGCCTGTAATCCCAGCACTTTGGAAGGCTGAAGCAGGTAGATCACTTGAGGTCAGGTGTTCAAGATCAGCCTGGCCAACATGGCAAAACCCCATCTCTACTAAAAATACAAAAATTAGCCAGATGTGGTGATGCAGGCCTGTAATCCCAGCTACTCGGGAGGCTGAGGCAGGAGAATCACCTCAACTGGGGAGATGGAGATTGCAGTGAACAGAGATTGCGCCACTGCACTCCAGCCCGGGCAACAGAACAGACTCCATCTCAAACAAAACAAAACAGCCGAGCGTGAAGGCTCACGCCTGTAATCCAGCACTTTGGGAGGCCAAGGTGAGCGGATCACGAGGTCAGGAGTTCGAGACCAGCCTGGCCAGCATGGTGAAACCCTGTCTCTACTAAAAATACAAAAAAATTAGCCGGGCATGGTGGTGCGCACCTGTAATCCCAGCTACTCGGGAGGCTGAGGTAGGAGAATTGCTTAACCCTGGGAGGCGGAGGTTGCAGTGAGCTGAGATCACGCCATTGCACTCCAGCCTGGGGGACAGAGCAAGACTCCGTCTCGAAAACAAAACAAGACTGGGCGTGGTGGCTCACATCTGTAATCCCAGCACTTTGGGAGGCTGAGGCAGGTGGATCATCTGAGGCCGGGAGTTCGAGACCAGCCTGACCAACATGGAGAAACCCTATCTCTACTAAAAATACAAAATTAGCCGGGCGTGGTGGTGCATGCCTATAATCCCAGCTACTCAGGAAGGCTGAGGCAGGAGAATCGCTTGAACCCGGGAGGCAGAGGTTGCGGTGAGCTGAGGCTGTGGTGAGCCAAGATCGTGCCACCGCACTCCAGCCTGGGCAACAAGAGCAAAACTAGGTCTCAAAACAAAACAAAACAAAACAAAACCCCAAAAAACAAGCAATATTATAGAAAGAAAATTAAAGAAAAAAATCACCCATAATTCCACCAACAACATAGCTCTGTGAAGCCATCCTCTGGAGCCCTACGTGTAGGACAGACAGCCATTACTGCCCTTCTCACATTATACTGTAATTTCTTTCTTCCTTTTTTTTTTTTTTTTTTTTTTGAGACAAGGTTTGGCTCTATCACCCAGGCTGGAGTGCAGTGGCATGATTTCAGCTCACTGCAACTTCCGCCTCCTGGGCTCAAACCATCCTCCCACCTCAGCCTCCCAAGTAGCTTGGACTACAGGTGTGTACCACCACGCCTGGCTGATTTTTTGTATTTGAGATGGGGTTTCACCATGTCGCCCAAGCTGGTCTCGAACTCGTGAGCTCCAGCAATCCACCTGCTTTGGCCTCCCAAAGTGCTGGGCTTATAGGCGTGAGGCACTGTGCCCGGCTGTAATTAATTTATTCTCCCTCTGATTTGCATTTTAAGTTTTGATAGAAATGTATGTTTTTTACTAAGACATTCAAACCCACAGCTGTATCAATGTTTCATCCTAGTTCTACTGCCACCAACTACCTAGAATTATTATTGCTATGTATGCTTCTGTGTGTAAATGTAAGTTTTCACAAAAATGGGATCAAACTAGAATAGTTTTCTAAGTTGACTTCATCATTTAATGATGTATTATGGACATTCCGAATCAAAGTTTATGCCCTGCATTTTTTTTATTTTCTTTTTTGCTTTTTCAGATGGAGTCCCACTCTGTCACGCAGGCTGGAGTACAGTGGCGTGATCTTGGCTTACTGCAACGTCCACCTCCCGAATTCAAGCAATTCTCCTGCCTCAGTCTCCCAAGCAGCTGGGATTACAGGCACCTGCCACCACGCCTGGCTAATTTTTTTTTTTTATTTTTAGTAGAGACAGGGTTTTACCATCTTGGCCAGGCTGGTCTCAAACTCCTGACCTTGTGATCCACCCGCCTCGGCCTCCCAAAGTGCCGGGATTACAGGCACGAGCCACTGCGCCTGGCCTTTTCTTTTCTGAGACTGGGTCTCGCTCTGTCAACCAGGTTGGAGTGCAGTGGCACAATCTTAGCTCACTGCAGACTTGACTTCCTAGGCTCAAGCAATCCTCCCACCTGGGCCTCCTGAGTAGCTGGTACTACAGGAGTGAGCCATCATGCCCGGCTAATTTTGTTTATTCTTCTATAGAGAAGAGGTCTCACAGTGTTGCCCAGGCTGGTCTCAAGTGATCCTCTTGCCTCAGCCTCCTAAAGTGCTGGGATTATAGGTGTGAGCCATCGCACCCAGGCTACATTTTTCTTTTAACAGGTATGTAATATTCTATTTTGTTTCTATTTATTTATTTTTCAGAAACAGGGTCCTTTGTCACCCAGGCTGAAGTGCAAGGTGTATCATAGCTCACTGCAGCCTCCAACTCTTGGGCCCAAGTGATCCTCCCACCTCAGCCTTCCAAGTAGCTAGGAATATAGAAATGCGTCACCACACCTGGCTACTTAAAAAAATTTTTTTTTTTAGATGGAGTTTCACTCTTGTTGCCCAGGCTGGAGTGCAATGACACGATCTCGGCTCACCACAACTTCCAACTCCTGGGTTCAAGCGATTCTCCTGCCTCAGCCTCCTGAGTAGCTGGGATTACAGGCATGCGCCACCACACCCAGCTAATTTTGTATTTTTAGTAGAAAAGGGATTTCTCCATGTTGGTCAGGCTGGTCTTGAACTCCCAACCTCAGGTGATCTGCCCACCTTGGCCTCCCAATGTGCCGGGATTACAGGCGTGAGCCACTGCACCCAGCCTTTTTTTTTTTGTTTTTTGAGACAAGGTCTCATTATGTTGTCCAAGCTGGTCTTGAAATCCTGGCCTCAACTGATCCTCCTGCCTTGGCTTTTCGAAGTGTTGAGATTATAGGCATGATCCACCGTGCCCAGGCTTTTTTTTTTTTTTTTTTTGTAGAGATGGGATCTATGTGACCCAGGCTTATTTCATATACTTTTTAACCAATCCCCCTAATGATGGATGGACCATTAGACTGTTTCCAGTTTTTTGAATGCTATAATTAATATCTATATCTTTTTTGTTTTGCATTTCTACAAGGACTTCCATAGGACAGTTGCTAGAAACAGAAATGCCAAGTCAAAGCTGCTTCTTCACCGTTCTGTGATTCCTCCTGGACTCATCACTATGTCCTGCTCATTTTTGACTGCCCAGGACCCACAGCAATGCCTGCCACAGAAGAGAGATGCAGTAAAGGTCTTCGTTTACACTGAACTGTTTCCATTTTGCTTACTTCTTTCTGGGCTTTGGGCACATACAGATGTTACTGACATAGCTGGTATCCTCTTGTACATGCAGTTTTATATCTTGCTTTCTTCATTCAGGATTCTCTCTTAAATTCTGTCTGTGTCATATGTGTCATTCCCTAGCCTTTGTGAACCTCTTTTATAATGACTACATATTCTCCTACCAAATGAATGTGACGCAGTTTAAGACCATTACTCTGCTAGTGGACATTAAAGCTATTCCCAAATTTATAGTTTTTTTCTATTTTTAAAAATTGTTATTTTTTTAAAATATATTTTTAGAGACAGGGTCTTGCTATGTTGCCCAGACTGGTCTTAAATTCCTAAGTTCAAGCGATCCTCCTACCTCAGCCTCCCGAGTTTACTGTATTTTTAAAATAAATAGTGTAGAAGTTGGCTGGACGTGGTGGCTCATGCCTGTAATCCCAGCACTTTGGGAGGCTGAGGCGGGTGGATCACCTGAGGTCTGCCATCTCTACTAAAAACACAAAAATTAGCCATGCGTGGTGGTGGCCACCTGTAATCCCAGCTACTTGGGAGGCTGAGGCAGGAGAATCGCTTGAACTCAGGAGGTGGAGGTTACCTCGAGCTGAGATCGCACTATTGCACCCAAGGCTGGGCGACAAGAGTGAAACTTTGTCTCAAAAAATATATATATAATCTCCTTAGATTAGACTCCCAGGAGTGGGGTCACTGCCTCAAAGTGGATGGTTAATTTTATGCCTCTGAGCATATATGTGCAGACCCATTTGCTGTGTTGGAGGCAATTCATGTCAGGAGCAGCCCCAGACCAAAAGTCAGGAGGACCACTCACCGTGGAGCTGTGTGGCCTGGGGCCTCATTTCTTCATCCACATGTCAAGCTGGGCACACTTGGCTCTCTCTCAGATCCTGTCCAATTTGAAGTCTCTATCATTCTTTGGGCCTTACTCAATTTCCTTATTTAGCTGCTCCTATGACCACTAACTGAGATTTGCTAAGTGGCAGCCAGGGTCAAGATTAATTCTATGGTCTCTCAATAGGTCAGAACTAAGGACTCACAGGGATCAAAGCTGAGACCTTTGGCTTTCTGCTTGGCACTATGTTCTAATTCACTGAACTAAATAGCCTCGAGAAGAACAACCAACATTATTTACATGACATAAATAAGAATGGTAAGTTTATACTCCTATTCATATTTTGTTTTCCCTAAACAAACTCTAAGCTGTCTGTCATAGCAATTCTCAGAAATTCATGATTAAATAAAACTCATAAGAGAAAACAAAGTTTAAAAGCTGGCCAAACTTAGGCCAGGCATGGTGGCTCACGCCTGTAATCCCAGCACTCTGGGAGGCCGAGGTGGGCGGATCGCCTGAGGTCAGGAGTTCGAGACCAGCCTGACCAATACGATGAAACCCCATCTCTACTAAAAATACAAAAATTAGCCGGGCGTGGTGGCGCATGCCTGTAATCCCAGGTACTCGGGAGGCTGAGACAGGAGAATCGCTTGAACCTGGGAGGCAGAGGTTGCAGTGAGCCGAGATCGCACCATTGCACTCCAGCCTGGGCAACAAGAGTGAAACTCTGTCTCAAAAAAAAAAAAAGTTGGCCAAACTTACACTTATTGGTAATCTGAGCCAGCCGTGCCTTCTCAGAGGAGAACGTTTCATCTAAATCAAATAGCTCCAGAGGAGGAGGTGGTAACTCCCGGAAACTGGGAGGAAAAACCTAAAAGGAAATAAAGTCATTATTTAGAAATGAGGGAGGATAAGGTAAAGGAAATAAAGTCTCTCAAGAAAGAGCTTGTCCAAAGTCATAACTAACAGTGATAAGACACAAGGAGAATAAGGAAGTTCACATCCTTAATTCCTCAGTTGGGAACCACACCACATGGAAACCCCTACAGAACAGTAACTCAGCTCTTCCCTGAGGATGAAATACCCAAACTCCCATCACCTCGTCTACCCTCACCCATTAGACCCATACCAAGAAAGATTATTAGCCCACTGTAAACAACCAAGTGGAACCAGCTCTAATTACCACTAAACTGACCAAGCTGACATACCAATGCTAATTAACTCAGAACGATGACACAAAGCTTGGGGCTTAGGTTTGTGTTGAACATTTGATTGTACAACTTGTTTCTCATTTAATCATAAGTTTTTAGGGATGGAAGTTATTTGGAGAACCAGATGCAGATTAGTGTAGAAAGTATTGAACCTGGAGTCACATTTTGTAGGTATAAACCAATGGTATGCGGGTAAATGTTTAACTACTTTCAAAACAAAACAAAACTGAAGGCCTGTTTTGTAGCATTTACCATTTTCTGTAATGTAAATCCTCTCACCATGGCCAATTTCAAGCTACCAAGCAAGATCAAGCCAACTGGCTCATAACATTTCAGAATGTGGTGAGACAAGGTAATTTTAAAGGCAAGTTGAATGTTGGACTGAAATGTTGAAAAATAACCTATTTACATACATAACAATAACTATCCCCTGGGCTGTGAGAATTATGTTATGAATCAGGCCCTGACACCTGGCATGGCAGTACAAAGTTTTCTTCCTTTTCATCCAAGAAATCTCATATATGCCCTCCAACCCCACAAGATGAGAATAGGAAATGTTTAATAGCCAGAAGGCTCCACATCCTTGATTCCTCAATTTGGAAGCATACCACATGGAAGTCTCCATAGAACATTAACAAATTTGGTGTCCATGCATGTTTAGAGACAGAGCACTATGACTCCACAAGGAGTGCCACAAATGGCACATGGAAGGGACCACGGCGAATGCCTGCTGACAAGATAAGGGCAACAGTGGGGCTCTGCAGTGGGATCCCCAAGCACACCTACTCACCGCAGGCTGAAGGGTTGGCAGCGGTGTCTCAAACTGAGGCTGGATGAGCTGGAGTGGTTCATGTTTCACATTTAGCTGCTCGTGAGCCCTGTGTTCATAATCAAACAAAAAAGCAGGGATCAAGACACTATAGCTCAGCATGTCTAACTGACCACACTGTGTTGTTCTCCATGAAATACAGTGGTTCAGTACTATTTTTAGAAATACCACTGGACCCAGCAATCCCATTACTGGGTATACACCCAAAGGAATATAAATCATTCTATTATAAAGACACATGCATGCATATGTTCACTGCAGCACTATTCACAATAGCAAAGACATGGAATCAACCCAAATGCCCATCAATGATAGACTGGATAAAGAAAATGTGGTACATACCATGAATACTACGCAGCCATAAAAAAGAATGAGATTGGCTGGGCGCAGTGGCTCACCCCTATAATCTTAGCACTTTGGGAGGCCAAGGTGGGTGGATCACCTGAGGTCAAGAGTTCGAAACCAGCCTGGCCAACATAGTGAAACCTTGTCTCTACTAAAAATACAAAAATTAGCCGGGTGTGGTGGCTGGCGCCTATAATCCCAGCTACTCAGGAGGCTGAGGCAGGAAAATTGCTTGCACCAAGGAGGCGGAGGTTACAGTGAGCAGAGATCGTGCGATTGCACTCCAGCCTGGGCAAGAGAGCAAAAATTCTGTCTCAAAAAAAAAGAAAGAAAAAGAAGAAAAAAAAAAAGAATGAGATCATGTCCTTTGCCAAGGACATGGATGGCGCTAGAGGCCATTATCCTTAGCAAACTAACACAGGAAGAGAAAACCAAATACCACATGTCCTTTTTTTTTTCTCTCTCTTTTTTTTGGAGACAGAGTCTTGCTCTGTCACCTAGTCTGGAGTGCAGTGGCGCTATCTCGGCTCACTGCAACCTCTGCCTGCCAGGTTCAAGCGATTCTCCTGCCTAAGCCTCCCAAGTAGCTGGGATTACAGGCACGTGCCACCACACCCAGCTAATTTTTGTATTTTTAGTAGAGATGGGGTTTCACCATGTTGGTCAGGCTGGTCTTGAACTCCTGACCTCGTGATCCACCCGCCTCAGTCTCCCAAAGTGCTGAGATTACAGGCATGAGCCACCGCACCCAGCCTACCACATGTCCTTATAAGTGGGAGCTAAATGATGAGAGCACACAGACACATAGGGGAGAATACACACTGGGGCCTATAGAAGGTTGGAGGGTGGGAGGAGGGAGAGGATCGGGAAAAATAACTAATGGATACTAGGCTTAACACATGCGTGATGAAATAATCTGTACAACAAACCCCCATGACACAAGTTTACCTAGGTAACAAATCTGTACTTGGTACCCCTGAACTTAAAAGTTAAAAAAAAAAAAAGCCTCATAAAATATCAATGTTACTTAATCAACTCTCTAAATAGAATATGCATTCTAACTTACACAGATTACATAGTTAAATCTTTTTTCATTTTAGATCAGAATATGTTAACGTATTCCAAGGGGATTTCAATGAAATATTTTAATGGAATTTAATTTCATGGCAGTTAGTCTAGTTTCTGTCTGTTTCAGATACTCATGTAGATATGCAGTGTTTCACTTTCTTTGGTGACTGGTTGAAATTTTGAATTTTTTTCTTTGATTTAGTGTAAAGGTTTGAGATTTCCCCTTCCAAAATAATAATACCTATATTAATTCCAACTTTGAAATTTGAATTTATTCTTCCCATATCACTCATATGCATCAATATGTTTAAAGAATTATGTGCTTTATCTTTTTTCTTCTTCTTCTATTTTTTTTTCATTTATGCACAAAAACCACAATCTAAACACTTACTTTGAGATAAATTTTGACTCTGTCACCCAGGCTGGAGTGCAGTGGTACGATCATAGCTCATTTTAATCTTGAACTCCTGGACTCTAGCTAGCAATCATCCTACCTCAGCCTCCTGAGTAGCCAGGACTACGAGCGAGTGTGCACCACCATGCCTTGCTAATTTTTAAAAAAAATTTTAGTAGGGACAAGGGCTCACTATGTTGCCCAGGCTGGTCTCGAACCCCTGGCTTCAAGAGGTCCTCCTGTTTCAGCTTCCCAAAGTGATGGGATTACATGCGTGAGCCACCACACCCAACCTTTTCTTTTTAAATCAGTTTCTGGTATTGAGATTTGTCCAAAGATGGAAATTGATTTCCTGGGAATGAGGGTCTTCATCACTCTTTACAGCTACTTCAATCTTAAATTTTCTTTTGATTAGTATTAACTGCTCACCTAAGGCAGCCAAATTCTCTTTTATTTATTTATTTTTTTGAGACAGAGTCTCACTCTGTCGCCCAGGCTGGAGTGCAGTGGTGCAATCTCAGCTCACTGCAACCTCTGCCTCCCGGGTTCAAGCGATGCTCCTGCCTCAACCTCTCGAGTAGCTAGGACTACAAACACGTGCCACCATGCCTAGCAAATTTTTGTATTTTTAGTAGAGATGGGGTTTCACCATGTTGGACAGGCTGGTCTCGAACTCCTGACCTCGTGATCCACCTGCCTCAGCCTTCCAAAGTGCTGGGATTACAGGTGTGAGCCACTGTGCCCAGCCCCAAATTCTGTCTTAATCATAGTGGATTACAAATAATAGTTAATACATGATTTGAAAGATAAATAATTTTGACTTTTTTTTTGAGACGGAGTTTTGCTCTTGTGGCCCAGGCTGGAGGACAATGGCGCGATCTCGGCTCACCGCAACCTCCGCCTTCCGGGTTCAAGCGATTCTCCTGCCTCAGCCTCCCGAGTAGCTGGGATTACAGGCATGCGCCACCATGCCCGGCTAATTTTGTATTTTTAGTAGAGACGGGGTTTCTCTATGTTGGTCAGGCTGGTCTCGAACTCCCGACCTCAGGTGATCCACCCACCTCGGCCTCCCAAAGTGCTGGGATTGACAGGCGTGAGCCACCAACCCCGGCCAATTTTGACTTTTAAAAAGTTAAAGCTATGAATACAATAAAGTCCAAATTAAAAAGAGACAAAATGTGTTGTTATAAATAATGTAATGATCCTTTCAGGAATCTTCTCTACCGTATCATACATTATTACTCATTGAGAACTGAAAAGAAACATTTCTTTCAAGTTTCATATCAGGTTTCTCCTAAATAAGCTTTTTGTTTTTGCCTGATGGACACAGTGAATCTTGCAACTCCTGTGTTTTTTTAATTTCTTTTCACCATTAAGAGATAGCAGTCAAATCTGAAATCTGTTTCTGGCAAGTAAACAGATCTGTATGATACGCACTTCTGTGTGCTCATTCAACAAATAATTACTGAATATCCACTATGTACCAGGCAGTTCTACACATGAGGAGTACAGCAACAGTAAAAGAAGATGCCAAGGCAGGCCATCACAGAACTTACATTGTAGGGGGAGGGGAGGCACACACTAAACAAAAAAACTAGTAAGATGTCAGGAACTGGCCGAGTGCGGGGGCTCATGCCTGTAATCCCAGCACTTTGGGAGGCTGAGGTGGGTGGATCACCTGAGGTCAGGAGTTGGAAGCCAGCCTGGCCAACATGGTGAAACCCCGTCTCTATTAAAAATACAAAAATTAGTTGGGCGTGGTGGCGCGTGCCTGTAATCCCAGCTACTCAGGAGGATGAGGCAGGAGAATTGCTTGAACCTGGGAGGCGGAGGTTGCAGTGAACCGAGACTGCACCACTGCACTCTAGCCTGGGAGACAGAGCAAGACTCTGTCTCAGAAAAAGAAAAAAAAAAGATGTCAGGAACTGATAAATATTAAGAAGACGAATAGGCTGGGCGCAGTGGCTCATGCCTGTAATCCCAGCACTTTGGGATGCCGAGGCAGGCGGATCACCTGGGGTTGGGAGTTCAAGACCAGTCTGACCAACAAGGAGAAACCCCGTCTCTACTAAAAATACAAAATTAGCCAGGTGTGGTGGCGCACACCTGTAATCCCAGCTACTCAGGAGGCTGAGGCAGGAGAATTGCTTGAACCCAGGAGGCGGAGGTTGTGGTGAGCGGAAATCGTGCCGTTGCACTCCAGCCTGGGCAACAAGAGCGAAACTCCGTCTTAAAAAAAAAAAAAAAAAAAAAGACAAATCAGAGGAGAGACAGGGAAGGGGCAGGGGCAGGGAGTGTGGCTTGTCAGAACAGCCCTGAGTGAGGGAGGGGGGAAGTCACGCAGTTATCTTCAAAAGTGTCCCTGGCAGAGGCAAGAGCAAGAACAGGCAGAAGGGTGCCCGGCATTTTCACAGGATAGCAGGCCAGCCAGAGTGACTCCAGCAGAGGATCAGTGTTAGGAGCGAGCCTACAGAGCTGAGCTCATCTTACCCCTGCATTATTTTTCTATTGTGGCTTCTCCTTTGCCTTCATTCTCTCAAACATTCATGTTATCCTTTTGCATTGTATGCAATTTTTTAAGCTGGCTAAACTTTTCTGGGGAAGAGGCAAAGTAAAATATCGTCATCCAGTTTAAATTGTACATATATTTGTAGCCCTTCAAAGTTAAGCTAGAAAACCAAATGCCAATGAGTGGACAAAGATCATGGCAGCTTTTTTCTATGAGTGAGGTCTGTAACTGCAGAAAGACGATTAGATGAGCTCACTGCTGTCACCTCCTCCACTATTTCCAGGTGCTTGGGGAGAATCTTTCCTAGCACTGAGCAGCAGATCTCCACAGAGGGAAGAGAAATAACTTTTATCAAGCACCTGCTATATGCCATGTATTATGCCAACCCTGTGTTAGGCACTTAAACTTATTTAATCCTCAATACAACTGTGGAAAGTGGGATAATCTCTTATAGAAGAAACTGAGGTACAGGAATGATAAACAGTAGCTTCCCAAAATCATATGGTTAAGATGGGACAAAGGCAAGATGAGAACTCAGACGGAGCCAATCTCTGCCAACCAGAATCTTTACTTTGGTCCGCCCCAAAATCAAAAGTGATTAGGGGCAGTTTTAAACTAAAATTCTTACTACCTGCTCACAAAGAATCCTGCTGCTGAGTCCTAGCCTCGGCTATCCCAGCTGTGAATTTATTTCCGCTTTCTGTCCCCAGAGAGAGCTGACTGTGCTGGAGCAAAGCCTTTGTCCCATTAAGTCTTCCCTTCCTCCACTCTGCTCACCACCTGCCCTAATTATCCTCCTACCATTAGCCAACATGGCTTGATGGGAACCGGGTAAGGGACTGGAGAAACTCATCTTAAAACCAAGGGAAGAACAGATGCAAAAGCTAAATATAAATCTGTGAAATGGCGCTGAACTAGATCTTTCAGGAATGGCCTGATCTCTGACACTGCGTTTTCACCACTCCATGTTTCAAGCCCCAGCCCATCAGACCATGAACTCTAAGGGCAGGGACTCCACACCATCTGCCTCTACCTCATACTCCACAGGCATTGATAAATACCCAATGGACAAATGAAATTACTTCAGAGCAACACCCTGTAGTTGACATAAATATTTAAAGCCTAACTGAATTTTAACTCAGAAAAGATAAACTATTGAAAGATGTTACTAGCAAATAAAAATATCTGAGCTTACCATATAGACACCAGAAGCCAGTAACTACTAGCCTCTGCTGTGGTATGTAAGACAAATACAAGAGTTGTCTAAGTCTCTGAAACATCCACTATTTGACTCTGCTGACACTAAGACAGTAGGCAGTTCCAATTAATCCTTCATTTAACACTGAAGAGTTATCATAATGATCTGGTTTAAACATATTAGGGGAGAATTAGGCCAAAACAGCAGAAGCTGGTCAGACTGCAACTGGCTAGCGGAGTGGTCAGATGTATCTTTTTTTATTCTAAGAAATGCCCTGAGCTGCAGAGGAGGAAGAGAACACCAGAGCTCAAAACCAAGCAAGTTAAGAGCCAAACATGCAGCCAGGAGCTACAGGATTTGTGACTGGGCTGTCACCTGTGGAAGGGGTGATGCAGATGTCACGCCCTGGTAGCTCTGGAGGCTTTGGTCCTGCTGTTTCTTAAAAGCACCCTCACCTCCTACAGTAACACATTTTCAGATAATTTCTTCCAAGATTCAGAGTTAAAATTGCCTGGCTTCAAATTCAGGTCCCAATGAAAACTAGTTGTGTGATTTTGAGCAAATCACTTAATTTCTCTGTGCCTCAGCGTCCTCAGATGTAAAATGGAGATAACAGCCTCACTGTGGTTGTTACATGATAATGCAAAGTACATAAATGTTAGTTGTTATTAATATTGAAGGAAGGGGAGATGAGAGGGGAGCTAAGGACAATTGTTAGTCAGGGCTTGATTAGTAGCTGTTTAACTTAGAGCAAATTGTCCCAAGCCTCAGCTTCTTAGAAGTTAACTATGGAGCTATTCTCTACTTTTTAGAATTGTTGTAAACAGTAAATGTGGTAGTATTTGCAGGCTCTTGGCAGAAAGTGGGGGTTCAATGTCTGTAAAACTTAAGTTGGGGCCGGGCTCGGTGGCTGACGCCTGTAATCCCAGCACTTTGGGAGGCCGAGGCGGGCAGATCATGAGGTCAGGAGATCGAGACCATCCTGGCTAACACAGTGAAACCCTGTCTCTACTAAAAATACAAAACATTAGCTGGGTGTGGTGGCAGGCGCCTGTAGTCCCAGCTACTGGGGAGGCTGAGGCAGAAGAATGGCGTGAACCCGGGAGGCGGAGCTTGCAGTGAGTCGAGATGGCGCCACTGCACTCCAGCCTGGGTGACAGAGCAAGACTCCATCTCAAAAAAATAAAAAACAAAACAAAAAAACAAAAACGTACAACAGAGCTTTTGGATATGATGTATAAGGTTTTACAAAATAAGCTAATTAAAACCACAATTATAGCAGTTACTGTTTATACTAAAACATGCAACTAAATAATTCCTGGGCATTTACAAAAGATATTGCCCCTTCCTCTTTATACTACTTGCTTGACAAAATCACAATAGTTAAATCCATGTCTGGGCCCACTCTGCCTGCAGCTACACAGCTAAACAAGTTTGGAGGAAAACATACCACTCTACTGGTTTGTAGAACTTTAGATCCAAAACCTCTAACCTCCCGTGGGATTGGCAAATCCTTCTACAGAAACCTTGTCTACTCCCTCTCCCACTCCCCTAGAGGCCTAATATATGCCTTCTCTCCTAAATCTCCACTATCTCTTTGGCAATTTTTTTTTTTTTTTGAGATGGAGTCTCGCTCTGCCTGTCGCCCAGGCTGGAATGCAGTGGCGCGATCTCGGCTCACTGCAACCTCCGCTTCCCAGGTTCAAGAGATTCTTCTGCCTCAGCCTCCTGAGTAGCTGGGACTACAGGCGCGCACCACCAAGCTCGGCTGATTTTTGTGTTTTTAGTAGAGACGGGGTTTCACCATACTGGCCAGGCTGGTCTCAAACTCCTGACCTCGTGATCCACTCGCTTCGGCCTCCCAAAGTGCTGGGATTACAGGTGTGAACCATCATGTCTGGCTTCTTTGGTAATTTTTAACTGATGATCTTGTTTCCCATTTCATCAAAAGGACTGAAGCCCTGAGAACTTCCACAATCTTCAATCAACAACTTTTCTCATCCACCAGAGTCTGAACCCATGTTTCCCATCTGTTACCAACTGAATGATCCATGCTCCTGTCTAAAAGCTAAGACCGGGCCGGGCGTGGTGGCTCATGCCTGTAATCTCAGCACTTTGGGAGGCTGAGGTGGGTGGATCACTTGAAGTCAGGAGTTTGAGACCAGCCTGACCAATATGGTGAAACCCCGTCTCTACTAAAAATACAACAATTAGCCAGGTGTGGTGGTGCATGCCTGTAGTCCCAGCTACTAGGGAGGCTGAGAGGTAGGAGGATCACTTGAACCTGAGAGGCAGAGGTTGCAGTGAGCCGAGATCGTGCCTGTGCACTCCAGCCTGGGTAAAGAGTGAGACTGTATCTCAAAAAAAAAAAAAAAAAAAAAACAACTCTCTCTCTCTCTATATATATATATGACATAATAAAAATAAAAGCAAAGGCCAGGCTGGGAATGGTGGCTCATATCTATAATCCAACACTTTGGGAGGCCAACGTGGGAGGACTGCTTGAGCCCAGGAGTTCCAGACCAGCCTGGGCAACAGTGAAACCTGTCTTCAAAAAAAAGAAAAAGAGCTAAGACCACTTACCAAACTCCCTTTCCCATTGTCTCTTGCTTACTCTCGTGTTTCACGCCAGCCATTTTCCTCGCTCTCTCCTACATTATCCATTTTTCTCTCTACTGGAACATTCCCACCAGTATAAAAATACCCTGTGACTTCTTCCATCCAAAAAACACCTTCTTGACCTTACTTCCTCCAGCTAGTTACTGACCCTGGCCCTTGCCCCTGCTCTGTTCCTCTCTGTAGCAAATACCATAAAAGAGCTACCTATATTTGCTATGTCCAATTCTCTCTTAAACCAATTTCAAATGAGCTTTCATCCTTACCATGTCATAAAAAAGACCCTGTCTAGATCACCAGTGACCTCCATGTTGCTAAATCCAATGATAAATTCTCAACCCTCATTTTTTATGACCCATCAGAAGTATCTGACACAGCTGATTACCCTTTCCATCTTGACAGACTTTCTTTGCTTGGCTCTCAGAATACCATGCACTTGATTTTCTTCATCTCACACTGGCTGCTGCTTTTCCATCTCTTCTTTCGGCTTTTCTATTTCTTCCTTTCCTTTTTTTTTTTTTTTTCTGAGATGGAGTCTGGCTCTGTTGCCCAGGCTGGAGTCCAGTGGTGTGTTCTTGGCTCACTGCAACTTCTGCCTTCCGGGTTCAAGTGACTCTCCTGCCTTACCCTCCCGAGTAGCTGGGACTACAGGCGTGTGCCACCATGCCTAGCTATTTTTTTTCTATTTTTAGTAGAGATGGGGTTTCACCATGTTGGCCAGGCTGGTCTCAAACTCCTGGCCTCAAGTGATCCACCCACCTCGGCCTCCCAAAGTGCTGGGATTACAGGCGTTGAGTCACCGTGCCCAGCTGGCTTTTCTGTTTCTTCCTAAATTCTAAACTCTGGGGTGCCCCAGGGCACAATAGATGGTCTTTTTTTCTTCTCTATCAACACTTTTAACACTTTGTGAGCTCATCTAGTCACATGGCTTTACATACTGTCTACCATATTTCATCAAATCTAAGAATCCACCAAAGGTAAGATGCATCATAATTTATGGTCCATTGAAAGAAAAAAATGCTAATTAAACTCATACGTCATCTATTGTTAAGATTCATCCTGAAAAACAGAAAAAAAGGAAAAGAAAGAAAAAAAGGCAAAAAATAAGAAAAAAGATTCATCCTGATTTTATAGATTTGAAAATAGGACCAGGTGCTGTGGCTCATGCCTTTAATCCCAGCACTTTGGGAGGCCGAGGTAGGTGGATCACCTGAGGTTAGGAGTTCGAGACCAGCCTGGCCAACATGGTGAAACCCCGACTCTACTAAAAATACAAAAATAGCTAGGCATGGTGGTGCTACTCAGGAGGCTCAGGCAGGAGAATTGCTTGAGCCTGGGAGGCAGAGGTTGCAGTGAGCAGAGATTGCGCCACTGCACTCCAGCTTGGGCAAAAACAGTGAAATTCTGTCTCCAAAAAAAAAAAAAAAGGAAAAGATGTATGCTTTAGATGAAGTACAGATGTGCCCCTAAACTCCCAAATTAAATGTGCAGCTCAGATATCTCTTCTGACCACCAGGTTAAAATATAAAACTGCTACTAAACATCATCTGGATACCTAATTGACATCTCAACTCCATATACCTCAAACTGAACTTCTGCTCTTCCTGCAAAATCTACTCGCAGTCTTTCTCAACTCAGTTATTGCAACTTTTTTTTTTTTTTTTTTTGGAAACAAGATCTCTCTCTGTTGACCAGGCTGGAGCGGGGTCACTGCAGCCTTAACCTTTGGGGCTCAAGCAATCCTCCCACCTCAGCCTCCCAAGTAACTCATGCCTGAATTACTGTGACCGCTCCCTTCACGCCCTGCCTCCATTCTTGCTCCTTGACGTTCGGGATATAAGGAAGTCATTATGCCATACCTCTGCTCAGCACTCTCAGTGGCTCCTCTTTTCACCCAGAGTGAAAGCCAAGGAAGTCCTTACAGAGGCAAAAAAGTAGGCCAGGCCTGATCTCCCACCATTCTCACCCCTACTCACTCTGCAGTGGCCACGATGGCCTTGTTGCTCTTCCTTAAATGTATCAGGCATTCCTCCGTCTTGCAGTCTTAGGACTGGCTGTTTCCTCTGCCCAGAATACTCTTCCCTCAGATAGCCACAAGGCTAAATTCTTTACCTCCTTCAGGTTTTTCCTCAAATATCACCTTTTCAATGAAGCCATCCTGCTCACCCTATTTTTTTTTTTGAGATGGAGTCTTCCCGTCGCCCAGGCTGGAGTGCAATGGTATGATCTTGACTCACCGCAATCTCTGCCTCCCGGGTTCAAATGATTCTCCTGCCTCAGCCTTTGAGTAGCTGGGATTACAGGCGCCCACCACCGTGCCCAGCTAATTTTTGTATTTTTAGTAGAGACGGGGTTTCGCCATGTTGGCCAGGCTGGTCTCGAACTCCTGACCTCGTGATCTTCCCATCTTGGCCTCCCAAAGTGCTAGGATTACAGGTGTGAGCCACCACGCCTGGCCTGATCACCCTATTAAAAATGCAATGTGCCTGGCACTCCCCTACCCCAGTACTCTGCTTGACGTATGTAATCATCTTCTAACATATTCTTTAATTTACATCACACATATAGAAATGTCTTGATGCCTGTCTGTTTTGCTAGATAATAAACTTCAAAAGGGCAAAGATTTTCATTATTGAGGTCCCTGAAGCATCCCAAGATCCTGGAACAGTAGTTGTGCCACAAATACTTGCTGAGTGGATGTATAAGCAAGGCACAGGGAGAATGGCAGCATGCTAATTTCACAAACATCCCCCAAATGCCCAGGATGTGCTGGGCTCTGGGTCTTAGGCAATGAGGATTCCAGGTTGATAAGACATGGCTCTTGCTCTCTGGATACACGGGGGTGAGAAAGGAAGACAAGCTAAACAATTTTCTCCCTGAGTGAAATTCAGGTTAGAAACAGTGAAGATGAGCCCTGGCCCCTTTCTGAACCCCTTTGCTTCTGTGTCATTTCCTCCTCCTTTGCCTTCAGGATGCTGCCCGCTGTCCTGTACTTTTAACTGCTTTTCCCCAGCTTCTGTCTTTGGCCCTCTTCTTCTCCTGCCTCTCAAGCACTGACAGCTGTGAGGTCCTGTCTCAAGGCCAATTCCCATCCTTGTGCTGTCCCTGATGTCCTCATCCCATCCCACGGCTTCCCTAACGGCTTTACAGATCTTTTCATCTTTAAACTTGTAGTTCCACCTGCACATCCGCACTAGACTGAGAGTGCCCAGAACACAGCCCATTTATCATTCCTTTTCCTGCATTCTAAGTGCCAGTTAATAGCATTACCAGTTGCCCAGATACCCAGAGAGAAATGAGGTGACCACCATCTCCATTTACTGAGGGTTTTCCTGGGACTCGGGACTCTCTGTGCTAAAACCAGAAGTCTGGGGCAAAATGAAACAAGCTGGTCACCCTAAATGCCTGGTCCAGAATCTGGAACACGCAGGGGCTAATAACCTCTGGCAGTTCCTCTACATCAACCCCTCATGCCCAGCCCAGTTTCTTTGTTGACCTCATCATAGACCTGAGAACATGTTCTGCATGCCACATTTACTGTGACCCTAATTCCCGTTCCCAGGTTCATGTTTCCAAACCAAACACTCAGAATGGAATGCAGTGTGGCTCAGAGGCCCACAGGTACTGACTCGATGACGCTGTGGAAGGAGGTGGTATCCAGCTGGAAGATGGACAGGTCGAAGAGGGTGGTAAAGTCCCTCGGGATCTCATCACTCTCCTGGAGACACTCTCGATTCCGCTTTGATAGGGTGGCTGTGTAGGGCAGCATCATGTAGTCAGAAATCTGAAAGCCACAAGAGGGTTCCTTTTAGCACAGCAAGAGCAAGCATTTATTCTGTCAAGTCTCCACTGTCTCAGGTCTAAATCTGCAACATTTATATTCTCTTGCCAAGAAATTTTACTGTTCATGATCACTGACACTAAAGCTTAAATAAGCCAATTTATGTGCAAAGAGGAACAAAACTCACTTGGCTAAACCCCAGCACTGGCTAAATCCAGATCTCCAATTACACCAGTACTCACATGGCTGAAAACAGCTGGAGAAACATACAACCCTATCAACTGGTCTTTTAATTTCATGATCTCTGATCTTGAGCGCTCAGCAATCAACTACATCTCCGTAGTCTACTCACTTTCCCATTCTTCTAGACAATAATTCCCTTTTGTCAGTTCAGCCATCAAAATGATTTTCCCAGCTGGGTGCAGTGGCTCACACCTACAACACTTTGGGAGGCTGAGGTGAGTGGATCGCTTGAGCCCAGGAGTTGGAGATCAGCCTAGGCAATATGGCAAAACCCTGTCACTACAGAAATACAAAAAAATTTAGCTGAGCATGGTGGTGCATGCCTGTAGTCTCAGCTACTTAGGAGGCTGAGGTGGGAGGATCACCTGAGCCCAGGAGGTCAACACTGCAGTGAGCCGTGATCAAACCACTGCACACCAGCCTGGGTGACACAGTAAGACTTTGTCTCAAAACAAAAAAATTGGTTTTCCCTTTCACCATTTTAGCAATGACCTTATTTTCTATTTTAGTAAGAAAATAGAGGAAATCATGAAAGAAAGTCCACAAGCTCCCACCATAACATGTGCCCACCCCCTAGCATCAAGGCCCTATCTGCTTCTTTCCTCCTGATACATGCCAGAGCACCTGTGACACCAGTACAGACAGTTCCTCCACTGGTACACTAGATCCCAGTCCTTCTCCCCTAGCCAAGGACATCCCTCCAGCATTGCTGAGAGCCCTCAGTCATGACACATGCTGTGGACTAGTAACAGTAAAAGACCAGGAAAACATAAATGCCTGCCAACAGGAGAGTGGTTAAATATATGTATATATTTATATTTACACATAAAAATATGTATATATTTATATTTACACATAAAATATGTATATATTTATATTTACACATAAAAATATGTATATATTTATATTCACATATAAAATATGTATATATTTACATAAAAATATGTACATATTTATATTTACATAAAAATATGTACATATTTATATTTACATAAAAATATGTACATATTTATATTTACATATAAAATATGTACATATTTATATTTACATATAAATATGTACATATTTATATTTACATATAAAATATATATAAATATAAATATAGAATATATATATGTATAAAAAATTTATTTTTTTTGAGACGAGTCTCGCTCTGTCGCCCAGGCTAGAGTGCAGTGGCATGCTCTTGGCTCACTGCAAGCTCTGCCTCCTGCGTTCATGCCATTCTCCTGTCTCAGCCTCCCGAGTAGCTGGGACTACAGGCGCCTGCCACCACGCCCGGCTAATTTTTTTTTTTGTATTTTTAGTAGAAACGGGGTTTCACTGTGTTAGCCAGGATGGTCTCCATCTCCTGACCTCGTGATCTGCCCGCCTCGGCCTCCCAAAGTGCTGGGATTACAGGCATGAGCCACCGCACCCGGCCGAGAGTGGTTAAATATATTACACTTAAATAATGAAGCAAAATATCCATATGCTTAATGTTTCCATATAAGGAAATATTTTAGACATGCAGCTCTCCTGTTTCCTAACCCAAATCAGTCTCTAAGAAGCCATGTCCCTAGGTGAGGGAGGAAGCAGTCAGTGGACAGCTGTCTTCGACTGTCTTCTCACCTACCTCCTATGACCAATGGCCAGGAAATCATTTTCCTGACATTTCAGAGTTTAAGAAATAGAGAAACAATTGTAGAGTAAGTGCAGTTTGAATTAGGAGACCTGGATTTGGATCCTGGCTCTGCACTTGCCTGCCATTTGAACACACTGCAATCTTGAAGGATTTGTTTCCTTATCTATAAAATGAGAATAAGACCATCTGCCTCCCAGGGCACTTATGAGGATTAAATAAGATGACTTACGTGGAAGTATATGGCATACGATGCCTGACACACTACCATCTATTAAATTAGCCCACACAATCATCCTGTGAGGCAGAGAACACAGGTATTAGTGTTCCTTGTTCACAGATAAGAAAACTAGAAGGCTGGGCCCAGTGGCTCACGCCTGTAATCCCAGAACTTTGGGAAGCTGAGGCAGGTGGATCACTTGAGGTCAGGAGTTTGAGACCAGCCTGGCCAAAATGGTGAAACCCTGCCTCTACTAAAAATACAAAAATTAGCCAGGCATGGTGGTTCACGTCTGTAATCCCAGCTACTCAGGAGGCTGAGGCAGGAGGATCGCTTGGACCCAGGAGACAGAGGTTGCAGTGAACTGAGATTGTGCCACTACACTCCAGCCTTGGGTGACAGAGTGAGACTCCATCTCAAAAAATAAATAAATAAATAAAATAAAATAATTTTTTTTTAGTAAAGAAAACTAGGATGAAAAATGGTCAGAAAGAACCTGTATAAGGTCCAAGAGCCAGTGGTGATTTCACTGTGCTGGTTTCACCACTTTCCCTTGTCTGATGAATATTATTATAATGCCTTTAGAACTGTTAAATCTAAAGGCAACAAAATTATAGTTTACAACATAAATTCTGATACTCTTTGTTTCTTTATGAGAAAATTTCAGATTTCTGAAAAAAGTATTTTTCTGCAGATGCTCATTTTGAAAGTCTGGGCCAGGGTGCCCATAATTTAAATTCTAATTTATATACATACTGTATGTATGTATGCTCCCCCTCCAATTAATTCTATGATTAATTACATATATTGTTTATTGACTTATTTTTTACAATATGGCCTTCATCTCCCTCAAATCATTCCTTCGTTCCATCTGTCTTACAGATGAGGTAAGACAGTCATGTATTCCTTTTGAGCTGTGAGAAGTGGTACTGAGAAGCTGGACTCATTTTTCATTTAAAAGTTTCTAATAATTCGGTGTCTACCTCTGGGTCCTCAGCATCAATCTGGTTTAGGTGGATGTCTCCTGTCGTGAGCCACTGGAAAACAACATCCTAAATTAAAAAAAAAAAGTATATAATTAGGACAGTTGGTTATTTGAAAAAGCTGAAGGTCAGGACTAGAGAATTAAATCAAGAAGAATGATAAAGGAAAAAAGATTAAACCAGTGATTCAGAAAAGGGTAGCCAGCCTTGTCTTGATGCAATCATATGAGAACTCAAAGGTTTTCTTCACCCTAATGCACCTTTTTTTTTTTTGAGACAGAGTCTCGCTCCGTCGCCCTGGTTAGAGTGCGGTGGCGCAATCTTGGCTCACTGCAACCTCCACCTCCTGGGTTCAAGCGATTCTCCTGTCTCAGCCTCCTGAGTAGCTGGGATTACAGGTGCCTGCCACCAGAACTGGTTGATTTTTGTATTTTTAGTAGATGGGGTTTCACCATGTTGGTCAGGCTGGCCTCGAATTCCTGATTACAGGTGATCCACCTGTCTCGGCCTCCCAAAGTGGTAGGATTACAGGCATGAGCTGCCATGACCAGCATAATGCAACTTTTATTATCAGAAATTTATAATGTATCTTTAAGCACTCTAACCTCTAACCACAAGCTAAAATTTATTAACCTTTGTTCACAATCCTGAATTAATCCGTATTTACTGTGATGACAGTCTGAAATTAAAACTTTTGAAAAGAAGAATACCTAGGCCGGGTGTGGTGGCTCAAGCTGTAATCCCAGCACTTTGGGAGGCTGAGGCGGGTGGATCACCTGAAGTCAGGAGTTCGAGACCAGCCTGGCCAACATAGTGAAACCTCATCTCTACTAAAAATACAAAAATTAGCCTGGTGTGGTGGCGCACACCTATAATCCCAGCTACTCAGAAGGCTGAGGCAGGAGAATCGCTTGAACCCGCGAGGTGATGGTTGCAGTGAGCTGAGATGGTGCCATTGCACCCCAGCCTGGGCGACGAACAGAGACTCCATGTCAAAAAAAAAAAAAAAAAAAGTAGAATATCTAGATCTCCCATAATGTGTCTAGAGACATTGAAACTTCATGTAAATTCCACAGAAATAAGATCTTTATCAATCTCCCAATATAACAATTATAAGGCGTTTCTTTCTCTCACTGGAATCACCAATGGACAGCTCTGGCACATGCTCTACAGACATGTGCTTCCCTACTCTGCCATCTTCCGTAAGACATGTTCCCTTGGCATTTTTTTGACAAAACTGCAATGCCTTTACTTTATTTGCCACATCAGTCAGTGAGTAGTCCTCTACAGAGCCCTTCCTAATTCCCATTCCTACCAGCCCCTCCTCTCCACTCACACCTTGAATCCCGTAATTCAGGTCCCCATTTCTCCTTGCCTGGTGACACCACCACCTTCCTAATTGGCTCTAGGCTGCCTCCTCCTTTCCACTTTCCACACAACTGACAGAAGAATCTTTCCAAAACATTCTAGAAGTTCTTTCATAAACAGCAACAACAAAAAAAGAAGAAACACAGATCTGGCTATGCTCAAGGCTGCTGAAAACCCAAGGGCTCCCTGTGGCTTTCAGCATCAAGTTCAAGCTCCTTGGCCTTACACGTGATACTGCTATTGAGCCTGTTCCTCTCCGCTTCTCCAGGCTCAGCTCCCACCCCACCTGACATGCTCAGAAACACCCTTCTGGGTTTACTAATTTGTCTCTCTCTCTCTCAGTGTATTACAAACTTCTCCAAAGCAGGGACTGGGACTATGCCTGACTCAACTTTGTATTCTCAGTGCCTGGCATATAATGGGTTCTGAGTAGCTGCTTTTAAATGAACAAATAAACTTACCAGTATTTTTTTAAACGACATGAAAATAATACACATTGTACATTAATATGACGAAAGAAAAAGCTTACCATGATTTTGCTGTTTTCTTCTTTGTCCAAATATTGATCACTGAACATGTGACATGAACCAAGCACTGCCAGCTTCCCACCTTGGTTCTATTGATGACAAAGCAAGGTCAGATACTCAAATCCGAAAGTGCATCTCATGTATCCTAGTCCCCAGACACTTATCAGAATCATGCTAGCAACTGTCTTATATACTGAAGAGTGCCAATTCACACCCAGATTTTAAAGTTTAGAAATACCAACTATAGGCCAGGCGCAGTGGCTCAGCCTGTAATACCAGCACTTTGGGAGGCTGAGGCAGGCGGATCACCTGAGGTTGAGAGTTCAAAACCAGCCTGGCCAACATGGTGAAACCCCGTCTCTACTAAAAATAAAAAAAAATCAGCCAGGTGTGGTGGCATGCGCCTGTAGTCCCAGCTACTCGGGAGGCTGAGGCAGGAAAATCGCTTGAACTTGGGAGGCGGAGGTTGCAGTGAGCTGAGATTGCGCCACTGCACTCCAGCCTGGGCAACAGAGTGAGACTCCATCTCAAAAAAAAAAAGAAAACAGAAAGACCAACTATAATAACTACTACACTTTAACCTGCCTCTCATTTTAGATACTTCTGTATTTTTTTATTTGGCTTTAACGAAAACTAACATAAATTAATTCTACATTAGCTGGGTGTGGTGAGGCATACCTGTAGTCCTAGCTACTTGGGAAGCTGGGGCAGGAGAATCACTTGAGCCCAGGAGCTCGAGGTTACAATGAGCTATGACTGCACCATGCACTCCAGCCTGGGAAACCCTGTCTCTAAAAATTAAAAAAAAAAAAATTAAATTGGTTCTACAGCATTTTCCCATTGTTGTTTATCTTATAAATGAAGATCATAATTTTAAAGGGAAAAAAGATAAACTCAAAGACAGTCTGTACAATTAAAGATACCTATGGGTACTAAAAAAAAGTATTTAAGTAAGATCCAAATAGAAAGCTAAGGCAGGCTGAGTGCAGTGGCTCACGCCTGTAATCCCAGCACTTTGGGAGGCCAAGGTGGGCAGATCACCCTGAGATCAGTAGTTCAAGACCAGCCTAGCTAACATGGGAGGCAAAACCCTGTCTCTACTAGAAATACAAAAATTAGCTGGGGTTGGTGGCACGCGCCTGTACTCCCACAGCCACTTGGGAGGCTGTGGCGGGAGGATTGCTTGAACCTGGGAGGCGAAGTTGCAGAGAGCTGAGATCGCGCCACTGCACTCCAGCCTGGGCAACAGAGTAAGACTCAGTCTCAAAGAAAGCTAAGGCAAGGCTGGGCGCAGTGGCTCACGCCTGTAATCCCAGCATTTTAAGAGGCCGAGGCGGGTGGATCACTTAAGGCCAGGAGTTGGAGACCAGCCTGGCCAAGATGGCCAAACTCCGTCTCTATTAAAAATACAAAAATTAGTCAGGCATGGTGGTGCATGCCTGTAATCCCAACTACTCAGGAAGCTGAGGCATGAGAATCACTTGAATCTGGGAAGCGGAGGCTGCAGTGAAGCAAGATCACACCACTGCACCCCAGCCTGGGCGACAGAGTGAGACTCTGTCTCAAAAAAAAAAAACCAGAAAACTAAGGCACAACCATGAGAAGTCATAAAATAATGACTGGTTAATAAGAAAAATTTTCAATACTTGTAACTTTTAACAAATAAAAACAAAGTACTTTTTCCTATCAGATAAATAAATATGAAAATACGATATAAACAGCGCTAGTCAAATTTTAGTGAAATAAGTTCTTTCACACATTGTTGCTGAAACTATTACCATATGCAACAAAAGCAGTCTGAAACATAAAAAATTCTATGCCCAGTTGTGTAGTTATAGTCACAAAAAATTAGAAATAAATCCATATGTTCACAAAAAAGTAATTCAGAATGATGCAACCTTCTTCAGCAGTTAAATTTCATATTATAAAGGCCTTTCAGTAACATGGGAAAATGCTTCCAACACATCATTCAGTTAAAAAAAAAGTATACTACAATTTTTTCCCATTTTTAGAGACAGGGTCTCACTCTGTCTCCCAGGCTAGAGTGCAGTGGCACAATCATGGGTCACTGTAGCCTCGAACTCCTGGGTTCAAGTGATCCTCCTGCCTCAGCCTCCCAAGTAGCCAGGACTACAGGAGAATAACACCACACTCAGCTAACTTTTTTGTAGAGACAGGTCTTGCTATGTTGCCAAGGCTGGTATCAAACTCCTGGCCTCAAGTGATCCTACCTCCTTAACCTCCCAAAGTGCTAAGATTATAGGCATGAGTCACCATGCCTGACCTATACTATAAATTATATTGCTATCCTACTTTAAAGCTTACAAGGCAAATAAATAAAAATAAGGCAAAGCAAAAGTAGGAGAAAGTGAATAATATGTCAACCTGGGCTGTCTTAGAGTCTTGGAGTAGTGCGATGGGGGAATTTTCTTCTTTTGCTTTATCTCTGTATTGTTCATTTTTTTCTACAATTATTGTAACATTTCTACAATATTACTTTTTTTTTTTTTTTTTTTTTTTTTGGAGACAGTGTCTTGCTCCACTGCCCAGGCTGGAGTGCAGTGGCATGATCTTGGCTCACTGCAACCTCCGCTTCCAGGGTTCAAGTGATTCTCTTGCCTCAGTCTCTGAAGTAGCTGGGATTACAGGCACTCACCATCATGCTAGGCTAATATTTTTGTATTCTTAGTAGAGACAGGGTTTCACTATGTTGGCCAGGCTAGTCTCGAACTCCTGACCTCAAGTGATTTGCCCGCCTTGACCTCCCAAAGTGCTGGGATTACAGTTGTGAGCCACCATGCCCAGCCCAACAATGAGCACATTATTACTTTTGTAATGAGAAAACCAGTTCAATAGTAAAAATACAAAATGAAATCGGTTTTTTTAGCTACATCACATACAGGGAACAGGCACAGTTATAACTTCCCCAGGAAAAGAATTATACTAAGCCAGAGATGTCAAGAGACATAAATACACACATTCCATGAATTTTTTAAAAATTGGTAAAAAAAAAAACAACTCTGATTTGTACCAGGTTAAAAGCAAATGCTGCAAAGCCTGCCACCATGCCTGGCTAATTTTTCAATATATTTTTTTTTTTCTTTGAGACGGAGTCTCACTCTGCCTCCAGGCTGGAGTGCAGTGGCACAATCTCGGATCACTGCAACCTCCTGGGTTCAAGCGATTCTCGTGCCTCAGCTTCCTGAGTAGCTGGGATTACAGGCACGTGCCACACCATGCCCAACTAATTTTTGTAATTTTAGTAGAGAGAGGGTTTCACCATGTTGGCCAGGATGGTCTCAATCTCCTGACCTCGTGATCCACCCGCCTTGGCCTCCCAAAGTGCTGGGATTACAGGCGTGAGCCACTGCGCCTGGTCAATTTTTGTATTTTTAGTAGAGACAGGGTTTCATCACGTTGGCCAAGCTGGTCTTGGACTCCTGACCTCAAGTGATCCACCCACCTTGGCCTCCCAAAGTGCTGGGATTACAGGTGTGAGCCACCACGCCCAGCCCGAGAGCTTTTAAATAAGAAGGGAAAGGTAATTCCTAGGTACCACAAAGAAAAATAGGATTGTTCAGAGCTAGAGACACCTAGGTCCCTCTAGAAAAAAAATTAGGAGATCAGCTGGTGAATTCTGTCTTAGGGGGCAGATGAAGGTAAATTCAGCAAAATGTGATTTAAAAGGCAGTGGGGGCTGGGCACAGTGGCTCATGCCTATAATCCCAGCACTTTGGGAGGCCGAGGTTGGGGGGATTGCCTGAGCTCAGAAGTTCAAGACCAGCCTGGGCAACATGGTAAATCCCCATCTCTACTAAAAATACAAAAATTAGCAGGGTGTGGTGGTGCAGGCCTGTAATCCCAGCTACTTGGGAGGCTGAGGCGGGAGGCAGAGATTGCAGTGAGCCAAGATTGCGCCACTGCACTCCAGCCTGGGCAACAGAGCTCATGCCTGTAATCCCAGCACTTTGGGAAGCCAAGGTGGATGAATCACTTGAGGTCAGGAGTTCGAGATCAGCCTGGCCAACATAGTGAAACTCCATCTCTCCCAAAAATACAAAAATTAGCCATGCTTGGTGGCAGGCACCTGTAATCCCAGCTACTTGGGAGGCTGAGGCAGGAGAATTGCTTGAACCTGGTAGGCGGAGGTTGCAGTGAGCCAAGATCATGCCACTGTACTCCAGCCTGCACAACAGAGTGAGACTCCATCTCAAAAAAAAAAAAAAAAAGAAAAAGAAAGGCAGTGGGATGTTGGGTCACTGCCTGGGAATAGCTGTGCCCACATTTCTATGGGGTCTCTAGGATAATAACTGGAAAAATAGTTTTCTGATATATTTTCCTAGTATAAACTAACAGCAACATAATTCTGTGCTATTTTGTGTAATATGTTAACTCCATCTGTTCCTGAATGTATTCTCTTTACACTGAGGGTGACAGCCCATAGTCACAGACAGGATTAAAAGTTATTTTCATCAATATGCTGCCATGGGATCAAAAAAAAAAGTTATTTTAAAAGTTATAATACAGCACTTCGGGAGGCCGAGGTGGGTGGATCACGAGGCAGGATGGTCAGGAGATCGAGACCATCCTGGCTAACATGGTGAAACCCTGTCTCTACTAAAAATACAAAAAATTAGCTGGGCGTGGTGGCAGGTGCCTGTAGTCTTAGCTACTCGGGAGGCTGAGGCAGGAGAATGGCGTGAACCCGGGAGGTGGAGCTTGCAGTGAGCCAAGATTGCACCACTGCACTCCAGCCTGGGCAACAGAGTGAGACTCCATCTCAAAAAAAAAAAAAGAAAAAAAGTTATAATACAGGTAGCCTCATGCTACAGTGGAAAAGCTTTGGGTTTAGAATAATAAGAGCTAGGTTTAGGCCTTAACTTCATCAATTACTGGACAATCCACTGTTTCCCCATAAGCAAAATGTATATAGCTGAAATACTACTTTGCAGGACTGGCAGGAAGACCAGTGAGAAAACATATAAAAGCCTTCTGGAAATGGTAAGGTGGTTTCTATTATTTCAACAATAAAAATAACATCTATACCCATATCTAAGAAAGGCTGTACCTTTGAGTGATAGAAAGCCAGAATGGGTCTGTTAAGTGGGAAGCAGACAGAACCTGTAGACAGAACTGCCACTGCTGGTTTCATGACACTCAATGTGGCACCAAAAGGATACACAAAGGTGAGAGCCCTGTAAGAAATTAAAGAAACACATTCAAATTTTAAAAACATGAATACAAAAATTCTGAAAATAATCTCAATGTTTGTTGAGTAACACTCTTTTTTGAAACGGTCTCACTCAGTCACGCAGGCTGCAGTGCAGTGCTGCGATCTTGGCTCACTGTAACCTCCGCCTCTCAGGTTTAAGCTGTTCTGCAGCCTCAGTGCCTGCTATCACGCCCAGCTAATTTTTGTATTTTTAGTAGAGCCAGGGTTTTACCATGTTGACCAGGCTGGTCTTGAACTCCTGGCCTCAAGTGATCTGCCCGCCTTGGCCTCCCAAAGTGCTGGGATTACAGGCGTGTGCCACGGTGCTCAGCCGAGTAACACTCTGATTCATTATCAAACAAAAAATTTTTTCTAAGCTTTGGTTTGTTAACTTAAAAACTGGGACAACTCTAGCTACACATTTAATAAAGCATTTTAAAAAACATGAAAGTAAATTAACAGGAAAGTGTAAATGACTGTAACTGGGAGAACTAAAGAAGCCCCTGATGGAGGGAGGAGGAAGAGGATGGGGCCTTATCCACGAACTGAACTCGAGCTGCTCTGCATAATATCTTAGTGGTAAATACGTTCTTCTTCCTTAGGTTTGGCTAGTGCTATCTCTAAGAATTAATGTATGTCACTGGATGGGTATGTTACCAGTTAAATGTCACATGAACAGAGGCATAAATATACGCTACAATGGACACTTCTACACAGATCTGCTTTGGAGTCCCTCCTCTACTCTCCACTGACCTAACAAAGACTTGTCTTAGATTATCTAGAGTGAATTGGTCTGACCTGGGGCAATGTACTCCTGGAGAGGGTGTGGGATAGAGGAGCAAAGGTGGGGTGCAGATTCTGGGGTGAAGCCAACCCATGTAGGAGGGGCTAGGGTTTTACTCAAAGATGGAGCTCTGCACAGCTTGAAGGAAGTGCTCTCAGAATGGAGAGAAACACAGATCTCAACACCAGAGCGTAAGATTAGAAACTGGGGGAGGGGGTATAGGGGAAGCACCCATGAGGGGTTCCTCATAGAGATTTTAATTTCCCTTTTTCTTTAGACAACAAAAATTCTTTTTGGCTTAAGTTTAAAATTATTTCCCTCTAGTGTTTTTGTTTGATTGTTTTGTTTTTTAAGACAGGATCTCACTTTGTTGCCCAGGCTGGAGTGCAGTAGCATGAACATGGCTCACTGCAGCCTCAATCTCCTGGGCTGAAGTGATTCTCTTGCCTTAGTGCCCTGAGTAGCTGGGACCACAGGTGCATGCCACCGCACCTACTAATTTTTATATTTTTTGTAGAAACGGGGTTTCACCATGTTGCCCAGGCTGGTCTTGAACTCCTGAGCTCAGGCAATCTGCCCACCTTGACCTCCAAAAGTGCTGGAATTACAAGCATAAACCACCGGGCCCAGCCTCCCTCTGGTGTTAATCTTCCCCATTCCTTCAGTAAAATCTCATCTACCCTATGACTTTTGTCATACTATGAAAGAGAAGTGGTACTTGGCCCACATTCTCCAAACTCCACCTTCTACCCTTACTCCAGCAGTATCCCAGCAAGGTGGATTACAGCCCATGATCTCTGGGCCAGAAGCAGAAGAAAACAAGCAGTTGTCCATGGAGGAAGAAAAAGTAGGTGGGAGAAATAGTCATATGGAGGTCAATGCACATCTATCCCCCACATTTTCCCAAAATGCAATCAATGGAAGATGATTCTCAAGGCATAAGGGAGAACGGACACTTGAGTAGCAAGATAAAAACTATCTGCTATTATTATTATTATTATTATTTTTTTTTTTGAGATGGAGTTTTGCTCTTGTCACCCAGGCTGGAGTGCAATGGCGTGATCTCAGCTTACTGCAACCTCTGCCTCCTGGGTTCAGGCAATTCCCCTGCCTCAGCCTCCCGAGCAGCTGGGATTACAGGTGTGCACCACCACGCCCAGCTACTTTTTGTATTTTTAGTAGAGATGGGGTTTCACCATGTTGGTCAGGCTAGTCTCAAACTCCTACCTCAGGTGATCCACCTGCCTCAGCCTCCCAAACTGCTGGGATTACAGGTGTGAGCCACTGTGACCGGCCTATCTGCTATTATTTACACTCCTGTATTTCTTTTATTACTACTAAAAAAATCAATGAGACTAGGCCAGACTAACCTGAGGTTAGGAGTTCAAGACCAGCCTGGCCAACATGGTGAAGCCCCGTCTCTACTCAAAATACAAAACTTAGCCGGGTGTGGTGGCGGGCACCTGTAATCCCAGCTACTCGGGAGTCAGGAGAATTGCTTGAACCCAGGAGGCAGAGGTTGCAGTGAGATGAGATGGAGCCATTGCACTCCAGCCTGGGCGAAACTCTGTCTCCAAAAAAAAGAAAAAAAAAAAAATGAGACTGACATTTTGATAAGACTAAGTATAAACTTAAACACCCATCCCCAAAACAGAACTTTCCAAACCATGTGAATGAATAAGATTAGCTCAGTGAAAAGTTTCAGAAAGAGTTTTCCTAAAAGAGGGAATAGCTTGTGTAAAGTCCCTAAGATGAATACAAGCTTCACTTATTTAAGGATTGAAACAAAGTCAGTGTGGCTACAACAGAGCGAGAGAAGGGAGAAGGGACATAACAGGAAATAAGGATAAAGGAGAATCTGAGACTCCAACAGGCAAAGATACTTCAAAGCAAGAAGCAGGACTAGTCCATACCTCAAAGCCTACCAGGAAGCTGTTTCCTGGATAATCCAGGAAAGGAAAGGAACAACTAGACATATTCCCTTCACTATAATTAATTACAAAGTCATAACGCAACAACAGGTAGGGCACTAGGCTTTCAACTTTACAAAGCACTTTCACAAATATCACCTTACTGAAATTTTCCAACGATTTTGTAAGGTTAACATTATCCCCATTACACAGATAGGGAAACAGACACTAACAGTTACTATGCCTTGGGTCACCCTTGGCAAGTAAGACAGGGAATCAGGAACTTCTAACAATTCCTTCTAATTCCAAGTCTACAGTTCTTTTACCTATACCAGTTGGATAAGCTGACACAAAGTGAAATAATTAGATTGATTCCTTTTTTTTTTTTCTTTTTTTTTGAGACGGAGTCTCGCTCTGTCACCCAGGCTAGATTGCAGTGGCGTGATCTCGGCTCACTGCAAGCTCCGCCTCCCGAGTTCACACCATTCTCCTGCCTCAGCCTCCCGAGTAGTTGGGACTACAGGTGCCCGCCACCACGCCTGGCTAATTTTGTTTTGTTTTGTTTTTAGTAGAGACAGGGTTTCATCGTGTTATCCAGAATGGTCTTGATCTCCTGACCTCGTGATCCGCCCGCCTCAGCCTCCCAAAGTGCTGGGATTACAGGCGTGAGTCACCGCACCCAGCCTAGATTGATTCTTGACAGTCAAAAATATTAACCCTGTGAATTATATTGCTATACATATTTCCCCTTATGACTTTACTTTGTTTCTACTAAGAAAGGTCTTCCCTACTCCAAGAATTTAAAATATTCACTTATTTTTTTTAAGTTTTCTTTTTTTTTTTTTTTTGCGTTGGTGTCTCGCTCTGTCGCCCAGGCTGGAGTGCAGTGGTGCAATCTCGGCTCATCGCAACCTTCACCTCCCAGGTTCAAGCAATTCTCCTGCCTCAGCCTCCCGAGTAACTGGGATTACAGGCTTGTGCCACCACGTCTGGCTAAGTTTTGTATTTTTTAGTAGAGATGGGGGTTGGCCAGGCTGGTCCTGAACTCTTAACCTCAGGTGATCTGCCTGCCTCAGTCTCCCAAAGTGCTGGGATTACAGGCATGAGCCATTGTACCTGGGCTTCTTTAAGTACTTCTATGCTTTCTTTTAAAATTTAATTTAATTTAATTTTATTTTATTTTATTTTATTTTTTCGAGACAGAGTCTTGCTCTGTTGCCCAGGCTGGAGTGCAGTGGTGCGATTTTGGCTCACGGCAACCTCCGCCTCCTGGGTTCAAGCAATTCTCCTGCCTCAGCCTCCCGAGTAGCTGGGATGACAGGCATGCACCACCACGACAGGCTAATTTTTTTTTTTTTTTTTTTTTTTTTGAGACGGAGTTTCGCTCCGTTGCCCAGGCCGGAGTGCAATGGTGTGATCTCGGCTCAATGCAACCTCCGCCTCCCAGGTTCAAGTGATTCTCCTGTCTCAGCTTCCTGAGTAGCTGAGATTACAGGTGCCCGCCACCATCCTTGGCTAATTTTGTTTTTTTTTTTTTTAATATAGATAGGGTTTCACCATGTTGGTCAGGCTGGTCTTGAACGCCTGATCTCAGGTGATGCGCCCACCTCAGCCTCCCAAAGTGTTGGGATTACAGGCGTGAGCCACCGCATCCGGCATATGCTTTCATTTTTAATATTAAAAATTTTAGCCTATCCAGAATACATTTTGGGGTGTGGTATGAAAATGAAACTATTTCTCCAAAAGTTTACCCAGAATTATGCCATCCATCTCTAATATTTGAAATGCCACTTTTACTATACACAAATAACCCCCACCCTCCATATATGTTTTTGGTCTAATTTTAATCTGTATTATTTATTTTTTTAAAACTATTTCTGGACTATGACCACATTGTATTATTTTTTTGAGACAGTCTTGCTCTGTCACCCAGGCTGGAGTATAGTGGCATCATCACGGCTCACTGCAGCCTCGACCTTCTGGGTTCAAGCAATCTTCTTGCCTCAGCCTCCAGAGTAGCTGGGCCTATGGGTGTGTGCCACCACATATGGCTAATTTTCAAAGTTTTTTTTTTTTTTTGTAGAGACAGGGTCCCACTATGTTGCCCAGACTGGTCTTGAACTCTTAGCCTCAACCCATTGGCCCATCTCGACCTCCCAAAGTGCTGGGATTATAGGTGTGAGCCACTGCACACAGCCAATCACATTATTTTATTTTTTAATTTCATTTTATTTACATATTTTTTGAGACAGGGTCTCATCTGTCACCCAGGCTGGAGTGCAGCGGCGTGATCTCGGCTCACTGCCACCTCTGCTTCCTGGGCTCAAGCAATTCTCCAGCCTCAGTCTCCTGCGTAGCTGGGAATACAGGTGCGAGCCACCAACAACCGGCTAAATTTTTGTATTTTTTTGTAAAGACAGGGTTTCGCCATGTTGCCCAAGCTGGTCTTGAACTCCTGAGCTCAAGTGATCTGCCTGCCTCAGCCTCCCAAAGTGTTGGGATTATAGGGGTGAGCCACGGTACCCGGACCACATTATTTTCACTACTAAAACTTTGTAACATGCTTTAACTACATAAGAATGTCAGTTTTTATTGGGTAAAATATTTCAAAGTACAGAGGTATTATAAATGAATGCGAAAAGACAAACCATCAATAGAAAAATGGCCAAAAAGCAATGAACATGAAGTTCACAGAAGAAATACAATCAGCCAATAGACTTTAAAGGTCATCCTATGCACTAATAATTTAAAAAAACGCAAATTAAAAGAAAGAGATACGATGTTTACTAGAATACTCCATGCTGGCAAGAGAGGAAAAAGGGGTGTGCTCATAGGGACTGTAAGTGGTACCACCTTCCTGAGAGACATCTGGTAACACATTACATTTGGTAACCCATCTGTTGGAAGACCTCTGACCCAGACATTTCAATGCTGAGAAATTTACCCTAAAAAATACTACCACAAGTGCACAAAACTGTACATACAAAGATGTTCACTTATCCCAGCACTTTGGGAGGCCGAGGCAGGTGGATCACCTGATGTCAGGAGTTCAAGACCAGCCTGACCAACATGGTGAAACCCCATCTCTACTAAAAATAGAGAAATTAGCTGGGTGTGGTGGCAGATGCCTGTAATCCCAGCTACATGGGAGGCTGAGGCAGGAGAACCACTTGAACCTGGGAGGCGGAGGTTGCAGTGAGCTGAGATCATGCCACTGCACTCCAGCCTGGGTGACAGAGTGAGACTCCGTCTCAAAAAAAAAAAAAAAAAAAGATGTTCATTTGTGCTTTATTATCTATAATGACAAATAAATTTTTTTTTTTTTTTTTTTTAGACGAAGTCTCCCTCTGTCCCCCAGGCTAGAGTGCAATGGTACGATGGCAGCTCAATGCAACCTCCGCCTCCCAGGTTCAAGTGATTCTCCTGCCTCAACCTCCCCAGTAGCTGGGATTATAGGCGCCCACTACCACGCCCAGCTAAATTTTCTATTTTTAGTAAAGACGGGGTTTCACCATGTTAGCCAGGCTGGTTTCAAACTCCTGACCTCAGGTGATCCACTCGCCTTGGCCACCCAAAGTGCTGTGATTACAGGAGTGAGCTACCACACCTGGCTATAAAATTGTTTATAACAACAATACAGAACAGAAGTTAAGAGTGCAGGCTCTAGAACAGACTGCCTATGTTTGCATCTAAGTTCTGACACAGAGTAGTCATGTGCATTTGGACAATTACATCTCTGTATCTCATCTCTAACTTTCCAGAGTTGTAAGGATTAAATGATGTAATACGTGCCTGTCACACAGTCGATGCTTGACAAACATTAGGTGGTATTATTAAGGAAAAACATTATAAACTACTTAAATGTCCAATAATAGGGAGTTGGTTAGATAAACTGGGATATATCTAATTTAATCCAGTCATTAAAAATGAAGAGGTACTCACCTATAACTTTATACATGGAAAAAAAAAAACCTAGAAATCTAAATACTATACTGTATTTTTTTTGAGATGGAGTCTTGCTCTGTTGCCCAGGCTAGAAGTGCAGTGGCGTAATCTTGGCTCACTGCAACTTCCGCCTCCAGTGTTCAAACAGTTCTCCTGTCTCAGCCTCCCGAGTAGCTGGGACTACAGGTGCACACCACCACGCCTGGCTAATTTTTGTATTTTTAGTAGAGATGGGATTTTGCCATGTTGGTTACACTTGTCTCTAACTCCTGACCTCAGGTGGGCCACCCACCTCGGCCTCCCAAAAGTGCTAGGATTACAGGCGTGAGCCACTGTGCTGGGCCTAAATACTATATTAAGACTACCTTCAGGGGGAGGAGCATGGACTTACAGTGCAGAGCTTCTACTTTTTCCTCTTGAACTGTTCAAATTCTGATTATTTTTGTAACCAGAAACAAAAGCTCTTTTCATTTTGAAAAAGAAGACTCCAAAATGATACATCTTCCTCATGTGGCATCAGAAAACACACTCACTGGGCATTGTTTCCACTGCTTTCCTCATCAATGATCCCAGGCACAGCCTTTCCTGCAGCTCGGCTAATTTCCCTTGAAGAAGAAAAATTAAAATCCAGTAAACAAAAAAAATTTGAGAATTTCACACTGCATTCATTAGTACAGTAAGTATGAGGCTAAGGCGGGAGGATTGCTTAAGCCTGGGAGGTCAAGGCTGCAGTGAACTGTGTTCCCACCACTGCATTCCAGCCTGAGCAACAGAGCAAGACTCTGTCTCAAAAAATACATGTATATATATAAACAAAAAATAAATTGAATGTGAAGTAAGTTTCAAAAGATGAAGAAAAATAATTTGATGAATGAGTAGTAATAATATAGTAAAATAAATTATAATAACACAAAACAAAAAGGCAAGAAAGAAGAAGGGGCAGTGAAAAGAATGTATGAGAAGAGACGAGGGAAGATTTATGTAGAAGAAATGAGAGTTATGTGTAAGGATATTTCTGCTTTATTTTTTTTTTTTGAGACGAAGTCTCGCTCTGTCAGCCAGGCCAGAGTACATTGGCGCAATCTCAGCTCAATGCAACCTCTGCTTCCCGGGCTCAAGTGATTCTCCTGCCTCAGCCTCCCGAGTAGCTGGGATTACAGGCGCCTGCTACAATGCCTGGCTAATTTTTTTTGTATTTTTAGACAGGGAGATGGGGTTTCACCATGTTGGCCAGGCCGGTTTGGAACTCCTGACCTCAAAATGATCCGTCCGCCTTGGCTTCCCAAAGTGCTGGGATTACAGGTGTGAGCGACGATGCCTGGCCAAGATATTTCTGCTTTCAACATGCTTACCTGTTCAAGACTCCACTGGAAACTAGAGCTTCTTTAGGATGGAAATATTTGTGATATACATTTCTAACCACAGCATCTATGAGGGAAAAAGAGAAGGAGGTATATTTTAGGTTAGAAATAAATTTGATATTATAGACTCATACCAATTTTGACCTGAAGGGCACCCTGGAACTTGGTTCCAATCCAACTCGCTTTATAAATGGAAGCAGCCCAAGCCTAGGAGGCTCAGACTGCTGATGAGAATGGAACATTAAAACACGCACACACAGCCCAGGGCTTTTTCCATTATGCCACTGGACCTAGAGGGCTATGATATCAAATAATAGACAGAAAAGTACTGCCTCTACTGAAAATAATAATACTAATTACCATTATTAACCATGATTCCATATTCTTCTAGTAAAAAGTTAATATTGGTGTCAAATCTGGATTCTCCACCTTCTCCTAGCATCACAAAGACATCTCCACCGGTGTCAAGATATTTCTTCAGGATTTCAAACTACACAAAGGAAAAAAGCAATCTATAAATATACTCGAAAGACTTTTGCCCGAAATACCATGAATAAGACCTTAACTAGATGAAAAATAAATATTTCAAATCTATAAGGCATTTACATATAAATGTATATAAGATAAAAAGTACTCTCTATGTAGGATCTCCAAGCTTGTCTTTGAGCATAAAGCTCCAAAATACTCAAAGTAAATTGACAGTTTCAAAGTTGACTATCCAGAGAGCAAGTCAAAAGTGAAAAACTTAACTAAAGGAAGCACTCAGTTCTCCATTCAGCAGCACCCCTGGTCTCCACCTACTAGATGCCAGTTGTACCTACCTTCCCCTGGCAACCAAAAATGTTTCTTGAGATTGCCACATGTTCCCTCAGGAGAAGAAGAAATAGAATCACCCCTAGCTAAGAACCACTGATTTAGACAATGCCTTCTCTTGACTGCCCACAGAGGATATCAGGATGAAGTCATTTCATACCACACCTGGGAGGAATTCTGTTCAAGGTCATTGACCAACCAAACCATAGAGAGAAACGCATGTTTTCTGCTTATCTCCTGGAAGCTCTCTCGTTTTCACAAAGCTGGGGAAGGGAGAAAAATCTAGGGTTGATCTTGCTGGTCTAGCCTGAGAAAATCTGGGGTGGGTGGTCCAGACAAATAGTTTCTCAACTTTCTTCATCAAGCACTCCAGCAGAAAAAAATCTGAACATGTATATAAATACATTCAACATGTATGTATCTCTATATAAAATATGTACTTTATAATTCAAAACAACTCCCAAAAAGGAAATGTTTTAAGGGTAATGAAAATATGAATAATAAACATAATTTCCTTTTGGCACCCCACTGATTTATCACATGCATCCTACTTTGGAAACTACTGCCCAGACTAGATTTGCCACAGCACGGCCCTCTCGCTCTTGTACGCTCCCTGAATTTTCCTCTCCCCCTGCCTTCCCCACACTGTATGAAACAAATGAATCTTCAGAGGCCAAGGTAGGCGGATCACTTGAGGTTAGGAGTTCGAGACCAGCTTGGCCAACATGGTGAAACCCCCGTCTCTACTAAAAATGCAAAAATTAGCCAGGCATGGTGGTATGCACCCATAGCCCCAGCTACTTGGAAGGTTGAGGGAGGGGAATTGCTTGAACCCAGGTGGTGGAGGTTGCAGTGAGCTGAGATTGCACCACTGCATTCCAGCCTGGGCAACAGAGCAAGATTCCATCTCAAAAACAAAACACAACAAAAAAACAAAACAAAATAAAAAATGAATTATTTCAAAATCAAAATTAAGGTGGGGCGCAGTGGCTCATGCCTGTAATCCCAACAGTTTGGGAGGCTGAGGTGGGTGGATCACTTGAGGTCAGGAGCTCAAGACCAGCCTGGCCAACATGGTGAAACCCCGTGTCTACTAAAAATACAAATAGCCAGGTGTGGGGGCAGATGCCTGTAATCCCCGCTACTCAGGAGGCTGAGGCAGGAGAATCAGTTGAACCTGGGAGGCGGAGGTTGCAATGAGCCGAGAATGCGCCAATGCACTCCAGCCTGGCGACAGAGCAAGACTCTGTCTCAAAATAAATAAATAAATAAATAAAAATCAGCTCAAAGTCCATTTCCTCTGGACCCAATAATCCAATGCCTCTTTTCTGTGCTTCTGTAGAAATGTGGAACTTAGAACATTGATCATTATTGGTAGATGGTCCATTTGTGTCATTTCCCCTAGACTATCAGTTCCTTGAGTGGAGAGATCATGTGCTATTTGACTTTGATCCCTAGCGTTAGTCCTAGGACCTGTTACTAGGTGTGTAACAGATCCTTAGTAAACATTTTTTGAAACAACAACAGAAAAACAAAACAAATGGGTTATAACTGCATGATCCTGGACCCTGAACAACAGACTGAATCTCTCCCTAAATTCATCTTCCTTTTCCTTCCTTTTGATTTCCTCTCAAACTCCTCTTCCCAGACAGCCCTAAATATATGCTATGTTCTATGACTGATAATAGCAAGCCAGGTCTAGTTTGCAATATATATTCTCAGAACATAGCTTTTGCTTGGGAAATTCTACTGGGACTTGGTTTTCATGATTATGTGGTTCTGGGATTTGTCCATGTTGCCTAAATGCAATGAGTATACAGTAGTTATTGGTATCTACTGTGTCCTATTGGCCATCTGGCATTTTAAGAAAAAGATACATGAAGGACGTGGTGTGTAATAACACAGGTGGGCAGAAGTTGAAGGAGCTTCCACGAATTATGACCCAGTTTCCAGCTATGCACGTAAGTGAGACCCTTCTAACAAAAAAATGGATATTTGGTTCAAATTGGAGGTTTCTTATTTCTTTATGGCAAAAACAGGAAGAAAGATTAATTTTGCAGACTTAAATTTTAGAAATTGGCTTAGAATGCATTCACACTGTTAGTGTGGCAGCAAATGTGAGGTATTTCCTGTAATCGAGACTGGATGATCCAGGCCAGTGGCTCTCAGTGGAGGCATTTAAACCATCTAGCATGTATTCTGGATCACCATAATATTAATATTAACATGGCAAAATATTAATGCCATAATATTAATGTTTAAGGACATTTTAGCGGGTGAAGGGCAGGGAAGTTAAGGTCCTGCAATATTCAGACCAGTCCCACATAGGAAAGAACTATTCCACAGCATTTGAATATCTTCTCAGATAGTCACGTAGGTTCAAAAAAGAAAAAGCAAACAAACAAAAGAAGCTTAGCCTAAAATCTAACTCCAATTTCTTTATTTTTTTTTGAGATGAAGTCTTGCTCTGTCACCCATGCTGCAGTGGCTTGATCTCGGCTCACCGCAAACTTCGCCTCCTGGGTTCAAGTGATTCTCCTGCCTCAGCCTCCTGAGTAGTTGTGACTACAGGAGCCTGCCACCACACCTGGCTAATTTTTGTATTTTTAGTAGAGACAAGGTTTCACCATGTTGGCCAGGCTTGTCTCAAACTCCTGACCTCAGGTGTTCCACCTGCCTCGGCCTCCCAAACTCCTGGGATTACAGGAGTAAGCTACTGCGCCCAGCTCAAATTCTATGTAAATACTGCACAAAGTATTTTTTGCACCATTTAACATATACTGAATTCCCAGGTACCCAACTACCACGTAAACTGAGAGAATTATACTCTTTTTATTAACAGAACTTTACCAGAGGCCAAGGCGGGCGGATCACAAAGCCAGGAGATCGAGATCACCCTGGCTAACACGGTGAAACCCCATCTCTACTAAAAATACAAAAAATTAGCCGGGCGTGGTGGTGGGCACCTGTAGTACCAGCTACTCGGAAGGCTGAGGCAGGAGAATGGCGTGAACCCAGGAGGCGGAGCTTGCAGTGAGCTGAGATCACTCCACTGCACTCCAGCCTGGGCGACAGAGCAAGACTCCGTCTCGGAAAAAAAAAAAAAAAAAAAAAATAGAACTTTACCAAGAGTTAGTCAGTATTTTGGAAAAATCACGTCACCGACAGCAACACGGCTCATGATTTGAATTGCCAATACATCACTTCCACCAGTCTGCATATGTACCTATCCCATTCATTGGAGTTCTACATACTTATTAAACATTTATTTCAAAATGTCAAACATAAAGAAGTGTTCTAATGCATGTATGACCAAGCATTAACAAACTGAAATATGTATATTCTTCTAGTATATATATGCATAAACATTTACAATTTGAAATACACATATTCTTTTATAAATCATCCTTTAATTTCTGTACATTAAAGTTAGGAAGTTATATTGCTTTACTTTTTTAATGGTGGTGGGTTAGATTGTCTTTGCATTTCAATTCAGGGTAATAAAGTTGGCATCTGTAATATAGGTGGATGCTGGTCTGTTAGGGTTGGAAAATACTCGTCTCAGCCCCATGGTTACCTGGTCGTAACTGAATACCACCACAAAGCTAGTGTAATGCATCAATGTAGTTGAGGTGGAAATAAGGAAAGACTGTTCAGCCTAGTTTCTAGCATGATACTAGCATCTAATATCAGACATATGATGTCTGTCCTGTCACAGAAGTTTCTGGAAGTCAACATGAAAAAGGCATCACACAGCTCTCCAGGGGTAACAGTCTAGGAGGCCAGCAGCAATGACAAGGAAAGCAGTGATCTCACAAGCATGAGCCCATTGGAAGAACTGTAACACAAAGGAATGCTGATTCCTAGAAAAAAAGCTAACAGCTTTTTTCCCTTTTCTTCCCACCTCACTCCAACTCTAAAGAGAAGGCATGGTGTCAGGGACTGGTCTGGGAGAGGACGTTTTATTAGGCTAAAGTTACATCAAACTTGCCTCTCAAAGGACTTGTGTCTCTTGGATGCATCAGCCTACCATCCCTGGAAGCCCAAACTAAGGCTTGGCCTGGCACCCATCTCCACTTGGGAAAAGGCCCAGGCACCAGGTTCTGACCCTCTCTTTGGATGCCCCTGTGTTCCTGAGGCTGGTTGGTCCCTGGCAAACATCAGGCCAACTCTCTCATTGGCTTCGCTAGGTGGATGGGGAGATGGAGCCGAAGCCCAACAAGCAATAGAGTGTTGCTCTGCAGGCCACTGCCCTCTGTGTGTACATTTCCCTCAGGGTCTCAGTGGGTAGGAGTTGCTGGTTACCTCCACATTCCCAATGGTAATTTCTACTCCTTCTGTCAATTAACCTGATCAAACAATCATGTCTCTCTCCATGCCATTCCCAGAGGGGAAGGTCACCTTGCAATCAAATTGAGAAACAAAGGGCACTAGAAATGCTCCCCAGTGGACCTCTTCCCCATGGCACCACCCAGAGTAACAGCAGGAGACCTTGGCCTGCCTCAATCTAAGGACCACATTGGCCTTGCCCTGCCTCAACGTCTCTACTCCCCATATTCTCTCTCAGCACAAAGGTACTTCCCATTCTCTGTAAAATGGCTCTTTCTATGTTCTGGGTTTTTTTGTTTTATTGACTGTGAAAAAACACACCTAATCTTTCCTAAATTTACCATCCTAACCATTCTGAAGTATATAGTTCAGCAGTTTTTTGTTTGTTTGTTTTTTCTTTTCAGACAGGGTCTCTGTCGCCAGGCTGGAGTGTGGTGGCGCAATCTCGGCTCACTGCAACCTCCGCCTCCCAGGTTCAAGCGATTCTCCCACCTCCACTTCCCAAGTAGCTGGGAGTACAAGCGTGTGCCACCAAGCCCGGCTAATTTTTGTATTTTTAGTAGAGATGAGGTTTCACCATGTTGGCCAAGCTGGTCTCAAACTCCTAGCCTCAAGTGATCCACCCGCCTCAGCCTCCCAAAGTGCTGGGATTACAGGTGTTAGCCACTGCACCTGGCCTAGTTCAGCAGTATTAAATATACTCACACTGTTAGGCAATCAATCTGCAGAACTGTTTTCATCTTGCAAAACTGAAACTCTATACCTATTAAGCAGCAACGCTCCATTCCCCACTTCCCCCAGGCCCTGGCAACCACCACCCTTCTATTTTCTGTTTCTACGAATTCGACTACTCTACGTACCTCATGCTTGCATAAGTGAAATCATACAGTATTTGTCTTTCTGTGTCTGCCTTATTTTCATTTGGCATAATGTCCTCAAGATTCATCCATGTGTAGCATGTATCAGAATTAGCTTCCTATTTAAGATTGAATAATATTCCATTGTATGTATATACCATATCTTATCTACTCATCTGCCGATGGATACTTGGGCTATTTCCACCTTTTGGCTATTGTGAATAGTGCTGCTAAGAAGATAGGTGTGCAACTATCTCTGAGATCTGGTTTTCCATTCTTTTGGGCATATACCCAGAAGTGGAATTGCTAGATCATATGGCAGTTTTTTTTTTTTTTTTTTTTTGAAAGAGTCTCACTCTGTTGCCAAGGCTGGAGTGCAGTGGCCCGATCTCTGCTTGCTGCAACTCCACCTCCCAGGTTCAAGTGATTCTCCTGCCTCAGCCACCCAAGTAGTTGGAATTACAGGCGCACACCATCACGCCCGGCTAATTTTTGTATTTTTAGTAGAGATGAGGTTTCACCGTGTTGGCCAGGCTAGTCTCGAACTCCTGACCTCAAGTGATCCGCCCTTCTCAGCCTCCCAAAGTGCTGGGATTACAGGCGTGGGCCACCACACACAGCCATCATATGGCAATTTTATGCTTAAATTTTTGAGGAACTACCATACTGTTTTTCACGGTGACTGCATCATTTTACATTCCCACCATCAGTGTGGAAGGGTTCCAATAACTTCCCATTCTCACCAATACTTGTCATTTGTATTCTGGGCCTTACATTTATCATTCTTTATCCATTCCATGAACTAGAATAATAAACACTTTTATTTTAAATGGATTCCTATTTTCTTTCTTTTTTTTTTTTTTTTTTTTTGAGATGGAGTTTTGCTCTTGTTGCCCAGGCTGGAGTGAGATGGCGCGATCTTGGCTCACAGCAAGCTCCGCCTCCCAGGTTCAAGCGATTCTCCTGCCTCAGCCTCTCAAGTAGCTGGGATTACAGGAATGCGCCACCACGCCTGGCTAATTTTGTATTTTTAGTAGAGACGGGGTTTCTCCATGTTGGTCAGGGTGGTCTTGAACTCCCGACCTCAGGTGATCTGCCTGCCTCGGCCTCCCAAAGTGTTGGGATTACAGGTGTGAGACACCGCGCCTGGCAGAATTTTCCTATTTTCAAAGCAAAAATATAGCAAAGAAATGTGGCTAGTGACCAGGCTCGGTGGCTCACACCTGTAATCCCAGCACTTTGGGAGGCTGAGGTACGCAGATCACAAGGTCAGGAGTTTGAGACCAGCCTGGCCAATATGGTGAAACCCCATCTGCACTAAAAATACAAAAATTAGCCGGGCACGGTGGTGGGTACCTGTAGTCCCAGCTACTCAGGAGGCTGAGGCAGTGAGAATTGCTTGAACCCGGGAGGTGGAGGTTGCAGTGAGCCGAGATTATGCCACTGCACTCCAGCCTCGGCGACAGAGCAAGACTCTGTCTCAAAAAAAAAAAAAAAAAAAGAAGTGTGGCTAATATTTAATTGGCCCACACTATGTGTTTGGTACTTTACATGGAGTATCTCAGTTAATCATCACAACTCCATGATGAAAAGAGAGATGAAGTGACTACCTTAAGGCCACACAGTAAGTGGTGAAGGGGAATTCAAATCCGGTATTTCAAAGCTCAGACTCCTAATCATTTCACCATATTCCTTCTTTAGTGGATATTTCTTACCTCAGCTGCAGTAAATTTTTCCCTTGGCCCAGCTGTAATCCACAGTTTCACTCCATTTAACTTCTCAGATGTGATTTCATCTTTTAAGCTAGAAATACAATTTTAAAAGCAAATATGAGGTCCATAATTTAAACCAATTTATGTATTATTTTAGTCTCTAAACTATTTGGAAGCAGAGGCCACAGAGGCTCAGAGATGAAGGGACTTAGAGGTAACTGGTCCAGTCTCTCTCCCAAAGTGAGAATTCCCTCTACAGGCCTGCCCCAGAGTCATCTGGCCTCTGTTCAAATACTTCCAGTAAGTCAAGGTGTTCAAATCAAGCCATGCTAAAGCATAAGGAAGTCCTCAACTACTAATTCAATCAGCCCTACCATTAGCTTGTATGATTACATATCCTCACCTATTAAGAAAAACATGCACATACACAAAGTTATTCTCATTTAATTCTCATGTTTCCTTTCCCTAGTACTGACCTGAGTCAAAATATGAAGAAAGCCTCTAACATCTTAAAAAGCTACATGTGTATAATTAGAATAATCTTTTGGCTTGTGATTTGGAAAACAACTTAATAATATGCTGCTTTAATAATATCCTAATTGCTGATTTCGAAAGACATTTTTTTTGATTTTTGTTTTTGACAGAGTCTCCCTCTGTTGCCCAGGCTGGAGTGCAGTGGCATGATCTCGGCTCACTGCAGGCATTCACTTCCTGGGTTCAAGGGATTCTTGTGCCTCAGCCTCCTTAGTAGCTGGGATTATAGGCATGCACCATCATGTCTGGCTAATTTTTGTATTTTCAGTAGAGATGAGGTTTTGCCATGTAGGCCAGGCTGGTCTCCAACTCTTGACCTCTAGTGATCTGCCTGCTTCAGCCTCCCAAAGTGCTGGGATTACAGGCATGAGCCACCGCGTCCTGCCCAAGAGACGTTTTAATAAGAATTTATTTCATTCTGAATAATTTTTTTTAATTTTTTTAGACAGAGTCTCGCTCTGTCACCAAGCTGGAGTGCAGTGGCGCAATCTCGGCTTACTGTAACCTCCGCCTCCTGGATTTAAGCGATTCTCCTGCCTCAGCCTCCCGAGTAGCTGGGACCATAGGCACGCACCATCATTCCCAGCTGATTTTTGTATTTTTAGTAGAGACAGGGTTTCACCATGTTGGCCAGGATGGTCTTGATCTTTCTTTCTTTTTTTTTTTTTTTTTTGAGACGGAGTCTCACTCTGTTGCCCAGGCTGGAGCGCAGTGGCACAATCTCGGCTCACTGCAACCTCTGCCTCCCGGGTTCAAGCAATTCTCTGCTTCAGCCTCCCAAGGAGCTGGGATTACAGGCGCCCACCACCACACCTGGCTAATTTTTTTTTTAATTTTTAGTAGCGATGGGGTTTCACCATCTTGTCCAGCTTGTCTCGAACCCATGACCTCATGATCCGCCCGCCTTGGCCTCCCAAAGTGCTGGGATTACAGGTGTGAGCCACCACGCCAGACCTAATTCTGAATAATCTTTAAATTGAGCTTCTCCCACCTAAACAATCTATGTTACCTAAGAAAATAAAGACTTCTCAGCTTTATCAGCAGGACAATATCATTTAGAAGGCAAAGCAATATACATGGTCAGTCACCTCTGAATCTTCCAATTACTCCGAAGTTTTTTCTGCATGGATTTATAGCCATTGTTGGTGGTAAATATCTCCTTTTTGTAGGCATTGAAAAGAATGGTGCTCCGCAGCTCTTTCTCCATGGTTACCTTATGGAAGAAAGATGGGATCAGAAAATCAATAAACAATATTCCAAAGACCCTAAAAGTAATAAATAGTTGCCTTCTACTACTAATTTATCAAGAAAGGGTATACAACTGAAACCTATCTAGGAAACTCCTACAATTCTCAAAGGTTGAGAGTGAAATGCAAAAGCATAGCACAGAAACCTAAGACCAAAACCAACCCAGCCCTCCCCTACCCGCTTTTGTTTTCTGCCTCTTGCCCAGATCCTCCCAACAGCCTACACCTATGGCCGTGCCCTGCCATCACCCTGCTCTTGTGTCCCAAGACCATGTTTCCAACCTGATTCATTACTGCTAACTACTGTTAAGTGCGGGGTATAGTCTTCTAGATTCTATTTTTCTTTTTTTTGAGACGGAGTCTTGCTGTGTCTCCCAGGTTGGAGTGCAATGGTGTGATCTTGGCTCACTGCAACCTCCATCTCCCGGGTTCAAGTGATTCTCCTGCCTCAGCCTCCTGAGTTGCCAGGATTACAGGCACGTGTCACCATGCCCAGCTAATTTTTGTATTTCCAGTAGAAACGGGGTTTCACCATGTTGGTCAGGCTGGTCTCAAACTCCTGACCTCGTGATCCACCTGCCTTGGCCTCCCAAAGTGCTGGGATTACAGGTGTGAGCCACTGCACCCAGCTCGAGATTCTTTTTGTACATATATTAACTTACAGTTTTATTTTATGAAATAGGATCTTACCATATGCATTATTCTGAAACACCTGTTTCACCTAACCTTGTATATTTGACATCTTTCTTTGTCAGTACACATGGATCTACCATATTCTTTTAAACAGCTACACAGGGCTGGGTGCAGTGGCTCATGCCTGTAACTCCAGCACTTTGAGAGGCTGAGGTGGGAGGATCGCTTGAGCTCAGCAGTTCCAGACCAGCCTGGATAACATGATAAAACCACATCTCTACAAAAAAAATTAGCAGGGCATGGTGGCACATATCTGTAGTCCCAGCTATTCGGGAGGCTGAGGTGAAAGGATTGCTTGAGCCCAAGAGGTTAAGGCTGCAGTGAGCCACAATCACGCCACTCTGCACTCCAGCCTGGAGAACACAGCAAGACCCTGTCTTTAAACAACAACAACAACAAAAACAGCTACACAGTATTCATTTTATGGATCTACCATAATTTATTTAACCAGTCATCTACTGGCTGACATCTTTTATCAAATATTTTCTAAAACAATACTAAAAACATCAATGTTAAACAACATGTTTTTCTGCACTTTGCATATTTGTAGAGATTCTTACCTATTGAATGGCTGAGTAAATCATTTCCAAATTGCCCTCCAAAAAGTTATACTCATTTATATTTCCACTAACACACTTCTGTTTCCACACAATCCTATTTCCAGTCTTTGTCATGTTTGCCAATAAAGGGCCAAAAAACCCTCCTCATTACTGTTTTAATTTCCACTTTGAAGTTAGTGAGATAGTTGTCTCTTGCTATAGATTTTTGCCACTTGTATTTCTTCTGATTTTCTTGTCCAGGTACTCTTGATCATTTTTCTCTTTAAATTTTTCTTTTTAAACACTTCTTCTTATTATTATTATTTGAGATAAAAGTCCCACTCTGTGACCCAGGCTGGGAGTGCAGTGCTGCAATCACAACTCACTGTAGCCTTGAACTCCCAGGCTCAAGCAATCATCCCACTTCAACCTCCTGGGTCGCTGGGACTACAGGCGTGCACCAGTGTCCAGCTAATTTTTAAATTTTTTGTAGAAGCAAGGTCTCGCTATGTTGCCCTTGAACTCCTGACCTCAAGTGATCCTCCTACCTCAACCTCCCAAAGTGCTGGTTTACTGGCATGAGCCGCTGCACCCAGTCGGGTTTCATAATTTTCTAATTGATCATTAAACAAACATTTTCATAAGTTTATTTGGCTTCTGGTAGTTTTTTTGGCTTGGTTGGATTTTGCAGGCCATATAGATTTTAAATTTTATAGAGTTAAAAGTATGAATCTTTTCCTTTCTGGCTTCTGGATGACATGAAACATTTAGAAGAGTTTTTTGTCATTCTAAGATTATAAATAAATTCAACAATGCTTTACTTCAGTATTTCACGATGTAATTTTTTTTTTTTTTTTTGAGACAGAGTCTGCTCTGTGGCCTAAGCTGGAGTGCAGTGGCACGATCTCGGCTCACCACAACCTCTGCCTCCCAGATTCAAGAGATTCTCGTGCCTCAGCTTCCCAAGCGGCTGGGACTACAGGCGCCCAAACACACCCGGCTAATTCGTGATGTAATTTTTTAACATTTAAATTTTAGTCCATTTGGAAATTATTGTGGTGCTCAAAATGGGCTTCATTCCTTTTTTTTTTTCCTTCTTTTTCAAAGCATAGTCTCGCTCTGTCACCCAGGCTGGAGTGCAGTGGTGCAGTCTCGGCTCGCTGCAACCTCCGCCTCCCAAGTTCAAGCAATTCTCCTGCCTCAGCCTCCCCAGTAGCTGGGATTACAGGCGCGCGCCACAGTAGAGACGGTGTTTCACCAGGTTGGCCAGGCTGGTCTGGAACTCCTGACCTTAAGTGATCCACCCGCTTTGGCCTCCCAAAGTGCTGGGATTACAGGTGTGCGCCACCTCGCTCGACTGGTTTAATTATTTTCTAAATTGCTAAAAAAGCTGCCTGACCCCAATTCATCTCTTCAATGCTGATTTGAAATACAGTACCACCTCGCCTATATAATAAATCCCTATATATAACTCGCTCTTATTCTGAGTTCTAATATATTTTATCTACCTGTAAGCTCCTGCTGAGTTCCAAACTTTTTTAACTAATTTATTTATTTTCAGAGACAGGGTTTCCTTTTGATACCCATGCTGGTCTCTGACTCCTGGGCTCAAGGGATCCTGCCGCCTCAGCCTACCAAGTAGCCAGGACTACGGGCCCACACTGCTGCACCCATCTTCTATGCTAGTTTAATTGCTATACCTTTATGTTATAATATCTGGTGGTTCTGGAGAGCTAATCTCCCTTATTAGCATTAATTTTAGAATTTTCATGGCTACTTTCACATATTTATTCTTCTTTAAGTACTTTAACATCATTTTGTCCAGTTGAAAAACTGCCCCCTCCATGGTCCCACCACCGTGATACATCTATCTTTTTTGTTCTGTTAGTTCAGCCCCTGGTGAGAGTAGCAGGTCTGCGTTCCTGTACTGTCAGACTTAGCCAGAAATGCATTTCCTTAATAATAGTATAAGGCCTTTAAAACTATAAAAATAACAAATATTTGGGTAACGCTGCCAAACCATTCTCTCGCTTTCTCTTCAATAACATTACCAGTCAAATCAGTATTTTCCCACATGAATACCGAGGGGTCGCAGCCACGACAGAAGAGAGATTAAGACTGTACGATTCCTCGTCCCATGCTCTTTCATAGTCAGCGGAACGACTAAACACCTGCACCACCCGAGGCCGTGGAGATGGGCGCCCAGTCGGGGCGCCAGGAACCCGGGCTACGTCCGCGCCCACAGTTTACTTCACCCCGGTGGACCCTGGATGTTCTATGACCGGCCCAGCGGCCTCGAAGAGTGTGGCGAGTCCCTCGCCAGCTCCCAGGCCGCACCAACGCCCCAGCCGGCCCACCACTGTTGGAGCCCTTTACCTGAGGCCCAGCGACCACCGGTCACCTGACGCCGCCCAGCATCCCGCGGCCAGGTATCCAAGGCCGCTTAGTAACCGGAGAGGCGCGTCGGTGCGCCGGGAGGCGTGGCCCAGGACGCAGCGCTAGCTCCGGCCGACGTGATGACGACAGCACGGAAGGCGCCTCTCCGTCGCAGGCGTCAGGGGTAGGCATCCTGGCTGATGTGGGGCTGTATCATTTGGTGCATGAGGGGCAAATCCAAACATAAGGAGAATTAACTTTTCACCAAAAATAAACCCATTTAATTTTGTTCTTTAGTATCAATTACGACTAAAGACTAATAACAACGGTAGGACCCAAGTGCCCAAATTTCGCTCCACCCACAGGGAGGAGAATAGTGAAGGCTTCCAGCGCGGGGGGGTTGGAGAACGCCCCCGCTTCGATCCCGAAGCCGCAGGAGCAGAGTGGAGCCAGGCGAGGGCGGGGCCGGGCGGAAGGCTGGGCGGGACTATTAGGAGCTACTTAACGGAAAAGGGTGCGCAGGTTTAGTGTTGAGAATGATAACACCGTATAATTCTGTTTTATTAATTCCGCATCTTTGCTTGCCATGGTACTAGGCTTGAGCGCCGGCGAGCATGGCGGGGAGTTAGAACTTGAATAGATTCTACAAAAATGTGGAAACTATGAACTGTATTAGGGAGTCTAACGACTAAGCTGGTCAAAAAGGCGCCCCTGTTGAGCAGACATTTGAAGAGAGAGTGGTATTCATTAAGGCAAAGGCTGGGGAGGGGCGTTCCGGGCAGAAAGAACTGCTTGAGCAAAAGCACCACCAATACAGGTTGCCCTGCCATCGCCATTAAGGTGGGAAACCAGAAGCCTGCAACTACCAACAGGCCACCCGACTACCCAGGAAAGCGCTCTGTGCCTGCCTTTAGAGGTGTGTGGATTTGTGAACAACGCTGCAGCAGCCTGGAAGACCCAAACTGAAGATTGCAGAGAGCTCTGACAGTTTTTATTTACATTTATGTTTGTCTTCGAGTTTAGGATATTAAAACACATACAACTCGTGTTGCTTTCCACAATTTCTGTCACTGGAAATTTTAAAAGTGGAGACGGGCCGGGCACAGCGGCTCTCTCCTGTAATCCCAGCACTTTGGGAGGCCGAGGCAGGTGGATCTCTTTAGCCCAGGAGTTTGAGGCCAGCCTAGGCAACATGGCGAAACCCGGTATCTACTAAAAATAGGAAAAATTACCTGGGCGTGGTGGCGCGCGCCTGTAGTCCCAGCTGCTTGGGAGACTGAGGTGGGAGGACTGATTGATCCTAGGAGGTTGAGGCTGCAGTGAGCCATCATGGTGCCGCCGCACTCTAGCCTAGGCAACACAGTGAGACCTTGTCTCAAAAAAGAAAGTGGAGAAGAGGGTGATTTGAGAATTCTCTTTGGTCAGATGAAGTGGCTTCTGCCTGTAATCCCAGCATTTTGGGAGGCCAAGGTGGGAGGACTGCTTGAGGCCAGGAGTCTGGGACCTGAGTAACAGTAACACCTTTTCTCTCCAATAATAATAGTAATAATAAATAAAAAAAGAAAATTAGCCAGGCATGGTGGCACACAGCTGTAGTCTTAGCTACTTGGGAGGCTGAGGTGGGAAGATCGCTGGAACCCAGGAGTTCGGGCTGCAGTGAGCCATGATCGCTCCACTGCACCCCAGCCTGGGCAACAGAGTGAGACTCTGTCTCTTAAAAAAAAAAAAAAAGTTCTCTTCTTGGGGATGCTGTATTTTGGTGCAGAATTGGGTGAATACAGTTTGCAGTTAGGGTAATAATGGAAATGAAGTATTCTCACTGAAGAGAGAGTAGGCCGTCCCATTTGAAGGCTGGGACAAATCTTGGGATCTTTCTGCCTGATATGCAGTCAGTGTTTGCTACAGCACCTGCCCAGAGCATTTCTCCCACTGTTAGAGATTGCAGAAAGAGTAAGAGTTCTGGCCGGGTGCAGTGGCCCACGCCTGTAATCCCAGCACTTTGGGAGGCCAAGGCAGGTGGATCACTTGAGGTCAAGAGCTCGAGACCAGCCTGACCAACATGGTGAAACCCCGTCTCTATAAAAAATAAAAATACAAAAAATTAGCCGGGTGTGGTGGCGGGCGCCTGTAATCCCAGCTGCTTGGGAGACTGAGGCAGGAGAATCACTCGAACCCAGGAGGCAGAGGTTGCAGTGAGCTGAGATTGCGCCATTGCACTCCAGCCTGGGCAACAAGAGCATAACTCCGTCCCCGCCGCCCCCCCAAAAAAAGCAAGAGTAAGACTTTTAGAATCAGTAGTTGTCACCAAGTTCAATTCGTCGCTGTGACTTGTACCAGCTGGGTGACCTTGGGCAGTTTTCATAATCTCTGAGCAAATGTATCCTATCTGTAAAGTGAAGTTAATAATTTCTTTCTTTTTTTTTTTTTTTTGCCGAAACTGAGTCTTGCTCTGTTGCCCAGGCTGGAGTGCAATGGCATGATCTCCGCTCACTGCAACCTTCGCTTCCTGGGTTCAAGCAATTCTCCTGCCTCAGTCTCTCAGGTAGCTGGGATTACAGGCACCCGCCACCATGCCTGGCTAATTTTTGTATTCTTAGTAAAGACGGGGTTTCACCATTTTGGCTAGGCTGGTCTTGAACTCTTGACCTCGTGAATTGCCTGCCTTGGCCTCCCAGAGTGCTGGGATTACAGGCGTGAGCCACTGCGCCCAGTCTGAAGTTCATAATTTCTAAATGCTGGCTTATAGTGAGGATTGTAGATAATGCATATAAAACTTGGAATGTGCTCAATAAACATAGGTTGTAGCATGTTCCATTCAACAGCATAGTTTTTCATTTTTATTTTTTATCCTGATGAAAATAATTGTGCTTTTACAATCTCAGAACAGATAGAACCATTATATGTTTCACCGTCCACAGCTGATTGTGTGCTTCTGACACTACTATTACGTTTCTGATCATTATACTCTTGTTTTTTTGCTTTGGGAAGTTAGGGGGATTTTGACCTCTCCCTCATCTTGTCCCAAATTTGTCAATTAACCGGCACTATTAAGAGGGAAATCAGTGTGTATCTTTCAGCATTCTTAGCACATGTGAAAGCTTAACATGAACTCTTCCTGACCCAGTTTTGATCTGTAATAGCTCAGTGTCATTGGCGTTTTTTCTGTGGTCTCCCAGACTTCTTCCCCATGATTCCTGGGGCAGGGGGCTGGGTGAACAAGACTTGAGGAAGGGAAAGAGTGGGATTGAATTAAGAGGAAAAGGCAATAAAATCACCAGCACACACTGATCCAAGAAAGTTCCTTCCCTTGTCTCCCAACCAAAAAAGCTAATAAGGCCACCCAGGAGTATGAACCACACATTTGTAAAAAAACAAACCACTTTTCGTATTTATTTATTTATTAATAAGACAGTCACACTCTGTCGCCCAGGCTGGAGTGCAGTGGCACGATCTTGGCTCCCTGCAACCTCTGCCTCCCGGGTTCAAGTGATTCTCGTGTCTCAGCCTCCCGAGTAGCTGGGACTACAGGCATGCACCACCACACTCAGCTAAATTTTTGTATTTTTAGTAGGGACAGGGTTTCACCATACTGGCCGGGCTGGTCTACAAACTCCTGACCTCGGCCTCCCAAAGTGCTGGGATTACAGGTGTGAGCCAGCACGCCCAGCCGAAACGAACCACTTTTCCACTGAAGTAAGGAAGCACAATCCATCCCACAAGTGCAGGGTGTTCTGAATTTATGAGGTGTTACCGCTCACGTTCTGTCCGATCAGAATTATCTTCAGAAATGACTAATCTTGGCTGGGTGCGGTGGCTCACGCCTGTAATCCCAGCACTTTGGGAGGCCGAGGTGGGCGGATCATCTGAGGTCGGGAGTTGGAGACCAGCCTGACCAACATGGAGAAACCCTGTCTCTACTAAAAATACAAAATTAGCCAGGCCTGGTGGCGCATTCCTGTAATCCCAGCTACTCAGGAGGCTGAGGCAGGAGAGTTGCTTGAACCTGGGAGACGGAGGTTGCGGTGAGTCGAGATCGTGCCACTGCACTCCAGCCTGGGCAACAACAGCGAAACTCAGTCTCAAAAAAAAAAAAAAAAAAAAAAAAAAGACTAATCTTGAACATATGGAGCTCCATGGTGGCCAGGAAGCTCTAGGCATCAAGTCTGCAGCAGCCTCCAGCTCTGTCCAACTCTGAGCTCCCCGATGTGCGGTGGAGCACGACACGAACCTGGCAGCCAGGCTCAGACCAGGAGCGGCATCCCGTTCAATGTCTCCTCTTCAATACCCCATTTCTTATACTTGGCTTGTTCCAGCCAACTTTTGACTTAGCTCCTCACTAGAGATTTTGGCAGTCATTCTGCCTGGACCTAATAGCCAGGGTGAGAAGCAGATCAGCACAAAAGTTCAATGTGAGAGCCCTGGAGCCAGCTTGTAGGGCTCCAAGTCCCAGCTCTGGCCCTCATTAGCTATGTGACCTTCAGGCAAGGAACAGCTTCTCTGACTCTGCATCTTCATTGGTAAAAAGGGGACAGTAATAATTTCTACCTCAGGGTTGTTTGGATGGAAAATTTGTAACAGACATGGAAGAGTCTAGTACAGCAACTAGCCAAGCATAGGCAGGCGATCTAAAGCTAACTTTGGCCAATTAAGCAAAAAAGGAGTGTGTTAAAAAGGATCAGAAATTCTCAGATCATTTGGAAAGCTAGACAAGACTTGAGGCTTGGGCGGGTGCAGTGGCTCGCACCTGTAATACCCGCACTTTGGGAGGTTGAGGCGGCAGGATCACTTGAGGTCAGGAGTTCGAGAACAGCCTGGCCAAAATAGCGAAACCCTGTCTCTGCTAAGAATACAAACCATTAGCCAGGTGTGATGGCGCGTGCCTATAGTTCCACCTACTCAGGACGCTGAGGCAGGAGAATTGCTTGAACCCAGGAGGCGGAGGTTGCAGTGGGCTGAGATAGCACCACTACACTCCAACCTGGGCGACAGAGCAAGACTGTCTTAAAAAAAAAAAAAAAAAAAAGACTTGAGGCTTCCAGGAATGACATTGCAGGGCTGGTCTGATGGCGTTGCTGCCACTGAGCACCAACTGCTACAGTTTGCATCCTTGCCACTTCTACACCAGGAACTCAATTTTGTAGGTACTGTTATCACAGTTACCACACAAAAGAGCGCTCCCGATCCCTTCCCTGAGTCAAAATGTGGCACAGGTTTATCCCTGGTCCCCATGCCTGGCCCTAGCTAAGGGGAGGCTGGGAAAGTCAGTGTCTAGCATTTTCAGCTACTCTCAAGTGGAGGTAGTTATTGCCCCCCCATGAAGTCTCATAAAATAGGGGATTCCCTGGAGACAAGAAGGGGTTCAGATACCAGGCACCCAGACCCAATAACAAATGTCCAGTATTACCCACAACAAAGACAAATATCATCAACATAGAACAATAAGAGATATTGATACCCTATGAGCTTGTTACATCTCTGTCATTTTACACATTGAGATCAAAATCCAAACACTAGGAGGCCCTCTGGTAAAAGAGTGCTGGCTGCCTACCCAACATTCTCCCCTTCTGTCTTAGTGTCAGAACCCCTTTGTTATTAGGGATAGTCACGTACCCAGCAAATAAGCCACATCTCCCAGCCTCCATTCCAGGTAGGGGTGGGTGGTTAGTGAGATGGAAGCAGAAGTCATTGGGTGGAGCTTTTGGGAAAGCTCTTTAAAAGCGCCCTTTGCTCTTCTCCCCTTTCCTCCATTTTCCCTTCCCTAAACACAAAATTGGCAGCTAGAGCTCCAGTAACCATCTTGTAGCAAACCTAACATTGGAAGCCATTTGTCAAGGTTGGCAGGGCAGAAATACAGCCTCTGAGTATCTGATGACCTGTCCTGCCAGTCCTGGACTCCGAAACATTATTTTTCTTTTATGTGGTGGAAAAAATAAACCTGTTTCTCGTTTAAGCCATTGTTAGTTTGAGTCGCTCTTCCTAGCAGCTGAAGGTAATTCGTTACTAATACCAGCTGGCCTCAGTAGTTTCACAGGTCCTTCTCTTCTAGCAATCCAAGATGTCATCATCCTCTGGCGCATAAGAAAATCCCAGGAATGCACTTGAGGCCCCAGAGCTGCTGGCCACAGTGTCAGGGGTACAGCCAATGGACTTGGACACAGCTTCCTGGGTGAACTCTGGGTCAAAATGCTTCAAGTCAGCAGGTCCTGCCTGTCAATAAAAGCCAATGATGAGAAGAAAACACCAGGGTCAGAGCTGCCAAAGGAGCCCAGATCCTCAGAGAGGGATGTCAGGCCTCTGTGAGTGCCCCATGCTTCACAGTCATCCATACTTGACTGTCACTTTCCTGTGCATTTACATTGATCATTTTATTCCTCTCACCCCCTGGTATTCTGCCTCCACACCAATCGTTAGACAAGTCAGTTAATCAACATAACACTTACTGAATGCCTACCAGGTACTGTTCATGGTGCTGGGAACACAGGAGAACAAGATAAAGTGAGCCCCTGCATTCATGGAGCTTACATTGTGTAGGGGGTAGGAGGATTGATAATAAGCATATGTACAAATAGGTAACTTAGGATGGTGATAGGTCCTATGAAGAAGATAAAATAGGGTGATATGGTGGAGATTGACTGGGGCTGCTTTAGCTATTTTGGAGGAAGACCTGTGAGGGAGATTACAAAAATGTTCACAGATTCTCCATTTCCCATCTAGAGGTGGAGTCTATTTCTCCATTCCTTTAATGTAAGTTAGCCATATGACTTGGTTAGGCCAATGGGACATTACCAAATATGACACAAGCAGAGGCTTGAAAATTGCACATCAGGAGTTGCTCTCTTGCTATACTTCTAACCCTGAGGCCACCATGTGAACAGCCCCAGACTAGCCTGCTGGAGCATGAGAGGCTCATGAAGAACTCAGTTGCCCTGGCTGCCTGCCAACTCCCAGGCATGGGAGTGAGGCAATTCTAGATCAACAACTGCCAACTGTCCCGCTAGCTGACCACAGATATGAGAGAGCTCCACAGAGACCAGCTGGCCTGACTCAGACTTAAAAAAAAAACACATAGAATCCGAACAAAATAATTTTTTTTAAGAGACAAGGTCTTTTTTGCTCGTCACCCAGGCTGGAGTGCACTGGCATGATCACAGCTCACTATAGCTTCGACATCCCAGGCTCAAGCGAGCCTCCCACCTCAACCTCCTGAGTAGCTGGGCATGCAGCACCACACCTGACTAATTTTCTATTTTTCTATAAAGATGGGGGTCTCGCCATGTTGACCAGGCTGGTCTTGAACTCCTGGCCTCAAGCAATGCTAATAGCTCGGCCTCATAAAGTGCTGGGGTTACAGATATGAACTACCATGCCCAGCCAAAAGATTGTTGTTTTAAGCCACCTAGCTTTGGAGTTGCTTGTTATACACCAAGAGCTAACCAATACAGTCTCTCTGTGGAGGAGGCCTGGGTTTTATGAAGTAAGCAGGTGAGGAAGGGGAAGGGCTTGCAAATCTGCTTTAGTGTGCAAGTCGGGCTATGGAGCCAAACAGATCACAGTTTCTAGCTTCTCAATAAGGCTACAAGATAAGGTAGTCCCAGCCCAGCACTCAGAGTTCCAAGATCAGAATGTGCATCCTGGCCCTTATTAGCTGTGTGACTGTAGAAGAAAATGATACTAAAGAGACTTACTGAAGACCTCACAAATGGTAGGTGACAAAACCAGGAATCCAGCTCCAGAGTGTCTCATTCTAAAGTCCATTTATCTCTGCCTAGTATTCCATGTATGGTTCTCTCTCCAGGGTATAAGTTCGACATTATCTTCACTGTCTTTTTAAAATCCCAAGGAAAAGAAGCTTTTCTGGTGCCTGGCCCGAGTGTATCCTATCTGATCCAGTGCCCAAAGACAAGTTCATGAATAGGTAATTAAACAAATGAGAAATGTAAATGGTGAATTAACATTGGCAGTGTTTGGTATGCAGGCTGTTTTGATGGAAGGGGCTTGGCACCATGCTTTACAGGTAGACCACACAGCTTCACACGCCCACCTCCAATAGGACTCCTTTCATTCACACTGCCACTACCAATTAACATTGCAAAACTAGCACTTTGGGAGGCCAAGGCAGGCAGATCACTTGAGGTCAGGAGTTCGAGACCAGCCTGGCCAACATGGTGAAACTCCGTCTCTACTAAAAATACAACAACAAAAAAATTAGCCAAGCATGGTGCTGAGCGCCTGTAGTCCCAGCTACTCGGGAGGCTGGGGCATGAGAATTGCTTGAACCTGGAGAGGCAGAGGTTGTAGTGAGCTGAGATCGTGCCACTACACTCCAGCCTGGGCAACAGAGCAAGACTCTATCTCAAAAATACAAAAATAAAAGCCAGGCGCGATGGCTCACGCCTGTAATCCCAGCACTTCGGGAGGCTGTGGTGGGCAGATCACTTGAGGTCAGGAGTTCAAGACCAGCCTGGCCAACATAGTAAAACCCCATCTCTACTAAAAATACAAAAATTAGCCAGGTGTGGTGGCACATGCCTGTAGTCCCAGCCACTCGGGAGGCTGAGGCAGGAGAATTGCTTGAACCAAGAAGACAGAGGTTGCCATGAGCTGAGATCGTGCCACTGCACTCTAGCCTGGGCAACAAAGTGAGACTCCACCTCAATAAAATAAAATAAAATAAAAATAAAAATGAAAATAAAAACTGGCAAGGTATGGTGGCTCACACCTGTTATCCCAGCACTTTGGGAAGCTGAGGGGGTGGATCACTTGAGCCCAGGAGTTCAAGATCAGCCTGGGCTACATAGAAAAACGTCATCTGTACAAAAAATACAAATTAGCTAGGTGTGGTGGCACCCACCTCCCAACTACTCAGGAGGTTGAGGTAGGAGGATGGCTTGACCCCAGGAGGTGGAGGTTGCAATAGGCAGAGATCATGCCACTGCATGTCAGCCTGGGTGATAGAGTGAGACCCTGTCTCAAAAAATAAATATATTTTAAAAACTAACCATCTTTACTATAAGACAAAGAAATATAAATTAAAACAATTAAGAGATGCTGTTTTTTACTTACCAAATTTGCAAAGTAAAAAACAATAACCACACATGCTTCAGAGTGCAAGCAAGATGAGAACTCTCCAGCAAGTGCCGCTGGTAGGAAGTAGATGGTTTTCCCTTCCATACAGTGAAAAGGTGGTGTAAATCAACAACCTAAAGATGGCCAGGTGCGGTGGCTCACGCCTGTAATCCCAGCACTTTGGGAGGCCAAGGCGAGTGGATCACTCGGGGCCAGGAGTTCGAGAGCAGCCTGGCCAATATGGTGAAACCCCATTTCTACTGAAAATGCAAAAATTAGCCAGGCGTGGTGGCGCATGCCTATAATCACAGCTACTCGGGAGGCTGAGACATGAGAATTGCTTGAACCTGAGATCGTGCCACTGCACTCCAACATGGGTGATAGAGCGAGACTCTGTCTCAAAAAAATAAATAAATGAAATAAAAAATAAAAAAAAATCTAAAAAACAAAGCATTGGGAATTCCCCATATGGAATCCATCTTAAAGAAATGACCAGAATTCTGGGCAAAGACATATACTTAAAGCTGTTCATCAGCACATCACGATAAAGAAAAAACATAGTAACAACCATAAGATTGCCATTAGGAACATGGGTAAGTAAATTATGTTACCAACATAAGATGGAAATATTATGCAGCCACTAAAAATTGTATTTATAAAATTTTTTATGACATGAGGAAATTATAACAGTTTTTAGCCAAAAAAGGAGGAAGATAATATAGATGAATAAACACACACACACATATAGATACTACAAAGTAGGACCTAATTAGGTTAAAAAAAAAAAAACAGGCCAGGCACAGTGGCTCACGCCTGTAATCCCAGCACTTTGGGAGGCCGAGGCGGGCGGATCACGAGGTCAGGAGATCGAGACCATCCTGGCTAACACGGTGAAACCCCATCTCTGCTAAAAATACAAAAAATTAGCCGGGCATGGTGGTGGGCGCCTGTAGTCCCAGCTACTCAGGAGGCTGAGGCAGAAGAATGGCATGAACCCAGGAGGCAGAGCTTACAGTGAGCCGAGATTGTGCCACTGCACTCCAGCCTGGGCAACAGAGTGAGACTCCATCTCAAGGAAAAAAACAAAACAAAACAAACAAACAAAAAACACATAGAAAAGTGACTGGAAGGAAATATGCCAGTGGTTTCCCTTAAGTAGCGAGATAAGAAGCGTTTCCCCACTACTACTTTAAACTTTTCTGTTTTACATACATTCCTTTTTTTTTTTTTTTTTTTTTTTTGAGATGAAGTCTCCCTCTGTTGCCTAGGCTGGAGTGCAATGGCATGATCTTGGCTCACTGTGACCCTTGCCTCCCAGGTTCAAGCTATTCTCCCACCTCAGCCTCCTGAGTAGCAGGGATTACAGGTGTGCACCACCATGTCTGGCTAATTTTTGTATTTTTAGTAAAGATGGGGTTTCACTATGTTGGCTACACTGGTCTTAAACTCCTGACCTCAAGTGATCTACCCGCCTCAGCCTCCCAAAGTGCTGATATTACAGTCGTGAGCCACTGTGCCTGGCCAGTGTTTTACATACTTTTTATAAGGATATATGTCATTTTTATTATCAGGAAAAAGTCTATAAATAGAAGAGGATAAAATATCTCTAAAGGGCTTGGCCCTATGTGGGTGTGCTGTGCGACACAGAGCACTTCACAAACTGTAAAAGTCTCTGCAGCCAGAGTTATTTATTGGTGCTCAAGACAAAGGAGCAGCAACATGGCTGTTTATCCAAGAGCTGCACCTGTAGTCAGGACCAGTTCTGTCTCTAACTGACTGTGTAGCCTAGGACAAATGACTGAGCTTCTTGGACCCCCAATTTTTCCATCTAGATAAGGAGAGTTGGCAAGCGTAGCAAGCTCCCCCAGCCCCGGAAATCCAGAGTCTAGAATGCTGTGACCTCTTACCACATTTGGGTTGAAGGGTGGAGTTAGCCTCTTGTGGTACAGGTCATCCCAGTTTATGGGGCTGAAGAATACATGGTTCTTAATCTCAAGCTGCAGGAAGTGCAGAAAAAAGGTTCTGGTTAGAAGTAGCCCTCCCCATGGGTGCTCTCACCTCACCCCCACATCCTCCAGAGCTCCACCAGCAACTGGCTGTCAACTGGAAATTAACTTGCAGTTCTGGCTAGTTTCCTGGGACAAGACAGTTTTGCAGCCAAGCCTCTCCCATCATCCAGAATCCAAACCCTTCTCCCCAATACAGCATCTGTTTATTCCAAAACTATTTACTGAGCATCTTCTCTGGGCACCGACCCTTTGCTAGGCTTTGGGGGTGTCAGTGAATAATACGTCGGAATCTGCTCTGGGGGTGGGGGAGTACCAGTGGGAGCTTGGAGACCCTTCCTCTCACTCTGCTTCAGTACATCTTGAGTTTTCCAGCATGCAAACCAGAGAAGTAGACTAAATCAACTCACTAGGGAAGGTTTGAAAAATAGAGTCCCCAAGAAGACCTTCAGATTCCCAGACACCCAGATTTTAGGACTCAGCCCTGGTCATGATTCACCACCTTTCCTAATCAAAATCAACATTGGCACCAACTTCTTTCCATCACATCCTCTATCTGTGTTTCTCAAATAATTATTCTCCACCTCCCTATATCAGGAACCCCAGTGGGCTGGTTAACAACCCAGATCCAAAATATCTCCATAAGAGGCTGGGTGCGGTGGCTCACGCCGGTAGTGCCAGCGCTTTGGGAGGTCAAGGCAGGTGAATCACCTGAGGTCAGGAGTTCATGACCAACCTGGTCAACATGGTGAAACCTCGTCTCTACAAAAATAGAAAAATTAGCCAGGCGTGGTGGTGTGTGCCTGTAATCCTAGCTACTTGGGAGGCTGAGGCAGGAGAATCGCTTGAACCCGGGAGGCAGAGGTTGCAGTGAGCCAAGATCATGCCACTGCACTCCAGCCTGGGCAACAGAGCAAGACTCTGTCTCAAAAAAAAAAAAAAAAGGGCCTCCAAAAGAATGCCCAAGAAATTGGTAACATTGGTTGTCTCTGAATTGAGGAACTGGGTGGCTGGAAGGACTTTTTCTAGATACTCTTTTGTACCCTTTGAATTTTGATCTATGTGAATGTATAACTTATTTTAAGAGTCATACATATTTTTTTAAGATGCAAATTTTTGCTTGGAACAGGAGACTTATCTTCACGGAAGCCCCTATTTTTTAAGCTGGCCAGGAATAGGCAGCAAATGCCCTAAATGTTGTTACGATTTACAGTAACTGGAATGTAAAGCTTTTGGTACAAACACTTAAAAAGCACTTATTGTGTGCCAGACACTGCTGAGAGTACTTTGCATATATTAATACTAATCCATTTGATCTTCAAAACAGCTATGTTAGGTGCTGTTATTACAATGGGGAAACTGCGGCTCACAGAGAGAAATTAAGCAACGTGTCCAAGGTCCTGTAACTAGTAAGCAGTGAAGGAGGGATCTGCTGAACCCAGGTAGTTTGCCTCATAGTCCATTCATTTTTTTTTTTTTTTTTTTTTGGAGATAGAGTCTCACTCTGTTGCCGAGGCTGGAGTACAGTGGCGCCCATCTCAGCTCACTGCAACCTCCACCCACCCCCAGGTTCAAGCAATTCTCGTGTCTCAGCCTCCTGAGTAGCTGGGATTACAGGCACCCACCACCACACCTGGATAATTTTTGTACTTTTAGTAGAGACCGGGTTTCGCCATGTTGGCCAGGTTGGTCTCAAACTCCTGACCTCAGGTGATCCGCCCGCCTTGGCCTCCCAAAGTGGTGGGATTACAGATGTGAGCCACTGCACCTGGCCTAGTCCATTCATCTTAACCACTATGTTAGAAAAGAAAGCAAACTCCTGGTGAGAAAATATTGCGGCCTTCTTTTTGTAAATCCAAATTACCTTGTGTTGAATAAAAAAAGTAGGATTATTTTTAAAGTGCCACTTTAATGAATGAATATAATGAATTTGCTAAGAATGGACTATGAATCATTTATCCCTATATCCCATTTGCCCAGCCTGGGGTCTGGCAAGGAAGAAGTACTCAGATATTTGTAAAAAGCAAGTGCTGGCTGGGCGCAGTGGCTCATGCCTGTAATCCTAGCACTTTGGGAGGCTGAGGCGGGCAGATCACTTGAGGTCAGGCATTCGAGACCAGCCTGTCCAACATAGTGAAACCCCGTCTCTACTAAAAAAATACAAAATTAGCCAGGCATGGTGGTGGGTGCCCGTAGTCCCAGCTACTCAGTAGGCTGAGGCATTAGAATTGCTTGAACCTGGGAGATGGAGGTTGCAGCGAGTTGAGATCGTGCCACTGCACTCCAGCCTGGGTGACAGAGCGAGACTCAATCTCAAAAAAAAAAAAAAAAAAGGCCAAGCATGGTAGCTCACTCCTGTAATCCCAGCACTTTGGGAGGCCGAGGTGGGCGGATCACAAGGTCAAAAGATCGAGACCATCTGGCCAACTTGGTGAAACCCCGTCTCTACTAAAAATACAAAAATTAGCTGGGCGTGGTGGCGGGTGCCTGTAGTCCCAGCTACTTGGGAGGCTGAGGCAGGAGAATCGCTTGAACTCGGGAGGAGGAGGTTGCAGTGAGACGAGATTGCACCACTGCACTCCAGCCTGGCAACAGAGCAAAACTCTGTCTCAAAAAAAAAAAAAAAAAAAAAAAGCAGATGCAGTGCAGTCCACTGTCCGCAAAGAAGCCCGAGGAATCTTCTAAAAACTTAAATCAGGTCATGCCAGACCTCTGCTCAAAACACCCTAAAACTGGCCACTCTCCTCCTTGCTCCCATAGCAGGACTTCTGCACATGCTGTGCCTTGTGTCTGGGGAGCCTTTGCCCAGCTGTCTTCATGGCTGCCTCTTTCTCATCCTTCAAGCCTCAGCTTAATTGTCACCTCCTCAGAGAGAACTCCCTGACCATGCCGCTATTAATTTGCCCCCCTTCCCATTATTGTCTATCTCAGCTCATTATTCATTTTCTTCCTGACACTTGTCATACCTTGTGATAATTGTATACAATGTTTGGGTTTTTTGCCTGCCCCCAATCCCAAACTTTTTTTGTTTTTGTTTTTGAGGTGGATTTTTGCTCTTGTTGCCCTGCCTGGAGTGCAATGGCACGATCTCAGATCACTGCAACCTCCGCCTCCCAGGTTCAAGTGGTTCTCCTGCCTCAGCCTACTAAGTAGCCAGGATTACAGGTGCCCACCACCACACCCAGCTAATTTTTGGTATTTTTAGTAGAGACAGGGTTTACACCATGTTGGCCAGGCTGGTCTCGAACTTCTGACTTCAGGTGATCCACCCGTTCTGGCCTCCCAAAGTGCTGGGATTACAGGCGTGTATGCCGCACCCGGCCCCCACCCCAAACTTAATAAGGGCAGAGACCCAGCCTATTGAATCCCTAACACCTAGCTCAATACCTGGCACATAGTTGGTGCTTAGTAAATATTGATTGACTAAGAGAACTAGACTAGAGAAAGTAGTCAGCTAGTAGCAGTAGTGAATTTCCAAATGAACAAGTGAGCAGCGCCTGGTTTTAGAAGGCAGCAGGATGCGTGTTAATGTGCTTCTGAGCTGCCTCTGCAGGAAGCTGCGAGCCCCATGGGGGCCAGTGCTCCACTGGTAGGTCACCTACAAAGTCTGCTTTGGAGCCCAGCCGCTGCCTCTGGTCCTTGTGGAGAAGGCTTTGCAGGAGGTCACAGGCGGCCACCGTCCGGCCCCCGGGGATCTGTAGCGGCTGGTGCAGAATGTTCTCATACATCTGGGATACGTCTTGGCTGTAGAAGGGCGGCTGGGGAGAGAGGGAGAGCAGCTGGAGGATCACCCATGCAAAGTGAACACAGGCTTGGGGAGACTTGGAGCAAGGTGGGCGGCTGGGAGGATTCAATATGACCCCTGTCTTGTGCAATGGCTCGCATGGCAGACTGGAAAGAGACAGGACTCCAGGCTTCCGGCACATGGAGAGAGTTGCTAGGAAGGTCAGAAGTCTCTTCCCACCAGCGTGAGGCCCATCTCTTTTCATCTAGCTTGTGCACCAACTTTGCATTTGGCAACATTTGCACTTTCACCTTAATCATTTCACCCCAGCCTCATAACCATCCTCCAAGAGAGTTGTAATTTTTCAGATAAGAAAACAAGGCTCGGAGCAATTATGCGGCACAGTTAGGAACACAGCCAGGCCCCACACCATATCCAGGGTCCCCTTCTCTTTCTTACTATTCTTCCTCCCACACCTCTTCCAGCTGTTCCTTCCCCTTAATCCACAGAGCCTGTTCCTTCCTAGGGACCAAGCTATGCTGGTGAAACCACTTCAAAGCAAAGCATGGCCTAGGGCAAATCTACACATGCCTCTACCTAAGCAGGCAGCCTAGGACTGGGGTCAGGGGTTGGCTCCACAACCTATCAGGACTGTGATCTCTCTTGGTCTCAATTTCCCTATCAGCAAAATATGAATAACTCCATTTCCTGCTGTGTCAGCCTCCAAAGGCTATTTTGAGGTACCCAAGGTGAGACAGTGTGTTGTAAACTAACTTTTTTTTTTTTTTTTTGAGACAGAGTCTCCGTCACCCAGACTGGATGTGCAGTGGTGCGATCTCGGTTCACTACAGCCTCTGCCTCCCAAGTTCAGGTGATTCTCCTGCCTCAGCCTCCCGAGTAACTGGGATTACAGGTGCCCGCCACCACGCCCAGCTAATTTTTGTATTTTTAGTAGAGATGGGGTTTTACCATGTTAGCCAGGCTGGTCTTGAACTCCTGACTTCAGGTGATCCACCTGCCTTAGCCTCCCAAAGTGCTGGGATTATGGGTGTGAGCCACCGCCCCTGGCCTAAACTAACATTATTGAAAAAAAAAATTCGCATATTCGCCCTGGCGTTATCTTTTTTAGTCTGGAATGAAGAGATGGCTTGCTCATTTTCCTGGACAGAGCTTCTGTAGACCACATGAGAGATAGACCCATCCCTAGCCAGATGGCCCTTGTAGATGGCTAACCCTGACTCACCAGGCCGTGGAGCATCTCGTAGAGAACTGCCCCCAAGCACCACCAGTCCACTGCTCGATCATAAGGCTCTTTCCGAAGCACTTCAGGTGCCAAGTACTGTTAGAAGGAAACACACTTATTTGAAATAAGTCATTAAACCTCAGTTGCCCCAGCTGTAAATAAAGCACTTGGAGGAAGATGACCAAGAGCTGACCCTGCTGTGCGTGTGCTCTGTGGCTGTGCGTGTGTTCATGTATCAGTCATTCAGCAAGGCCTGCTTTCTGCAGGGCCCTTTGCCACGGGTTGGGGATGTAGAAGAGGTCAGCCAGGACTGCTTTGTGCAATTTACATGGTGTGTACCACACAAAAGCACCAGCCAAAAGGGTAAAGGGGGCTGCAGTCATGGCTGTGATCCACTCACCAAGCCGCAACACTAGTTCAAAGGTATTATCTGGCAACTTTATTTTTGTTTCAAGGGGTGCTTTTTCTAATTAGTCTGCCCGGAGGGGATGCCTTTTTCTATTTTTGCAAAGGCATTCAGCTGGCTATCCGTGTCCTGGGAATGGAAGGCCCCGGGAGTACTCTCACAGGGCAGTGTGGAGACTAATGTGAGTGTAAGTAAAAGTAGATGTGGCATATCCTAGTGCTGGAAACCCTAGGGTCAGACGAGAGGGTCAGGAAGGAGGGGGTGACCCCTGAGCTATTGATAAATAAATGTACACCATGTCTCTATGCCTTGCACGAGGAAGAGAACCTGGGAACAAAAAAAAAGAGGCTTACTGACTTCTTAGCCTGGTGTCTCTGCCACCGAGTCGGGGGCAAGATCTCAGCAACAGGAAGAGCTGCTCTGAGAGACTGTGTGGTTCTAGGGAAGGGCAGAGTCACACAGACCTGAGCCCTGCTTGGTACGTGGTCTCAGGCAGGGCATTTAACCTCTCAGACCCTGGTTTTCTCATCCTAAAAATGTGAAGATACCAAATCCCTCCTAGAAGCTGTTCTAAGATGCTAACATATGCGCTGGCCCTCAAACAATGGGAGCAACCATGGCTACTCTTGCCTATGTCCCCCAACACCATGGCAGTGGCTGAGTCGTGGTAAAGGTGATGTGTTGGGGCCACATGTCTCCTACATGAGCTGGGGTTCCATATCCTTTGTTCCCGTCCCTAGCAACATCCAAGGAAGGGATGGCTGGACTGTCAGGCTTTGGGGCGCTGGCTTTATCCAGCAAACACCACCCACCATACCCAAACACAGACCATGGCTCCTGCTCAGAGAGTTCATCCGACCATCAGCTACCCTAGAACCAAAGTGAGGAGGCCATTAGATCTAAGACCCAGCTTTTCAAGCATATGGAGAAAAAGAGAGCAGCTGAGGTCCTGTCTCATGCCAGGTGGGGAGGAGTCTCCCAGTCTGTAGCCTCAGCCCTCCAACCCTCACCCTGATGTCTGTCTAGCCACTGGGGACCCCTTCAGGTCCAAGGTCCAAGGTCCAAGACTGGTGGGAGTTCAAAGAAAGTTTTTTTTTTTTTTTTTTTTTTTTGAGACAGAGTCTCGCTCTTGTCCCCCAGGCTGGAGTGCAATGACCCGATCTCGGCTCACTGCAACCTCTGCCTCCCAGGTTCAAGCGATTCTCCTGCCTCAGCCTCCTGAGTAGCTGGGATTACAGGTGCCTGACAGCACACCTGGCTAATTTTTGTATTTTTAGTAGAGACGGGGTTTCGCCATGTTGGCCAGGCTGGTGTCGAACTCCTGACCTCAGGTGATCTGCCTGCCTCGGCCTACCAAAGTGTTGAGATTACAGGCGTGAGCCACCATGCCTGGCCCAAAGAAAGGTTTTAACTTCAGGGCTGCAGAGAGACCTTGGCAGGACATATAGACATGTCTGAATGACTGCTGAGATCTGCGAATTGTAACCCTCCAGGCTCTTGACAGCTGGAAGATGGACACGGACCTGTGGTTTACACTTGCCAGCCCAGGTCTTAACTCTCAGGCCAGGCCCTCTTGTTGCATGTGGCCTTCACCCTGCAGATCAGTAGTGTACAATATAGCAGCCACTGGCTGCACGTGGCTATCGAACACTTAAAATGTGGCTGCTCCAAATTGAGATGGGCTGTAAGTGTTAAAATTCATGCCAGATTTTCAAGACTTAGTTAGAAAAAAAAAAAAAGGAACAAAATATTTCAACCAGTTTTATATTGATGGTATGTTGAAATGAGAATATTGGATATATTGGGTTAAATAAAATACATCATTAAAATTAATTTCACCTGTTACTTTCTTACTTTTTAAATGTGGCTGCTGGAAATTTTTAAAGTGTTTATGTGGTTTGCATTTCTTTCTTTTTCCTTTTTTTTTTTTTTTTTTTTTTTGAGATGGAGTTTCACTCTTGTTGCCCAGGCTGGAGTGCAGTGGCACAATCTTGGCTCACTGCAACCTCCGCCTCCTGTATTCAAGCGATTCTCCTGCCTCAGCCTCCCGAGTAGCTGGGACTATAGGTTGCCGTCACTGTGCCCAGCTAATTTTTTGTATTTTTAGTAGAGATGGGGTTTCACCATGTTACCCAGGCTGGTCTCAAACTCCTGACCTCAGGTGATCTGCCCACCTCAGCCTCCCAAAGTGCTGGGATTACAGGCGTGAGCCACTGTGCCCAGCCTGCGATTCTATTTCTATTTCTACTGGATAGCACTGCGGTAGAGCTTCACCAGCAGCTAGCTGGCTGGGTCTCAGCAGTCCTAGAGCTGGTGCCCCCATTACATAGATGAGGAAACCAAAGTTCAGTGTACAGCCCACTCAGGAGAAGTGTTTGGGTCAAAGGAGTGAGTCCCCTTCACTGTAACCTGTTGGCTCTAATCAGGAGCTGTGGCCTTACCCACTCATGACCTCCCCTCTCCTGGGATGTTTACGCTTACCTCAGGGGTACCACAGAATGTGGATGTGGTGTCTTCAGGCTCTACACCTTCCTTGCAGAGGCCAAAATCCGTCAGCACCACGTGTCCCTGAGAATGACGGAGGGCATGGGCTGGAGGGTGGTATGAGCCAAGGGTATGGCCAGGCCTAACCCCCAAAGCCCAGATGCCACACCCCAGGGCAGCAGCTGTGGGATCTGATGCCCAGGCACAGGCTGGAGGCTCCACTCCAACCCAGGGCTCCTGCACTGGATGCCAGGAGCAGCACAGGGGGCCAGGTGGGCATTCCACTGTTTGCCCACAGCTCATCACAAACTCAGACCCACCCCTACAACAGTGGCAGCTTGTGGACAGAAAACCCCTAGACAGAGGCTGGGGACTCAGAAAGCAATCACACCTTGTGGCAGCTGGGCAGGAAGGTAGAGTGAGTAGATACTGTGGGGTTCTGCCTGGATCCCTCTTCTGAAACCAGGCTACAGAAGAACCATGCCTATCCCCATCCCCTGCTGCTAGAACATTGCCCGCACCCAAAGTTATGCCCCCTCCCCAGGAGCAATCCATGTCCAGGGGCACAAAGGCCCATCCTCTTTGTCTCATTTTGGGACAATCCTAGAGACCCACCCCAGCTCAGGCCCTCCCCCACACCCACCGCAAGATCAGCTGAGGCCCCACTGGCAACCACAATGCAGGTGAGCTTCTTCCTTTGCCAATCCTGTTTTTTTACCCCTTTAAAAGTGTTATCTCTTGAGAATGTTCCCCAATAAAGCTTCTGCCTCCTCTCCATCTCAGAGTCTGTTTCCACGGAGCCCAGTCTAAGACAAACTCCACCATCCCCCACCTGGCTCCACCCCTGCCCCTTCTGTACATACATGCACACATATACATGTACAGTCTCATGTGCACATATGTATGTGTGTACATGTGCATGGGCACACACCCATATGCTCAAATGCCTCCTCTACCTATATGCATGCATATACAACGCAAGCACACCCATGCACACAGACTCATGGTCAGATAGTGTACCTGTGCAACCACATCCACACAGACAAATGCGCGTGCACGCACACACACGCACACACACACACACACACCAACCTGGCAGTCCAAGAGAATGTTCTCTGGTTTCAGGTCCCTGCAGAAAATAAGAGAAAAGAGCCTTGAGGTGTCTCAGCCATTTAGTGAGGAGAGTTGGAGACCTGGGCGGGGGGTGGTCCTGGCAGGAGAACTATTCATGGAGGTTGCCAGAGATGCAGAAGGAGAGCCCAGAAAGGCTGGGCACTTGGACCTCGGAGGAGGAGACTCCAACCCCACCCAAAACAAAGGACCAAGTCCACCAGGATTTCATCAGGATTTAGTGTCCACACAACCCCTAGCTGTTGGAGCAAGAAGGGCTTGGTCCTGGCTCTGAGCCACAGGCAGGCCTCACCTGTAAATGATGTTGAGGGAGTGCAGGTAGCCAATGGCGCTGGCCACCTCAGCAGCGTAGAACCTGGCCCGGGGCTCCAGGAACCGGCGCTCCCGCTGCAGGTGGAAGAAGAGCTGGAGGGGAGGAGGAGTGTGACAGGAGTTATTGGGTGGCTGCTGTAGGGCTAGGGTGCACCTGCTCCCCGCCCTGTGCGGCTGCCAGCTCACTCCCTCTCTGACCTGCAGCATTCTTCCTACCAAAAGAGCGCATGCTGGCCCCTGCCCCACACAGCAGTCCCGGGTGTCCAAAGAGTCAGCAGAAGAAGAGATGAGTTAGCATTGCTTAAGCACCTCCTGTGTTCCAGGTTCCAAGTCAGGCCCTTCCACATCTCTTATTTAATCCTCATGACAACCTTCAAGGTACAAGTGTCATGCTAGTTTCATGTAAGAGGAAGCTAGGAGGGGTCAGAATGGTTAGGCGACTTGCCCAAGGTCATGTAGCTTATAATTGGCAGAGCTGGCATTTGAACCTGCGTGGTTCAAAGATTATGCTTTTCCATCAACCCAGGCGATAAGATGATACGGCTGTCAGACTGAGCTCAGGTTAGATCCACCCATGGGCCAATGTTTCTGGACTATTTTGCTGGCATGGAAAGCCCTTCACTTAGGGATGCAGGACAAAAACCCCCCTCTTAGCATCATTCTGAAAGGCAAGAGATCACGCAGGTTAAATCTGGGGTCACTGACTGGAGCTCCACTACATTTTGCCATCTTGACTAGAGAGACAGAGTGAAGCCCAGGAGGGAGCTCTGCTTGTCCCAGCTGTGCTTCTGGGTCACCAGGTGGCCTGAGGTCTCTGTTTACCACAGTGACCAGTCAATCCCACCCTGTGGCCTATGGGGCAAAATGGGAGCACTAGAAACCTTGACCACGAGCTCCTCTTAGCATTGACCTTTCCCGGGTCTATCAAAGTGCGTCTATGGGCAACTCTGAATGAGGAAGGCAAGAAAGCATTATGGTGGGGAGTCTAACAGACCTGAATTCAAGTCCTGACTCTACCAGGTATGGGCTGGGTGGCCTTGAGCAAATGATTACCTCCCTGAACCTCAGTTTCTTCAGCTACAAAATGGGTCTATTGTAAGATGAAGTGAGATCATTCCAGAACTTGGCATGCAGTGGGCATGTGGGATGGACAGCTCCCAGCCGAGAGCCAGCCCAGGGAAGCCTCCCTGTGGGCCCACCCACCTCTCCCCCGTTGACATAGTCGAGCACGAAGTAGAGCTTCTCAGGTGTCTGGAAGGAGTAGCGCAGGCCCACGAGGAAGGGGTGCCGCACATTCTTCAGAAGCACACTGCGCTCTGCCATGATGTGGCTCTGCTGTGGAGTCACAAAGAGAGGGGTCCATGTCACAGCCCACAACAGCCTCTTTTATCCCAGCTCAGCCCATATAAGCTTATGGGTGGGGGTCATCCTACCCAGGACTTTCTCATGCCCCTGCTCAAACACCCACAATGGCTCCCTATTGCCCTTAGAGCCAGGCCCAAGTTCCTTCCTTAGTATTCAGGGCTCAGGGTGGTCAGCCTCATCCTAAGCTAGTTCATGTGGGCACAGCTCTAGCCCCTGTATCAGAGCTTCTTGCCCTTGGAGTGAAAAGCAAAGCATGTGTGATGCCTACATAAATGAGTTCCTAAGGGAAAGAAGCCACGCACTATCCATATTCATGCATTTGCTCATGCTATTTCCTCTTCCTGGATGTTGCACCCTCTTTTCAGACCATCAGAATCCCACCATCAAGGCCAGCTGCACCGCTGCCTCCCTCAGGAAGACCTCCCATTCCCACCCCCCCACGGAGACCTTGTTAACATTAATCTCTCTTTTCTCTGAGTCCCCCGATCTCCTATGCAATCCTCTCTCTGAGCCTGCTCTGGCCTACTAATGGAGTCAGGTGTTAAAGGAACTCAGGTCAGCTGAGGCATCAAGAAATCCACGATGGGGCTGACTGTGGTAGCTCATGCCTGTAATCCCAGCACTTTGGGAGGCTGAGGCCAGCGGATCTCTTGAGGCCAGGAGCCTGACCAACATGGCAAAACCCCATCTCTACTAAAAATACAAAAATTAGCCAGGAGTGGTGGTGGGTGCCTTTAATCTCAGCTACTGGGGAGGCTGAAGCATGAGATCACTTGAACTCAGGAGGCGGAGGTTGCAGTGAGCTGAGATGGTGCCATTGCACTCCAGCCTGGGTGACAGAGCAAGACTCTGTCTCAACAACAAAAAAAGAAGTCCATGATGTGCTGTGCATGTCGCCCATGCCTCTAATCCCAGCACTTTGGGAGGCTGAGGCGGGAGGATTGCTCGAGCCCAGGAGTTTGAGGCTGCAGTGAGCTGTGATTGCACTACTGCACTCCAGCCATATGGCCTGATGGCATGAAGGGTCTTCAGAGAGAATAAAGTGGGGCTCCACATTATACAGATGGGGAGCCTGGCACTTGGAGCAGG